>NC_141156.1:109093403-109693403 GCF_053477565.2 Lygodium microphyllum | reverse complement strand
TGCATCTCTTGGAGGCTGTCATTATTTTGTCAGTTTTATTGATGACTATAGCAGAAAAGTTTGGGTGTATTTTATGAAAAAGAAAAGTGAAGTTTTCGGGCATTTCAAAACTCTTAAAGCTATGGTTGAAAAAGAAACAAGCCTGCAGATAAAATGCCTAAGGTCAGATGGAGGGGGAGAGTACCTCTCAAATGAGTTTGCAACGTTCCTGCAGGAGCATGGCATAAAGCAGCAATATTCATGCAGTCATACCCCACAACAAAATGGAATTGCAAAAAGAAAAAATAGGCATATTGGAGAGGTATCTCGCGCCATGCTCAATGAAAAAGACTTGCCAGATTTTCATTGGGCTGAGGCAGTTGCTACAGCAGTCTACATAATGAACATGACTCCCACTGCAGCAATACATGGGATGACTCCAGAGGAAAGGTATACTGGTAGGAAACCAGATATTTCTCATTTGAAAATTTTTTGTTACATTGCCTATGTACATGTGCCAGATGAGTTGAGATCCAAGTTGGATCCAAAAGCTGAGAAGTGCATCTTTATTGGTTACTCTCTGCAGCAGAAAGGGTATAGATGCTATAACCCTTCTACTCGTAAGTTTACAGTGAGCAGAGATGTTGTTTTTTATGAGATGAGTAACTGGTATAAACCAATAAATGTGATTGATGATGTAGATGCACAAAATGGTAATGCTGCACAGAATTCACAGCAGCAGTCAAAAAATATTAGTGGACCTGGAGCGTCCTCTAGCAGTGGTTCACATTCTTCGCCATGGACAGGCAGATTGAGATCAAGAGAATCTTCTCAAAGCAATGCAGATAGTGGTATGCAGGTATCACGAAAAGGAAAAGAGAAGGTTGATCAGCCCATGTTTGATGTGAATGCAGGTCACTCTTATGTGGATGGTGAATCCAGTGGTTCAGAACAGAGCATTGATGATGAGTTGGGTATTCCTTCTATTGTTACACCTGGAGTAAAGAAGACCAGGGATGTTTTGAGAGCACCTGGGAGTGAACCTACTTTGCGTAGGTCTACCAGAGCTAGGTATCCTGTGGATAGGCTGAAATATGATGGATTTACAGCCATTCACTATGCATATATGGTTAAAGTGATACAGGAACCAGAACCCACTTCTTTTGAGGAAGCCATGGGAAAAGAAAAATGGAAGAAAGCCATGGATGAAGAAATGGATGCCTTGGAAGCAAATGCTACATGGGAGTTAGTACCTTTACCTAAAGGTAAGAATGCAATTGGCTGTAAGTGGGTTTATAAGGTGAAGCACAATACAGATGGTTCTGTGAACAGATACAAGGCAAGATTAGTAGTCAAGGGGTATGCACAAACATATGGCATTGACTATGAAGAAACATTCAGTCCGGTTGCAAGGATGGCAACCGTAAGAGCAGTCATTGCTATGGCTACATCAAAGGGATGGTCTTTACATCATATGGATGTAAAGAATGCCTTCTTGCATGGTGATTTGCAAGAAGAGGTCTATATGGAGCAGCCACCAGGTTATGTGCATGATGTTCATCCTGAGTTTGTTTGCAGGTTGAAGAAAGGCTTGTATGGCTTGAAGCAAGCACCTAGAGCATGGTCTGACAAGATAGGACACTATCTTGTCACTATTGGCTTTCAGATTTCCAAGGCAGATTCTCACTTTATGTGAGAAAAACAGAGAAATATATTATGCTACTTGTCATTTATGTTGATGATTTGATTATGACAGGTGACAGTGATGAAGATATCCTTCATGTGAAAATGCTATTGAAGCAGAAGTTTGAGATGAAGGATTTGGGAGAGATGTGTTATTTCTTGGGCATTGAGGTGTTTAGATCACCAAGTGGGATACAGCTCTTGCAGAGGCAGTATGGATTGGACATGCTGTCCAAATATGGGATGACAGGCTGTAAGCCTATTTCAGTTCCTTTGGAGCAGAATGTGAAGCTGAGCACAGATGCAGGTGGGCTTCTAGAAGACCCTACTATGTACAGACGCATAGTAGGAAGTTTGATTTATATGACTATTACCAGGCCAGATTTGAGCTATGCTGTTGGATTGGTAAGTCAGTTTATGGAGACTCCAAGGAAACCACATTTGGATGCGGCTAGACGCATACTCAGGTATGTGAAGTCCACATTGCAATATGGACTATTTTATGAGACTAGGGTTCAAATACAGTTGCATGGATACACTGATGCTGATTGGGCTGGTAGTATTTCTGATAGACGATCTACCAGTGGATATGTGTTCTCTTTTGGGAGTGCTGCAGTCACTTGGAGCAGCAAGAAATAGCCTACAGTTGCCTTGTCGAGCACAGAGGCTGAGTACAGGGGTGCAGCAATGGCTGCATGTGAGGTAGCTTGGTTGCATAAGCTACTTTATGATATGCATCAGTTTACAGATGGGCCAGTTGTCATTTATTATGACAACATGAGTAGTATACACTTGGCAAATAACTCAGTCTATCATGCTAGAACAAAGCACATTGAGGTGCATTATCACTATGTGCGAGAGAGGGTTTTACTAGGTCTTATTGATCTAGTTTATGTCAGCACAGAGGATCAGGTAGCTGACATATTCACGAAGGCATTGGGGGCAGAGAAGCTGCGCAAGTTCAGAGACCTGCTTGGTGTGCAAGAATTGGGATTGAGCTCGAGGGGGAGTGTTGAGATATCGAGCTCCACTCGTGATATGCCAGGGTGACCGTTGTGTATTTATGTCACCGACCTGTCAGTTGCAGACGCGGTTGGTACACCGCCCATGAATAATAGCTACATGACAACTATCCTTATCTACTCTAGTTCGTGGCTAAGTTAATATGCCACCTTAGTTAGTTGAGTTTAGTTTAAGACCCATATATAGGGTTCTTCTATTTCTTTGTATGAGAGTTCTTTTTGGCTTACACAACTAAGAAGAGGAAAACTATTTTCAGCCTCCACCTCTGTGTGTATACCCCCATTGTGCAAGCAAGAAAGCTACAAGTGAGACTCCTTCCTTCTCTCCCACAATCTTGACACTCACGATTGAAATCAAGAAACCGAACATGACCTATCAAAAAGTAGATCCTCAGCCTAGCGTGCGTAGCAAGTATATATCAGAGGTAATAGTCGAGTGCGCACAAGGTCCATTAGTGCCCAAGGAGCCTTCGACTTCCCAAGAGGATAATGAGCACCATAGGCACAACATTGCTCATGATAAGGCCGATTGCTCAACAAAGCTAATGATAGAATCACCTAAAAATCACGAGCAAATTCTCCAGTCACAGTGCCAAGCCCACGTAGGAGTTCCAAATCTCCTACATCATCTTCACCTAAATGGATGCGGGAAGCACGGCAGCAGCAGCCTCGTGCTGCTGCTCAACCTGCACACGTGAATGTGCAAAGGGCAACAAAAGACACTATCACTTCTGATCTGCCTAAGGACTTAACACCACAGTCTACCAAAGGTAGCCAGTCCACTGTACTGGCCACCACTACTTCCAATCAGGGACCACAATAGTCACAGCCTTTGGCCGTGACAACGCCCCTTGCGGAACGTGCCCTTAGTAGTTTACCTGTGAAGGAGGTGTCGCGACCTACCTCCTTAACAACTCCAACACTTCCAAAGTGCCTGCAACCTGGGCTGGAGGAGTTAAGCATAGGGGAACGGGCGGAAGAGCTAGACTCTCCCAAAAGGGAGACAGTTGTACCCATGAAACCTGGCAAGGCTACTCTGCAGGCCACAACTAGGTCCCATGAGGACCCACTAGAGAAGGGAAATACTGAGGCCCGACCAAGCACATCAACGGTCGATATAGCCCAGGGTCCTGAGATGTTAGATGCACCTGCACTGACCAAGAAGAAGAGGAGAAAACAACGAAAACAACAATAGTTGTAGATGGTTGCGGACCCCAAGGACATTGGGACGAAGAGTGATGGAGAGCTGATGAATAAAGCATCGAGTCCATCTACCAATGAGCCCACTGATGCCTCTCCTAATAGCGGTGAAACCTCAGACACATCCGTGTGCTCCGACAAATCAAAGCAGTCGTTACCATCAATGGCTGCTCGCAACACTCTATCCACTGACAATAGAATTCACATTAACAAATCAAGAGTGGACACAACACTGTCACAACGGGGTGACAAATTCACACCAGTCACACCCAAGGAGAACCATGACGCAATAATGAAGCCTTAAGAGAAACATGGAAACCCCAATAGCATGAGCAATCCTAGTGTTGACTAATCTTGCTCATATAGGCCGGAACCCCGAGCTATGCTAAAACCTAGGCAAACTCCTAGAACCTTGCATGAGATAGCAACCGAGCAAGCCCTCGTTGAACATAGAAGTGTCACGGAATGCTTAACTAAGTTGGATGCTAAGCTCAAGGTGTTCGCACGGGTCTACGCCCTTACGGACATGGGCGCATTCCCTAAGGAGCAACTTGGAGATGACTTGCCCTTCCCTTTATCTTGGGAAGAGCAGGAACACCTTGATGAGCACTATAGTAGGCTCCTACACGAACACTTGCGACTCATCTCGGGCGAGAAAGCTGACGAACTGCGCTTAACCATCACGTTCAATGAAGTGCTCTGCGACCGAATCTCGTAGACATAGAGCAACTAAAGCGCCTATCAGCAGGTCAGAGTCAATTTGAGCAGCGTTGGTGCGAAGGCCGCATTGCAGTGGCTGAACTAGGGGCTCAGTTCATGACAGTCTCTGAGGAGGGATTGGCCAAATGGCAATCCCAAAGAGACCCAACCTATGTGGCACCAACTTCCCTTCGAGTGCTGACTGCCATTCAGGGCAATGACTTGGCCGAACCAGGCCAAGAAAACCCTCTGTTTGATAAAGTTCTTGCTGAGGAGGAGTTACATGTTACCAGTAGACTCGGACAAGGTTCCATGCTACTCGATGTGGCAGAATATTTATCAGTATTAAGTAAGCTACCACGTGTGCTAGATGCATGTGCCATGCTTCAATACAATCCCGAGTTCTACCATTGGTTTCTATCCTAGTGAAGCGACAAGGGCTTGGACAAATGTATGTGCACATATATATCCAATGATTTTCGTGTCACCTTGTATAGACATTATCAACACACACAAGCCATAACAAGTCAAGCGCAGACAGACAAATCGAGGCTGCCAAGCTATTCTAGGCCGGTTCCATGTTCACCAGATCATGCCCGCCTCTGGGCAAAGAGCATGTGCTCCGCATTACCACCATGGTAGCTCTGTCCAACATCCCTAAGGACGTAAGCAGGGCGCAGTCTCTCTCTCTCTGTACACGATCCCCTCCTCGGCCTATCCTTTCGAGGAGGAGTCTTCCAAACGCAGAACCACCAACCGATCCAACCCAGTGTGAGTCAAGACCTGCTCGTAGTCAGTAGCCAGAGGGACACTACTACAAGAGTCCAGCATGTTCCGCACTTCCTCTTCTAATCACATACGTTTAATAACCCCCACCAAGTCCCTCCTATGGGAACGCTCTTATCCCGTATCAAAGCCTAACTCTTGGATTGCATTTTGCAGGTTTCCAGAAGAAAAACATGGAGAACCACGGTCAGCGTGCAAGGACGCTCTTCGCACACGCCGGGAACATGCGGCACGTGCCCCTCTACCGGTGCGCTACGTGCCCACCCTCAAGAGGTACGCGAAGAAGTGAGGCCCTAAGCAACATCGTCCCGAACGAAGGCCAAAGAATCCTTGTGCCAAGAAAGTCGAGACTCAAAGAAACACACAGCATGTGGCAACGCCAGTTGCGCAGACCCCCAACGCACGCTCGGGCACCAGGTGCTCACGAAGTGACAAGGCAGCCCGAGATAGGGCAGAATTTAATGAATTGTTTAAAGACATTCTGGACACGGTAGCGGCCCGGGACTACACCATTCATGTCCCAACTGACATGTTCCCTGCCTAGCCTCACAGGAACCCCACACTAGCACCACCCCAGTCGCCTAGCCAACCAGACTCACCCTGCCTCGTACCTATCGACTAAACCCCTATAATGTACAAGTAGCTGGACAAGTTAGCATGCCATAACTTTTTGTTTTTGATGAGTAAAGGGGCAAGATCCCCACTTGTACACATTTCTGTTACCTCTCATTACTATATGCGACCTTTACAAGCAATGAAATAGGCATCCCAATAGACATCATAGAATTCTGAAAAATTATGTCTTAACATGATTGCATTTGTTCGATGTACTTAACGCAAGCGAGCATATACTCTCACGAAGTGACAAGTGGATACAGGATGACATAGGTCTTCGCGCAAACGTGTCCAACGGCCAGGCCACCGTAAGACCACCAACCGCACATGAACTGCAACAGAGCCACAATGCGGAACACGAAAAATCCCCTTGCGAGTACCCACATCGCACGCACCAAAGCATAGTCATGGGCTCCACTCTCTTCTTGAGCCAAGCGATACAGTGAGCTCATGACAGGTGTCCCCGCAATCGCACCAATATCGCAACAACGGCTCCCCTAACAACGAGGCTCGGGCACAATTATCATTGTCATATACATTTCCTGAACCTTCCAGGCTTGACATTTCCCAACCAAGAGGGCTCATAGCCTTAGCATATTGCAGTGGTTGTATTGTGGCAAAAAAAAAAGGACAACAAAGCACGGAGCAATAAGAAGCACCCGCTATCACAGCACCGCACCTAGGGGTCCTTAAGTAAGGTGCATCCAGTGCGCTTGGTCGGTTGGCCCCGTCCCTAATCCCCTAGCCCTTTGTACATTCCCCACAATTGTTCAGGGCACATCAAGGGCAGGACATACCTCCGGAGTTCGCCTCGCCTATGGTTAGACCTATCACCCTGAACCACTTGCACAATTCTTTTGTACTCCATCTCAATGCCATTACAATTCACAGTGGTAAGCAAGGCATGAAAGACAATGGAAAAGTATACCAAACTTTTCAAGCACTACAAGTAGCCACTAGCTACCAAAAGCTAAGACATCAAGGAGCTCAATTATGCTACATTGCCTTGACAAGACCATAATGATGTCTCAAGCAATCTTCAAGTGTACTCCCCATCTTCATCCATAAATTTTTTCATCAACTTAGCCCCTTGCTTCACTAACCCATTGCTATACAAGGAACCAGGCCGACAGTCTTCTAACTAAGTAATACCTAAATATGCATGTGTACTCACTTAATATTCACACTATAACCTATACATGGTTTGGGTCCTCAAGTGCAGGACAATACTCCAGGCTTGCTTAGAGTTCGACTTGTCTCCCAAACTAATCAAAATATGTCTTGTGCATGATAAAGAAGGCTAGCACTTTCCCTTAGGGAGAGACCACATGAGAGGTTTTTCAATTGCAGGTATTGCAGATCCAACGAAGGTGTCGTTCGCTCTTCATCCACACTCAACTCTGAACTTCTATCCTTATCACCCGATAAGCTTACCACAAATCATCATGTATAGAATCCTCACCAAACCGCCACTTGTACTCCATCAGTGCAACCCCCCCCAAAGAATAGACCTACCACCAACTCCCATTGCCCTACCACCTACCACCACTTAACCCACTAACGTGCCCCCAATGACCTTCCTCCCCACCACTACCAACACTCCGCCATGGCAACCACCGACGTCTTTGCCACCCACGTCTTCAGTGCATGCTAACGCCTGCTACCTACGACGATGAGTGCCATGGGACTGGCACTCGTCTAGGAGGGGGGTAATGTTAACCCCAACACGAAGAAAGCAAAAGGAAATAAAAAAGACGTAGGGCAAAGGCGTAGCTCGACTGAAGAAAGAAGAGGAGGAAAGGCCAAAAGCGCAAGGGCAACCTTAAAAGTCCAAGGCAAATGCAAAAGGGGAAAGGTGCATTTTAAAATACAAAGGCGCACCTTGAAATCTTGTAAAAGAGCGCCAGGCGGTGGAAAATCTGGAAAGCTAAAACAGAAGACAAAGACAAAGGCCAAGGCAAAGAGAAACGGAAAACAAAGGCGCACAAGGAAAATCGCAAGTTAAACTATTGTAAAAGAGCGCAAGCACATCATGGTTTAATTCAAGGAGTGCCAGGCTCTCACCCATGCAATTTGTAAATGTAGACGGGGGCGGTGGAAAGGAAGCTAGGAAGATAGAAGGACAAGGGAAAAAAGGGCCTAGGCTATAGCTGGCCATGTAAAAAAGGGGAAAAGGGGATGATCGCCCAAAAGGGATTTAGGGTTTTGTATATAAAGTTGAAAAGTGAATGAGAAGCTCATTCTTTTGGTGTGTGTCAAAAGGAGTCTTCTTCTTCCTCTCTTCTTCTCTCCTTCTTGCTTGTGTGTGCTCTTGAGAGAGGGAGTGTGAGAGTGTGAAGGAGTGAGTGTGTGGGAGTGAGGGATCAAGTGGGTGAAGCTCTTCACCATCTCCTCTTCTCTTCTTCTCTTCTTCTCTTCTCTTCTCTTCTCTTCTCTCGCGCGCGTGGCTATGGAGGATGGAGCTTGGAGATGGAGGAGGCTTGAGGATGCTTGAGCTAGCATCAAGAATCGTGGAGCTATTGAGGGGTGTGAGGGAGGAAGCTACTCGCATCAGCATCAAGGTAAGCTCACTACACTCGTAGGATCGATGATGCATCGGCTAGGTGAGAGATAGCCATTAGAGCTCGCTTTAAATGCTTGAAGTAATAAGCGGTCCGTGGGTCTTGGCAGTTGAGCGAAAGCTCCCACACAAGTGATGAAAAAGCTCCTTGTGAAATACATTTTCGAATTGATTATATCTAGCTTTTGCAATCAAAGGATTCAATTTTTTTTTGAAAATCTGATATACAATTTTTAGACATTAGGTGTAGGTTACATTGGCGAATGAATTATGCAAGAATATTTAGTGCATATAGCTAGAAGGGTGGTAGGGCTGTATGCCCTACCACCTAATTTTTTTCCCCTCTGTAACCGTCGCTATTTGCATCGAAAATTTACTATACAACCGTTGCTATAAGCATCATTAACCCAAATACTGACTCTAATAGCGACGAATCGATTGCGTCGCTAATAGCGACACGAATAGCGATGACAGGGGTAATTTTTTCCATGAATAATTCCGTCGCTTTAAACGTCGCTATTGGGTCTATATGTTGTAGTGTGAGTAAATGTGCAATGCTGGAGCATGGAGTCAACAATGTTGGGCTTTGAAGTGATAGGGAGGAGCATCTACAGTCAAGAAAGGTTTGCCTAGAAGGAAGCACGAGCTGAAATGGCATGGGAAGAGAGCTTCATGTCCTCCACTAAAGGTGGATAGCTATGGAGGTAGGTGAGAGATCCATGGAAAAGTGGAGGGAGCTAGAAATTCAAACTGGAATGACTCAATTAGTGGCCTGATGACTCACTAACTTAAAACCTGATGTTGCAGCACGTAGGGTTGAAGGTCACCACAGGGGTTTGGCAAGAGAAGAATGCATGGGAGGTTTAAGAGCTTAGACTCCGGAGATGGTAGAGATAAGAGAAGGGTTGAAAGTTTCAAGCCAAGTTCTTGAAGATAAGAGACAACAGGGTGAAGGTAGATTTAGGGAGAGGAGTAGACGGAAGAGAAGGGGTTTAAAGAAATTTAAGACGTAGAAGAATACTCAAAAAAAGAATTAGAAAATTTAGAAGAATACTAACAGAGATGAAGCCTGTTAGTTTCTTTCGGCATTATGAGAAGAGATAACTCTAATAGAAAAAAACATGTGTAAAATAATACCTTCCTCTATGCTGCTTAGATCACCAATCTCATGCCTCCATTGGCTCCGAAAGGGGGGTTAAATACAAAGACACTTGGCCAAAATTCAGCCAGATCACTCCTTCTTTATCTCCCACTTTGGAGTGTCGTTCACTGCCTGAAAACAGCGATCACGCGTCGACGATTTCACCAATCTCTCTTTTTACATAAAATCCTCTCAAATTGGCTGAAAGCTACATGCTTTCTTTTACATGCCATCCTAATCTAGAAGTTGTCTATAGTTTTATGGATTTTTACAATAGATAATATCTAGAATATCAAAAATTGGCTAAAAACTTGTTCAAAAAAATCTAATATTTTGAACCATGGATACTAACACTAATGGCTAAAGTGGCATTGGCTCTCTAAATCTAAAAGGAAGCCACACTCTAGATTTTTTTTACATGGTATGCACGTAGCAGCACAACACCGCTCTGATACCATGTTAAAATATTAAGAATGCATGCTATGGAGGATCACTGAAGAGCAGATAGACAATCACAATGAAGCATAAGCATTGACAAAGAAGAACAATTGATATTATCCAAGCATAATGCAACTACAATTGATGAAAATGACTGATGGAATGAGTGTGGGGATAAGTGCCTTTTATAGGCTTATAGTAGGTGGTATTGGTAGGTGGAGAAAAGTGGAAAGGGACCATGGTAATCACCAACCGTGGTTTTAATAAACCATGCATACATGACCGAGTCTAAGGATTTATTTGCAATGTTTCTTTGCCTTGTTTGTTCCCTATAAAGAGGCTATGGTGGATGTGATTGCACATTTCTCAACGATATATACATATGTACATACATACATACATATATGCACATATATATGCATGTCCACATACACACAAAGCATAGAAAAAACAAGATGTGAAAAGGAAAAAATGTACTCGTGTATCATTCACACACACACACACACACACACACACACAAAAATATACGTATACATATGAGAGAGAGAGAGAGAGAGAGAGAGAGAGAGAGAGAAGAAGAAGAAGAAGAAGAAGAAGAAGAAGAAGATGATGATGATGATGATGATGAATAAGTAGTCGAAGTAATTCTCAATCTACTTTATGAGTTATTAATTTATATAATGTCATAGGCTCCGTATAGGATGATAATATGCATGCTATGATAGGCTCAATGTGAATAGAAATCACCATTAAATGTGTGTCTTTGAGAAACTTGGAGAAATGGTTGTAAGGGTTATTTGAAGATATAGTTTAGGCTTGATCTATTAATGTTGCTATTCCACTTTCTATATATTAGTTAGTGCCACATCCCCATGTATTGCATTTTTATGCATTCAACATTGTATTAGTCTAAGTTGCCAAAGCTTTTGATATTTGGATTATGTTACGTATATCAACCTTCTATGAACCCTCTTACCACATGAAACATGCTTTTAAACCCTAATGATATGAAGCATCAAGAGAATACTAGTATGAAGTGTCGTGAGAATCTAGGCTAGGAGTGCCTAGTATCCCCTTAATGTGTTATTTCTCTTTGGTTGCAAAGAATTAAGCGAGGAAAGTGCAGCCACACTTCCTTCTTACAAAGTGAGTTTGCCTTTATACAATAGCTTCAAGAATTCGAACCCATCGAAGAGAGAATATGTGTCATAGAGTGCATATCTCTCTTTTTTTATTTTTTCCAAGTGAAATGTAGATGCCACAAGCTTCATGAGTTTGACGACGAGACAAAGGAATGGGAGCCTACTATATTGGGAGGCAGCTATGTAATTTTTAAAATGATCACTGCTGTTTTGAGTGATGCCACGCATGGACGAACGAGACATTTTACGAGTCTTGTTCATCAAAGTCACAACGCGTGGCCCAGAGCCTTTCATTTTGAGACTAACTTTGAAAAGTGCTGGAGCTACCGCCCATTATCGGTGACCTGCAAAGCAAGAATCAAGCTCACTGCCTATTGTAGGTGACATCCCAGCTTAATTTTGCCTAAGAAAGAGAGTGACCAAGAGTGCAGGTAAACTTGAAGAATATCAATGGACGTGTAGCGACTCCTCCAATTTTAAGTTCTCCTAGTCGAAGGCACAACGTGTGGCAGCACTCTTTGTATGGTGCGTGCACCCTTCATTCTCTGGGAGCCATACTTGCGTTTACTCACCAAAAAATAAAATGCGAAGCGGCCAGCAGCTCCTTCCGGAGGTTGGAAATACCAAGGACAATTCTACACAAAAAGAGATTCTAAGAGAGATCTGGAAGAAAATCACATGCTGATGCAACAATCAAATTTGCGAAGAGGCGGTTATTCCGGAAGCTTCCTGTAACACCGGTGGCATCACTCTTATGAGTACACTGCACAGTCTTCCCTTCAAGTCAGCAGACAACACATAGAGAGAGAGAGAGAGAGAGAGAGAGAGAGATGGCCATGGTCTCCCCCTCGTCGCTTTGCCCCCTGCTCCGCCCTCTCCAATACCCCTCCCCGGCCCCTGCTCTCTCGTCAAGGCCCCTCTCCAGGCTCCCCACCCACCCTCGCAGGCTTTTTCTCTGTGTCGCTTCCATCCATGAGGACATCCCTCACTCAAGGAACCCTACCCTCAAGACGAGCCTCTCGCATTCTCATCTTCTGGCAAAATCACCACCAGCAGCTGCCACGCAGGAGAAACCCGTAGATGCTTGGGACAATGCTTTCATGAGCTTGCAGGATGCCCTTGATCGCATCTCCAGGACCTTTTGTTCTCCCAAAATCCCTGTTTGGCTTGCCTCTTTGGGAATCGCACTTGCCCTCATGGCCACAAGCTCGGATGCTCATGCCTTTGTTGTTGCTCCTACTAAGAAGTTGCAGGGAGACGAGCTCGCGACCGTCCAGTTATTCCAA
Source organism: Lygodium microphyllum (assembly GCF_053477565.2). Taxonomy (NCBI): domain Eukaryota; kingdom Viridiplantae; phylum Streptophyta; class Polypodiopsida; order Schizaeales; family Lygodiaceae; genus Lygodium; species Lygodium microphyllum. The sequence continues at coordinate 109,680,852 of NC_141156.1, read as the reverse complement.
GAAAACACGCCTTCTGTTGTCTACATCACCAATCTTGCTGCCCGGTAAGTGCAATGAAACATGTCATCGAGTGCTTTCGCTACTATGGAGTCTCTGGATTTCTTCATTGTGGAGGAACTTTATGAATCAGCAGTTGACCATTATTTATTGTATTGGTAGGTAGTGTTAAATTCAAATGGCGAGGTGAATGGTAGCAGGAGTAGGCATATACTTTTGTCATTTTTGTGCAAGGGATTTTATTATGACCTCTTCATCCATTGATAGTGGTATAGATTGTGGTAACACAGTCAATTGCCACCTTCCTGTCAAGCATTTGCTTGGGAATATCAATGTTGACACTTACTGCTAAATACACTGTATCTGACATTGTACAATACTTTCATTTTGGTGTTTTCTATGGTGACCAATCTTGGTTTCATTTCAGAACCTTGATTTCTTAATGCTTGCACAATGTTTTCATTTTTGTTTATGTTATGGCAAAACCAACCATTGTTTCAATATGCTCATAGGAAGCAAGGTTGTAGTGCATTGAGTTCTTCTGTTTAATGTAGTGACATACACGGCCTCTTAATGTGCCAGGCACTTTGATAATGCAGAAACTTTTATATCACAAGCTAAACAATTAAACAGAGAAAGCATGCACGATATCACTGTAGAAGCCTCGACTTCAATGAATCGATGTGATCAATGGTAGGAAATGGAGAAAGAAGAGAGTGACCAGGGTATATTGTAGTGTCAATAGGATTCACATATTGTATGTTGAACATCCCTGCCTATGCTTTGCTTTCTATGACATAGCAGTGTAGTTTTTACTGGCCTATATTTATACAGGGTGCTGTAATCTGCACATGTGTGATGGTTACATTTGCAGTATAAGTGAATATCATTTCAAGGAAAAGTTGCTGGTGCCACAAGGTTTAGCTTACCTTTTAGACCTGACACACCTGAGATCTTAAGTGCTATGGGTGACAGGATTGCTAGACCTGCTGAATGTTAAGATTGATAAGGGCGGGGCAAAGATTGGAGATATGGTACTCCATGTGCTGGTATAGTGCTGTGACGATATGTGCTTCTGCATACAGGATTGAGATGGAACTGTCACAATAGCTTGTCTGCAGGGCTTATCCAATTGTGGATTTTCTTCTTTGAATCACAGAGGCTTGTTTGTGCACAAGATGTTATGCCTGGTGTGGAGCTTGTAGTGAGGTGCATGTGTATCTTGCATCAACTTGACTGCTAGAGGTTTCGCGATCAGAAAATTTTATCCCAGTAAGTTTCTGCTTTGGCAATGGAGTTCCAGGAGTGGCTGATCTTTGTAATTCAAGATAATATCTATTCTTCATATCAATTCCCATTTCATGAAGAGAAAGACTAGTTCGCTTCTATTTCTCACTCCATTCGCTGAATGGTGAAGCAGTTTACACAAATCAACAATTAGTTTGAAAGACATCATTGAGGATTATTATGATAGCTGTTCTTGGGTCCCTCACAGTCATGCATTTGCAATATTTATACCTTCCATCAACCTCGGTTTGATTAATAGAGAGACTACTTTGTTTCTGTCTTACTGTATTTGCTGAATGCTGTAGCAGTTCTAACTTATCAACAATTAGTTTGAGAGACGTTATTGAGGATGATTATGACAGCAGGTTCTTGGGTGCTTCACAGTCGTGATGCATTTACACTTGATGTTCTTCAAGTACCTCAAGGCTCGGGTTCTGGATTTGTGTGGGATAAAGATGGACATATTGTCACGAATTATCATGTAATAAGGGGGGCCTCTGACCTCAGGTAATGTGAGGCTCTATATGTTAAACTCCTTTCAGATGTTGATTCTTCTACCTGTCAAGGTTAGTAGGTCTTCACATGGTGTACTCCTTTCCACTATGCTCCAGGGTCACACTTGGTGATCAATCTACATATGAAGCCGAAGTTGTGGGCTTCGACCAAGACAAGGATGTAGCTGTTTTGCACATTGATGTTCCTAAAGACAAGCTGAGGCCCATTCCCATTGGTAGTTCAACTGATTTACTAGTTGGTCAGAAAGTTTATGCAATAGGCAATCCGGTGAGTGTCTTGTTTCCTGTATCATTCAGAAGGATTTCTTCAACTGCCTTAGTTTGCTGTGTTCTCTCCCTTGAGTTAGTGAAGTTTGTTTTATGTTTTGCAATGTACAGCAAGTGAAACAAGTCAATTCTTATTAGAAGCTGTAACTGCACAGAAAGTGAAAGGGAACTAGAATGGAAAGTTAGAATTTTTAACACATTTCTGTGCACAATGTCCACAAGGCTTTGTCGCACGTGTTCAAGATGACACTGAAAGTTCCTAAAATCTGAATGAAATACTGAAAATTGATTTGGCTGATCTGCACTCTGCACTTTGCTATCTTGACAAGTGGGTTTAACTAGGGCCGAAGCACAAGGGCTGAGCAATGATGCTGTTGTAATTTGAAACTTAGCTCCTTTCTAGAGACTCTTGAAGCACTGTCAGACTTGATAAACATCAGGTTGGCCCAAACTATTTAGGGAAGATTTCATACATGTAATGGAATATCTAGTCTTGGAAGAATGCCATGCAGTAGATTGTTTCCTAATAACATTGTGCTTAATGGAGGGGTCTTTGAAGGGATTGTTCTTTCTTGTTCTTTGAGGCAAGGATGTCCTCTCAACCCTTTATTTTCTGCTTTGGTCACTTGTCTTGTGTTGAGTTTGTTGGATGAGCTTGCCTAGTATGGAGATATGATGGGTCATAAGCTTGCCTAGGATGAGGATATTGTCTAGTGGTGTGAAGGTTGTTGGTCAATCATTGGCTTGACTCTTTTCATGTTTCTTTGGGCTGAGAAACATAATCTGGCCAGAACTATTGCTGCTTGGGCTTTATTTGGATTAGCAATGGGATTGCACATTAATATGCAAAAGCCACCTTTTTTTAGTTGCACGACAAGAGATTTCACTAACTTGGGGTGGCAATGCATGATTGTTCCTAGAGGGATGATTACTAGGTATTTGGGCTACTCAATTGCAGTTGATGTGGTACCTAGGAATATGTTGGGACTGGATAGTTTGGTCATATAAGGGATAACTTTATATATTGGAAATCTCCATTGCACATTTGTCTCCAAGTGGTGCAAAGTATTATGGTTAGTATGATATTCTTCTTTCTATAACTCTTAACCTAGACTCGAAAAGTTTTTGGATGAGTTGTTACAACCAATTTGTACTTTTGTTGTGGAAGAAACAAGGAAGGAGCATGTGTCCTACTTTGGTCTCTTGGGACTATGCCACCACTCCAAAGTGTATGGGTCGGACTACTCTTTTAGATGTCAAGAAAAACACAGTGCCTCTTCGATTAGCTCTTTTACAAGACATCTATTGCAAAGGATAAGGTAGAATAGGGGTTGGAAGGCTAATGTTGAAGACAAGTATGGAGACTTGTAGAATACCATGAAACTATAGGTACTAGGAATCCCCTCTCAACTTTGGAGGTGATTATTGAAGAAAGAAGAGGAGCTTGATATTGGATCTTAGTCTTTATGCATGATGATGAAGATGAGGATGAAGCGCCTCGACTTGAAGAGCAAGGTAGAAGTCATCGTCACGATAGTATCAAGAGAGATGTTGCACGATTTGCCTTGGGAGGGGAAGCTTCCATGTCAATAGAGAAGTAAATCTCCTAGGAAGATGGAACCATGAAAAAATGGTGCATATCCCATGTCTCCAGCCGAGAAAGGACCGGTGCAAACCTACATGTTAGCTCTACATTGAAATACAAAACCTTGCACGAGAGATGAGAATGTGTAAAATAGAGGTTAGTAATGAGATGCTCTTGAGTGATCGATCGGGGGTATTGGGGTGGATGCTCATCACAGCCGTCCCAAGGTGAAAAGAAGCGCTCACTCATGGGAATGTGTAAGACATAGTGTTAAAGGATGGCATTTTTTCTAACGATGTATCAGAGTGTGAAGTGAGGATAGGTGGAATATGGTGTGGAGAAAGAGAAGGTGGGAGTGGAGATGGAGGATTCAATTCCTAGTGTGTTGGATGTGGGAGCGGAGTGCAATCCAAGGTTTTGGATGAAGAAGAGAGGAAATCAAGGTGTGAATTGAAAATGGGTGAGATGGGAGGGATTTGAGAAGATTGATTTACATCCTTAATTGAAACAAAAGACGTAGATATACGCGATGAAGGATGTTTGCTTCGAGAGCTCTCTCTATTGAAGTCATAGCAGCAAAGAAACGTGCTTCTATGAGTTTAAAAGTTATGAAATGTTTATTGAAGTAAGAAACGTTTTTGACAATAAAAAATGTGAGTGTTTTAAAGAAAAAGTTGGAATCCAAAAACATTGTTTTTTTGGCAAAAATTGTTGGGCAATGTTAAAGATGATGATGATGATGGTTGATGACTCGTGAGGGCTCAGGATTTTAGATGAAAGACTAACTTTTTAAGGATTTTGTTTAGTTATTGGACTGTGTCAATCTAGTATCTATTCTTGTCTTGAGAGTTGATTATTATACAACTTCAGTCTCATTTATGTGTTATTTATGATATATTATGATTTGTTTTGGATTTTGATATTTTGTCAATTTGTTTTGGAATGAGAATCAGAATGTTGCAACTTTACTCAGTCCATATTGTACATGGGCTATTTACATGTTTATTTCAATTTTCTTGGTGTGATATGTATGAATCATAATGTTGAAGTTCCAAACCATACTTTGACATCGGGAATATATAACGTTTTGTTCTCAATTGACTCTCATGTATTATCACTCAAGCTATGTTAGCCTTTCTTTGTTTAAGAGTGAGTGTCATAGAAGTTTAGAACCCTTTTCCCTAATTAAAACTATAAAAAATCTCTATATAAAAAAACATGTGTTTCTTATTTTACCCCCTCTTCAAAGAAACTTATGAAACATGTTTTTGATGTTTTGTTTCCAAATGTTTGTGATGTTTCTCATTGCTATGATTGAAGTTTACATATTAAAAATCATCCGAATCCTACACACCAAAAGGAGAAGCAAGAGAGGTTTTTGATTCATACAACTAAAAGGGGTTGTACAAACTTGACACTAGGCTTGGTTGAGATGAAGAAGATGGTCACTGAAACAAAGCAACACAGACAATGACGTGCAAAACTCAAATCCTAAAACACAAATACAGATAAAGAAGAAGACATTGAAGTGAATGAATTAATGCAGCAAATGAATGTAAGAGTGTATGGAATGCTTAAGGGTAGAGTAGCGAGTGTTGGAGTTTTATGACACCTAGCAGTTGAAGTTGCAAATGCAAGTAGGACAGGTGTGGCAGATGCTGGCAATGATAGATGAAGACAAATATAGCTGTAGGGAGGTCACCAAGTAGCGGAGCGGCAGTTGGAGGGTGGTCGTCAGGTGTTGGGAGAGTTGATGGAGAGTTCGTAGCAATGGTGAAGGCTAGATAGCCATTGAGTGGAAGTTTGATGGCTGAAATTTGCACGTGGGAGTGAGAAACCTGCACATAAGGATAGGGCTAAATGGTGGGCAGCTTGTCTATTTATAGATATGGAAGGATCCTCCCAAATCAGGGTTTTGTATGTGGGACACAAAAACTCTCTAGAACTGCTCCCTGTTTAACAAAACTTTTGGTAATTTACTGTTTTGGGGTTGTTTTAATGAGCTAATCAATGGGTAGTGAATTTGTAACTCAACAAGTGCGATGCTTCTATTAAGAGGCAAGGTTTTCTCCCGGCAATACACGTAGTCAGGCTTCTTTCTGGCATACTTTGACTTCTACCAAAAGAATTAAATGCCCTAAGTTAGTTCTATTATTACACTCGATCTCTTCTCGGGAAGACCTATTGTTCTTTACTTGTTGGCACCCACCAGAGTTGAGGCAAAATGACAATTCCTTATGAGCTCAAGTGTTGGCTGTTTTTAGATTGCTGCATTGGTGAGATAAATCATTGTTCAAAGAGAAGCTGAATAGAATGGCATGATTAAGTCTAAAGACGGCAAGAGAATTTGCTATTCTTCACTGTGCAAGACTTTATTTTTTTGTCGTTTGCAGTAGTACTTTTGCATATCTAGAATAGTAGGCTGTTGTGGTTTAGGTTGAAGGAGAAGATCGGGCAGCATATTCCATTTCTTGATTTTGAGGCTTGTGATCCTTGGCAAGTTTGGAGCTTCACTTATCCTGATGCACTTTGTGGCTTTCAGCAAATGTAAATGTACCATAAGAGGATATCAGATTGCTACAGCTATGGATGTACAAAATGGCAGGATTGCTACAGTTATGGAAGTCAAAGGTCCCATGTTAGGGCAATGTTTTTCTTTGGAGATTACTTATTGGAGGCCTCCCTATTGGTGATATAGTGCGGTGATGCAAGACTGCGGGTGGCCATTGTGCATTTTGTACTACATGTGGAAACTGCATCTCTTTGTTTTTGTTTCTTGCCTGGTTGCTAGACAGATTTGGGATTTTATTTCTAGAGTTTGTGACTTCAGCAACATCCCAAAGAATCACTAATTGCACATGGATCTATGGAAGATTACCCCAGATTGTTACAATGCAGCTGCAACATTTTCATTTCTTTCATGTCTTGTGTATTAGAAATGCTTTTATCTTTGAATCTGCCTTTGGAATCCATGGTCATATTGGTTGCATTAGAGGCTTATTGTTGTGGCAGGTGGCTTCTATGATATCAGCAGGGATTGTCATTTGTAATGTGGCTGCTCCATGGTTAGAGATTATTTGCACAACTTCAATCACTATTCGTGTGTGACAGTGCAGGATACTCTGTTCAGGCTTCAACAAGTTTTCTCTTTCTTGCTATCATACTTTTGACTCTTTTTTGGCCTTGTTTTTCCCAGTGGTGTATACAGCTCTCACATGCTGGCCAGGGGCCTCTTGTAAATCTGATTATTCTTTAATTTTATCATCCTCTGAGAGAGAGAGAGAGAGAGAGAGAGAGAGAGAGAGAGAGAGAGAGTATATTCTTTTATCTCATGGTTTCAGTTTGGACTTGATCACACATTGACAACCGGAGTGATAAGGTAAGTTTCTACCTAATGCAATAAGTTTGTGCTCGAAGTTAAATCGAGGCCTACTTGAGGCTTATCAGATGCGGCTCTTTTATTACCGTACTGCAGTGGTTTGCGAAGAGAGATAAGCTCGGCTGCAACTGGCCGTCCTATTCAGGATGTTATTCAAACAGATGCTGCTATTAACCCTGGCAACAGCGGGGGACCCTTGCTTGACAGCTCTGGGTATCTGATTGGCATCAATACGGCAATCTATTCTCCATCTGGTGCATCAGCTGGTGTTGGTTTTTCAATCCCTGTTGATACAGTAAGTACAGCTCTATTTTGAGGTGCAGCTCTTATCTTTTGAAGTTTTTATGGCAATTGCTCCAAATTTTAAAGTCCTTATAATCCTCTTCTTCTTTCCTCTCTCTTTCAAGTGTCCATATCTGTTGTTTCTCTATGCTTGTCAGTTCTCAGCCATGTCTCCTGTAATGTAAACATTGTTCTGCTGTTTGTTGAAGGTCAGCGGCATTGTTGATCAATTGATTAAGTATGGCAAGATTACTAGACCTGTTTTGGGCATCACATTTGCTCCAGAACAATCAGTGGAGCAACTGGGTGTGAGTGGTGTCTTAGTTTTGGATGCTCCCCCTACTGGCCCGGCTGGAAAAGCTGTATGCCTCTCTCTCTCTCTCTCTCTCTCTCTCTCTCTCATCTATGCATGATAATACAACTACCGGTTTTTTCAATTCATGGCAAGTTGTACATGGATCAGCTATACATTTTGGTCTCACAGGTCATTTTGGCCTCTAGTAGATGTTAGAGTGTGACTCTCTCTCTCTCTCTCTCTCTCTCTCTCTCTCTCTGAGTCTTCCCGTCTGTCTGTGTCTCTCTATGTTATGTCTGAAGCTTGATCTTCCAGGGTTTAAGGCCTACGACGAGAGACCCTTATGGACGCCTTGTGCTTGGTGATATCATCACATCTATTAATGGACAAAAAATAAAGAATGGAAGTGACTTATACCGGATTCTTGATCGGTGCAAAGTTGGAGATACGGTAAATTCTGAATTTTGTCTTCGTTTGTGCATCCGTCTGTGGACTCTTAAGCTACAAGATTTCTTCTGAGCTCTAATCAATGAATATGTTGTGGTATGGGATCAGGTGGCAGTGGAGGTTCTGCGAGGTGATCAGACAAAAGACCTTAAGGTGACTCTAGAGAGCAAATCAGACTGAAGGGTGATGTCATGGCAGTGCTTTGTGTACTTCAAGGAAAGCCTGTTTGTAGCCCGATGTCATATACACAACCAATGCGAGAGAGACAGAGAGAGAGCCTTCAACACGGCTACATTCGTGAATACATGTATTACAGTAGTATATAAAACGGATGTGACCTCCTTGAATGCAAGTATAACCATTTCCCACAAGCAGCTTCCCTCTCTCAGGACTTATAAGCGAAGAGACCCCGTTATTCTGGAGTGATGGGCTGCCTAGAACTCGCAGAATTCCATCTTACTCCACATACTTGATATTGCGCAGAGTCAGACAAAGCTTATAACAAAGTGAGTTGGAGATACTCAGCTGTCCAAAGGTGCAGGTTCGGCCCTAAGTCTGTCTAAGGTGGGTTAGAGCCTTATTTTACTAATGCCATGGTCATGGTGTCCGTGAATGGAAGCACAACCACGACCTTTTGCCTGAGGTGATGAGCGAGTTAGGGTTATCCATTGGCCCCTCTCGCAGCAGTAGTAGGAAGGGTTCCTCGAGAGTTCTTCCCTTGCAAGATGGCATCGTGCATTTTGGCTAGGGTAAAGGGTAAAGGGGCCAATAGATTCTCATCTAACAATCCTCCATTATAATTTTTTTTTTCGAGTGAGTTGCATAAATGTTTTTTAATGGCCAAACTATTTATATTATACAGTGCTCAAATAAAAAATATTAAGATATTTTGATATTTTTTATCAAGTAGCCTTAATTTCAAATGAAAGGTTCGTAAAAGAGGGATAGTGAGGGGCCGATAGAGTGACACCCGAGGATGCATTGGTTTAGGGTTTTACAAAATCTAAAATATAATAAAATTTACATGGCTCAATTGTTTAACTTAAGTTAAGCTCATTAGTAATTTTAAAAAATTCATATTATATTGTTAAGTAGTTAAAAAAGTCACATCTTTCTTGTAAAATTGTCACTCAATTGGGGTGGGGTGTGATTTCCTTTTGGAGGGCTTTACTTTATTGGCCCCTTTACCTTAGATGCTTGCTGATATCAATACTTACATAAAAATAGTCTTTACTAGGATAGGTTTGTATTCTTTCTTAAAGAGCTATCTACAACCTTGCTTGACTTTAAGGTCTATTTTCAAAATATGGCTTTCGAACAATGTATATAAAAAATGTCGTGTTTAAAAAAAATATAAACTTACCACAAGCAAGCTTTTAAGTCAAAATCACTTAATAAAAAAAGTTGTTTTATATGTATTATTATACACATGAGAAAATACAATGTATTTATGATATTTTTGCCATAGTTATGTACTTAAAATCTTTATGATTGCTGATGAGAGAAGCATGCTTGGGTGAAATAATTGTCGAGCATGGTTCATTTAGTATCTTGTCTTTATAAAATATAAAATTAAATCTGTTTTAAAGTTTCTTTGACAAGGAACTTCAGGAACTTTATTCTAATATATGAATATAAATTTCGTATTGTTTCAAGTTTGAACAACAATGTCACTATTCTTAATTAAACATTTTGAGCTAAAGTAATGACTTTTAAATCTTGAAGTTAACAAAGAAAATCAAGTTAGATGGCATGGATATAGCATAACCATCTAACTTATGATCTGGATATCAATATGTCGATGAAGTCGCAAGTTATTCCAAATAGAGTATGTTATCCCAATTTCTCTCTTGGATTTCTTATGTTGTAGGAAAGAAATATAAGCCTATTAACATTCTCTAAGATCAATTGATTGTGGCCATTTGACTTGAATGGTTCATCTTTTAGAGAATTCTTTTGCATAATCAATAGTGCTTGCAATAATAATAAATCATGGATGCCAAACTTCAAAAGGTTGATTCCATTTAATATCAATTGCATAAAATTGTTATGTGGTATTTATATTGTTTTCAAATCATACTCTAATTCTAACAAGAAATTCCTTACATTGCAATTACATAATTGTATGCATTACATTGCTAGCTTTTTCAACAATGGTCTAATTCATATAGTATTCATGCTGAAACTACCATGTACATTTGCTAGATCATCTTTAGGGTTAAATATTTTGGTAGCTTAGAAAGTTTTAAATCATGAATTTTTTAATTCAATACATTGAGATGATGTGCATTTCTTAAAAAAATGAAAAAAGAAACTTTGAATGTATAAATGAGAGACATAAGGCACATTTCCCTTGCATCCAAAAATGTAAGAAGTCATATCAAAATTATCATTCTTTGTGCCACTTGTTCATACGACAACGATGAATGGCATGAATTTTTAAAATCTTATGTATTGAAAGAAGAAACTTTGAAGTAAGGTCCTTTATCTTTTGATGTCTCTTGTAAGAGCTATTTATCCATTTGTAAGACTTCTTGATTGCTTTTTCCACAATATCAAAAATAAAAATTGAAAGCAATGTATACTAATCAAATATGACATATCTCTAATAAAACTTGTAGTCAATGCATTCTAAGTGTCTATCATAACATTGAATCCATCAATAGCAAAACAAACTAATATTGATTTTAACAAATTGATATCCATATTTTCATCTATTAGAAAGGAGAACAAATGGCCTAATAATTTCACATATAATCATTACAAAAAATGTGTATAACATACTCTAAGAAAAGCAAAGATGTGCATGAAAAATTGGATATAGTTTTAATCAATATGAATGTTTGGGCTTTCAAAGTACACCAATTTCTTTATGTACTTTCTAAAGTCACAAAAGGCTTATTCCTAACGGCAATATGATGTGTGTCTCTAATGGCAATGGAATACAAAACTTTCAAAAGAAATTTTAAATGAGAAATCTTTTTATTTATTGTAGTGGAGTTTATCTTTAGAAGAGTCCCAATTGTGAATTTCTATCTACTTATCCATTTATAAGCATGTATGTGAGGAGTCACCTAGAAGAGTGGAAGCTCCTTGAGTCGCACCATTCTTTCTTGCAAGTGTTAGAGATAGAGTCAATTGACTTAAATCTCTCTTAGGAAGACCTACTCTAAATGGTAGGGATAAACATATAAAATATTCAAAAAAACTTGAGCATTTAAAATGGTAGGACGTTGAATTCAAGCCTATTCAAAGTTTTTGTAAAAAGAACTTGATTTGAATTTGAATGTTATACTCTAAGAGAGATCTCTCTCTTCTATAAGGTAAAGGTGTACCAAAAATAGAGTCTCCATTCATGCTTTACAACCATATAACCTCTTTTGATAACTAATACTTATGTTACTTTTGATTGCTTTTGAGAGAGAAAGATCCATGGTAGTGTGGCACTTAAAGAATCAATTCTCTCTTCTCTAAAAAACCTCCACTCAACCACCCTAGTTGAACATCATTATGTTGCAACTAGTTGGTCTATGTAAAATCATACATTTCTAGTTAAAGGATCATTAAAATGATTTTGCAAACCAATGGGTTATTGTCTTATGTATTCTAAAAACTTATCACTATATAATATCAACTATAGAGATTTACATATGGATTTATCAAACCAATGGGTGATTATCTTATGTGTTCTAAGAATTTATCACTGCATAATATCAACTATAGCAATTCACATGTGAATTTATCAATAAATCATGATTTTTTAAATTAACATTGCATTGGTTAATGTGTACCCTAAGTGTGACATGCTTAAGAGAGGGTGACACATCCTTGATGGGCCTCTAATATACATAAAGAGTCTTCTAGAGTGTGATAGATTTAACATTTTGGCGCACACATTTGGAAGGAGTAAGATATTGAAAGATTACTTATTTAATTTCAAATAATAAATTGCAATTATGTTAGATTAGAAAGTTCTTAGGGTCACGTTGTTATAGAGACAGGAGGTTGAGAAGTTGGAACAGGCTCTTTCATAGAATCCGTTGTTACAGGGGTTGATCCCCATCTTAGGCGCAATCGCTCTCTTCGAGCAATCATATTAACTGCTTCAGTGACATCACTCCAAGCAGTCGGGTCTTCGAGTCGGTCAGTCAATTTCTCTTGAAGAGAAGAATCTGCAGCTTTTAAAAATAACTCAATCTTTTGACTTTCCATACCTTGTTGGTCATCGGGATCTAGTTGGGTAAATTTACTTTCAAACTCTCGATGAAGAGCAGTAGTAGTTAAACCCTTATTGGTTCTTTCAACCCATTCGGTGAAGATTTTCTTTGTCATAAGGCTAGAATCTTCAAGGAAAAATTCTTCTCGAAGAGCCTTTTTGAACACAGTCCATCCAGCATCTTTCTGGGAAAGACCATGAATTCGGTCCTGGAGGCCATGCACAGCCAGACGGGCAAAGTGATGGCTCCAGGCATGTTGAGGAATTCCAAAGAAGACCATCTTGTCAGTGTAGAGACGGATAAAAGAGGATATATTTTGCCCATTAAATTGCTTGAGCTCATCCCCAACTGCTTCTAAGGCCTTAATGGCAACAACATCAATCCGTTCTTCTTCTTGTCTCCGTTGTTGTTGCAATTGCAACTGCTGCTGAAATTGCAGTTGTTGTTGTTGGCTCTCTTGCATTAGACGAACCAACTGTTGCAAAGCATCTCCTCCTGAGCTTGATGATTCTTCCATTGGACTTCTTCTTCCGCAGCGGACCTTCACGTCGGGTTCACCACTGTCGTTGTGTTAAGAGTTGAAGGGGCAGAGAAGTGGAGCTCTCACCATGTTTACATCTTCAGTAGTTGGGCCTGTTCATCTTCAGTTTGCATGCTCCACTTCATGCATCTCAGCTCCAGCTTTCTTCCAGTCTTCCTCAGACAGTGTAGCCCGTATTTTGTGCTGAAAAACGCGGGCTGCTCTCTGCTCTATCCCTGGTCACTTTTTGACCAGCCTAGGTTACTTGCTGGTTATCTAAGTCAGTTACTTTTGGTCCCTTGTGGACCTAGTGGACTTTTGTCAGTTTTTGGCAACATTTTTGGGATTTGTCTATATTTTTATACCTGAGTTAATGTGATTTATCCAGCAGACTGTCAATTACTTCCAGATGTCCAAGTTATAGGTTCCCATAGACTTATTTTTCATAAATGTACATGGTATAACTGTAAATTATATGCTAAATACAAAAGAACTTGTATAACTAAGGTAGATATTGGATAATAATGCCTGAATTTTGTATGCAAATATCTCATACAACTTCAAGTGAAACTCTTCTGTGTTTATAAGAATCCCATGATTTATATCATGGACAGTAAACTCTTTGACAACGTGGGCTCTCTATATGTAAATATTATGATAGCTTTTTGAGTTTATAGTTAAACGTTAAAACATGGAGTCTAGATAGATATTGCTAAGGCTTTAGATGCATTCATATGATCCATGGCATAATATGATATTATGTATAGGATAAAGAATGGTGCAAAATCATATTTAAACATGGTTGACCACAAAGTGCCATGTGGTGGAATGACAATATGTTTGAGTTGTTCATGGACTAACACATAGGTAGCCCTTGTGGCTCATCCCTATTTCATGGTTTTACTTTGTAGAAGAGATGGTCGACCATCATGGGGACATCTGTGATAGATTACACTAGCATGAACAAATAAAATATATGAATAAGCATTTCTTCAATAATGTAAATCTTGATTGGTGTGCTCTTTTGAAATGCAAATGAGTCTTATATTATAGGTGTTAAAATATTTACATCCTTTTAAAATACACCAAAACTTCATAATAGCATGGATAAGCATATAAACATGGGTAAATCCTTCGTAAAGCCTTGAAATATCCTTAGCATTCCTTAGATAGCCTTAAATATTAGATTGACAAAGTTTCTATTTACCCTTCAAACTATAAGGCCTCCCCAAAATAAGTGGAGAGTATACTTTTTCCATGTCCCAAAACACTATACCTTTAAATGATATTCCAGTCTCCAAAATACAACCAACAATAAACATGGTGATGTTCATGATGCTATATATGTTTGAAAGAGTAAGCTAAGAGTTCGAGGGTTGATACTCACCAATGGTTCTTGACTTTTCAAGGAGAATAAGTTCCATCACACTTCTTATGCATACATAAAAGCTCTATAGATACTGCATCACAAATTCTTATTTGCATTATAGGATGAAGGTATATCTTAATGAGACATTAAGCCTCTGATTATCTTCATAAGCAAATAAGAACAATGTAGTTTGTTTGATTACCAATTGCAATGGTCACAAAATATCCTTAAGTCGAGAGCAAGCAATGTCTCAATGTTCATAACAAGCAATCAAAATTTCTTGTTTGGATCATAATTCCTAATGAAGAATATGACCTCATGTGCAAAAGCCATTGCTTTGTTGGAGAAAAAAATTCTTGTGTTGGACTCCAAGAGGTTGGCATCATAAACACTCATGACTTATAAACTTGCATTGAATCCTAAAATTCTGAATCCCCAATGCCTCTAACCTCACCCATTGATCAAATATCCCCTAGGGCCCTAAGTTTAACTTCTAACTTATAAGTGACAATTTATAAGGTTTAATACATAATACATTAAAAACAATCACTAACCTATGATAAACTAGGAAGTGGTGGACTATGCAGGTTGTATATAGCATGGATGGTGGTGACAATTGATATGCAGTGGTGACTCTTAACTCAATGGCATGTTCTAGACGTTTGGTGGTTAGATTTTGGCCTCGTAGGACTCCCATGATGGCTGTTCCCTAGGGCTTGGAGTCTAGCTGTGCTGGCAATGGCAATGTTGGGCCCAATGTTCATGAAAAACATTTTTGGTAGCAGATAAAAAAGCCTCTAACTCAAATTTTTACAGAAATTTTTGAATCAAATTACATGTATTTGCCATTTTTATAACAAAAATTTTAAGAGTTTGAGGTTTTAAACCTTCTTTCAATTTTGAAAGTTTTTAATTTTTTTTTTGCAATTCACTTTACATTAAACCTCGTTTTTTTGTGAACACTGGCTGGGCCTTAGCTGACATTTGTGGAATCCTCCTTGGTCCTCTCACCACATCCTCCTTAGTCCTCTTAGCTCGGTAGACTCCCAAGTCTCAATTGTGGGTTGTGGGGTGCATGGTTAAGTTGGTCAAGAATTTCTATCCATGGACAATTTTTGGAGATACGAGTGCATGCCACATAAGGTCAACGTCCCTGTAGTATTGCACTTTTATGCAAACAAGTGTGAATTTGGCCTAAGGCCACATTCTTCTTTTGCATTCTCATCTCAATTTGATCCCTTCTGATGCTAGGAGGCATATTTCACGATGGATTCCGTGCCATGGTGGATTCCGTGAGGTTTTACGGTGGATTCTATAAACTTTGTTGATCGGGGCTCATACACAAAGTTGATTCTTTGTGCGAGAAGTTGATGGTGATGCTTATCCTTTTCGGGCGTTTCATTAATTTAGTGTGTACATGGGTGATTCCATAGCGGGTGATCCCGCAAAATACATATTAAATTAATAAATGTTTATGAGTTTAGAGTGCGTACTCGTAATAAATTAAGGTTAGGATTGATTTCTAACCAGTTGATTTATTTATGTAGCTGAAGACTGCTAGGTATTCACTTTTGTCGGTTTAATTGTATTATTTTACTAACGATTGTGAATGCTTCAGTTGATGTGTAGAGATAGCAGTAGTTTTCGGAGGAAAGCATTGGAGGATAGCGTGTATTCGAATTATCACTTATATTTTGATGGGCGCATACCTTAGGCATGGCGCCTATATTTTGTTGCGCTTATTTATTGAGGCGTTGGATATTTATTTATTATTTTGTATGCGCATGGGCGCACGATTATGATATTTGTATTTGGACATTGTATTGGGTACGCTAGACTCTTTGGGCGCCCGCCCATTAGCTTTATTTCTATTTTGTGCTAAAGCAAACTCAAAAGCCAAAAGCGTGCTATTTGTAATTTGGGCTATTATTTGAGCTTGAAGATGATTAATACATAAAATACATGCTTTATGGAGTGCTCACACAAGGCATGGGGGGAGATTGCACCCAATTGGTCTCTTGTTTATGTCATGCATGATTTTTACCTTGAGTTTTGTGTAAAAAGTAGAGTTCTTTTGTTCTTGGGGACCTTTTGGCATTCACTACGCGAGCATACAGCATCCGATCTGCACACCAGTGGTATCAGAGCAAAGCTGAGATCGAGAGTTTCCAATCGCTACCCATCTTGTGCGAAGGCGGAGCTCTTGGAACGATTGAGCTCTACGGTCAATCTCATCGCGAACGGTCGATACGGGTGGATTCCTAGCATCAAGAACCTCTGTTTCCAGCCTCTGATCGCGAAGGACCGGCTTGCAATGGCGGAGGACCACTCCTACATCCTCTTCTCCAAATCGTCAACATACAGAGATAAGCCATATTTTTCATTAAGCTTCCAAGCTTAAGTTCAAAAGTTACAAAGCTTAGCTTAGCTTAAAGCTTTAAAAAGCTTCAAAGAATCAAATCGTTGATCAACGGTAAGAGGATGTGCTCGGCGGTGAAAATTCCGCTGAGGACATGAATATGTCCTAAAAATTGACGACTGGTTGAGAAGCTTAAAGCTTCTTAGTAATCTAAGCTTACTAAGGTTCTCCAACTCCTCAAGTTCAAATTTACATATCATGCAAGTTCTGTTAGTCATCAGTCACGTAAATCTACCAAGTTGATCAAGTTTCGTAAGTCTGCAACTCTGCAAGTCTGACAAGTAACCAGAAGTCAGAACTGACGTGTGTTTAAAACTCCTATAAGGACTGTTTCTGCGCAGAAGTACTGAACTGTAAAGTTGTTCCCTGGAAGGTACTGTTCGCATACGCAGACTTGCTGAACCAGTTTCAGCACACGCAGAAGGTCAAAACGCAGATTTTTCAAAGATTTCAAATCCCCTAATTGCCAAAGATGAAGACTGTGAAAGCCACACAAAAATATATATGCCTTGTACACCCGATCTTGAGCTACGCTCATCCCGCTAATTGGATTTTGAGAGTGTGAGGTATTTTGAAGTTTTGCAGGATGACAGAACAAAATATGGATGATTTGATGGTTGAAGGCGATCTTCCTGAACCTACGATGGAGCAAAAGTTGGATTTAATTATGATGTAGTTGGATGAAGAACGAAGAGCCCGGCAAGCATTACAAGTTCAATTGGCCAATTTACAAAGATCGACTACCGACAAAGAGGAACCACAATCTGAAGATCTTATCCGACATACCATCAATGCGACTCTCGAAGCTCAATCTATCCGCAAAGAAACAAAGATAAGTAAAAGAAATTTCAAATTCTGTACTTTCAATGGCACTCGAGATGGAGAAATTGTTTTTGCATTCATCAGTCAGTTTGATGATTACTTTCATGAGAAAACATACGCTGAAAAAGATAAAATCAAGTGTGTCACTAATCATTTAGTGGATAGAGTATCTCTTTGGTGGACCGTGGTTCGTAAGAGCATAGATTGTCCCATTACCTGGGAGAGTTTCAAGAAGAAGTTCATGCAGAATTTCCTTCCTCTACAATTCCATGAAAAAGCCATAAAGCAATGGGACATTCTTCAACAAAGAGATCATGAGCCTATTCCTCAGTACACCGAACGCTTTTGGAATGCATTACTCCAGTTACGCATGCTTGAAGACGTACCTGAAGCGACTCACAAGCGCAAGTATATGTCTGGATTACTTGGGCATTACTACGCTGAAGTCAATATGTTTAAGCCTACAACTCTTGAAGATGCAATTTCTTTAGCTCATGACACTGAAGACAAGCTTCGAGGAAGAGACAAGCATCCACAAAAATTTCAAGCCAATGATAACTATGGATCTAAGCAATTCAATTCAAATTTTAGAAGATTCAATCAAGGTTAATTTCCTTCATCATCTTTCCGTAAGTCTTGGGCAAAACCACCTGCTTTACCATCGAATACCAATCAAAACCCTAAGCCAACTTCACAGCCAAATCCTAATATTCCTAGATTTCCTGCCATTGCAAACAATGTATCTAAAGCCAAACTTATAGTGTGTTACAAATGCCATCAACCTGGACATCTAGCAGCCAATTGTCAATCGAAGAAGGCACCTGTTCATATCAACTATCTTGGAGCAATGGAAGATGAAGAACATGAAGAAATGCCTAACTTTACAGAAGATGAAGACAACATTACTACTCCTTCGGATACTTTACCAGGTATGCCAACTCCACATTCTTCATTGACAATGAAATGTTTAGTGCATGGAAAAGAAAAGATCATTTTACATGATGATAGTAGTACACATGATTTTATTTCTGCAAAGTTAGTGAAAGAATTGAAATTACAAACTGTTCCTACGCATTATCGCATTAAAGCAGCATTCTTAGGCACAAGGTATAATAGAACACGAGAGGTGCATGATTTAGAAATTCAAATTGGTGAATATACTGAAAGAAGGAATTTTCTAGTTGTACCATTACAATCCAGTGATATTATTTTAGGTATGCCTTGGCGTCATCAGCATAACCCTGATATAGATTATTCAACGCATTCAATTAATATTCATTTTCAAGGAAAACATACTACATTGTATGGTATGCATGCATCTAATGCTTTTCCACTGCTTTCTCATACTCAAGCTAAACGTGCATTACACAAAAGTAGTAAATCTTATCTAATTTGGGTGAATGAACTGCAAGCTAAAGAAAAACATATGCACCCTAGGCATAAAGAATTCATTGCACAATTTAAAGACTATTTTGCCACAAAATAGATTTAATTCCTGGTACACAACCACCTTGTAAAGCACCATATAGGCATAACCAGATAGAGCAAAAAGAAATTCAAAATCAAGTTGAGGAATTATTAAATAGAGAATTGATTAGACCTAGTAGTTCTCCATTTGATGCACCCGTTTTGTTGGTAAAGAAGAAGAATAATACTTATCATATGTGCATTGATTATCGTGCTCTAAATAAAATTATTGTAAAGAATAGATATCCAATTCCTAGAGTCGATTATCTTATGGATAAATTGCAAGGTTCTGCCATATTTAGTAAAATAGATCTTAAATCTGGTTATCATCAGGTGAGATTAGATAAGTCTGACATATTCAAGACTGCATTTAGAACACAATTTGGTCATTATGAATTTTTAGTGATGCCTTTTGGATTGACTAATGCACCTGCTATATTTAGTAGAATGATGAATCGTATATTTTTGAAATATCAGCATTTTGTTATTGTATTCTTTGATGATATCTTGGTCTTTAGTAAAAATGAGAAAGAACATTATGAACAT
Source organism: Lygodium microphyllum (assembly GCF_053477565.2). Taxonomy (NCBI): domain Eukaryota; kingdom Viridiplantae; phylum Streptophyta; class Polypodiopsida; order Schizaeales; family Lygodiaceae; genus Lygodium; species Lygodium microphyllum. Next base: position 109,661,438 of record NC_141156.1, on the reverse strand, counting down.
TTGTCTTTGGTTTTCAAGTTGTTGAAAGATAATCAATTGTATGCTAATCCGGAAAAGAGTGAGTTCTTTCAAATAGAAATTGAATATTTAGGTCATATTGTGTCATCAGATGGTATTAAGGTTGACCCTAAGAAGATAGAAGCAATATTGAACAGGCCTATACCTAAAAATGTGCATGAGTTACGTTCTTTTCTAGGTCTTGCTAGTTTTTACAGGAAATTTGTGCGAAATTTTTCATTACTTGCTTTGCCTTTGACTAAACTTTTAAAGAAAGGTATTGTTTATCATTGGTCTGATAATCAACAGAAATCCTTTGATTTATTGAAACATGCATTAACCCATGCTCCTGTATTACAACTACCCGATTTCAATAGACCATTCTTTTTAGTAGTTACTGATGCTAGCGGATCTGGAATAGGAGCCGTACTTATGCAAGATAATCATCCCATAGCCTATTCTAGTTGTAAACTGAAACCCTCCAAACTTAAATATTCCACATATGATAAAGAATTATTAGCTGTGGTACAAGCTTTAAGACAATGGAAACATTACTTAATGGGTTCCGAGTTTATGATTAAGACTGATCAACAAAGTATTAGACATTTACTCAGTCAACCTTAAATATCTGACCGACATATCAAATGGGCAGCTTTTATTCAGAGTTTTCATCCCATTATCCAATATCAACTAGATAAAGAAAATGTAGTGGCTGATGCATTAAGTAGAAGACCCACCATTCATAATATCTCTGTTATATCATTTGATTCTCTAACTCCTATGAAAGATATTTATCATCAGGACATTACTTTTCATGCTGATTGGAATAAATTAGTTGGAAATAACTGGATTCCTATTGATTCACTGTCTTATAACGATGGATTCATGTTTTATGAAAAGAGATGATGCGTTACAGTTCCATTTAGATCTTTTGTTTTGCATGAGATTCATTGTCCTCCATATCAAGGTCATAGAGGTATTATATCTACTTTGCGTACATTGACTGAAGATTTTTCTTGGCCATATATGGACATTGATGTATCTAACTTTGTTTCTGAATGTCTGATTTGTCAAAGAGTTAAGAGACATCATGGTAAACAATATGGATTACTTATGCTTTTATCGATTCCATCAAGACCATGGAAACGGATTTTTATGGATTTTATTACTGGTTTACGTAATATTAAAGCTAACCATGACATGATTTGGACTATAGTAGACATGTTTAGTAAACAAGCATATTTCATTCCATGTAAGAAAACTTTAACAGCATCTCAGGTAGCACACTTATTTTTGAAAACTGTTTTCACTAATCATAGATTAGCAAAAGTTATTATTTTTGATCCTGATTCTAGATTTTGTAACAACTTTTGGATTACTTTGTTTGCTAACCTAGGAACAAAGATTGATTTCTCATCTGTATTTCATCTTGAAACTAATGGACAAACAGAAGCCACTAACAATACTATTTTAGATATTTTATGTGCTTACACTATTTCTAAACCACAGACATGGGATACACATTTGCATTTACTACAGTTTGCATATAACAATACACCACACACATCTACAAAGAAAGCACCGTTTGAAGTGATTTATGGTTATAGATTGTCTACACCTGTTGTATCTTTATCAAATAGAATTCAGAGTGTTGATGATATTGCTACTATGCATGTTACTATTTTTGATGAGGTTAAAGACATGATTGCCAAAGCCTAGCAATCATATACTAAACAAGCCAACAAGAAAAGACAAGCAATGAATTTCAAAGTTGATGACTATGTTTGGTTGAGAATAGAAAAACGTAGATTACAAAGTGTAGATAAACACCCAGTTGTGAAATTAGCACCTAGATTCTATGGACCATTTAAGATCATTCATAAAATCAATGACAATGCATTCAAGTTAGAATTACCATCTCACTGGAAAATTCACAACACATTTCACATTAGTTTATTATGACCCTTTAGAGACCAATTACCTGTACACCCTGTTTACGAAAACCCACCTTTGTTAGATGAAGAGATTGAAATACTTGAACCTGAAGCTATTCTAGATACTGACTTTATGACCACTAGAACTGGCCGAAGATATTCTGGATATTTAGTCAAGTTTAAAAACCATCTTGTAAAGGAAGCCCAATGGATGCACGCTAGAGACTTAAATGCTTTCCCCACTCTGTTAGCTCCACATTGAGCTAATAGCAATTGAGGTCAATTGCTATCCCACCCCGAGGGTATGATGCCAGGAGGCATATTTTACGGTGGATTCCGTGCCACGGTGGATTCCGTGAGGTTTTACGGTGGATTCTGTAAACTTTGTTGACCGGGGCTCATACACAAAGTAGATTCTTTGTGCGAGAAGTTGATGGGGACGCTTATCCTTTTCAGGCGTTTCATTAATTTAGTGTGTACATGGGTGATTCTGCAAAATACATATTAAATTAATAACTTTTTATGAGTTTAGAGTGCGTACTCGTAATAAATTAAGGTTAGGATTGATTTCTAACCAGTTGATTTATTTATGTAGCTGAAGACTGCTAGGTATTCACTTTTGTCGGTTTAATTGTATTATTTTACTAACGATTGTGAATGCTTCAGTTGATGTGTAGAGATAGCAGCAGTTGCGGAGGAAAGCATTGGAGGATAGCCTGTATTCAAATTATCACTTATATTTTGATGGGCACATACCTTAGGCATGGCACCTATATTTTGTCACGCCTATTTATTGAGGGGTTGGATATTTATTTATTATTTTGTATGCGCATGGGCGCACGATTATGATATTTGTATTTGGACATTGTATTGGGTACGCCAGACTCTTTGGGTGCCCGCCCATTAGCTTTATTTCTATTTTGTGCTAAAGTAAACTCAAAAGCCAAAAGCGTGCTATTTTGTAATTTGAGCTATTATTTGAGCTTGAAGATGATTAATACATAAAATATATGCTTTATGGAGCGCTCACACAAGGCATAGGGGGAGATTGCACCCAATTGGTCTCTTGTTCATGTCGTGCATGCTTTTTACCTTGAGTTTTGTGCAAAAAGTAGAGTTCTTTTGTTCTTAGGGACCTTTCGGCATTCACTACGCGAGCATATATCATTCGATTTGCGCACCAGCTTCTCTCCTTATGGAAACTTCCCCCACCTCGTAATATGTAGCTTGTAGGTGAGGATACTTAGCAAGCATGTATAATGGAAGCCTCTAATTTGAGGCCAAGGCATGCGACCATTAGATCCAACTAACAACCTTGTTGCACCCTGTCCTTGCTTAAGAGTGACACCTCGAAATCCCAAGCCCAGAGATAGTGCAACACATGATAGATTTATGGTAGAGGTGGATTTTTTTTTTTGGACATCCTTATACAATAATTGAGCTTTATGAGTATATGTCTAGTCCTTAGTCTTCTTGATTGCAAATGGCCTCATAATTCCCAGTGATGGTTCCCTTCAACATCATAGAGTTCATGTTGTCTACTAGTAGTAGCATTGCTTGTGCATTTTGCGACTGCTTTATTCTTTCTATTGTTAAGGCCATCCCAAGACTAGCAATAGCAATAGCCATGGAAGTTGTAGGCATATGGAGAGGGGTCCAAGTAGGGGATGCTTGGGAGATATTGTTTTGGCAATTGAGACCCTCTCCGTCAACAACCCAGTAAGATGAATACCAAGCATAGAGGATGGGAAAGAACGTTGTCATGTGGTTATATGCCCAGCAGTTGAAAACTTATGAGAAGTCTGATAGTGATAGTATCTTACTTGTGTGCCTATGGGAATTGCTTTGTCTAGTGCTTATGCTAGATTTACATTATCTATGGTCATTTGTCAAGAAGTTTGAAGTAGTTTATTCCTCAATGTGAATGTAAAATAACAAGTGCTTGTTCCTAGACATGTAAGAAGTGCCCTTCTTTTAGTGACCCTGGAAGTGCGAGCGTGGGTTTTTTAGTGTGAATGCTCTAAGTTGCACCTTGTGAATTGCATTGTGATTTTCAAGTGCTAACAAGTTGTCCTCAATTTGTATCATTTGGAAGGAAAAAAGTAAAAGCACTGAAGAAGTCTAGAGAAAACATGTTAAAAGCTTTATGTGTACATGCAACGATTGATCTAGGATCTCTAGGATGGTAGTAAAATGATCTAAATATGGAAAAGAGGCTATCTATTGCTATTCATGCAGGGAATACTCTGGTCTACCTTGAATTTGAAGGAGATTATTGCTCTTTGTTGTCTTGAATAGGGTTTTTGTGTGGTTTATTATAGGGTATTTGGTTCTACTATTGCAGTAGATTATAATAGAGATATTTGGGTTGAAGAAAGGGTCTTTGGAAGCTTTAGAACAAGGTATTATTGGTCTATGTGGATTGCTTTGGTAGAAAAATATTCAAAAATAAGTTTAGGTCTATTTTTGAGCATTGTACCTATGGTTTGATGCTTGGTTCTATGTGTTGTAGATAGTGAATCATACAAACTAAATTAAGTTGGGTTTTTAGTGAGCCATAGCCTCAACTTTCTAGTCTGTATATGGATGCATATGTTGTATAGGGATTCAATTCAAGCTCATACATGAGAAATTTATTCTACTGCTGGGTTTCTTCTATCTCTTGGGTTTTTGTTGCTTCTTATTTTCTTCTTCTTCTACTATAGAAATTATTTTCTCTGTATTCTATACTCCTTTTACTTGAGTCTTGGTAGCTTTCAATCATATATGAAAAATATCCTAACATATTTGGTAAACTAGACATAAAACGATGAAGTAACAAATTTTCACTATGTGGGATGGTAAAGGTTTAGGTTCGTTTACAAGTTAATTAGATGAAGTTAGACAATTATTATAGATCTTTACCATGTATTTGCAGCAATAGCAACAAGGGTAGTTGTAGCAGTCTTTTGCAAAGCATGAGTCTATTATGACTACAACGTTGCAGTTTTTGAGAGTTAGGTTTGAATTGTTTGACGGTTAGAATGTTTCAATTCCGTTGTTGCAATGCGTAGGATTGAAGGTCACCACAGGGGTTTGGCAAGAAAATTTAGACAAGATAATTGGAGATGTGGCTTCAAGAGACAAGTAGATTACAGTGAATGTTTAAAAGTTCAAGAGGTACTTCACGGTTAATCATAGGGGTTTGAGATAGAAGAATATTTTGGGGTTCAAGAGTTTAGACTCCGGAGATGGTAGAGATAAGAGAAGAGTTGAAAGTTTCAAGCCAAATCCTTGAAGATGTTTAACAGGGCTTCACAACTGCATGTTCTTAGCAAAGATCATGAGCATATTTCCTCATAAGCTCTAATTCAAACCAGGCTCGATTTCTTGACTGTAGGAGTAATCATGGATTATGAAGTTAAGTACATGTTTCAAAAACAATTCTGCATCCCATCATTCAAGCATGGACCAAGTTTGCATGTTTACATTCAATGTAAACTGTAAGGGACAAAGCTTATGAGTCAATTACAAGGCTTGTAGGACAAAGAACTTTGCTTCAAGAGAGCTTCAAATAAAGATCCTGATAAAGTTAACTTACCACAACCAAGAAATAAGAGAAAGAGCTCCTCTTAATTCAATTTATAGTATCTATGAATGATCTTCAAACATTGCCCTATCATAGGGCACATAATACTTGCATATATTGACAAGACGTCAACTATAGAGCAAGAAATGAATTAAAAGATCAATGCTGTAGCTAACTCTTTGAATATGATTGAAGATTTCAGCCCCAAATCAGCCCATAAAACTTCCGAAATTCACCTTTGATGTTAGCATAAACTTTCCCTAACATAGAGTGTATAGATCAACCAAATACAAGTATAAATCATACCATATGAAGCAATAGAAAAGTAAAAGGAATTGCTGTCCACAAATCACTGTGAGGACTGCCTATTTCAACCCACTGGCATCAATCTCCCAAGAAGACACTTTGATGAAGTACAAAAACACAACCCCTATATTCAAGAGCATGTAACAAGCTATAGGTAGCTTGAAATTAGCATATGGAAGTAGGAGAGAAGAAGGAATTCATGTTGCCTTGTTAGCTTTGTTATTGGCTACCTATATCAGCCCCAAGCATGTACATAGAGCAATCAAGTTGCTCTCTTGCTACCCCTTCCACAATGCTTATGCAATGCCAACTTGCATAAAGCATATCAATGTCAAGCAAGTCTAGTTAATGATCATGAATCTTCAAGCAGAGGAAAATAAGTGCGGCTACCCACAATTCTTTGTTTGGCTGAAATATTCAACCCACTTTCTTCACATAAACAAGTCAAGAAGGCTTCTTGACACTCCTCTCTTCAAGCTTCCACAATAGTAGGTTTGCAGTAAGCTTCCAAGAGCAAGAATGAGTCCTTTGTGTCAAGTTTAATCAATAAAACAAGTAGATGAACTTCAGCCCTTTAGAATCCAAGATTGGAAGATCAATAGAAGTCCCTATTTAACTCTTAAAGGACTCAAAAGAGTGAATTTAATGTCTCTCTTGACATGGGAGATCAACTCAGCATATAGAGGAATACTCAGGTCAAGAATAAGCCTTCTTCAAGAATACATAAGAGTAGAAAATGAAACATCAATAAGATAATAATCAGTCCAAAGGATGTGATGGGCTGAGTATGTCAATCCAAAATCAGAGTTCAATGTCTCCCAAAGATCTCTCTTTGATAGAGAAGAAGGTCTACATCAAGAGGTAGACACATAGGCATTGTCTTTCACTTCATCTACACAATTACATGTATCTCTTGATCCATACAAGAGGTGCTTTAAACAAATATTCAGCCCACAAAAGAGCATTCTTGGCCTATCAGTTCAGCCCACAAGTCTTGATAATGAAGATCAAGAAGTGGAGCAAGAGGCTCAATTGAAAGGAGAGAGATGCTTTCCCATAAATATAGGCACAAACAATGTTTAAATCTTCCTTCTTTTTCTTCCTTGAGCATCAATCCTCTTTGAATGGGCTGCTTCCCTCCCTTTTATACATATTTACCTTGTTTTACTCGGCCAAGAGTGGTCTTCCATTTTCATTATTTTCATGGGAAAAAGAGGCACTTACAGTTCGAGTTTAGTCTTCTGAAGATACTTATGGTTGCATGGCATGAGCTTCCTTCTTGTGTGGTGGCTTGACACCTCTCATCCTTCTCCATCTATGGCGCCATGGTCTCAGCCTGAAATGGCCCACAAAATGTGGTGAAAAAAACGGAATGCTCCTCCTTTCCACAGGCATAATGCACATAAGGTTCCAAGTCTCATAAGCCATGGTAAGTTATTTACACAATGTCTTGTGTGTACTTGGTTAATCAAATCAACTTTGGAGACTTAGAAGAAGCTTAAGAGAGTGGTCTTCCCATCTGGGTTTAGTGACAAGAAGCTTACAAGGTAGAGTTAAAGGGCTAGAGATCCAACAATCCATTTTTCCATCATATATTAGGCTTGGAGATTTACATGACTTATTACAAATTGTGGTCAAAGAAGCAAATTTAAATGAGTTGTAACTTTAAGGTTGTCATGGCACTGTCTTTATTCAAGGTGGGAACTTTTGACTTAAGGCAAAAAAAAAAAAAAACAAAGGATGGCACATTATGTTAGAATGGAAATAGAAGTGAAGGACAAGAGGATTTGAAGTAGGAAGAACAACCTATTTTGTGGATTCTCTAGAAAGTTCTAGAGTGGTTAAGAAACAAAGAAAGTGTTATTTTTCATTCTTGGGTATACATTCCCATGACAACGGGAAGGTGTACATAGAAAAGTTGAATCTCTTTGGGATACTTAGTCATTGGATGAGTTAATATCTTGTGTAACTTGTAGTCCATGAGTTGAAGCCATGCACAAACAAGACTGATGCAAAATAGGATGGATGGAATGAATTTACGAAAGCTCTAAAGGAAGAGTATTTCACAAAAGATACTGGATTGGTTGCTTGAAAGACTTTTAGGGATTGGGGATTGGTTGCAAAACTTTCTGGGATTGCATTGCAAAACGTAATAAAGGGTTGGTTGCTATAAATCTTTTGCATGAGTTTGAGCAGATGTATGATCAATTGGATAATATAGAGCTATATGCTCTAGAATTTGCAAAGATAGAATTCTTTTTATAGTCAATTGATATTACATTGCAATTGAGCCTAGAAGAGCTCTTAGAAGATGAAAGTACTAAACAAAGATTGAAAACTAAATGGTAGGATACTAAAGATGCTATATTTATACTTGTTAAGATGCAAAGAAGAAGAACTAGGATGCATGTTGGGCCTATTCCTTCATCTACAAGCAAGATAAGTGAGCATGTAAGTAAAAATCTGGTTTCTATAGTTGCTTTGGTAAAAGATGCAGTGATGGATGAACTAGTTAAGGTTATGTGAGACCTACAATGATTGAAGCTTGCAAAGTTGGAGGAAAAGGGATGGTCTTCGCAGGATTAAGAGCTTAAATATGAGAAAGCTTAATATAGTGAGGTATGTGGTGTGATAGAACCAAGGATGAGCACATGATTACAAGATGTATAAAGATGTGCTAGATAAGAATTTGATTTTCTCTTTAAAGATGGGAAGATCTGTTTGTGTGAGACATGACTATCACTCAGTCCAACTTTTGAAAAGGGTGGAGTGCAAAAATTGATGACATGGTTGTAAAGAATGGACATGCTGTAGTGGAAGTGGCTACCTTTGCTTTATAGATTGATAAAGATTTAGATTGTATATCTATACTTGGCAAGAAGATATAACTCTAGACTTACGCTATGCATAAAATAGAAAAGAAAAGAAAATCCTAGAGTAGACTTGAATGAGGTAGGAAAGAATTTTCAAGAAAAGACAGGTTGGGATGCTCTGGTTGGATTGTTTTTCTATTTATGCTTATCTTGCCAAGTCTCAAAACACAAAAGCTATTATGGAAGAAGAGAGAAAGAGAGATAATGGAAATCTAGGTATATTGAAGAGGATAGATAAAAAGGAGCTGTAGATTTGACTCGGATCTACCTCCACCTCTTGCTAGGCCTTCACTTGAGTACTATGGAGGATGTTTGGAAAAAGAAGAAGTAGGAACATGCCAAAGGGAAAAGAACTAGTGTATACATTGCAATCAAACATAGAAAATATCCTAGAAGAATGCATCTTGAATATCAAAATGGAATTTACATAGGGAGAGATCCTTGGCATTACCAAGAGAGAGTTCCAAGAGGTCATTGATATCATTAAGAGAAAATGGCAGAAAGTTGGAGATCCAACACATGTTAGGGTATAGGGAGAAGAGAAGCCTAGATTGTAGGGAATTCAAGTAGTGCTTCATGATGATTAAGGTGCTAAAACTAAATTTTCTAATGTTGAAAATATACTTATTGAGAAAAATAGATGTTAAGGTTGAAAATGTAGTCATTTGTAGCTGTACACAAAGAGGAGTGTGGAATATGTATTATAGTGATACTAAGGCTACAAACATGTTATCTAGAATCCATTATACATGAAATCATTGGGCTCATGCAACCATTGAACAATAGTGAGGGTTGAGGATCTAGAAAGACCTTGCATTGCTCTCATTAATCATGGCTCTGAAATCAATGTTATGATTAGAAGTTTGTATGAAAACAATAGATGGCCAAAAGATGTAGAGCATGGATGGAGGATGGGGGTTGCTAACAATGCTCCTAGACATTTGTATGTAGCTTATCCCAATGTAAAGGTGACTATTGGAGATGTCCACGATAGCCAACACTTATTTGTGTAGGATTCATCTTCCTATTTGATTATTCTTAGAAAACCATATATCATAGTTGTATGCATGGAAACAAAGGTGTTAGATGATGGGTCATCCTATGCAAGGATTTGATGCTATGATGGAAAAATGGATGTATAGTTTTTGATTGTTTGTGTGAATCATGCAAGGAATTGTGATCTACTGAGGGATTACCCTTTGCCATTGAATGTGTAATAATTTAGAGATTCTTGTGAGATGGGTTTCAGTAGGCACTATTGTAAAGTAGGACTATTATGATGAATGATGGAAAAAGCTCTTGCCTCATATAGTAGATACAAACAAATATTTTCTAATAGGTTTATTTGATTTTTAGTAAGACATTTTATATGTTTTCAAAGGAATTGAACTATGAATAGGGCTACAAAACAATATGTTTTCAAGGCATAGAAGAACATGGATTATTGAAAGCTAAAGAATGCATATGTGGATGCATAATGGGCTATCTTATATTGATACTATGTTAAAATTCGAGCTAAAATCTAAAAATAACATGATACATGTATGTTCTTTGGATATGTACAAGGTGACAGAAGAATTTGTGACATAAGAATATTTTATGCTCACATGACATGGATGAAGTTAAGGTTGATACAAAGTATAAGAATGTGGATAAAAAGGTGAAACGAATTACATTACCCTTACCTCCAAATAGTGAGGAGATGTTTGAGTTGGCTTGTCATTCACTAAACTTGAGGGATCCAAAAAGAATTGGACATTGGTTTTGTGGAATCTGTCAAGGAGTTGAGAATTGGATGTGATGACATTCTTTTACTTGCACAGAAGCAATGTTTTGCAAAAATGTTGTGTAGGCATAGAAGAGCTTTTGCATTTCAGCCACATGACATTGGCTGTGAGGATCTAGATATAGTTGCATGTATGGTTCATTTTACTATTTCGCATGTATCATGGAACTATGGTCAATTCCAGTGCCAAAGGCTCATTTGCCCAAGATAATTGATCTATTGAATGAAAAGATAAAGATGGAGATTTCAGAATCTTATTTAGCTTCCTACTGTAATGGGTGGTTCATAGTGCCCAAGAAAAATGAGACATTGAGATTCATTCAGGATATTGTAGTTGGTTAATATAGTGACCATTAGGAATATGGGAGGAGGTCTTGTTGTGAATGAGTTTGCAAAGGCTTTTGCTAGGAGAGATATATATTTGTTAGGTGACTTATTCTATGGTTATGATAAGTTCAAATTGGCAATTAAAGACAGGGATCTCACTACCATGAAGATACCATTAACATGATTGCAGATCTGTACTTTACCATAGGAAGCAACAAATTCTATTGCACACATGATGAATGTAATGAACAAAGTATTGTAGGATTACATACCACATCTTATATGCCTTTGTGGATGGCATGCCAATAAAAGGGTATGTAGAAAATGATAAAGATGAAGAATTGAATGAATAGGGATGTAGAAGATTTGTCACATTAACAACTATGAAAAGATCATGACTAGGTTGGAAGAGGTGCATTTGACTCTCTTAGGGCAGAAGTCAATCTTTGGAGCCGATGAGATTCTGATTGTGGGACATATGTGTGGTCCATATTTGTGCAAATTGGAGATGCTCTTTATTGATTTTTGAGAAAAGGCAAGAAATTTTAAAATTGCAAAAGCTAAACTTGATCATGAGTGTTGTATCTCTTCAGCAAAATCTTTTATAGAAGAGCTACATGATGGAAAGTGGTTGTAGATTGGATTGATTAGGAAGTGGCTACAAAGTTCTAGGATGAGAAGTGGCTCTAAAGATTGGACAGTATTTAAGTACTTTGACAATACAAATGGATAGATGATGAGTTCAAGAGGATCGGAAGGAAGGCATATGGCTATTTTCTAAAGAATGGCTTTCTTTGGAACATCCAAGGTATAAAATAGAAACTTCTTTATGAGAGGAGTGTGTGACAAGGTTGCTTAATTGCTGTAATATTTCCCTCCCTCCCATCGTATGACCCCCCTTATTAATGAAAAAAAAGAAAAAGAAAAGAATGAACACCCCCTCTCCCCTTTTTCTCACACCACTAGCTGGCGGACGGAGGGGGGCTTGCCGGGTAATGGCGTGCTACCGAGTGATGATGGGGCGACGTGGAAGGGGGGGGCATCGACCATACCTTGCATGGCGGCCACCCTGGACACGCCCTAGTGGGGATAGGGGGGGCTCCATACCATGCTATCCCCCCCCCCTCCCCCAAAATACACTATAAAAAGGCCCTTAGGATTAATAAGGAGGGGGATTATGATCATGATTCCTCCAAGCTGTTTGATTAGAGAGAGAGTGAGGGAGAGAGTAAGACGAGCGAGAGAGAGAGAGAGAGAGAGAGAGAGAGAGAGAGAGAGAGAGAGAGAGAGAGAGAGAGAGAGAGAGAGAGAGAGAGAGAGAGAGAGAGAGAGAGAGAGAGAGGTGAGAAGGATCGAAGCTTGCACTCGAGAGCTATGGCGGGAGAGCAAGAGCAAGAAAGAGAGAGACAAGAAATGGGAACTCCAACAGTCACAATGTGTGACTGGGCCTTCCTTTATTCAAACTGTCACTAAAAGAATAAAGAATAAAGTGACGGTGATGGGCGCCCGCCACCTGTAGTGTGTAGTGGCGATGATTGTCAGTGTAGTAATACACGGGCGGCTAGGCGGAGGCGCCTTTATCCCCAACAACCTCCCACTTAAAGGAAAATCTGCCCTAGTGAGGAGCGAAAAGAAAAAGGAAAAGACTGTACGACATGTACACATGTACAATAGGATGAGGAAAGATGTCATCTCATCCCACGCCCATCAACCTCCTGAGGAAGGCAAAGCGCTTTGTAGAGAGGCTTTTTGTGAGCAGATCTGCAGGATTCTGGTCAGTCGAGATCTTGACAAGATCAACAGACTTGTCCTCAACGACCCCACATATGAAGTGATACCTCATCTCGATGTGTTTTGTCTTCGCATGGAAGACCGGATTCTTGGCGAACTGAATAGCACTCGTAGAATCCGAATGCAGTGTAGGGATATCATCAATACCAAGGTCAGCAACCAAACGACCCAATCAAATGGCCTCCATGCAAGCCTCAGTGGCTGCAACATACTCGGTCTCTGTAGTAGAAAGGGCCGTGCATTTCTGCACCCTGGACATCCAAGAAACAACACCTCCAGCATATGTGAATACATAGCCAGAAGTGGACTTCCTACTATTTGCATGCCTTGCATAATCAGAGTCAGTGTACCCCATGACTCATGTATCCTTGCTGCCATAGCATATACACATATCTGCAGTGCCCTTCAGGTACCTCATGATACCCTTCACGGCATCCCAATGCTTCTTGCTAGGTGTAGCCATATAGCGTGCCACAACACCAAGTGCAAAGGCAATATCTGGACGAGTGGCTATTATGGCATGCATAAGACTGCCCACTGCGGATACATAGGGAATCTTGGCTATCTCGGCCCTCTGCTCATCTGTCTGTGGACAAACAGCATGTGATACCTTCACATAATAAGGCAATGGACAACCAATAGGCTTTACGTCCTGCATACGGAAGCGCTCAAGGACTTTATGAATGTACTCTCTCTGTGACAAGTAGAGGAGTCCTTGATGCCTGTTGCGTCTAATGCGCATACCAAGTATGTGAGCAGCCTGTCCCAGATCTTTCATCTCAAAGCTCTTCTTGAGCTGAGCCTTAAGAGCATCTAGCTCATCATGAGCTTTCCTGCTATCAGCATATCATCCACATAGAGTACCAAAATCAATAAAGAACCATCACGGGCTTTCTGCTGTAAAGACACGAATCCATAGCACTCCTACTATAGCCCTGTGGCTGCATAAAGGGATCAAACTTATGATGCCACTCTCTAGGTGCCTGTTTCAAGCCACAAAGACTTTTCTTCAATTTGCACACTAGGTGCTCCCTACCAGGTTCTGCAAAGCCCTTAGGCTGCTCCATATAAATCTCATCATGCAAGTCCCCATGTAAGAAATCCGTCTTGACATCCATTTGGTATAAATCTAAGTAAAGCTGAGCAACCAAAGCCAAGACTAAGCACAGGGTGGTCATCTTAACCACATGAGAAAAGATCTCATCAAAGTCCACACCATGCTCCTGCTTAAAACCCTTTGCTACCAATCTAGCCTTGTATGCCGGCTTGGGGTGTCCAGGGGTACTTTTCAGCTTGTACATCCACTTGCATAGCAAAGCCTTCTTGCCCTTAGGTAAGGAAACCAAATCCCAAGTCTCATTCTTATGTAAGGAGTCTATCTCAGATTGCATAACCCTCTCCCAAGAGTGACTTTCACCCCTCGCATAGCCTTATCATTAGTGAAAGGCTCTCCTGCATCTGTAACTAAGACATAATGCATCGAGGGCTGAAATCTATCAGGTGGACGTCTGTCTCTAGTAGACTATCTCACGGTAGGCTCTGGTGCCTGCCCAGCTGCCTGTCCAACATCCTAACCATGGGCATCTGCTCTAGCTATAGGTTGTCCAACTGGCTATGCAAGAGCTCTCGGCTCCTCCTGAAATATGACCCTGCGGATCTCAACAACTCTCTCAGACTACTTATGCATCTTGTCTTCATGGAAGACTACATCATGAATGCGGATGACTTTCCACGTTTGCAGATCCCAGAGATGGTAACCCATCTCACCTGCATCCCCATAACCAAGGAAAATGCATTTGACACTCTTAGGATGTAGCTTACTTCTCTTGTCCCTGGGAACATGGCAAAATGCCTCACATCCAAAGATACGGAGATGTGCATAAGAGGGAGGTTTTCCAGTCCATACCTCCTCGGTAATCTAGAAATCCAAACCACTAGAAGGTGATCTGTTTATGATATGCATAGCTATACTAACTGCCTCAGCCCAAAAGCTCTGTGGTAGGCCTGCGTGGCTAAGCATACTACGTATAGCTCTTGGATGGTTCTATTCATCCGCTCAGCCAAACCACTTTGGGGGGGTGTAGGGGGCAGTCAACTGACGCTTAATACCCCTCTCATCACATAACTACTCAAAAGCACGTGAGACATACTCACCCCCATTATTTGTCCTTAGGCATTTTAGCCTATATCCAGACTGGTTCTCAACCAATGCAAGCCATCTCTGAAACATAGTCAAGACATTGGATTTCAGCTTAAGGGGATAAGCCCAATATTTCCATGAAAAATCATCTATGAAAGTAACAAAATACTTGGCACCACCCATAGACTGACAAGGCATGGGCCCACAGACATCCGAATGTACCAATGCCAAGGGCTCACTCATGCGTGGCCTACCAGACTTTTTATGCGTAGACCTAGTCTGCTTGCCATAAAGACAATGTCACATGAATCAAAACATGCATAATCAAGGGGCGGTAAGTACTGCAAACCAGAAAGAATTTTTATTCCCTTCAAAGACATATGGCCCAAACGGGTATGCCAAAGAGATACATGTGGGAGAACCCACAGACAAAACATGATCAAGGGAAGAATTTGATACAATCAAGGGATAGAGGAGGCTGGCAGCCTTGGCACTCTCGCAATCACATGTCTGCCACGAGTGATCTTCCATGCAGAGTCTCCAAAACATACATGATATCCTGCATCATCAAGCCGTCCAACTGATATGAGACTGCGTGTCAAAGTAGATACATGACGTACATCCTGCATAACAAAACTGCTTCTAGAAGGAAACTGCAGTCTAACATCACCAATGCCCACAATATCAAGAGAGCTGTCATCACCCAAGTGCACATAACCCAAAACAGTATGGTATGAATGAAATCACTCTCGACAAGGTGTCACATGAAAGGACGCACCTAAGTCCAAGAGCCAACACTGTGCATATATAGAGTGTATCTCTGTCATCTGCAAAGCACTAGAAGAAGCTACAAGGATATAATCATCATCATCAACATCCTCTGGCTGCATAACATTGATCTCTTCAATTTTAACACTAGACTTTGCAGGCACTATGCTGCGATTAGAAGACTTATCCTACACTTTGTCTTTCCCCTTATCTTTGCACCTTTCATTGCACAGTTCATGGCATTGTGGCCTAATATGGCCCTTTTTCCCACAATGGTGACAAGTAACATCTGCATTCCTGCCACGGGATTTGCTATGTGACTTCCCACGAGACTTGGACCGAGATTTCTGAGAATCCCGTCCACGACCACTGCTACTACCATTGCCATGCTTTCCATATCCATCATTCCTGCCTCTACCTGTCATAGCATGTGACACATGAGAGGCATCCAAATTATTACAGTTAACCTCTTCCTGCAGAAGAGCACTCTCAACATCAGATAATTTCAAGGTAGCAATAGAGGCACATAATGCAGTGCGGAATACATCCCATGACTCATTAAGAGTACCAAGCAAGAAAAAAGGAGTGACATCCTTTGCAAAAGTGATGACTTGCAAAGTCAAGTTCTTGAGTATAGCATGGAACTGGCTTAAGTGAGCAGACATGGTCACATTCTCATTCATGCGCAGATCCATAAGCTGCTTCAGCCAATACATCTGACTCGTTGGACTTTTCTTGTCATAGAGATTCTTGATTTTATCCCACAATTGCCATGCACTCTATTCTTCCTCAAATACATTGTAGTGAACCTGTTCTGTGAGAGATAATACAATAGTGGACTTGCATAACTCATCAAGCTCAAGCCATTTCTCATCTGGCATAGTTGTAGGCGGATGCCTGCTTAACCTCAAAGGTTTGATCTGCAATTTTTGCACCAACACTTGCCAAATCTGGCTCTTCCAATAAGAGTAATTCGTACCATCAAGCTTAGTGATGTTGAAAATAGCATGTTCAGTGGATGAACTCGCCATAATGCAGGCTGGAAGACTGTAGACAGTTTAAAACTGCTTGCTATTTACTGTAGAAAATGACCAAAGAATCACCGAAATCGAGAGAAAATGGTGAGAAAAGTGTAACCAAAGCTGTTGCCCACCAAGTACTAGTGAAAATACATCATTTCAAAATATTTCAGCATGAAAAATCCATGTCAGTCCTTACATATATGCTTCTGTAATAAATTACAGACTTCAGTAAATGAGAGCTAACAGTGCCAAAATCGGATCCCAAGTCAATCAGATACTGCCAAGACCAAAGCCGGCATCATGTGGGCATAATATAGACATATGACAGTCGATAAGCATGAATCCAACACCCAAACATGTCATACAAACATTTGTCAATGAGTAGGCACAACCCCAGTCAACGAGGCAAAGTGTTCCTGCCACTACCAAAACTTGAAACAAGTAGGTGTCAGCTCACAAAGATACGGATCCAAATCTGAGACTCAGCTCATAAGTATACAATGAACCAAGACATATAAACCATGCATCATTTCAAAGGGTAAGAAATCCCAAAGTCTGAAGTGTCTGTAACTGCTCAATAGCATGTAACTGTTCAATGCATAAAAGCACTGCCTGCTCAATATCTGATAAGCATTCAAGAATGCTCCCACTAGCACAAAAGCTGTATCTACGAGCTCAAGAGCTCAAACCAAGGCAAGACATAGTGCCAATGACATAAGTCTAAGACAATACATGAATAGTACATCCCAAACATGTAGGCAGTAGAGCTTCCGTGTGTAGCATCCATAAGCATGTAAGACATCAAGTACATCCCAATCCAAACTTTGACAAGCCAAGTAACATCCAAGACAACTCTAGATAATCCAAAATGCATCCAAGGTAGAGCTTCAATGAGCACTCAAGCTCAACGTATGCATAGGGTAATCAACCAAGACATGAGCATCAAGCCATGGGCAAAGGGTATGCATAAACCCAAGGAGCATCACTGTCAAAGCATATACCACTGTCAAGCATGAACCATGTCAATGAGTGTGTAATGTCAAAGCTCTTTCAAAAGCATCCGGAATGAAATACAAGCTCAAAGTTGTACCCCAAAGATCAATATTTCATGGCATATATCCAAGACATAATCCGGAACCAATAGGCATAACCCAAAGCATGTAGAATAGCTTCAGCCTACTTTTATTACAGCATGAAATGATTGCCAAAATTGAGAAATTTCAGTCCCCAATCAGTGCCAAAATGATGGCAAACCATAAGCATTACATCCACCAACAATGGGCATTGTTCCCATGGCGTACGAGCATTATATGAAGTATAGGTGAGCTCCAATGTACCTGCAGAAGTCTGCCCAGACCTGTGAACATAAGGTCTGCTGTGTATTTGAGCCAAGAAGAAGCTCACTGTCAGTGCTCCAAGCCTTTTCAAAGCTCAAGACATACCAACCGGCAATAGGGAGTGCCCAAATGAGGGTATGAACTACCAAGAGTGTGCCAGGCTTCAGTGGAGCATTCAAATGTGGATTGGAAATGGTCTGCCCAACTGGCGCAATCAGCGCAAACTTGCAGACTGCGGTGTTGCACCATGTGTCAAGTAAGGTCTAGTGGGGAGGGCTAAAAAGGGGCTGATGAAGCCTTGGACAAAGCCTCAACAAAGCCTGATCAAGCCAAGTTGAAGGGGGAGCTTCAAACTCCATATGAAAGCTCACTAATGGTTGCTCCTTCCATGATTACCCTATGACCAGCATAGAACCCTGCAAGGAAAGAGTGTATACCTCTGTGTGAATGCCCTGAGGGTGCCCAAAGGGGTCGGGAAGGTGCTCGGGAAGCTGGGGAGTGACGGGAGCTCAAAGGAGTCGGATATGGCTGCCGGGATGGAGACCCAATGCGAGTAGGGAGTCGATGGGAAGCTGAGAATGCCATGAACCAAGCTCAAGAGTCCGGAAGTCGAGCTCTGATACCAGTTGAAATGTGAGAAGGATCGAAGCTTTCACTCAAGAGCTATGGCGGGAGAGCAAGAGCAAGAAAGAGATAGACAAGAAATGGGAACTCCAACAGTCACAATGTGTGATTGGGCCTTTCTTTATTCAAACCGTCACTAAAAGAATAAAGAATAAAGTGACGGTGACGGGCGCCCGCCACCTGCAGTGTGCAGTGGCGGTGACTATCAGTGTAATAATACACGGGCGGCTAGGCGGAGGCGCCTTTACCCCCAACAAGAGAAGGGAAAATTTTCCCCCTTTGAAGGCTTCCAAGCTTACCCTTCCTTTTGCCCCCCTCTGAGAGGAACCCCACGGTCAATTTCCTTCCGCAAGGAATCAACTCTCTTGTAGCCTAGGTACGTACCCGTGAAGAAAAAGCTGAAACTATACAATGCCTCCCAAGCGAAGCAAGGTCGAATCGAGCGCAAATCTTGCTTCAACCGATGGAGCTGTGGGTCAAAGAACCGCGTCACTTGGTAACCAGGTGTGCCCCATAAATCCTACTTTGATGGGAACTCTTAAAAACATAGATCAACTTCATCGGGAAGGGAAAAGTATTTTGGTAAAAATCTATGTTAACTAACCACCAATTAGGTTGCATTATTCAAGCATGTTGAAAATTGTGTTTCATTGCACTCTGGCATTACTTAGAACGAATAACTTGCACAAAAGATTTTGCATTTGTGCGCATTGAAATCAAGGACTTTATTGTTTGAACTCGTAGTGCATTAGATTTATGCACTAGCATTGGCATGCTTAAGGGGTAAAAGAAACTAAAAAATGGGTTATTGGGACGATAAAGCATATCCATCAATAAGTGGAAATTGTACTTTTTTGCATCGCAAAATTTGTGAAATTGGAAAGGTAGGAGTAAAAGCTTGAATCAAGTCCATGAGAATTGTAAGTTGCTACAATAATGGTTAGGTATGTTTAGGTCATTGGAATAATAAGCCAGGTATTAGGCTCCTATAAACCTTTAGAGAGACGTAGCTTGCACATGCATTAGGCCTGATGACTTCGTGTTCCTCGTACAAGAGAAAAATATAAGCCTCTATTTATGATTTGCATAAGTGCATTGAAATAAATTTCCAAGGGTAGAACTCCGCATTGCATCATCGTCTTAAGAAGGACTCACATCTAGATCGCGTGGAATCATGGCCGATTTCAGTTGCACTGCTAGGGATTCATCTTAAAGATAGTTATAAGAAACACATATGAAGTGTTAAACTTAATTACCCAGGGTAGTTCAATAGGATGAATCCTATATATGCAAGGATAGTAGGGCTTAACTCAAATTATTTGGGGTTTAAAAGTAAATGAGCCAAACTATTGTTACATTCATAGGAGGACCTGGGGAGGAGTAAAACACTCGTTGGTCTCTATGCTACATCCAGTCCCTCGATAGAGCTGGAACAACCTTGAAGATATCACCTTTAACCAGGAAACAACTCAATGTTAACATAAGAGAAATCGAGTGTCATTTTTCTAAGACAAGAACCCTGGATTAGAGGCTAGCAAGTTAGGACAGCTACCATTCGAGAACTATTAGATATAGATCCAATTGCATAATTGCTTGCTCCTATCACACATGAGTGGGGTCAGAAAGAAGGTATTCCCTATCCTTCGGAGGATATTAAAAATTGCACCCAAGGCAAGAAGGACAAACGGTAAGCGTCAAAGATAGGGACCCCACCTTAACAGATGTTCCGAGCACTCGCTTGCACCATTGTTTGTGCATGTAAGTTTAGGAACACCGCTTGTAAAAGATTGTATAATCCCAAACTCATAAAAGAGATGGGAATAATGAATTAGGTTGAAGTTGAAGTTTTGGAGGGTGCGCCAAACCTCCCCCATCTGGTCGCCAACCCTAGCCAAGGGGGTTCTAAATAGCCATGATGGGAACATGGACCAAACCCGCCACGAGAGGTCTCTCCGCAGGTTGGTTCGAATGTAGGAGGATGCTTGGATGCCGGGGGGCTCTGGCTGTAAATTCCCTGCCTCTAGGTTCTACTCAAACGATTTGTGTGAATGGAGATAGATTCTCAAGGGCCCCTGTTACTACTGCAAGGCAGAATCTTGGAGGAAATAAAGTGCATCCTGAGGGGTTGCGGATATTATTCCTTTTGAACAAGACTTGTATCTAAGCTAAAATGCTAATATTAAGTTTACTTCCAAGGAACCTGTCTGAAATTGTTTTTGTGTCAATGCCATAAGATTGTGTGAACAAACCTTGTTTCCTAAAGGGCTTAATTAAGGAAGCTAATTTTAAATGTTGCACATAAATGTGATAGGGCTAATTAGATTACTAAAGTACACCTATTGAGGGAAGCGGGTGGGCAAAACCCCCGACGGATTAGTCTTATGGAATGGTGGTCCCAGAGGACTGGGAGGATTTTCACAAGATTTTACCATTGTTCGACCTTTAGGCAGTGCAGGTTAGTACTCGATTCATATTGTTTTAAGGGACAAGAATGGGACTACGTTAGAATATCAAGCTTCCGTTACTCTTCAGTCAGTCTATCTTTATGTATGTGATTGACATTAGCTAGATATAGCTGTACACGTGTACCGACTTATTGAATGTCACACAGTTAGTCGTGGTTAGTCATACCTATGTGTGTAAGTCTCTACTATATTGCTTAACCCTATATAAGTTACTTAACCACAGTTAGTCTTGGTTAGTCATACCTCTGTGTGTAAGTCTCTTGCAGTGAGTATGATGGAAGAATAATGGAAGAAGAACAACACTGAGCTGAGGCTCATCTTCTACTCCACTTTGTCTCTCTCCCTCTCTTCCAACATGGTATTAGATCTTGAACGCTTGAAGCTGAAGGCTTGGCAGTGGCCATTTGAGATCTAGATATCAGATTTGAAGAAAACGTCAACAAAAAAGACTGTGCATGCAGCCCATCTTTTTGCAGAAGCTATATATTGCTATAGAAATGGTTTTTGGAGAAACAACCCATGATTCTTGACCATTTCAACGTGATCTACAACTTTGTAGAAGAAACTTTTTTCAAAATCCTCAGATATTTTTTTAGATATTCAGTACATACCTATGTAGACTGGCTGTTTACTGCAATAAACAACAGGTGATAGCATCATTGCTTAACTGAGAGCTTGACTGAGTCCTCATCTTGGAACTTGAAGAACTGATTATAGATTTGAAATAATAGTGGTTTGCTGTATATAGCCAACCTACAACATGTATGCACCTTTGACATAAGCTTGGAACTCTCAAACTTGTTCAGGAGTACCATTGAAGCATAGGTATATGCTGGGAAGTCATATGGACTTAATGTCATACATTGGAGCTGGGATTTTATACTAAAAAATATTTAAATCTGGAAATTTTTAATGGTTGGAAACTGTTACTGAATGTAGGCAACAAGCATTGTCTCTTACTGAAGCATGACATGTCATTTTGGAGCTCCTGTCATTTATGATTTGACATATGTATGTTGAATTCTTGGAAGACTAAAGAGAGCATTGGATGCAACTGAGGATTGAAATCTGGAGATGAAACAAATGCCTTGACATCTACTTGGCTGGTCATTTACAATAAATACAGTGTATGACATTGCTTCTCTACACTGATGAAGAAAATATCATCATTTATCACTCAGAATCTCAAAGGAGTTGATTTCTTGAATGTTAGGAAGGCGCTTGAATGTTAGATTGCATGTTTAAAGCTCTGATACCCTTCTAGTAGTCCCAACAAACAAATGAGTCATTTGTTTAAAAGGAGGACATTGGTTCTAATGGAACATCAGACGATGATACTACTCCCTTGAAGGAGTCAAACCTCTATCAAGAAGCAGTCTGTGGGACCTTCATCAGAGAAGTGGAAGGTGAGAAGCAATTGGCCTTTGTTGATGATACAGATGGCAGTGAGTGCCACTTGAAAGTGGAAAACAGTCTCCTTGAAAAGGAGCTAGTGACCCTATATGACCTTCTAAAAGATAACTTAGACGTGTTTGCTTGGTCGTACAAAGACCTGAAGGGGATCGACACTACAGTCTGTCAACATCACATCAACCTTGAACCAGATGCCAAACCAGTAAGGCAACGTCAGAGGTGAATGAACTTGAACTACTCAACCTTGGTGAAGATAGAGTTGCTGAAGCTCCTAGAAGCAGAGTTCATCTACCCAGTTGCAAATAGTGAATGGGTTTCACCCATTGTGATCATGCCTAAGAAGAATGGGAAACTTCAAATATGTGTGGACTTTTGAAAGTTGAACTTAAAGACGAAGAAGGATCATTTTCCTATCCCCTTCATAGACCAACTGTTGGACACAGTGGCAGGTCATGAGTTGTATTCCCTCTTGGATGGATTCAGTGGGTACAACCAAGTCCAAATTGCAGAAGAGGATCAATCCAAAACAACCTTCACAACAGAATGGGGAACCTATGCTTACAGAGTGATGCCATTTGGGCTCTGTAATGCTCATGCTACCTTTCAACGAGTAATGATGATTGCCTTCCAGAACCATCTACATGATTTCATTGAGGTTCTTCTCGATGAATTCTGTGTCTATAGCCTAGTCCGTGAGCATTCGGGATACCTAGAGCACTATTTTGACAGATGCTGAGAGTGGGATCTCTCTCAACCCCAAAAAATGTGTATTTGACGTCTCATCAGGAGTTCTTATGGGCCATATTGTCTCTGCACAAGGGATTGCAACAGACTCGACGAAGATTGAGAAGATTGCTGCCTTGACACACCGACAAACCTCAAGCGATTGAGAGGATTTCTTGGCCATGTGGGCTACTACAAAATATTTATTGCATATTTTGCAACCAAGGCAACCCCTATGCACAAGCTCCTAGGGAAAGATGCAGATTTTCTTTGGACTGATGACTGCGAAGAAGCCTTCAATACCCTAAAACAATGCCTCATCAGAGCACCCTTCCTACAACCTCCTGACTGGAGAAAGGAGTTCCATGTTCACACAGATCCATCGGTCGAAGGGCTAGGCGCTATCCCATGCTAAAAGGGTTCTTCCAAGTTGGATCAACTAATATATTATGCAAGCCGAAAGGTCACTGATAGAGAATGGAACTACACAGTGACAGAGCTCGAGTGCTTAGCAATGGTATTTACATTGGAGAAATTTCGTAACTATCTACTGTCAATGCATTTCAAGTTCTACGTGGACCATGAAGCCCTGTCCTTCCTGATGAACAAAGGAGATGTGAAAGGACGAATGATGAGATGGTTCCTCCTGTTCCAAGAGTTTGATTTTGAAGTGGTCACTAAGCCTGGCCGTTCCCATGTCCTAGCCGATCATCTGTCATGGATTCCTCAAACTGTAGAAGAGGAACATGATGATTTAGACCTTCCTGATGGTTCCTTGTTTCTAGTCGACATAGTTACTCCATGGTACGCAGACATAGCCAACCTCTTGAAAACCCAACAATATTCTCTTGGCATCTCAAGTCGTGAGAAGAAGCAGCTTCTGTTGGAATCAACCCCCTACACCTTGCTAGGTGGCGCACTGTACAAGAAAGGCAAAGATGAATTTTTGCGAAGATGTATTGCAGGAGACGAGATTGGGATTATTCTTAAGGCTTGTCATGATGAGCCATGTGGAGGCCACTTTGCAGGAGAAGCGACAACCAGGAAGGATCTGTTAGCAGGATATTGGTGGCCGACCCTCCACAAGGATGCATATGACTACTGCAAGAGATGCAATGCTTGTTAGCAAATGGGAAAACCCACCAAAACAAGTACCATGCCACTACAACCTATCCTTCCCCTAAAGCCGTTTGAGAAGTGGGGGATTGATTTCGTAGGTCCCATTGATCCACCCACCAAATGGAAGGAGAACATATACATCTTGGTATGTATGGATTATGTCACAAAGTGGTGTGAAGCTAAAGCTCTGAAGCGGGATGATAGTAATAGCGTAGCCCTGTTCATGTATGAAAACATCATCACCCATTTGGTAGTCCCCTCGAGTTGGTAAGTGACCAAGATACTCATTTTCTTAATAAGATCATGGAAGAGTTGACAGAACTGTATAAGATCCGCCATCGCAAGTCCACCCCCTATTACCCCACAGCCAACGTCCAAATTGAAGTCATCAATCGCATCCTCTACTCGATCCTAACAAGGACGATTGCCACACATCGTCGCGATTAGGATGATTGACTTACAGAGGCCCTTTGGGCATACATAATCTCTTATAAGGCAGTTACAGGACAAACTCAGCTGGTGTATGGCACAAAAGCCGTCTTCCCTGTTGAGCTGGAGTTACCCTCTTTGTGAGTGGCAGTTAAAGAATGCCTCGTAGACGATGAGTCTCTTCAGCGCCACCTGCTGCATTTGGAATATTTGGATGAGATTCGGTGGATGGCCTTGCAGTGGATGGAAACCACTCAAGCGCGACGTAAGGCCTATCATGACAGCTTTATCAAGCACAAGGAGTTCAAAGAAAGTGATTTTGTCCTGGCCTATGATTCATGATTTGGAAAGTTTCTTGGCAAGCTTCAACAATGTTGGATGGGTCCCTATAAGGTACTTGTTGTCAATCCTAATGGCTGTCTGTCCAAGTGCAAGCCATCGATGCTTCTGAGGATCCCTTTCTGATTAATGGCTATCGCCTGAAGCAGTACTTCCCTCCCTGGGGATCTTGACAATCACAGTAGACCTATCCTTTCCCTTGTGGGCATCGCACTGTCCTTCTCCTTGTGCTCTTGATAGCCCTTATGGTCTTCCTAATGAGGCGACATCATTTTGCTAGCCCCTCCCAAACACCTCCCATTCTTACTCTATTCTCCTCTCGTTTGATCTAGTAGTGGCAATGAGGATGGTCATACTACATGGTATTTCTACCATTCTTTTTATTAAAAGAAAAAAAAAGGAAAAGAGTGAGAGAAAAAAAAACAAGCAAACTGCTATGGGAGAAAAGAAAGTAATTCCTTGTCATAGCAGGCCTTGTTCCAAGACAAGGCAGTAAACACCCTTGGACGGGAATCTGGATGTGGAAAAGGTGGCAACACCCCTAAGTCCAGAAAAATTGAATCACTAGCCAAACCTTTTCAAACGCAACTTCCCAGAGCCACCTCCCTTGGTGCACTAGATCATTAGTCTCATTCGAAGGATTGATTCCCTAAAATAGACTACCTTTTCCAAAGACGACATGCTCTACAGATAAAATCAAGTTCCCATTTGTTGGCTACCTCCTTGGGTATACCTCTTCATCAACAGACACAATGATCTTCATCAACAACCCCCTGAGGGATGTGAGTTCTCATCCTAACCGGATGGGGATGTGAGTATGGTCTGCCCTCTGTATTTATCAGTGAGTGTGATACAGAAGGTGGGGTGAGTGAACAATCCTTTTCCTTCACTTCAAATGAGAGGTGCGATGTTTGAATGGAGTGTTGTATGCACGGGTTGGGCCTCTCAATGCACAAAGCACGATCTGTTCCTGTGCACTGCACTATAAGGCTCCTTGGCCTTTCTTCTCACATGGTATGCTGGCACAGGGTGGGATGCACAATTGCACCATCAAATGCGCACAAGGCATATAACAATTCTGCACAAGTGACTGTGAGGCTTACATCAATGGGTGTAAGGAATGGGTTGCCCTCCTATATTCTCCAATAGAGTGTGAGACAGAGGGTGGGCTGAGTGTGATTAGTGTTTCTCCTCAATCAATTCCGAGAGGTGAGGTTGAGGGACGTTACGACAATTGGAGTTAGGTACGTTTTCATGTCCCTATGCACACACAGGACATGTCTCTGCCATCGTCACATGACACATCACCCTATTCTGTGCACTGCACTACAAGGCTCCCTGGCCTTCCTCCTTGCACCTATGCAAGATGGGTGGGCTTCATGACTGCACCAACAATTGTGAACACTAGCATACTCCCCCCTACACCATTCCCCTTGTCAATTTCTAAACTGGGTGTGAGATCTGGGTTTCCATAAATATTACTCCGAGTGATGTAAGTCATGGGACGAGCAATTGTTCTATCATCCTCCTGAGTGCCGGTGAGTTGAGAGTTTTATTCTTCGTCATCAACACTTGAATTGACGGACTTTATAGACAAAGCTACCTCCATGGGTGTTGTTGCATGGTCCCTGCCATGCTGGATGTGTTATGTGGTGCCCCTTGGTCCCTCTTGCCACCCGACGACGGCTTTTATTTTTTTGCATCAACGACGACGGTTCCCTTCAATCATCTACAAAATGGGCCAAGTGTTCCTAACCCTACCTTTCTGTTTGGAAGTGCATGTTATGTCTTAAGTGTGGGGATGCATCCCTGCGTGTCTACTGTGTATACCCCTTGCATATGTCATTACCCAATCATGTGTGTCTACCATGTACTACTTTTGCCTTGATGGGGTCCCTTCCCCACCCACCCACCCTCGTACCTCCTGTCGTCAAGGCCATTTCCCTGGCAGTTGCTTTTATTGTGTCATTTTTTTCATTTTCTATGCGACTGGCCCCTACATTCACCCCACTCCCGATCCAACTTTATAGCCTTGTTTGTCTCTTCACTTGACACACTTTTCCTTTTTACATCCCCCTGTTCCGGCTTATTGTTTTTGAGTTATTAATTTTTGAAGCTTTTCTTGCAAACTTGGACGTATCTCCATGTGCACGCTCCTTTATTGTTTCAGAACAATGATATGACATACTAACCCTATCCTATGCCTTCCCCTAAATATTTTTCCTTTTATCCGTTTATTATTCCGCTGTACGATTTGTCTGTAATTACTTTTTGTGTGGTTTTGTGTCTTTTTCAAGCGTATTTTTGCCATTTTTCCATGTGAACCTGCCCTATTTTCTTTGGAATTCAATTATGACTGGATAGCCTTGTTCGGCTACCCTTCTTGCCCATTTCTCCTTTTTTCTCCACCATGTTTATCCCTTTGGATTTTTTGTTATTAATTTTTCTTGGTGTTTTCGAGCTCCATTTTCTTGTTTTTTCCATGTGAACGCCTCATAACCCCCATCCACATTGCAATTTGATGTGACAACCCTACTGATTATATGTGCCCTGACATTTTTCCTTTTTACTACCCTCCATTGTGGTGCACTGATAATTCAATATTAATTTCTGAATCCCGTTTCATATACGATTTTGGGGTTATTTTCCATGCGAACAGGGTTTCTCTTAATCGACATTGTGTTCTGTCGCCGTCCCAGCCCTCGTTGCTTCCTGCCAGTGCAAATTTTTTTACGTCGTGGGGTTTTTAATTTTTTCTCTTTATTATTATTTATTTTTTCAAAACAAAATTTAAAACTATCCCCCCCCCCGCCCCCCCCCCCCCCCCCAATTTCTCACCCTACCTGCCCGTGTCCCCCACCCTTTTCCAAACCCCCTACCGTACCCCCTTGTCCTGCGGTTTTGGTCTTCGTGGCCGTGCAGTTTTTCACGTGGGTGTTCATGCACGAGGACACGTGTTTGGACTTGTCCATGCGGCTATTTGCGAGCTGCTGTTCACATGCATTCGAGTATCCATTTTTCATTTAAAAAACAATAAAAAACCCTTAAAAACACATTAAAATAAAAAAAAGTAATAAAAATTCTTAAAAAATTACAAAAAATAACTAAAAATTTCTTTGACCAACTAGATAATTTTTGAATTATTTTTCAAAGCTGAGATTCTACAAATTAATTATAGAAAATTCAAACACTTCAAAATTTATTTTAAATCCATTAAAAATGGTTAAAAATCATTAAAAAAATATCAAAATAATT
Organism: Lygodium microphyllum; assembly: GCF_053477565.2. Taxonomy (NCBI): domain Eukaryota; kingdom Viridiplantae; phylum Streptophyta; class Polypodiopsida; order Schizaeales; family Lygodiaceae; genus Lygodium; species Lygodium microphyllum. The sequence continues at coordinate 109,633,222 of NC_141156.1, read as the reverse complement.
TTAGAAAATTCCATCCACCTTTTTCTTTAATTATGATTAAAAAAAAGCTAAACATGCTTTATAAAATGGCCAAATTTTTATTTTTGGGCAAAACTCTTGAAAAAAGCATGTTAAATGCCAAACATAAACAGAAAAATGTTGGAAAAATTTAGACACCTTGCTGAAATTTTTTGGTTCAGGTTTTCCTCATGTTGGTTGGATGAAACATCGTACTTAAAATTCGAAAACTTTTTTCTTGAATTTCTTTCTTTAAAAAAAAAGTCAACACATAATCGAAACACTAACCCCAACCAAATTAAGTACACCCACCCTAATCTTGTTGGTAAAAGAAAAAAAACATTGTCTTGCCAAAAATATAACAAAATACCACATGTTTCTTGATTATTTTAATGAGGTATTGGTTTGTTTTTTTTCGGAGCTTACAATGTTTAAATCTTTTTTCAGTTGTTGGCTTTTCTCTTTTGAGATTCATTTGCATTGTGGGATTGATACGTGCGCATTGAGTATCTTTGCGCGCACGCGCACGCGCGCGCGCACGCACACACACACACACACACACACACACACACACATAGATACTTCTTTTTTCCCTTCTCGTTTTTTTTTCCGCTAGCCCAAAAATTCACATATTAATTTCTAAAATAAAACTTAATCACCACCATGGCAAGCGCATGCGCGCTCAACACACATTTTTTAAAATTAAATAAAACTTAACCAATCGTTCACTTTGCATGCGCTACATGTGTTTCAGAGGCATCTTAATTTTAAACAAAAATGAACCAACCATCACAAAAATGTACGCGTTGAAAAAGAAGAGTGCTTCAGACACATTAAATTTTTAATTAATGAATTTGCATTTAGAGACCCAATCTGGGTATCATAGTCCGGGATTTGTTAAAAGCACAGTTCCACCTTAATAAATTGTAACTAACAATTTGAAAATGAACCACCATTTTCTTATTAATGTTTGCAACCTAATAAAATTTCATTCATTTTTAATAATTTATTAAAACGAACCCTTCACTAAAATCATTCCCCTCACTGAACTTTCTTATCCCCTTTTCAAATGAATACGCTTCGCGGGATGGGCATGTGTAGTCTTCAGAATGCTCCTTTCTTGTTAACTAATGGTCAATAGTGTTTTGGTTATGACGTGTGTGGTTCTTGATTTGGTTGATTTATACAGTTAAGGGTACGGTTTGAATTTATTTTTCATTTTATCTACCTGATATGGGGTCTCGGGTACATGTCTGTTGCATAGCATGAAGCTTTCAGTCGCATATGTCTAGAGATCATGTCGAATTTTTTCTAGGATTTTCCTTGCTTGGGGATAGTTGGTCGAGTCTCATTTCAAAACCCTTGGTTGATATTTTATCTTTGTTCTTTTCTGCTAGTTTTGTAGGCATCTCTTTTGTTTGTGAGTGGTGTGTGTGTTCAATATCTGAATGGCACCCCATACGCCTCCTCCTATTCAGTATGTCCCATTGTGATCAGTAGGGATTATTCTTCCCTAATAACTTTTGAGCCTATGGCAAAAGATGTCCTTGCATCTTTTATGGCTGCTCCACTCCCTTTGATTCCAGATGACCCAGCCCTTTGTGATGAGTTTCTTGCATCATACAGTAAGAAATCGAGCTTGTTTGGATACTTCCATGGTCCTAACACCTCGAGGGTTAGGGAAGGCTTTGTCCCTCCCTTACAAAGGGGAACCCTTTGTCACAACCAGACAATTATTTTCTAATGAAGACATCCTCAAGTTGTTATAGAAGTAGACTAAAGATGCACTTGATGTCAAGAAGGTGATTAACACTTCAGGAGTGTCTTTTTCAATGATCACTGATCCTTTCTGGAAGCTAATCTGCCAATTCCTTTAGGACAGGTTCATGCATGCCAAGACACCATCTCACTACTTGTTCAGGGAGCTCTTCACAGCTTCCAAGATGGTTTTGAAAGGGATTGCCATTGACTGGAGTACTTATCTTCTTACGAAGATGGATCAGTATTTTGTTAAGGTGACTGGAGGGAATGTTACAAATGTAACCTTTGATTCATATTTATATGCTTTTCTGACATATTCAGGTCTTAAGAAGGGTGTTTTACCTCCTCCTCCATCTAATCCAGTTTCTCCCCCTCCACCTTCAGAATATTCAAAACCCATTGATATAGAGGATACTGTCTCCCCTCCATTGGTCATTTAACGGAAGTGCTTGAAGCGTGTAGTAGAGACAATTCCACTAGTCATTCCTTCAATGTCAGTTCCTGTTACCTCTGGAAGTGAACTTCTTGCCTACCTCACATGCAATAATTTATTCAGGGCACATCGAGAGGGTTCTTTGGATATATTAGTTCCTTCACTAAACCATTTAGTGACAGGGGATGCCATCCCTTTCCTTTGCAAAGACATCCAGAGTTCTATTGAACTCTTAGTGACATCTTGTGCTCAACAGTTATATTCTTCTTTTTATGAAGAATTGATGCAATCCAAAGACCAGATGAATAAGGCAGCCACAGAGCTAGCCTCTACCAAAGACACTCTTTCTGATCAGTTTAAGCAGATAGAGCAGCAGACCAAAATGATTGAGATCCAGAGAGAAGACACATCTTCTTTGAAAAACCAATTAGCAGAAGCTCAGTCAGAGGCCACTAGGGTTTTTGAAGAGAAAGAGAAAATGTCCAACGAAGCTCAAGAGTTTGAGACTCTTTTGGATACGAAACTGTCAGATTTGCAGATTACTCACAATACAGTGGGAACCCAAGCCTCCCAGATTAAGCAGTTGAAGGACCAACTGGTGCAATCACGTTACATTCTCCCAAGTCCCAGTGTTCCCATGATTCCTTCTATGCCTCAGCAGGACTTGGCTGCTCTTCAATGGAATACCACTTTATGTCCTTTATTTTAGGCCAAGGTTGAGAGATTGCAGTCTAGAATGGATATCTTATGGACTACTTTTGAGCAATTTATGGAGTTTGTTTCTCCCTCCCACTCTTTCTTTGTTCATTATCAACAACAGAAGTTAGCCTTTTATGTTAAACTTTCAACCATGGAGTTATCTCCTCCTGAGGATGGTTGGAGTGGAACCTGGTTTGTAGATCTGTTGTTTGAAGTGGTCAAGATGGTGTTTGAGGATTCGGTAGTCCCAGATTCAATGTTGATGTCCTATATGTACCTCAGAGGCGACTTGTTAATTCCATATGATGAATACCTCTCTTAGTATGTTGGAGATGTAGTTTTGCAACAAGCAGTACTCATAGGTACACTAGTTGGAGCTTAAGATTGATGAAATGTTTCAAAAGTATTCTTTTAGAGTAGCTCATTGTCCAAAGGATTCTTGGCATCCTATGCTAAATTCTGCGATCTTAAATCAAAGACAATTAAAGGCTTTGTCTCATGTGCAAAATGTCAACCAACTAAGGGTGGATTTGTTATCCTATCTTTCCAAGCAACCTCCTTTTGATCCTTTATTTTTTGAGGCCTATGCTAGACATTTTGCCTTAGGACCATTAGTTCCATCCTTGACTTACTCTCAACAAATGGCTCATAGGTATGACGCTGTCAAGCGTTTTTGTGAAAACTGAAAAGCCCTAGTCAAACTATAGTTAGGTTTAATTTTTGCTAGCTTAGTTGTTTGCATGATAGTTTGTTTTGTTATTTTGTAGTTGGATTTCTTGTATTTGTCTAGCTTATGATTTTTTTAAATCATTTTATTTGATTTGTTGAGTGCAAAACTTGATAGCCTTGGTCGAGCTTGGTGTTCTTTTGAACAGGATGAAGCTTGTGTTTGTCAATAGCTACTGAACATTGAGGAGCTAGGTATGTTTTCTTGTTGAGACTTTTGTACATGACGGGGATAATGGGTTCACGAGCATTCACGTTGCACTTGTTGATGCACTACACTCGAGGGTCGTCTCCTATTCTTATCAAATACTTCCATGCCATGGGCTGGGATTATGCACATTTTGCACCATCATTGAGCACTAGCATGGCATGAGGTCCACTGCAGCCATATGTAGTAAGTTTTAGATGCACGCGCACATGAGAGAGCACCTGTCATTGAGCATGCATATTTCTTGCATGCACGATATTTGGGATACTCATCACAAAGTTAGAAACCTCTGGTTGAGTGTGTAAGGAGGTTGGGTGAGTTAGAGGGTCATGAAGGATGCCACCAATTATGAGATGGATTATTCATATCTGGTCAACATCTTGAGGACCATACTTTTCTAGAGTGATTGTGAGATTTTGGATGGGTGGAGTGGAGATTGATATTTTATTGATGAGAATTGAGAGGTGAGGATAAGGATTTAAATTAACAAGGAATTTTGTTTGCATTTTACATGGCGCATGATCACATGTAGATAGACTAGGCACAATTTCTTCAATGTATACATTATTTTGTGTGAAGCATCGGTTGAGTGGTTGCATAGTATCGATTTTATATTGCATGTTTTCTCAAATCATGTATGGTTGTGCACGGAGTTCTTTTTCATAGCATATTCCTACTAGGGCATACTGCATTTAAAAAAAAGTTTCATATCCAAAGAATATTTATTTTGAAGACTCAAGGATCAAAGGAAAAGATTGTACGTTTTACATCGTTAGAGAGTATTTCTTGAAGGAAAAGAGGACATGTGTGGTGAAAGTGTGTGCAATTACAATAACAATAGGCCAAGAAAGGGAATAAATCGTCCAAGTTAAAAGATGGAGAAAAATGATGCGATTTACAAAAATCAATATTTTTGCTCAGTTTTGATGGATTTTTGTAATTTTGCCTGCGCGGAGCTTGTCCAGCAGATGTGTTCCGATCGTTTTGAGTACCTGAAAAACTATATTCAGAGTTTAAATGAGGAAGTTATGATCCAAACAAGTTGCAAATAGTGATAGAGCAGCAAAAATGAAAATAATGAAAAGCAGTAGAAAAGCAAAAGCCAAAAGCTGAAAGCAAAAAGCCTAATGTGTGTGAGTGTGGATAGAAAACTATATAAGGAGATGAGAATGGAGAGTTAAGGGCCTTCCCCCTTGATTACAATTGTATTTTGTGAGAGAGGAGAGTGGAGGGTCGCATGCTAGAGTGAGCTCTTATCATGCTAATTTGAAAGTCGGAGCCTTTGGATGTCAAAGCGCCGAGCGTCAGATCATGGTTGCTAAGGTACGAGAATATTTTCACTTGGTTTGTTTTCAAATTGTTGGATTTTTTTTGTTGAGTTGTGGTTGTGTGATGCTCTATCCAAATTAGGGTTTTAGTTGTTTGAGCTACAAGAGGCAGTTCTTTATTGTTTTGTTTTTCGTATCTGGTTCGTGTGGTGTCTGTCAAAACATTTAAATTTTTGTGTTGTATTGTGTATCCGACAAAGTCAATTACCCTAACTGGCACTCCTTAACATCTCGTTATTGGGTTGTGAGTGAGACTTGCTCTCGATCATCGGTCACGTAACATCTCTTTTTTAGTGCCCCCATTGAGGAGTGCCGAAATTGACATTGTTGTTGTTTTGAATGTGAGTTTTTTTTTGATTTCTTGTGATTGATGAAAATGGCTGATGATTTTCCTGAGTTTCATGGTAATCATACTGAAGATCCCGAAAGATTTTTAGAAAAAATAGAGCTATATTGTTTGATAGAGAGAGTGACTGACCCTAAGGATAAACTCCAGACTTTTAGATATCAATTGCAGGGAGAAGCACGAAATTGGTTGCTTGACTTTGAGAGAAGACTGAAATTTAAGAGACGAAAATTGGACTATGAGACTTTTAAAAATGCTTTTTTAGTAGGTTTAAAAAAAGAGAAAGTGAAAGTGAGATTTGGGCGAAAATAGAAACTTGTGTTCAAAAAGATGATCAATGTGTTGAGGACTTTGCTAGGGAGTTTGAAAGATTGTGGAATCGATGGAGTTTAACATTATTAGAAGGTGAGATGACCATAGTTATGTTGAAGATAATGTATTTTGTAAATGGGTTGAAATTAGAAGATTGGATAGTGAAATTAGAGGTAAAAAATCCTAAGACTTTTGAGGAAGCGGTGAAGATAGCTCAATATCAAGAGAGGAAGACCAAAAGAAAAAAAGAGTTAGGGTTTGATGAACCAAGGGAAAGGTTGAGTTCAAGGCGAGTTGAAAGAAAAGTTTTTGAGGAGAAGAGAGTTAGTTATGCCTATCCTGAGAGAGGTATACTATATTCTCTATTTAGGAGAGATGAGTTGACTTATGAGAAATAAATTGAAGTATGTGAGGAGAAATTCCCTAGGGTGGTTGAGGAGAAAAATACTTGTTTGATTGATTGGAGTGAAGAGTCTAGGAGTGTGAATTCATACCCATTGACCACGGATACTTCTAGTTCAGTGATTAGTGATTTAACTAAAGAAGAGGGATCGACTGATGATACTTTGGAGCTTGAGGACTATAGAGATGAGCCAGAGATGGATTTAAGTTGTAAGGAAGAAAAGGAGAGACCATATTGTTTTAAGGACCAAGAGTTCTCATGTTCCTTGGGAGAGGATGAGAGTTAAGAAAGTTTTGATATTTTTGATGAAGGAAGGTGTGATGAAAATTGTGATAGTCATGGTAGTGTTGAAGAGAGTAAAGACAATTTAGAGAGTGAGCTTGTTTGCCTTGGTGATAGTATAGATGGATTTGATTGCTTGAAAGATGAAGAGAGAACAGAAGATGAATTTTTGAGTTTATTAGAAGACCATGAGGGGGAGGGCTTAAAAACTAAAAGGTTTCAAGATGAAGTTGAGAATTCAAATTTATTGCCTAATGAGTTTGTTGAGATTTGTTGTGAGTTTGATGATTAAGAGAGTATAGAGGTTTTAGGTTCTGACTCATGTTGTGATTTTGGTGTTGGTGTTGTTGACTCTGATGAGTCTTGTGAGTTAGTTGGTGATGGTTTGAGTAGCCTTAGAGAGGATTTTGTTTGTGGTGTTGATGATGTTGTTTTGAGTAGATCTAACTGATCCAAGAAAATCACAAAAAAATATTTGTCTAATACTTTGTTGATTTTTTGTACATTTGGAGCTTTGAAATAAAGAAGAGGGTGGGAACAATCTCTTGGAAAATCCAAGAAATCACTGGATGAAAATATTTCATGGACCAGTTTACCAAGGGGGGTGAAGAGTAAATATCAATGGAGGAAGGTGAAGGGAAAATGTATAATGTGAAAAGAAAAGATATGAAATAGATTTGGAGCCATCCAAAGGGCATTTGAGGCTCATAATGTCATGACTTTGGAGCCTTATAACAATTCAACCAAATGGGACCCTTCTTGGAAGCATTAGCGGAAGAAAAATCAGGCACATGATTTTGTAAAATTTTTTAAAAATACTTCCACTCCGATCCAAAAAAACTTTTCAACATGAAAGTTGTAGTGCGTGAGCTGAAGTTTTGGCTGGTATTTTTTTATAATTTTTTGGAGCTACGAGTCGAGAGATATGGCCAAAATGGTGGATGATAACTTTTTCCAACTGCAGTGGAGACCACCTCCCAATTTAATACACATCCATACTTTCTTCCCCACACTTAACACTTCCATAAAACATCATTCATTAGACCCCCAACCCTTTCCCCTCTCTTCTCCTCTCTCTCAAGCTAATAAACCATTAGAATTCCCCTCTTAAATCACCCTCAAATGAACTCTCATTACTCTCTCTCTATTATTGCTAGATATGATCTTATTTTATGAAGATTCTCTATATTTTTTTATAGGAGAGCTCTTGGACTCAAGCTATGGGGGGGAGAATGTAGACAACTCACCTATGATGGAGCTTGATTAAGTACAAATTGGTCAACAAAACATCTAGATGGAGCTTCCACATTGGTGGAACCGCCTTAATGCAACTTTGGTAGTGTTAATTCCTATTACATCTTAACCTCCTCCCTAAACACCCTCAAGGCCTATATAAAGAGGCCTTATCCTTTGTAATTTGCAAGAAGAGAGAGAGCCAAGAGGCCTTCTTCAGCCCTATTGAGCCTTCCCCATTCTCCCTCATGAGCTTATGAAATTCCTTCCCTTACTATAGCTTATGTATGCTCTACAATGTAATAAGCCCATGATATTGGTATCCATATTGTGTATCTTGGTTATGTCCCGAGGGTTCTCAATCTCTTAAGTTTATTGATTCATCTATTTTTTCGTAGTTCTCTCTCTCTCCCTCTCTTAGTTTTCCTCTCTTCTCCCTCACAATCTCCTCTCCCTCTTGCATAGCGTCCTAGTCCGCTCTTCCATGACTAGGTGGTGCCCTTATCTCATTCACTTTGTGGCAAAAGGGAGTTTGGCATAGTATAGAGGTTGCCATACCGAATTTCCTTCGTCACTAACCTCATGTTTCTTGATAGTTGTGTGGATGATTGTTTGGTTGGTTTAGGCAACAACGTCGAAGAGAAAACTTCATCTGATAGTCTTTCAGTTTCTTTGAGTTATCCTAGGATTTGTGATGATTGGGGTTTTGAGGATCTTGAGAGTGACGTTGATGAGGATGTAAGAGAGAATTTGAGTAAGGCTTTGAAAAGAATTGAAAATTTGAGGGAAAAGAGATTTAAAACCAAGGAAATAGAGTTTGAAGGTATTTGTGAGGAGGAAGTTAAGGATTTGGTAGTTGAGGAGTCTTTGGTTGAGGTTATTGACCCGAAGTTGTTGCATTGTGAAGATGTTATTTGTAATGATGATGTTTCGTGTGAGGTTGCTTGTAAGGATACTATGGAAGGTGTTTACCACTCTTTGTGTGTGAAAGACTCGATGGAGTCTTGTATTGTTGATGATGAAGTGACCCCATTTGTGGATGTTGTTGGTTCTTGTGGTGTTACGAGTCTAGAGTTGACTCCTTTTGATATTGTGTTTGATTTGGAATATTGAGTTGGGAGATCCTTACATAGTATCTTTAGGAGAAGTTGTAGATGAATCAATGGATGAATTTGAGATTGGCAACAAAGAAAGGATCAAAACTTTATTTAGAGACTCTAGAAGTAACATGGTTTTTCCTAGGGAGGATGGGTGGGATATGAACATTTTTGAGTGTGGTTGCAATTTGAGGGGTTTGAAGATTTTGGATTATGGTTGGAATTTGTGGGATTTGAACATTTTTGAGTGTGGTTGCAATTTGAGGGGTTTGAAGATGTTGGATTATGGTTGGGATTTGAAGAATTTGGAGGATGATGTATTTTTCTTAGATGGTAAGGATTGTCTGAAGGATTTTGATGAGAATTTCATGGATGAGTTTTGTCTACCTATAAAGGAGTTGTTTGAGAGAAATGTGCTATTTGTGTTTGTTGAGAAGATTGTGGATAGATCGTTGGATTCGATTATTGATTGGCTCATAAATGTTGCATTGTTTTATGAAAACAACTGCTGCATATGAATATTTACAGACTAGGGGGAGGGCTAAATATGTCAAGCGTTTTTGTGAAAACTGAAAAGCCCTAGTCAAACTATAGTTAGGTTTAATTTTTGCTAGCTTAGTTGTTTGCGTAACAGTTTGTTTTGTTATTTCGTAGTTGGATTTCTTGTTTTTGCTATCATTTTATTTGATTTGTTGAGTGTGAAACTTGATAGCCTTGGTCAAGCTTGGTATTTTTTTGAACAGGATAAAGCTTGTGTTTGTCAATAGCTACTAAACATTGAGGAGCTAGGTATGTTTTCTTATCGAGAATTTTTCACATGACGGGGATAATGGGTTCACGAGCACTTCACGTTGCACTTGTTGATGCACTACACTCGAGGGTTGTCTCTTGTCTTATCAAATACTTCCATGCCATGGGCTAGGATTATGCACATTTTGCACCATCATTGAGCACTAGCACGACATGAGGTCTGCAGCAGCTATATGTAGTAAGTTTTAGATGCACGTGCACATGAGAGAGCACATGTCATTGAGCATGCACATTTCTTGCACACACAATATTTGGGATGCTCATCACAAAGTTAGGAACCTCTGGTTGAGTATGTAAGGAGGTTGGGTGAGTTAGAGGGTCGTGAAGGACACCATCAATCGTGAGATGGGCTGTTCATATCTGGTCAACGTCTTGAGGACCATAATTTTCTAGAGTGATTGTGAGATTTTGGATGGGTGGAGCGGAGATTGATATTTTATTGATGAGAGTTGAGAGGTGAGGATAAGGATTTAAATTAACAAGGAATTTTTTTTGCATTTTGCATGACGCACGATCACATGTAGATAGACTAGGCACAATTTCTTCAATGCATACATTATTTTTGTGTGAAGCATCGGTTGAGTGGTTGCATAGCATCGATTTTATATTGCATGTTTTCTCAAATCATGTATAGTTGTGCACAGAGTTCTTTTTCATAGCATATTCCTGCTAGGGCACACTACATTTAAAAAAAAACAGGTTCATATCTAGAGAATATTTATTTTGAAGACTCAAGGATCAAAGGAAAAGATCGTATGTTTTACATCGTCAGCGAGTATTTCTTGAAGGAAAAGAGGACACGTGTGGTGAAAGTGTGTGCAATTACAATAACAATAGGCCAAGGAAGGGAATAAATTGTCCAAGTTAAAAGATGGAGAAAAATGATGCGATTTACGAAAATCAATATTTTTGCTCAGTTTTGATGGATTTTTGTAATTCTGCCCACGTGGAGCTTGTCGATCAGATGTGTTCTGATTGTTTTGAGTACCCGAACAACTATATTCGGAGTTCAAATGACGAAGTTATGATCCAAACAAGTTGCAAATAGGCATAGAGCAAAAAAAACGAAAATAGTGAAAAGCAGTAGAAATGCAAAAGCCAAAAGCTGAAAGCAAAAAGCCTAATGTGTGTGAGTGTGGATAGAAAACTATATAAGGAGATGAGAATGGAGAGTTAAGGGCCCTCCCCCTTGATTACAATTGTATTTTGTGAGAAAGGAGAGTGAAGGGTCATATGCTAGAGTGAGCTCTTGTCATGCTAATTTGAAAGTTGGAGCCTTTGGATGTCAAAGCGCCGAGCGTCGGATCATGGTTGTTAAGGTATGAGAATATTTTCACTTGGTTTGTTTTCAAATTGTTGGATTTTTTTTGTTGAGTTGTGGTTGTGTGATGCTCTACCCAAATTAGGATTTTAGTTGTTTGAGCTATAAGAGGCAATTCTTTATTGTTTTGTTTTTAGTATCTAGTTCGTGTGGTGTCTGTCAAATCATTTAAATTTTTGTGTTGTATTGTGTATCTGACAAAGTCAATTACCCTAACTGGCACTCCTTAATATCTCGCTATCGGGTTGTGAGTGAGGCTTGCTCTCGATCACCGCTCGCGTAACAACGCTTATCTGTCTCTTTTCCAAATTACCCCACATGTCATTTTACCCCTTCTGTTTCAAACTAAGGATTCACCCCATATTCCTATTTTTACACAATGTCCTTTCATCATTGATCGGGAATCTTCTCCCATTCTTCCTTGTCCTCCCCCATCTTTTCATTTCCTGTCCATGTTCCCACCACATTTCCTTACTCCCTTTCTTTCTGATACTACTGAATTGCCGGATTCTCCTACCTTATCTTACTCTTCTTTTTATGATTTCACTTATCCCTCTCTTCATCCTTTATCCCTTATTCCATTTCTGTCTCTTTCATATTTTATTTAGACTCCTCCTCAGTTGCTTATAGAATATGAAAGTTTTGATCAGACAATTTTGAGAAGAAGAAGCTGGAGTACTAGAGATTCTTTGACGGGACCCCAAATTAACTGGCTGATGATTCCAGGAGAATGGAAGACTACAAATCAAGCCTTTCACAACTATTTATGTTTTGCTCAGCTTTATTCTCAATCTTTGGATCCATCAGTGAGACTGACTGCTCAACTATTTACGTTTTGCTCAGCTTTATTCTCAATCTTTGGATCCATCAGTGAGACTGACTGCTCATTTTTCTTGGTATCTAGCCTTTATGCACCATCACTCTCATGGTGATCAAAAGCAAGTGCCAAAGTTATGTTTGGATATCAATATAGATGTGGATACCCATCAGTTGGATATGCTTTATTTTCATGCTTTGTGCTTGCCAAGCAGATTTGTCATCCTACTGGAGAGAATGTGTTGTTTACAATTCTTGCAAAATCCTCCAAAAACCTTTGTGGATGAATCTTTATCCTTAGAAAGGTTTAAAAATCATCAATCCTTTAAAAGGGATCATCTTCATTGATCTATTATCCTTTGTAACTTTGAAGCTTGACTAGAATACATCTCTCTACCTTTTTCCTTTTTTAAAAAAGAGGTGACATTCAGATATTGTTTGTGTAAGTGGTGTGAGTTGTGGTATGTGTATCTTGTTTATCTTTATTGAATGGAGCTGATGTTGAAACTAGATTGATGAAGACGATATTGGATTAAAAGCTAGCAGAAGATGATGCTGATTTAAAGAAAACTCTTACATCCTTTATGAGTTTCTGTTGCTAACAATTTTTAGAAAAATGGAGATAATATCCAAAAGGGTGTTTTCCTTTCATTGTAGTATTATCAAATATCTAGGTTACTTGTTGGGGTCGTTTTTGAGGCATGAATGGTTGATTTTTGATGGATTTTGAGTGATGATTGGTTGTTTTGAAAGTGTTTGAAAGTGTTTTGGACGATATTGATTATGTTTTGGAAGCTCATGATGATTTTCAGTAGAAATATGAGGCTCTGTGATGTTCTGATAGGTTCTGTTGAGGTTCTGATACCTTCTGTTTAGCTTTTGTTTTGTTCTGCTTTCTTCTGTATAAAGTATGGATTGATGATTGATGAAGGTTGAGATCTTTTGAAAACTTATTGAATAGTTTTTGATAGTTTGGAATGATTTTAGTATGAGTTATGAGGTTTTGATGTTCTCTGTTGACCTTCTGTAACCCTTTGTAGACCTTCTATAGAGCCTCCATCTCTGCTCTATTCCTGTTCTGTTCTATTCTGTAGATCTTATTGTACTTTGGGAAATTTTTTTAAATTTTGGATAAGATTAGTCATGTCACTGTTTGCTGATCACGAGCTTGATTCTCAACACTCCCTCTCAAGCTCAAGCAGATTGTTGTTCCAAGTAGCTCCTTGAAATGCACAAACTTCTCTTTACCAAGTGATTTGGTCACGATATTTGCTACCTAGTTTTCTATCTTCACATGGATTAGATCAATCTTTCCACTGAGTACCATCTCATTGATGAAATGGTAATGAAATTCTATGTGTTTGTATATAGCATTATAGATGGGGTTACTAGCCAACATCACACTATTGAGATTATCACAATGCAACGTGAGCTTCCTATCTAACTGTATACCCAAGTCATGTAGTAGTTTCATAAGTCAAACTGCTTCGCATACTGCTAAGGTTGCACTCTATATTCTACCTCTGTACTAGATAAAGCAAGGGCTAGCTGCTTCTTACTACTCCAACTGATCATATTACTACCCAAGTTGAAGGCATAACCACTGGTTGACCTTCTGTCATAGGCAAAACTAGCCCAATCAACATCTGTATAACTTGTCAAGTCAAATGACTTTCCATGTTCATAAAATAGCTCATAATCAGTAGCAATACCCTTCACATGTACTACATAATCTTCCTGATTTCATCTAGATGTGGCTTACGAGGCGTCTACATAAATTGGCTAATCCGTCCCACTGCATAGTTGAGTTCAAGGATGGGTGGTTAGTAAGATAATTCAGGCTGCCCACCATCTATCGATACATAGTGACATTCTCTATTTCATTCCCAACATCAATTGCAAGTTTGACATTCTGATCCAATGGTATTTCCTTGGCTTTACACTCCATCATGCCATATTTTAGAAACATATCATGAGCATACTATTTTTGCAATAGCCATATACCTTGAGGTATAGACACAACCTCAATCCCAAGGAAGTATTTCAACTCTCCAAGATCCTTCACATTGAATTTAGCTTGTAACCATGACTTAATTTTAGCAATCCCATGATCATCATCTCCAGTGATGACCAACTCATCCACATAAATTACTAAGAGAACATAACCATTCTCTATCTTCTTTGTAAACAAGCAATGGTTTGCGTGACCCATTTGAAAACCAAGCTACTGTAAATAAGTACTGATATGAGCATTCCATACTCTTGGTGCTTGTTTCAGCCCATACAAGGCCTTTCTTAGTCCACATACATGTGTTGGATAGTCAAGGTGTACATAGCCCTTAGGCTGTTCCATATATACTTCCTCAATCAAGTCACCATTCAAGAATGCATTTTTGACATCCATTTTCCATGACTTCCATCCCCTAAAAGCTGCTAATGTGATAACTATTCTTACGGTTGCCATCTTTGCAACTAGGCTGAAAGTCTCCTCATAGTCTAAACCATACTGATGTGCATATCTCTTTGCAACTAGCCAGGCTTTGTAGCTTTCTAATGAACCATTTGCCTTGAATTTCACTTTATAAATCCATTTACAGCCAATGGGTATTTTTCCTTCAGGTAAAATAACAAAATCCCATGTTTTATTTTCAACGAGTGCTGTGTATTTTCATCCATGGCAACACACCAATTTTTATCTACAATTGCCTCATTGAACTTAGTAGGTTCTTTGTATCCCATCACCTTTGTCATGTATGCATAATGTCGGGTTGAATACCCATTATGTGTTGTCTATCAAGTGGTTTCTTGACTCTTTCTCACCTTCTCAATTGCGGTTCACTATGTGATTGCTTCTCATGAGGTAGCAAATACCTGCTTTGCCCTGCACCAAGCGTCATAATTGACGGTATGCCCAATTCACTGTCAAGACTGTCATTGCCAAGTGACTCATATCCAATTCTAAGTGTGGACTAGTTACATAATCAAACATATTCTCTTTGCCTTTATCTAATCTCCCCCTCACTGACATATTCATGTCAATGGATGTAGAAACATGATTGCGTAGTCATAACAGTAGAAGAATCATGATCTCTAGGTCCACTCATGGTAGTACTAGCTAAGGGATAATTTTTAGCATGACTAGGGTTGGCTGGTCCATCAAAACCACTACATTTGGACCACCATACCATGATGCTAGCTCATCAAACACTATATCCTTCTTAATCAAGATCTCCCAAATAGATGGATTATAACACTTGTAGACCTTTCTATCTTGTGCATAGCCAAGAAAAACACTTTTTATAGCTTTTAGATCTAATTTCTCCTCTTTTCATCAGGTACATGTATGTAAGCAATGCAGCCAAACACTTTGAAGTGATTGATATTGGGCTTGTGGCCATATAACTTCTCATACAATGTCAAATCATGAATTTCAGTTGAGATGTTCTAATTAGTGCATAAATAACATTGACAACTGCTTCAACCCTATAAGCATTTGGCAAGTTCTTTTCATTAAGCATTGCCTTGTGCTTCCATAAGCATACGATTGTTTCTCTGTGCCACACCATTCTACTGTGGTGTGTAACTGTATGTGAGCTGCCTTTTATGCTATATTTTGCCAAGTACTTGTCAAACTCTCTAGAGACATATTCATCACCTCCATTAAGTCTCAGACATAAGATATAACATCCAAACTCATTTTCAGCATGTGTCTTAAAATCTTTGAATACATCAAACACCTCATCCTTGTGCTTTAGGATATACATCCAAGTATACCTATTGAAATCATTGATAAATGACATATAATACTTGGCATCACCAAAAGATGCATTATGGGTAGGACATGATACATCCAAATGTGTGCAAAGGTCTCAAATTGTTTCTAACTTGTCTCATGAATGGAAAGCTTGCTTGTTTCCCAAACTGACAAGCAGAGTAGATATGTCCAAGATTATACTTGAACTTTGGCAAGCCAAGTACAACCTCTTTTTGTTGTATATGTTTTAGTCTTTGAATATTTACATGACCAATGCATTTGAGCCAGATTTCTACATCTCTAACTACTCCATTACCATGGGTAAACATGGCTGCTTTCAACTTAGGTATAGATGCATCCAAAGTAAACATTATACCATCTCTCAAGTTGCCTCTTTAGCAATCAATTTGCAGCCATTTCCATATACCTTAATAAAGCAACAATTGTTGTTGAATCTAACTTGTAGATTCTATTTTTCCATCAGTCCAACCGATAATAAATTCTTAGTAATAGAAGGCACATGTAGTACATCATATAGACTCCTTTTTCTACCATCAGGCATGATTAACTGAACCATACTTGTATGCTGAATATAATGTTGTGTGTCATCACCAGTGCATACATGTCCTTGGGAACTTAGTGTCATCTCATCAAACCACTCACCATGTGGAGTCATATGATTAGATGATCTTGAGTCTATATACCATTTTTCATCCTTGGCTTGCTTAGATATATTCTTAGGAATATGTTGCATAGCAAACAACCTATCTCCTTGATCATCCCAAGTACCACTAAAAGATGCATAATTTCCATGATGTCTGCCTAGCACAATATTAGTAAGTTTGGGAATCTCCCAATTCTCATTGTTTGAATACTAAAAAGGTGGCACTTGGATAACATGCCCATGAGTTTCTCAAAACCATATGATGTGACCTATCATTGGAAAGCACTTGAAAAATGGAATGTATTGAGCTATAGAGCCTCGATTTGGAGTTATAAAGTTCAAGTTATAACAAATCCAAAGATTTGACCATGTGTCCCAAACTTATGGTAAATTCCCATATTCCCCAATATGGCGTTGCCTTTTTTTTTTCATATGTGCTTGCTTTTTATGACAATCCTTTGCTATATGTCCATATCTTCCACAATAATGACAGTCTTTATCCTTGTTAGGCTGCTCATGTGACTGCCAAGAACCACCTCAGCCTCTAGATGATCTACCCCTACCTCTAAAGGCTCCAGATCCTCACTGTCCTTGAGCATTTAAGATTTTCCATGCATTTTGTTGCTACTTTCCATATGTATTCCGAGTGTCTCCATGACCTTGAAAAGCTCCACAAGCTCTACTGCCTCTAGCTTGCTGATGACTAGAGTAAAAGACAATATCTTTGCTCTAAGAGGTACTCAAACCTATATTGAGACTAAGTTTGACTTCCTCATATAGCAACAATGTAAGTAATTCATCCTAGTCATGGGATCTTCTCTCATAGAAATCAAAGTATTAAAAGCTTTATACTCCTTGCCTAGTCCATTCAATGTAATTGCAATCATGTCATCCTCTGAGACTTTAGAACCAATAGTAGCAAGATGATCTACTATGGTTTTTATCTATGTCGTATAAGCTTGAATGCTCTTGCCATTTCTAGACATGTTATTAAACCATTACTTCAGTTGTATCTTTTTGGCGTGAGTAACATTACCATAATTCTTTGTGAGAATATCCCAAGCATCCTTCGAGGACTGCTGAGACAGCTGGTAATTTTCATAGCCATTGCATGAGAAATGCATTAAGAAAACTAACATAACACTTTGCTTGCTCTTTCCAACAATTGTTGGTGAGCTCTCTGCTCATCATGAGTTGAATTCTATTCAGGCAATTTGGATTCTGCTTCAACTCTCGTACACATAAATCCCAGTAGCCTCTGACAATCAAGAAATTTTGCATCCTAAACTTCCATAGAGCAAAGTTTTTGCTATCAAGCTTCTCTCCCATAATTTGAGTGATATTGGTTGTTTCTTGAGCATTTTCCATATTTGCAACTAAGGTATTCAATGCTACATGAAATCTGTAAGTGCCTAATTCTCTACAGTTCAATAATAGACTTCTTGTAGTTTGAGAATAGTCTTCCTATAGTTCAAGAACAGTTTCCTATAGTCCACGTACAGTTTACTGACAACCTGTTTGCTATAAAATATATTCCAGCAATGAAAAAACACAATCATATGAGCATAAGACAAGCTAAAATTAGTTCAAAATATTCTATAGTAGTGGCAAAACATCCTAGCAACAAACTATGTCCATATAAGCATCAATAGATGCATAGAATTGATGCTAACATTCACTAGACTTTCTCATAGTTTATGATATGCCAGTAGCATGTTATGACTAGTAGCATAAACTCTACAATAACGAGGGTATTTTCAGCTCAAAAATATCCTTAAAGAACCATAGAAATGTCCCAATACAATGGGGATTCAATACCTGACCAAACAAGCATTAATGTTTGTATTGTATGCAGATAACAGTGCCAAATACTCTTCCCATAGGCTATTTACAACTAGTCGACTACTATAACTAGTAGTATTTCAGCCTAGATATGGGCTTTTAATGCTCATTTAAATATTCAAAACATCTTATATTTATGGACCAACATCCAAGCACTTATGGGTACCAAATAGGTGTCAAGATGCTCCAAAACTTCATGTGTATGTTGTCATATATTCACAACAGATTTTAGCCTGCATTCTAGATGGATTTTAGCCTACTATTATCATTTAAATTTGAGTGTTGAACTCTTCAAAGCCATGGTGAAATGTATGAGAGTAAAGGCATATACATTGCCAAGCATTAGTAGACATTAATAGAGGTCAATATAGCTCCCAATGGGCTAGAACCAAGTAGATGTATTCCGCCCTTATATAATTAACAACAGAATTGTTCTATTTTCCAACCAATGTTTGATTCAAACATCCTATAAACAAGTTGAGAACCAAGATACCAATGCTATGAAGCTTTCTTCAATCCCTGTCAAGTTTTTTATCAACAATAGAGTGTGTTTATGGCTATCAATGTCTGTGTCGGAGCCGGAGAAGATGATCAACAAATTGGCGCAATCTGTGCAGGTCACATTTTTTACATTGCTGCTATTTTTTCTTGAATGCTCATGCAAAAAATCTCATTCAAGCGGTAGAGAACCCCTCTAAGAAGCATCAATAGGTTGTGAATTGATAAACCACAAGAAACATACCTTCCAACTGATCTAATGGCTGCCAACATATGAACTTTTGCATGTCACAGTGTAGCTCCTAACTTCAAGCTCCACCTCTTGCAATGCCGATGCCAATGGCACTACCAAGACTTCAAGATTTAGGATTTGATACCATATTCAAGATTCAAAGGGAGAGAGAGACAAAGACATGGAGCTGTAAACACAGAGTAGTGTACTCTTTTGTTCTCCACTTCTCATTATTCCATAATGCTTACTAAAGTCTGGTCACACATAACTAAAAACACACTAGGTCACTAATTGACCGTACCACTAACTGTGGTTGAGTCTGACCAACTCAGTTATTACAAAACACATGGAGAGTGATAGTTAAGACAATAGCCGTCTAGATAAGATTAGTCATGTCCGTGATACTAAGATCATGAGCTTGATTCTCAACACTAATAATCGGCGAATACCACCACATTTGGCTAAATTTAGCCCCATAAGCAAAGCTTTGTATTCCACCATGTTATTAGTAAAAGTGGTGTCTAAATACACTCCCATTTTTAAAAACCACTCAACGATGGGGATCTTTTATGACAACCCTAGTACTCCCATACTGAGCAAGAAGTTCCATCAAAATATAATGTATAAACTAAGGCTCCATTGGTGTAACTTGCCATAATGATTGACCTACTCATACTTGGGATACTCAAAGTCTAGAGAGGATGTAAGACAAGTACAATCCCTCCTTCCTTACTAAACTCAATGGGGATGCTAGTAAGAACTTGATGACAATGATGGAAATAGACCCGAATGTCCCACATGAAATATCCATCTTGCCACTCAGTAATGTGATAACCCTTACTCCACCAGATCACTTTGCCTTAGTAGTAATACTTCTCTAAATATGGATGCTCAAGATAAGGAATGATTTTTTCCATCCAACAGTCTTGGTATCCATTATAAGTTTAAGCTATATCTTGAGATCTGCAAAGGCATCAAGTCTAACGTTAGTCCCTATACATAATAAGGCTTCAATTTATTGAAGTTTACTTTCATCTTGAACTCTACCCCTTGCAAATCTGCTAAAAGGGCTATAGACCCATTCTTTCCTATACAAACAATCTTATAATGGCCATCCCACAAGGGTGCTAACTTACCTAGAAATAACTCACAACATGTATTCATAATATAAGACCAATTGACCCTTGGAAAATTTATACTTCCTAGCTTGAAGGTTGTGATGCACTTTAATCTGCTTCTTCCCTACTTCCTAATGTAACAAGGCTTGTAACCTAATCTCATTGAGATGTGCTAAGGAAGTGAACTTTTCTTGCAACACTTCCTCTTCACCCAAGGAATGGTTTAGAGTGAAGCTTATTGTCGATAGGCCAATCTCCAAAGGTAAAATACACTCTTTTCCATATACTAATTTGAAAGGGGTGTGGCCTATAGCTCTTTTAAATATCATATTATAAGCCCAAATAGTCACATACAACTTTTTATCCTAATCATGCTTACCTTCGAATATGCTCTTAGATAAAATCCCCACAAGTTGCTTATTGGTACTCTCTACTTGCCCATTTGCTTGGGGATTGTAAGGCATGGTCTTATTGTGTTTAATCTTTAGAGATTCTGTTAAAGCCTTAATCACTTTATTCAAAAAATGTATCCCATAGTTAAAACCAAGCTCTAGGTGGACCAAAATGACAAACAATTCAATGCAAAAGCAAGCTATCCAGCAAAATGACGCCCACATGTTGAATCAAGACATTCCTCTAAAATGAATGGCATCTCATCAGGCATCACGCACTGATGATGCACCTCATTCACTTTCCTTCTATACAAAACACCAACTATAATGGAAAAGCAAAGTGCTAGTTGCTTAATCTTCCTCTTCTCAAATTTGGAAAGAGTTTCCACCAAGTTTCTAGTGGATAGATAATGCATAATAGATGCATACCATGATGGGATTGAGCCTACATCAATCTTGCATAAATTCTCACAGACACTAATATCAGCCCACTCTTTCTTAGACTCAACAAAATCCACTAAACATTCAACAATTTCTTGCAATTTTCGTGGCTTACTTCAAATCTCATAGTTAAACTCTTGAAAAGAGATTAAGCACTTGGATATGTGATCCGAGGGTTGAAGCTTGTTTAATAGAAATTATAGACCCTCAACCTTGGTGAAAAACACCACCTTCTTATAAAGAATGTAACATATAAATTTCTTGGTGGTGAACACCATAGCCAAACATACTTTTCTTAAATAACTATAACAAAGATTTGAAACCCCCAATTTCTAGCTTGCAAAAGTAGTCATATGATAAACCCGTGCCTCCCAAATCTAGGATAGGCAACAATTGATACTACGCCTTGTTGCGGTTGTAAAGATATAAAAAATCTCACCCTTTTGGATCCTTTAACACTGATATTTTAGATAATTCCATCTTAACATAGTTCAGTCTATTCAAAAACATGGTTGTGCAGTAGTAAATTTGTCAAAGGTAATGAGTGTCTCACCAATGCATTAATAAATTGATGATAATATCCCATAAACAAAAAAAACTATGAAACTCTACACTCACAAGATGATCCAACAATAAGCCATAAGGAGCTCTAAATATATACTTTCGAGGATTTAATGCTATGTAGTACTTATAGGACAACACTTAAAGAGCTTACATTGAATTATGAGTTTTCTACCATAGATTGTGATAGCTACCTCCAAATAATCTATTAAAACCTCAAGTTCTTTAGGGGAGATATCAGCAAACATCTTATCAACCATCATTTGCCAAGATCAGGAGCATTGCATAGACCAAAATCTATGATACGCTATGCAAAGATAGTAAAGATTGTAATGAATGTCATTTTTAGCTTATTTACCTCAACTATGGACATCTGATTATAGTCCATAAAAAACTATAAAGGAGTATATTTCTCACCTTGCGAATTGATCTAAAATCTAGTCAATAAAGAGTAGAGGGCAATTGTCCTTTACTGTTTTCTCATTCACTTCTTAAAATCTACACATAGGTAGATTTGATTGTTCTTCTTTTTCCTTATTACAACCAATGAACCCCATTCATTGTGTTCAACAAGAAAGATTATACCTACCTTCCTTAACACATCAATTCCTCAAAAAGAGGCTCTCTCAACTCAAAGATCATTCACCTTAACCTTCTGCCTTACTAGCTTACTACCTTCTTTCAATGGGATTGTGTGCATAGCAAAAGTAGGGAAAATCCCCTTCAATTTATCATAACTCCATGAAAATATATCCCTAAACTCCTGTAGGAGTGATACATAGTTTGCATGCTATAGTAACGAGTTTGATTGGACAAGGATCACTAGCAATCCCAAGATCCCACTCTATTACATCGACATCATGTATCCAATTGTTTGACCCTATTAGCTCATTCAAACACACTTGATAGACCTCCTTCATTGTGGAACCCTCATTACACTCACTAGAGCTCAAAGTTCTAGTGGTAGAGGTGCCCTCAAGTGCCTCCCATTCCATAGTGGGAGGTAATTCCCTTTCATTTAGTGGGAATTTAGAGTAAACATTCAAAATTATTCTCCTCAATCCATGCCCGAAAATCAATTGACTAGCTAGAATGTCTACCAAAACAATCAGAGTGTTCCCAACAGCAGCTAATAGCTTGGGTCTTCCAGTAAATTGGGTAACATGAAAGTCAAGAACACACTCAATATGTGATATCGTTATATGTACTTAAGACACTATTCCTTCTGGTTATCTTAAACTATAATCAACCAATTTTAGGATAGTTGTAACATCCTTTTGAATGGGCAAACCAAGCATCTCAAGTAAGTCTATACTCATGATTTCTACAAATGAGCCTAGGTCTACCATGGCACTTTCTATTATGATGCCATCAATATATGCAAGCACCCTAGGGTAGTATTTCTCCACATGCTCCCATCATTCACTGTCGACCCAATGGATACTTGTAGATTCTACAACATAGCCCGTTCATAGGATTTTCTTGAACTCCTTGACAACATTAGGTGACAAATGTATTAATAGTAGAAAGTTCACATCTGGCTTGGCTTTACATAGAACATTCGCTAGATTGAACTCATGGAAGTTTGTAAAAAAAACCATTTTTTTCTTGCCACACCATCCTCTCTTTAATATTTCTCATAACCTTAATAGCCTCCTTTTCTTTTGATTTACACTTTCTCTTAATGAGGGCTCCTCTAAAACACCTTTAGATTTAAGAGGACCTGCTTAGATATTGGCATTTGCAACCTTTTTGGATCACAATAGGCTTAGGGGAAACTTTTCTTATACTAGGGTCATCATTTTGTATCTCTTTCATTTTTTTGCCCCTAAAATGACCACTCTTACATTGTTGGAGGCTTTGTTCCTATCAATTGGAAGTACCTCTACTAGAATAAGCCCACTAGGCACTTTCTATAGGGTAGCTTTTTTCCTTTACAAGATTTTCTTAGGGCCCTCCCCTTGAGGATTCGCATCATTTGAAAGATGATTCACTAGCCTAGGTTATTGACTACCTTGTTGGAGTGAACTAGCTCTACTCCAACATGTATTGGCCATATGACTTGACTTTCCACATATATAGCACTTCACATGAGGGCAATTCCGAGGGAGGTGCCCAGAGAGTCCACCTATAAGAAATCATCTATACATGCATTCAAATGATATTAAGAAATATCCTTTTTTTACATGCTATAAGGCCCTTTGTTTTTAATGCATGTTGTATCTTACATGTTACATAAGGTGGACTCCTTGAGGGGAGGTACTGACCACCACACCACTTATAACTAAATCTTGATGGACCACCCTCTTTAGGGCATCGAATTCTTATTAAGTTTTACTGCTTCTTCAAGAAGTTTACATCTATAGCTATTTGTTTATATTGTTCAGTTATCATGAAGCAATCCATCACCTTCTATCCATATATCTAGTTGTTCATTGAAAATGTAGCCCATACTATCCTTAAGCAAATAGCTAGCCAAAAGCTACCAGCAAACTCCTTGTTATTTTTTCGACATTTGTTTGATTTTGCATTTTCTATTGACTTCTTTTACTTTCCAAGCCTTTGATGCCTTGGTTGTACATTGAATCAAGGTCAAAATATTCTCAAAATAGCTTGTAACTAAGGCACACAATGCATCTGTATTCCTTTGTTTCCAAGCTTGTAGAAGATCTACATTTGGATGAATCATAATACTCAAATTTGATGGATTCAGGGGTGGGTTGTGGGTTCCTGTCACTATCTTTGGAAGCTCATAAGAATCAAGGATAGTTGTGATTTTAAACTTCCACAAACTATAGGTTGTACAATCTAACTTTCCCTCACTGAAGGTATCGTAGCAACACCATCTGATGCAGCAGCATTGCTATTTGATGCAACAGACAACATTTCTCCTCTTAACTATTGGAACCCTTGTCTCTCATGTACTTTTAACTCCTCAAAGCCCCCTAGGCTCTGATATCATGTAGAAATTACATAGCACAATGGATAGAATCTGAGAAAGGAGCATAGAATACACAACAAATATGAAAAGAACAAAGACTACTTTAATTTGAAATAAAATAATACTAAGATGGCTTTGTCCACTTTTGCACTTGCAATGTGAAGCTTAGATGGCAATCCAGATTGATGATAGGCAAAGAGCTTAAGTGTAGCTAGAAGAACTCTGATCGGGTGAAAGATAGTTTGACCATGGCTTTAGAGGAGTCTTTCTTTTATAGCTCGAAAATGTAGTCTGCTTAACATGTAGTGGCCCTTGGCTGGGTGACTAAGAAAGGCTCGTAACCATATTACGAACCTTTCCTAGTCACACAACCAAGGGCCACCTGTGTAGCTCCCAGATACCAAAATAGGGGTCCCGAATAACTCCCATATCCTATAACTAGATGCATTGTGCCTCAAGTTGTTACCAGTATAACTACTCTATCTAACCCAAAGACTAGATCCACAAAGGTCAACTTTTTCCATCTGTTCACATAGACCTTACTTGACATACAAGTTAGGATCCATGCTCACACATGGCTCCTCCTCATAATGGGGGCCTTACAACTTAGAGCACCATGGATCATTAGTAGCACCTTACGAGGATGGGGCATTGAACATATGTAACATGAGTGTTGCATGTAAATCTCATCATGAGTTCACTATAGAGAAATAATCTATTGACATTCATTTGTAGAATGTCCATACCTTCTTTAGCTACCAAGATAAGCATAATGGAAAGAGTAGTCAATTTCACCATGGGTGAAAATATTATGTTAAAGTCCATACTCTTTTCTTGCATAGAACCTTTGGCTACAAATGTTACGTTGTACTTTGCTTTAGTATCACATGTAAACTTCAACTTATAAATCCACTTGGATGGAAAAATATTTTTACCCTTTGGAAAGGGAACTAACTCCCAAGTCGGATTCAACCCCAAGATAAAATCTCTAAGGGGGACGAGAGATATGAGTAGATATGTATAGCATAATGGGCTGAATAAGAGTGGAATTTGAGCCTCCACTCTTTCTTCATAAGACAATATAGGGCTCTCAACCTTCTACTCAAGAAATCTCAGTAGTTCATATTCACTAGATGAATCATCACTTGTACCCTCCATTTGCACACTTGGTGCACTAATACTTGCCCTACATGATTTCTTATGCATCTTCTTTTCATTCAAGATTACATCATTACTACAAAATTCAAGATGACATCATTACTATAAACAATCTTTCTATCTTCTCGATCCCAAAGGCAATAAATCATCTTTCCACTCTATCCATATCCCAAAAAGATACACTTAATAGATTTTGGTTATAGCTTGCTACAATTTTCCTTTGACACATGTACATAAGCTTCACAACCAAACACTCTTAAGTGATTATAAGAGGGCTTCTTGCTTGACCATGTCTCTTCAAGGATGCCACTATCCAAAGTAGTATTAATAAGCAACGTATTTATCAAATGTACAGTAGTTGCCATAGCCTGCAGATCCCAAAATCTTTGAGTAATAATACTAGTATTAGACAACATACTTAACATCCTTTCATTTATCTTCTCTACAATATCATTTTGAGTAGGATCACCAAGTTTTGTGAGTTTCCTTTTTATCCCACCTACTTCACAAAATTCTCCAAACTCATGGGAGACATATTCTCCACCATTAAAAACTTAAGTCATTACATACTAATTTTTTTCAAGTGTCATAAAATTTTAAAAACAAGATAAAGACTCACATTTCCTACCCATAGTGGAATCTTGCACTTTTTGAGTTGTGTCATCAACAATGAATGTGATAAAAAAGGATGCCCTCCCCTATATACTTTCTAGGGATAAACCCATATATATCACTATGAATTAAGTCAAGTGACTCACTCATTTTCCTATCTAAGTCTTTCTTATGGACAGAACGTGTATGCTTTTTGTCTATAAAATGCTTACAAATAGATAGATTAAAGAAATCAAAAGAAGAAAAGTAACCCAAATGAGATAACATGTCCATACCTTTTTTGGGTACATGTTCCAATAGGTGATGCCACAAAGATACATCTAGCTACTTGGTTACTACAATTACATGATTTTTGATAGAAGGTACATGAAGAGGTGAGAGCGGAATTTTGGTGCTAAGAAGTGCTTAAAAATAGCTAAAAATTATGAATATCAAGGGAAAAATATTCAACGTCAAAGGCGGCGGCTCGATCTAGGACGATTTTAAGCGTCAAAGTGCTTTAAAGGCGCCCGAGCAACACTTGTTCATTTTTCATAATTTTTCAGACTATCGTGCAGATTGAAAAGAGTTACTGGCCAATGCGGGATGTCAAGCCAGACGCCTAGGATTTTTCAGAGCTCAATTCGGAGTCCGAATGGGGAAATGGCCAAGGAACCGGTCAAGATGCGAAGAGGTGGACAAAATTTGGCCAAAATGGGCAAGTGACCCTTGGGAGCCCAAATTTAAATGTGGCATGAAACTTTCATGCAAATGAGAGGAGCAAGAATCATGGACGAGATGGCACCATTTGCGCCCGAAAAATGCGCTCCTTGGCTTCATGATCAATTTGCAACCTCAATGCAACCCCCCCCCCCCCCCCCCCCCCCCCAATGATTATTGGCAGTGAATCCCCTCTGCCTGTTGACTCTATCGCCGTGCTTCGCTCCTCCAATGGCGGTCTCTATGAAGAATTCTGATTTCAGTCTTTCTCTCTCCTCCCTCTCTCTCTTCTAAAGGCAAATTCATGTGGTGAAGAAGAAGAAGAAGAATGGATGACAGATGCTTGTCCAATGAAGACCGGATTGCTCCGTGGTGCAAGAGGAAGGAAGATTGCTGATTGTGGACTATCATGAGCATTAATGGTGGCTAGAAATCAGTCCCCCGAGATATGGCAAATAGAAACCCGCAACCCGCAAAGAACGGTAATCTCATTTTTACAAAGGAAATTGATGTTTTATGCAATTTGCTTCATGAATATTTGTTCCCATGGGATGATTATGCATTATAATGTTGTTTGCGATGTCTTCCAACTGTTTGAAATCAGAAAATCAGAAAATCATAAGCGTTGTGATTGAAATTAATAGTGTAAAACCCGTAAAACACGTGAAATATGGGGAAATTGGGTGTTTTTGAGATATAAATGAAAAATATAATAAGACACACCAACTAAAATTGTGTTTTTGCTGCAAATGAACCTAAGGGCCACAGCCCACAACTCACTTTGTATTTTCAGTTATTTAATATTGCGAAAAAATACAGGAAAAATAGGGAAAATGGAAAAAAACAGGGGAAAAATGGATTTTGAGTGCCGAAAATTAAGGAAAAATAAGATTCATGTTTGTGGATGTATGGGGGGTTTGAAGTATGAGGTCTAGCTTCAGTTCAGCCCTACCTTTATGTTTTAGTGAGTTTTTATGGCTTTTTATACACAAAAAATGTGGAAAATGAACCCTAAACCGATCAACCATGTACAACCTAAACAGGTGAGGGGGTAGAGTGTATAAAAGGTGTTTAAATGCCGAATGAAATGATGAAAAAATTGCTGGTTTTTATGCATACCATTTAGGTTTGTCGATAATTAAAGATTAAGAACCTAGTAGCACGAGGGTTTCTCGGTGCTAGGTTCATGCAACGCCGCATATGAGTGATAGTCAAAATCATTGAAAGAGATGTTTTCCACATGTGCACCAATGCTGATTTTCTTAATTGCTTGAGCACGTGGACATTCACAATTTGCATGAAGCATGAATGATAAAAAGTATCAGACAATACCTCCTGGATGCATGGCAATTGCTTTCTCTAGATCGTGACCAACGTTGAGTGAGTAAGGTTGTTCTAAGCTGTAGGCTAGGCGTTGGGTCTAAGGGAAAGAAAGTGAGGTATGGTACATTCCTGGATACGATCAATTGGTACCTTGAGAGAAAGTATGTGCGAAGTGTTATATATGTTTAGCGACGCATCGAGGGGCCAATCCCCAAGGTGTAGGAGAGTCGCAATGAGGTAGCAGCAGTCAGCCGTGGGAGGACCTCCTATGTTTGTACTTCGTGCTATTTGGCAATGTGATTGGACTCCCTCTGAGGAGTGTTAATTGGGTTAGAGTTGGACTAGGAGACGTGATATAGACGCAAGATGGTTAGGATGATGATGTATGTGTCATCCACGCTCCTGGCCACGAGGCCGTGGGGTTATTGAGCGCATGATAGAGGTCCGGCTAGTGCATGAGACAGTGCCGGCCCGTTTTAGGTCCCATCAGTGGTGCGTCTGTCGGGAGCCTCTTAGAAGTGGCGGTCCTCGAATCCTGGTTGTCTAGGGACCAGTTAGCAATTTATGCCAAAGGATACTGAGATTGATCTGTTATTCATCGATAAGCATTGTCTAGCAGAAATCCAAAAGCAAGAGAGAGATGAAAGAGCTAGGCGATGTGCTGAAATTCTTAGGAGGTATTCCCCTAAGCGTAGCGGTGCTGAACCCTTACGAGGGAGTGGATCTAGTGGTCTTGGTTTCACAAGCAGTAAGTTAGGAGAAGGTGGAAGCTCTAGTGCTCCCCTTTCTTCCATAAGGTAGTCTACATCAGGTGTGGGAGGTGTAACCCCACCGTCCCCTATTTCTAGTGCAAATCCAATTTCGATCATGGCACAGCTTATTGCAATTCCTGCAAGAACGACGGATTTTCCGGCTCTGGGTTACCCGCTACCCATTTTTAATGGGCTAGTTGAGGAAGATGCGGAACTCCACATCAGGGAGTTTCAAAAGCTAATGTTTAACTGTCGCATCCAAGAAGAAGGACATTTAATGATGTTTTTCAACATGACTCTCAAAGGAAGAGCTGCCATATGGTATCATGGCTTAGAAGCCGGAACCATATTGAATATTGATTCATTTTATGGAGCTTTTTGAAGGGAGTTTGCCGTTGAAAGGGGTGGGCAATATTGGTTGCGTGTACTTAACATGACCCGCCAAGAACCGCACGAGGATATTCGTGCTTATGCGAAGAAACGAAAAGAGGTTTTCCGTAAGTTGGACATCTCTATTCCTATCCCCACAGCTGCCCAATTGCAATATTTTCTGCATGGTTTGGACTTTAATATCCAGTTGCAGCTTTGGGGGATATAGATATTGCCATTACACGAGCACAAGAAGTGGAATCCCGACTACAAGCAGCCTATGCTTCTCGAGGCAATTTGAATATGGGTCTAGCATTGGGAAATAATATGGCGATAGCCAATGGCAGTGGTAGCCAAGGGATAGCGATGGCTAATCCTAATGGGAGAGGGAACATGATGCAGAATGTGCCTTTATTACAAGCTCCCCCTAGCATGTCGATGCCTACGGGCAGTCAAATGGCTCCAAATGGTGGAGGCTAGGCAGTTAATCCTAATACCATGCCTATGGTTTAACAACCAGTGCCTAATCGAATTGTTAGGCCGATGGAACAATAGGGTAATGATCAACGCTACGAGTCAAGCGCTTCCAATGTTCTTGGTGAGGTTAAGGACATGATGAAGCATTATACCGACATGATTACGGAGCAGTATCGACAAATAGCCGTTGATGTCAACTTTCTTAAGAAACAACAAAATTTGATAGGAAGTAGATACCCAGATGAGGGTGCACCTTCGAGGTTTAGCTGCAAATGGTGTGGTGGGCAACATTATCCACAAAATTGCCCAAATGTCAAGTGCGACATCTGTGGGAAATCCGGCCATTTAGTGGCCACTTGCTGGAGTAAGATTAGTTCCCTCCAGTGAGGTAGTCGGCAACCAGGGCCTGTTAATCATCGTGCGCAAGGAAATGATTCCCAGCGAGAAGACAGACCTAAACAAATACTTCAACGACCAAAGACTACAGTGGAGGAGTTGCCTAGTGGTAGTGGGGCTAGTTTGATTGAGGCTGTGCACATTACTGACGCTGAAACCTCTAATCTGCGAGCTATCCTTACAAGAGGTCAAAAGGGTAGAGAGGCCGACAAGTAAGGAATTTAGAAAGATCCTGCGTACCGGGTATATCATAGAACCTTTGGGTATTGCGCGAGTTGTTGATGACTTGTTTGAGCATGCTGAGAAGCATTGCCCAAGGGCTGCAGCCTATGTCGATGGGATATTAGTAGATTCTGCCATTGTCGACACGGGATCATCTGTTAACATTACGAGTTCTGAACTGATGGAAAGGTTGGGTCTTGCGATCCAGAAAGATACCTCCACAATTCTTAGAATGGCGGATGATAGTTTGAGATAGCCGGAAGGCTGCATTACTAAGGTCCATGTCACAGTTGCAAATGTAGAGTGCCTATTGGACTTTAGGGTAATTCGTTTTGCAGGGTGGCGTCCAAGTTACCAAGTATTACTTGGACGACCTTGGATCTTGCAAGCAGACTGTCAAGTGGATATACCCGCCAGTCGGTTGATATTCAGCAGAGGTGCTCAACACGTGGTGATTGATGCCTATCCTGAGTCCCCACAGAGTGAGAGAGCTTCTCTATCTTCTACATAATTGGACACATTAGAGGATTTATCTGCCAGTGAGACATCATCGAGTGATGAGTCCAAAGAGGGATCCACCACGGAAGACATCTATCAGATCACTTTGAACGAGCCGATAGAGGCCCAAGATCGTATAAGAGATGCAGATGTTATCGAGCTAGACCTTGACACGCCAAATGATTCGCGGCCAATTAAATTAGGTTCTATGATCAGCTCAGCAGAAAGGGAGGACTATGTGTCCTTGATTCAAGAATTCCGCGATATCTTTACCTGGAGTTATGATGAGCTGAGAGGCATTCCTCCCAGCCTGGCTATTCATACTATTCCTGTAAAAGAAGGTAGTCATCCTGTGCGTCAAAAAGTAAGGCGTATGCCTTTTGAACTGAGGGACGGGCTGTTTGAAGAGTTACAGAAGCTGAGAAAAGTTGGTTTAATCTTCATTGTTCAACACACAGAATGTGTTCACCCGTTGTTATCAGGAAGAAGAAAAACAACCAGATCCAATTATGTGTGGATTTTAGAGAGCTGAATAAGCAGACGTTTAAGGATTACTACCCGTTGCCATTCATTGACCAAATTTTGGATCAATTAGCGGGTAGGGAGATATATTCGTTTATGGATTGCTTTGCAGGATATAACCAGATGGCAATTGTAGAAGAGGACAAGTTGAAAATAACTTTTATTACTATCTTTGGTACTTTTGCGTACCATGTGATGGCCTTTGGTTTATGTAATGCGCCTGGTTCGTGGCAACGAACAGCAGATAAGACATTCGGTGACATATCCCATGAAGAGTTGAAGGTGTTTATTGATGACTTAGGGGCCGCCACCGTGAGAGATGGCAGTTGATCATTTTAAGAAAGTGCTTTGAGCGGTGTAGGCAATTTGCATCGCTCTAAACCCACGGAAGTGTGTTTTTGGTGTACCTTATGGGCTCTTGTTGGGCCATGTGGTCAGTTCAGTAGGAATTGCGACAGATCCCGAGAAGGTCAAAGTCATAGTTGCCATGGGTCCGCCACACACTCCGAAAGAAGTTCATAGCTTTCTGTCTTCGGTTGGTTATTACCGTAGATTCATAAACGCCTTGGCAGAAAGAACGTTGCCGCTTACAAATTTATTGTCCTTTAGCTGTTTGTTTGTATGGGGTGACCCTTGTAAGGTAGCTTTCAAGGATGTGAAGCAGGAGCTAGTAAAAGCTCCCGTTTTAAAAGCACCTAAAAGAGGTGAGGTGTTCTATATATTTTCAGCAGCCACCATGCATAGTATCACCTGCTGTTTAGCCCAAATTTGGGAAGAAAAGTGGTATCATCTGATAGCCTTTGCTAGTCGGAAATTGGGCATTGCAGAGATCAATTATACCTACATGGAGAAGTTGTGTCTTGCGATGGTCTTTGGGACCAAGAAATTCAGGCATTATATTCTCTATGAGAAAGTTGTGCTTTATACGAAGGCAAAGGGGCTTCGATTATTGATGAATAAGCTGCAGCCGCCTGATCGTCTAGCGAAGTGGTTAATCACTTTGCAGGAGTTTGATTATGAGATCAGGAGTAAGCCACCAAGGTTATAGGGTATTGTGGAATGTCTTGTGGACTTTAAGGAGCTGAAAGAATCTGTGGCTGAAGGTAGTGACATGGAGTCGTTATTTAAGATAGATACGGCGTCTATTCCCTCCTGGTATGCTGCAATAACACATTATTTATCAATAGGAGAGGCTAGATCCGAACTATCTAAAGTTGAGAGAAGGAAAATTAAGTAGCATGCGTTAAAGTTTGCCTCGATCACAGGTACATTATATCCACAAGGGGTTGATGACATCTATCGCCGATGTGTGATGCCTGACGAGGTGCCATTCATTTTGGAAGAGTGCCATGATTCCGCTTGTGGAGGCCATTTTGCTAGACGGCTTACAACACAAAAGGCTTTAAGAGCAGGTTACTGGTGGCCTGCCATCTTCCAGGATGCGTTCGCATATGTTAAGAGATGCGATATTTGTCAACGACATGATAGTCGAGAGAATAGGAAAATACCACTCACCCCTATTATGGCAATACTTCCATTTGAGAAGTGGGGAATAGACTTTGTGGGTCCTATTACTTCGTCGTCGAATGCGCAAAAGAGGTATATTATTGTAGCAACTGACTACTTCACAAAGTGGTCAGAAGCACGTGCAACAAGGAAAGATGATGCTAAAGAAACTGCTAGTTTTCTTTTAGAGCAGATAATATGCCGTTTTGGTCCCCTGAAAGAATTGGTGTCGGACCGTGGAACCCATTTCCTGAATAAGGTGATCAAAAGATTGACTGAGACTTGGCAAATCAAGCACAATAAAACGACTCCTTATAATCCGCAGGAAAATGGGCAGGTTGAAAGTACCAACAAATAGCTTGTGGGTATCTTGTCCAAGATAGTCTCTGAAAAGAAATGCGACTGGGATAAGAAGCTATATGTGGTAGTATGGGCATATAATACCACGTTTAAGCGAGCCACGGGCCACACGCCATTCAAACTAGTTTATGGTGAAGAGTGGATTTTACCCTTAGAAATTGAGTTGCCGACCATTAGATTCACAATAAACCATTCTTTGGGTAATGAGGACGCCCTGTTAGAACGTTTCACGACCTTAGCGCACCTAGATGAAATTAAGTTACAAATTCTATTACACCAAGAGGTGGCTAGACGTCGCATGAAACAGTTGCATGACCTAAAAGCGAAGAAGTATACCTTTAAGAAGGGGCAACTGGTTTTGTATTACGATGCGCGTAGGGAGCTGTTTCCAGGAAAATTGGAACCTAAATGGGATGGCCCCTACAAGATTGTCAGGTTAGGGAAGAATAGGTCTACAGCCCTATTAGCTGATCTACAGGGAGTAGAGTTTAAGAATAAGGTTAATCTTAATAAGATTAAACCTTATTACTTCTAAGTATGCTAATACAAAGAAAATACATTGCAGGTCCATGCTAGGAATGACTTGAGACCTGCGGAAGAGCTTAAAGTTGGTTGATGGGTCGGTTAATCCCTTATTTGGAGCACCCATATCTGGAACGAAGATACCATCAGGGGAAACTCATCTGGTGGAGCAAAGGGTATAAAGTGATTGAGCAAGAAGACGGAACCTTTGTGTGGGAGATTAAAGTCTTCTGCCATCACTACTTACCACTGTTGACGAGTATCCCTGTTGAGTTCAATGAAGAAGGTGGGATGGAGCCGTCAGTTCATCCTCTCAATATGCTAGACTTTGATTACCATAATTACGAATAGAGGAGTTCGTGATGGCAAGCTATGTAAATCCATTGTGGACGTATACCTTATATTTTGACGAAGCGTCCAGGGGCCCTAATAAAAAAGGAAGTGTTGGAGTAGTAATCCGAGATCCCCGACGTAGAGTGACGATGAAGTTAGCTGCTTATCTCAGGGTAGGATTCACTAACAATATGGCGGAGTATAAAGCCTTGATTATGGGACTGTATATTGCCAAACAAGGTGGTATTCGTCGATTGTTAGTACAAGGGGATTCCCAGTTGATCCTGAATCAGCTAGATGGGACATACACAGTGCGGAATCCCATTCTTTGTATGTATCATCGGACTGCTATGACCCTACTTGAGGAGTTTGAGAGAGTGTCTTTTTAGCTAATTCCACGTTACTGGAATCAGTTTGCGGATTCATTAGCAAATCTTGCTTATGAGGAAGACCTCTTCTTTAATTGTGGTCCTAGTCTGGATATTGTTATCAATGATGAAACAGGACCCGGTCGCTTGTGGGGTATGTTATCAGAACATGCAATATATGGCAGACGATGGTTGATATGGGTGATGCAAAGAGTAGCCAAGACCAATTTACCGTTATTATCTCGGACCCATAGGTTGATTAGACAACATATTATGCGTACGACTCTTGCTATCTATGCAGGAGGGATGGGTCATAACCTTGTGCATTTAGTTTAGGGCTATGAGCCTGTTTTTTCTCCTTGGAAGGGAGCCTATTATTGTATATCTGTGCTCTTCCAGGGAAGGGTGTGTAGGTGCTATTCTGTTTGATCTCGTTAGGCCAAGAGGGCCATTGTTGCGAGGTTTTGAATGCTTTATTTCATTAGGCCAAGAGGGCCGATTAAGTTTTGTGGAGAAGTGTTTTATTTCGTTAGGCCAAGAGGGCCAGTTGTCTGTTTAGTGCAGGTACGGTTAATGGTTTCTGGTTTGAGTTTTGTGCGAGACAGGTTCGAAGAAGAGCTTGGAAGGAGCCTTTTGTTGCGTGGAAGCATCTTGTGGCCCTATCCAGGTGATATCTTTCCTTTATGAGTACTATGGTTTTTATGATATATGTGTCTGTCTACTTGTTGGGGGATTTTTCTTTGTTGTTGGGACCCGCGTCCAAGGCATGAAGTCCCGAGGTTTAGGTTCAGTATATTTGAGGGAGGTCTGAGTAGTCGTTGCCTCCTGTAAAGACATTGGCAAGCGTCAAAAGACCTGTTTTAGACGGAAGTCCTAGTGACCCTGTTCTGCTAGCCTGCTAGGCAGCCGTTCTAGGAGTTCTTGTTAGTTGTGAGGTAGTTAGAGAAGCCTGCAGAAGAAAAATTATGAGGATAAAGGAAAAGAAACCCTGAATATCCTAAAGAGAAAAGAAATATATACAAAGGTGTGTAAAAAGGGGTTCTAACCCCTATAAAATTTGAAGAAGAAAAGAAAGGAAAATTTATAAGCAATTGATCATTGCCTAGCGAAGGCTTGGTAGGTTCTTGGGGACGAGTCAGACCTGGGGCCGATGCCTTGTCTTCCTAGGGGTGGCTTCTTGTTGAAAAAGAAGAAACAAGGAAGGTTGGAGCGAAAATAAAAGTGAGCGTTAGAAAAGGATTAAGTGTCGCCTTGTGAGGGCTTGGTAGGTTCTTGGGTATCGAGACAGGACTTGAGGCCGATGCCTTGTTCTCCTTGGGTCACTACGCTCAGCTCCCTCCTTTTTACATACCCGAGTATGAACAATAAAAACCCTAAAAGAAGAACTGTGCTAAAAGAAACTACTTCTTGATCAGGCTATAGGAGTCCTCGCCTAGTAGGAGCTCCTAGTTGTGTTGTCCTTAGTTAGGTAGGTAGTTCAGACCACCACTTAGGGCAACCTCTTTAATGGTTCTTTGTAGTTTGGCCGTGTTGGAGCAGTCAGTTAGTGACTAGCTTCGGACTTTTATCAGATTATGCTAGGCCTACTCCTTGTGGTTGTCATGCCTTGGTTCTGTCGGGGGGTAGGGGGAGCATTGTCCTGTGTTTAATATGTATCTATTTTGTATAAGCTTGATGCTCCCTTTGGTTGTTTTGTGCAGATCCGGTGTGGGATTCGACGGGCTGAGTCGCCTTATCCCGTGGTTGCCAATGAGAGCGGAATTTTGGTGTCGAGAACTGCTTAAAAATTGCTAAAAATTATGAATAACAAGGGAAAAATATTCAACGTCGAAGGCCGCGGCTCGATCTAGGACGATTTTAAGCGTCAAAGTGCTTTAAAGGTGCTCGAGCGACACTTGTTGATTTTTCATAAATTTTCAGACTGTCGTGCGGGTTGACAAGAGTTACTGGACAATGCGGGATGTTAAGCCGGACGCCCAAGATTTTTTAGAGCTCAATTCGGAGTCCGGACAGGGAAATGGCCAAGGAACCGGTCAAGATGCGAAGAGGTGGACAAAATTTGGCCAAAATGGGCAAGTGACCCTTGGGAGCCCAAATTTAAATGTGGCATGAAACTTTCACGCAAATGAGAGGAGCAAGAATCATGGACGAGATGGCGCCATCTGTGCCCGAAAAATGCGCTCCTTGGCTTCATGATCAATCTGCAACCTCAATGCAACCCCCCTAATGATTATTGGTAGTGAATCCCCTCTGCCTGCTGACTCTATCGCCGTGCTTCGCTCCTCCAATGGCGGTCTCTATGAAGAATTCTGATTTCAGTCTTTCTCTCTCCTCCCTCTCTCTCTTCTAAAGGCAGATTCATGTGGTAAAGAAGAAGAAGAAGAATGGATGACGGATGCTTATCCAATGAAGATCGGATTGCTCCGTGGTGCAAGAGGAAGGAAGATTGCTGATTGTGGACTGTCATGAGCATTAATGGTGGCTGGAAATCAGTCCCGAGATATGGCAAATAAAAACCCGCAACCCGCAAAGAACAGTAATCTCATTTTTACAAAGGAAATTGATGTTTTATACAATTTGCTTCATGAATATTTGTTCCCATGCGATGATTATGCATTATAATGTTGTTTGCAATGTCTTCCAACTATTTGAAATCAAAAAATCAGAAAATCATAACTGTTGTGATTGAAATTAATAGTGTAAAACCCGTAAAACATGCGAAATATG
The DNA here is from genome assembly GCF_053477565.2 of Lygodium microphyllum. NCBI lineage: Eukaryota > Viridiplantae > Streptophyta > Polypodiopsida > Schizaeales > Lygodiaceae > Lygodium > Lygodium microphyllum. Next base: position 109,596,163 of record NC_141156.1, on the reverse strand, counting down.
GAAAAATTGGGTGTTTTTGAGATATAAATGGAAAATATAATAAGACATACCAATTAAACTTGCATTTTTGCTGCAAATGAACCTAAGGGCCATAGCCCACAACTCACTTTGTATTTTCAGTTATTTAATATTGCGAATAAATACAAGAAAAATAGGAAAAATGGGGAAAAATAGGGAAAAAATCGATTTTGAGTGCCGAAAATTAAGGAAAAATAAGATTCATGTTTGTGGATGTATGGGGGGTCTGAATTATGAGGTTTAGCCTCAGTTTAGCCCTACCTTTATGTTTTAGTGAGTTTTTATGGCTTTTTATACACAAAAAATGTGGAAAATGAACCCTAAACCGATCAACCATGTACAACCTAAACGGGTGAGGGGATAGAGTGTATACAAGGTGTTTAAATGCTGAATGAAATGATGAAAAGCTTGCTGGTTTTTATGCATACCATTAAGATTGGTCGATAATTAAAGATTAAGAACCTAGTAGCACGAGGGTTTCTTAGTGCTAGGTTCATGCAACGCCGCATACGAGTGATAGTCAAAATCATTGAAAGAGATGTTTTCCACATGTGCACCAATGCTGATTTTCTTAATTGCTTGAGCACGTGGACATTCACAATTTGCATGAAGCATGAATGATAAAAAGTATCAGACAATACCTCCTGGATGCATGGCAATTGCTTTCTCTAGATCGTGACCAACATTGAGTGAGTAAGGTTGTTCTAAGCTGTAGGCTAGGCGTTGGGTCTAAGGGAAAGAAAGTGAGATATGGTACATTCCTGGATACGATCAATTGGTACCTTGAGAGGAAATATGTGCGAAGTGTTATATATGTTTAGCGACGCATCGAGGGGCCAATCCCTAAGGTGTAGGAGAGTCGCAGTGAGGTAGCGGCAGTCAGCCGTGGGAGGACCTCCTATGTTTGTACTTCGTGCTATTTGGCAATGTGCTGGGACTCCCTCTGAGGAGTGATAATTGGGTTAGAGTTGGACTAGAGACGTGATATAGATGCAAGATGGTTAGGAAGATGATGTATGTGTCATCCACGCTCCTGGCCGCGAGGCCGTGGGGTTGTTGAGCGCATGATAGAGGTCCGGCTAGTGCATGAGCCAGTGCCGGCCCGTTTTAGGTCCCATCAAGAGGATACAAAGTGCTACATTTGGCTCCTTTAGAAATAGTAAATGGTCTCTTTAGACTCTCCATGATCGACTCCCAAAAATAGTAGGTTATCCCAAGTCATTTAGCTAGCTAGTAGATATCAAGCTCTTAATAAGCTTGGGCATATGGAGCACATTCTCAAGACTTAAGATAGATCTATGTTTAGAACAAAAATGCACATCACTTGCACCAATTATATCATATACATCGCCATTTCCAAGATGGACTAATCCATGCATTTTGCTACTATATGAATAAAACTATTCCTTATGAGGATTCATATGAAAAGATGTCCCAAAATCAAGTATCCAATCTTGAGCCAGTTGTTTATCTATTGTAATTAACATATGTGCAAGAAGAGTAGAAGTGAATAACACTTCACCATCACTATTTTGCATAGTCACTATATTGATTTCTTCAATCTTTCTTGTTAGTATCCTTATCCTCCTCCTTTTCATCTTTTTGATCTCGCTTTCATTTGTAGAAGCACTTGATAAGACTTGTTTTATCACAATGGAAGTGTTGTATATCTTTCTTGGACCTAGATTGCCACTAATTTTCCATCCTCTTTTTTTCTGTCTTTATATTATTTTCTGCATGTTTTTTTAAGTTATCAATGCCTAACCATTTCTGCCTTAGTCCATATATTTTCTACATATCTCTTCAATGGATCTTCAACCCAATAAATTTTCCACAACATCATTGAACATCAACTCACCATCTGCAATTGAATTATTGATGGTAGTTCTAAAGGTACCCTACAATGTAGACAAGAAATATAGCATAAGGATTGCCTTAACCTCATCTCCAAACTTCACCTTTTGAGAAAAATTATTGAGGTGGGGGGCAATAGTAGATCCCTCCTTCATTTGCAACTCAAACAACTTTTTCATGACATGCACCTTATTCCATAAATCATGTTTAGTGGCTTCATTCACAACTGTGATATATTCAAGTTGTACCAAATGTAGCCTAATGGTGAATTTGGCCAATGTGTCAAGCTCTAACTAATTATCTTTAGACATATCTATTGGTTTTCCATGTATGTCTCTTATGCATCTCAACTACTTCTTCTAAATGAGGATACCTTAGATCTACTCCTTCCATAAATTGAAGTTAGTACCATCAAACCTCCCATTAGGGCAAAAAATACTTCAAAACAAGAACTTTTATTAATCACAAGATTAAGAAAATGGCTAAAGAGAGTTTGCCCCGTGCAAGAATATGGTTTGTCTCCTCTTTTTTTGAGATAAGCCTATTCCCTTTCATGATTATCTCCTCCTTTGGAGCCAAAATATTCAAAGTTTGACATGTCTTGGTAGTCCCAAAGTTTGTATTTACTTACAAATTCTAGGAAAAGACTTGATAAAAATGAGATGAAGTTAATATTGATTTTTTTGAAAGTCAATAAATCTTTCAATATTCTTTTTGGCACACAATATATTTTTATTAGTCTTCTTGATGTTTCTTTTTTGTTTATTCACCTTTCTCCTTGAGCTTCCTTCTTTGTGAGTTCATTTTTTTCATAGCATTCATAAGGTGCCCTTCTCGTTGCTAAACTCTTGACCATCTATAGCCACATAGTTGATGAAAACTAGGAATCCAAAACCTTTAGCATAAATGATTGGGTTACTATGCTACCCTCTTGGAAGGGCTCTCCCAAGGTGAAAAGAAGAAAACACGATGATACAAAACATTACTAGGAGGAACATATAATTGTCTTTAAACTTATACTTAAAGGGTAGTTTGTCAAAATGCAACATGTTTACATGCCCAAGGATATGAACTTGCCTCCAAATAACATGTTTACATACCCAAGGATATGCAATTTCCTCCAAACAAATGTGTTTCCTAGCAAACACATTGTAAGTCTTTAGTTGAAAAACAAATGTAATATTTTTTTCATTTAATCAAGTACTAATGATAAGTTCTTAGTTGCAGATGTTTTTCCTCAACAAGTATTGAATGGAAATCTGTGGTGGAAAGCCCAAGTGGAACTTTCCATGTAATTCATAAGGTATTCACAAGCATTATCTATATTGATCAGATGAACTATGGGTTTTTTAGTGAAGATAGGGTTTTTATATATTATGCACAGTATATGGTTCCATCTAGAGCAAGTACGTATGGACATATTGTGAATTTTCATCTCCAAGTATTTGATCTCTAAATTGGAAGATTCTTGGCAAAGGCATCTTGGCTAAGTAGAAATTTTGTGTAAGAGGATTTCAGACAACATTATAGGAAGGCTTTAGAAATCTAGAGAGTACGACCATAAAGGTGATATCATGAGGTATAGTGTATGCCCCCATTCCTCGACTTTGTCTTACAACATCACTCGACAAACCCTTGATTTGGGCTTTGATTACAGGAGATACAAACTTAAATTGGTTATTTTGTTACCTTGTATTTTGATATAGATTGCATGCCTTTTAAACTTAAGTTGCAAGTTATAGCACATAAAGAAGAAAATGAGGTAAATGGTACTTCCAATTGGAGTCTAAAGGATGTAAGGGATACCTTGGAGTTGCTAGACAACACATCCCCTAGATCTAAGTTCAAAGTCAATGGTACAACAATTTGGAAAAGAACCAAATGATCTTTCTTATGTATGAGTTATTTTCCTCAGACAATTGTAAGTTTTGAGCCATAAACATGAAAACTTTGCAGGATCTTATCTTGTTGGACTGACATTATCAAAAGATATCATTCAATACAAAATTATAAGCCATTGTGAAGCAAGTTTCCTTTCAAATCTATAAAAATAAAATTCTTATATTTACATAGCATTAAAACTGTTTTATTACATCATGAGTTACAAAATTGAAGTGTAAATATACAAGGATGCAAAATAATAAGGCATTCTCCTGAGTTTTTGTTTGCTTCTATGTTTCTCCTATCTTTTGTACATTTTCATTCTTTGGAATGTAGCTTCTTTGTCACTTTCATCAAAGATCTTTACTCTTCTCAGAAGGGCTTTGTTCTTTGGCTACTACTGCTAGAATAATTTGACTTTGACAAGTACTCTCTTCTCTTCAAGCTTAAGAGAAGATGGATCAAACTTCATAGGAGAAATCATTGGCATTACTTTATTTTTGGAGTTCATCTTAATGGTCTTTGTGGTTGACTTTCCCTTGCCCTTGCTATTGCCATTTCCCTTTCCCTTGCCCTTAGTTGAAGATTTTTGTGGAGGAGGGGAGTCAAGATTCAACTGGTGTGATTTTCCTATCCAAGATCAACTCAATGCATTGCTCCCTTATCCACCACATATATGAATCAAGGTTTTCCTAGCACTACAATAATAAATGTAAAAATTCAAAAACTAATAATGATCCCTCAAAAAATAAACAATATGAAGGAGACTTACATTTATCCCATCTGTCTTTAGTAACTTTGAATCTATTGTTTGCATACATTTGAAATCACTCTCCATCCACAAGTATATACATTCCTTTGCATTGGTACCTCTTATTGGAGAAAGTTGTAAGGTTTTCTAGGATCAACAATATCCTCATATATGGTATCCAAAAAGATAGTCATTGGCCTGCCACTAGTACTGTAAATGGAAGCTTGTAACTAAAAAGACAAACAAATGAAATAAACCATTACCAAAAAAGCAAGCAATTTTCCATTCAACACACATTTTTACTTGGCAATGACTACCACTTAGAGAGTTTACGAGGATAATTTCTCTAGCAAGTACATTGATATATATAAGTCTCCAATGTCTTCGACAAAGCAAATTGTAGTAAGTAGTAAATACAATAACAAGTAAGTATAATTTAACCCTTTTAAAAAATTGTATGTCTTTTGACATAAAAAAAAAGATATGGTAGTTTGTGATGCAATCAAAAGACTTAAAAAACATTATTATATTTGAACTAGATCTCAAAAATATTTAATCCAACTATAGTAGTAGTGGCTTAATAATAAATATACTTTTAGATATCTCTTGGCTAAGAGAAGCAACCAACGTCTTATAGCCAATAGCAAAAACATAGGAGAACTACACAGTCAGACAATTGAACATCTCGTTTCTCTAGCATGGGCTTATCCTCAAGAGATATGCTAAGGTAGTCCTCTTTTTCAGAAGTGTAAGAAACATTGGTAACCATTGGCCATATACTTTACCTATCCTCTTATAATTAACAAGGCCTAGCAAATAAATTTTTCTCTTGCAAATCTCATGCTTGGTTTCTATGGCCTCTTGCATTTTTTCTTCCTAGACAAACTCCTGTTGAGATGCATACCCTGTTGAATATAGGTGAATCACATCTTCAACCTTTGGCTCTATGACTTTCTTGGACAATTTTGGGAGAATGTTAAGGATCTCATAGGCTTTTTGATCAATAGGGGCAAGGGTCTTATTACCTTATTGAACCTATACCTAATCTGCTGACCATGCTGAAATCTTTGTTCATCAAGCTAATCCTATGAGCATGAGCAATGGCAATGTAAGCATCATAAAGTCAATAACAAAAACTTCAGTTGCCTCCTAAAGACAAACGATTGTTGCAAGTTTCCATTTCTTAAGAAGACCAAATTCAATGGATACTCTTGACAATTTGTCAAAAATACCATTGACAACTCTAAAAGTCTAGCATTACTTGTGGATGAAAATCATACAAAGGAATATGTTTATATGCCTATTAGGACCTCATCTTTAGAGAAGTCCCTGCTCATAAGAATGGAGCTCATTCCCTTGACATATTTTGTGCAATATATGTGTTTTGTTTCACTCATTCTAGGAAATCTAGGCTTATATCAAAGCCAATTGTATTTATTGTGTATACTCATGATTAATATCCTATTAAATATGATGAACAACAATTGGAGGTAGCAAAGTCTTCTAGATTTTGCCTACTAGATGAGGTGGTTGATGAGAAGGATAAAAAGAAATATATGGAACCTTAGCACGAAGCATCTATTGACAAACTAGATGCCACCCAATTTAGAGTTGAGACCATGATTGAAGAAAGCCATGCAAATGTATACACTATGTGTGACTCCCCTTCTTGCTATATTGTTCCTTCGCTTTCCACTTTCACAAAGAACAAGGAGGACATACTATTATCAGACATCCAAAGGCTCTTTCATCTCAGAGAGGATTATTGTTTACCAATCATTGCAAGGCCTTCCAATGCTACAAATGGTATAGTTGATGTTGAGAATAAATCCAATGAAGAGTTACTTAAACTGGACATAGAAATTGCAAATGATAAGTTTATTGATGCAAGGGATGCTCTTTTTCTTTGTTTCAACAAGGCAAGAGATGCTAAGGAAGAGTTGGGGATTACTCATGAGGAGTTTAATTTTCTTTAAGATCGGCTTGGAATTTTCAAATTTGGAAAATAATAGTCAGAGTATGTTAAAGAAATGTAAGATACCAATGAGACATCATCATCAATTAGTCAATGGAATCCAACTAAACTAAAGCATGATAAAAACCAAGTGGTAATATTATCTCTAATTTTTTCAGACACATTGATAGGTTTGAGTTCAACTTTCATTTTGGTATTTATCTTTTTTATAATTAGAGATTTCTGCAGATTCTGATAAGGGCTTGGGATGTGGCAAAGGATCAAGAGTTGGTGGTCGTTCATTGAAGGACATTGCACTTGGGCATTACTTGGCTAGGATTGATCCTCATGTTTTCTTAGTATTCCATAGCACCTTCTTAGAGGAAGAAACATGGCCTATACTATGTACTAAGGCACTTTACAAGGATACTTTGAATAGCTACTCAAGAGCATTGCTTTTTGTAACTCCTCTCCCATATCTTGTGCTTCAAAAAAAAACTTACACATGCTTAATACTGTGATTTTTCCATACCTTGGTCACTTTAAGTTGCTAGGGGGATCTTGCTTCTCCACATAGTAAGGCCCATGGATTTTAAGAATGTGTAGCAATACAAGAGAATAACAATGATTTTACACCATTGTAATTTTTTTCAATGAAAACTTCCATTAAATCAATACACTCATTTGATAAAGACAATGGCTTAATCGAGTATGCATAGTCGAGATGCAACTTGAGAAGATTGTTAATTATTCTAATCTCTACATATAAAGTACAAACATGAACATTTCTAAGAGGAATTGAATGAATGGAATCCCATATGTCTTCTATGTTGTTAAATTGACTCAAATATATAGAGTCTCTAGTTGGGGCTCTTCTTATTGTGGGTGCAAACTACTCCAATCTTTAGACCCAACATGTTCCATACAATAAATATAGGGATATTTTGCATTTTTTCCATTGCATGTTCCAAGCATACATTTGACAATTTCGGGACCTAAAACGGTCCCGATACTGGCTCTCTAGCAGTAGCCAGACCTCTAAGACACACAAGACACTCCACACGGACTCGTGACGAGGAGCGTTTAAGGCTCACACTACACTAAACTCTAATATTGATTTTGCATTTGTAATAGGACACAGTCCATTGTTTACCTTCCCCTACTCCTTAGAGGGAGATCCCATAACATATAGATACAATACCTCGTATCACATACATAGGAGGCAACCTCTCGACTGAAACACTGCTGCCTCACTATAGCTCTCCTACATCTCGGGGATTGGCCCCTTGATGCACTGCCTCAACATAAAGAACAAGCATACAAGCTCCACTATTTGATTTGTCGAACGATCTAGGAGTTGATGTTTTCTCACTGAACTTACCCCAAGGAACCGCTTGTCTATCATACAACAAGGACCTCCTCACACTCTCAGCGTTGGTCAATGTTTGGCATACAGGTGCCATGCCTAGGGTTTCATACTAGATGGCATGCAAAATGAAAATGTGGATGCCTATTGTGCACAAACATTTTATTCTAAAACAAATTAGCAAAGTGGAGTGTAAAAATAAGCCCTTCAATGATTTCCAATCTATGCGTTGTCACTGCGTTGTTAGACACTAGTACCGAGTTTTCGTGTCTTTCCCAATCCCACTTTGAAGCATGGGTTAAGATTTAGCCACATGACCAAACCTTTAACCCTTATTTGAAAGTGGGGCTTTGGAGATTCCCAAATTCTCTAATATTGTGTTTTTCTAACTAATACCCATACTATCACATTTCTCTACAATTTCATTTGTTTTTACCATGACTTTTAAGTGCTTTGCTAATTTTTTGAGAGTCGGGCCTCTCAAATCTAGATTTTTAGGTGTCTTAAGAATTCTCAACATATCTTTCTTATTCATGGTTTCCTTTAAAAGATTGATTCTCTCCTCACTTTCTTAGATCAATGCCTGATATGTTAGGGACATATTTCTTTGTAAGATTTCGTATCATATTCTTTACTCACACACACAAATTGGTTACATTTTTTAGTGGTATCTTCCTTTCTTTAAATCTTATTGGAGTTTTCTTAAAAAATGTTAGCTTATCTTGTAATGATTTATTAGCATTTTCCAAAATGTCAATCTTATTTGTTAGCTTATAAGAAATACTTGTTTGTGTAGTTAATAATGCATCTTTTATTTTGTGCATTTGAGCCATGCATGTGTAAGATATAGAGCACAACTTTATATAATAGCCAAGCATCATGTCGTAACCTTTCCCAACATATCTTATGTAGTCGTGAATATTGAAAAAGGAGGAGGTTCACATGTAGAAGGATCCTTCGGATATATATTTCCATCCACCTATAAATTCACAATCTCTTAGTCTATCTATCAATACTCAATGATATATACTTCTCTAAGATGTATAAATTGGATTTAGCTGAATGGTAAGTTTGTACTTGTATGTGCTTGCACTTGTGTTACTTGAAGAGTTATTGCTAAACATTTTAGCAAATCAACCACAAAATAATATCAAAGGATAGAAATCAAGCGCAAATAAAAGAATGGCAAAAGAGAATCGTGTGTGAGAAGAAGATGCAAGAGCAAATAAACACGATTTTGATACAAATATCTTGAAAATACAAAATCTCTCAAGTTTCAAGATAAAGATGATAAAAAAGGCGACCCTGATATAAATTCAAAGATGAGGGTAATTAATGGCAGATCCCTTCGATAAACCAAATATTCTCTCATTAATCATATTTGTGCAACCAAATTTGAAGGTTTCATTTTTCCAAAATCTCAACTAATTAGCAACTTAATTATTTTCTTACATGTGCTTTTTTGAAGTGCTTTGGTCCTCATTTAAAGCTATACAGTTTATTATACATTGTAGATGATGAAGCTATTTATGAAAAACAAGAGCTAACTATCAGGTGATAGAACTAGAAAATCAATTAGCTACATCATGAAATTGATAGACATTTTGCAACACCTACTTAGTATATCTACATTTGAGAAATGATAGAAAATGAACCATTGTTTAGAAATAATGCATATATCACCATCCAAATGTTGTGAAAATCACTGCATGTTGTTAAGACATGGTATTATAACATCAGTGCTTCCTCATAGATATAGCATCATAACAAGATCTAATTGTTTAGGAGTACACTGGAAGATTGATCTCCTTTAAAAAAAATATATATATATTATTTTCCACTCCTTGTAGACATGCTATGACAAAATTCCAAAGTAGTAGAGCATCCCAAGTCATCTAGTTGACTAGTAGATATCAATTAGTCATTTCTAAGATTGACTGATCCACATCTATTGTTGTTATATGAACAAAACTACACCTTATGAGGAGTCACATGAAAAGATGCCCGAAACTCAAGTATCCTAGTTTGAGCCACTTGTCTATTAGTTGCAATTAGCATATGTATTGGAAGAGTAAAAGTGAATATCACTTCACTAGCATCATTATGCACAATCACTCTATTAATTTCTTCAATCATCACCACTTGTTTACCTTCTTTCCTACTAGAATCCTTTTCCTCTTACTTTCATATGTAACAATCCTTTTTGATAAGACATGTTTTATCACAATGGAAGCATTCAATGTTCTTCTTGGACGTGGATTACATCTTTGTTCCTCATTGTTGATGCTACATAAATTGCTAATATGTTCCTAGTTCTTGATTCTTCTTAAGTTGCCAGTGTGTGACTATTTCCACCTTGGTCCATGGATTTTATTTGTATCTCTTTAGCCAATAAATTTTCCGCAACATCACTAAACTTCAACTCATCACCTAGAGCTAAATTACAAATGGATGTTTCAAACATTAGGGCCAAAAACGCTTCAAAAATTGCACTTTTGTTAATCACTGGATTAAGAAAAGGGCCAAAGAGAGTTTTCCACGTGTGCAAGAATATGGTACTCTTGTCTCCTCTTTTTTGGAGATAGTAGAGTCCACTTCGTGATTCTCTCCTTTTTTAAAGCCAAAATCTCCAAAGTCTGATATGTTTTTGTAGTCCCTAGGTCCTTATTTACTTATAATATCTGACAAATGACATAATAAAGTTGCTGTGAAGTTAATGACAATTTTTTTGAAAGTTGAGAACTTTTTGGTGCCCAATATATTTTCATTAGTCTTCTTAATATTCCTTTTTAGTTCATTCACCTTTCTCGGTGCGCTTCTTTATCTACTTTTTAGTTTATTAATCTTTCTCGATGAGCTTATTTCTCTACAAATTTAATTTAAGTATGGCCTCCAAAAGGTGCTCTTCTAGTTTAGTAAACTCTTACATTGTCTATAGCCATAGAGTTGATGAAAATTGGGAGCCAAAGATCTTTAGCATAAACGATAAGGCTACCATGTTGTCCTCTTGCAAGGACTCTCACAAGGTGAAAATAAAAAAATGAGAGGATATTAAACATTGGAGGCACACAAGAAAAAGCACGTCAATACTTTCGTAAAAGAGTGCAAGGCACACCTTGATTTATTTTAAGAGCGTTGGGTTCTGACCCATGCAAATTGTAAAGGTAGATGGGCGGTAGGAAGGAAGTAAGAAGATAGGAGAGCAATGGAAAAAAGGGCTGGCCATGTAAAAAGGGGATGGTCACCCACAATAATTTATTTGGCTTGGTGAATACTGTGTTGCAAGACTAATGGGTCCGATGAAGTCAATCCCCCGTTTCTCGAAGGGTTGTCGTGTGATAATTAGGGTTAGCTCCATGTGATCCTTACGAATTGGGACCTTTGGTCCTTTGGCACTCATCAGAGTGCTTCACAAAGTGTGTCGCATATCAGAAAAGGGTCATTTTTTTCAAAATTATGCATGAAGGGTGTTTTATCAAATTGCAACATGTTTACATGGCGAAGGATATGCACTTGCCTCCAAACGAGTGTGTTTCATAACAAACACATTTTAAGACTTGAGTTGATAACATATGTAATTATTTTTCATAGGCAAGTACTAATAATGAATTCTTGGTTGTAGATATATTTCTGTCAACAAGTACTGAATGGCAACCTATGGAAAGCTTAAGTGGAACCTTCCTGCGATTCATAAGGTGTTTGCAGACATTATCTATGTTGATCAGATTGTGGGTTCTTTTACTGAGGGAATTTTTTTAAAATATATTATGCATGTTTCATGGCTTTGTGAAGGGGAGTTGAAATCAACTAGTGTGATTGCCCTATCCAAAATCAACTCAATACATTGCTTCCTTATCCACCACATATATGAGTTAGGGTAATCTTAGCACTACGAGAAAAAATATAACAAGTTGGTAAACTAAAAAAGGGTCCCTAAAGAAACCAACAATATGAACGAGACTTACATTCACCCCATCTATCTTGAGTATCTTTGAATCTATTGTCATGCAGACATTTGAAAAGCACTCTCTTTCCACAAGTATATGTATGACTTTGCAATGGTAAATCTTGTTAGAGAGAGTTATATGGTTTTTTAGGATCAACAATATCCTCATATGCGGTGTCCAATAAGGTAGTCACGAGCCTGTCAACACTGCAAATGGAAACATGTAACCAAAATAGACAATCAAATAAAATAAACAATTAATAAAAAAAAGCAGTATTCCATTCAACCCACATTATTCCTTGACCATGGATACCACTTAGTTCACTTAGTTCATGAGGATAATTTCTCTGATGAGTGTATTCGATGTAATGAAAAAAAATATGGTAGTTTGTGATGGAATCAAAAGCTTTGAAAGACATTGGTATTTTTGAACCAGATCTTGAAAACAATTCCATTGATAACAGTGGGTCAAAAATACATATAATTTTAGAGATTTATTGGCTAAGAGATGCAATCAATGTCCTAAAGCTAATAGCAAAAATAAAGGCGTGTTATTTACAAGCAATAGCACAATCATTCTATATACTAAAATTTTTGAGAGTCAAAATGCCTTACCTTATGCAACAATAAACTGCAGAATCTAACAATTGAATATCCTTTTTACAACTAGCATGGACTTGTCCTCAAGAGATATGCTAAGATAGTCCTCTTTCTCAGAAGTGCAAGTAACATTGATAACCATTTGTCCATACACCTCACCTATTCTCTTATAATTAACATGGCCAAGCACATAGATTTTTCTCTTATAAACATCATCCTCGGTACCTTATTCTGCTAATCATATTAAAATCTTTGTTCATGAGGGTGATCTCATGAGCATGAGGAGCAACAATGTAAGCATAATTCATAAAGTCAATAACAAAGTCATCAATTGCCTCCTAAAGAGAAAGAATCGTTGCAAGCTACCATTTCTTTTATAGGCTAATTTTATTAAACACTCTTGAAAATCTATCGAAAATATCCTTGATAACTTTGATAAAAGCTGTCTTTGAAATGACTTGACCTAGATTTGTTCTTTCTCCTTGGCTTGGAAGGCTCGCTTCCTTGAGCAGAAGAGGGTCTGGATTGATTTGTTGGTTGATCAAGTACTCTAGGGGAGATTGGAACCTTAGTAGTTGTTTGCTTTGTCCTTGTCATCACTACTGCCTGAGAGAAAATGATAGGAAGAGTAATATAAAACTTTTCGTTGGTATGGTCAATAGTTGAACATGGAGAGGATAGGTTGATACGACGCGAGAGCAGCAAAGGAAAATCTTCGCAGGGTCATATTCGCGTTGTATCATGATATGTTGTTTTTGGGTGATTTCTTTATGAATTTTTGATCATTTTTAGGCCTTTTTTTTCTTAAAAATAGTTTTATAATAGCAAACGAGCTCAAAAAAAGATAAAAAAGTTTCTAATTTTTTTTTCAAAGCCTAATAAATTTATGAAAAAATTTGGAGTTTTTTTGATAGGTTTAAGGTCTCACAAAAAATAAGACATTATAGGGGGGATTGTACTTTGCACTTCACGATACGGAGCGAGGAGGACCCCTACGGAGATTTTGTTGTGCCATTCTCGTGCCATATCAGGTCATCCATGATACGGAGTGAGAATTATAGTACCAAACATTATGCTTTTCCATGCTTGTATGATACGGAGCGAGAAGTATAGTATTAAACGTTATGCTTTGCCACGCTCGCGCCATATTAGCTGCTCCACAATACAACGCGAATAGGACCCTGTGAAGATTTGGCTTTGCTGTTCTCATGTCGTATCAACTCATCCTCTCCATGTCGTATTGACCATACCAGCGAATAGTTTTTTATTACTCTTCCTGTCATTTTCTCAGGCAGTAGTAATGATAAGGACAAAGCAGACAAATGCCAAGGTTCTAATCTCCCCTAGAGTACTTGATCAGCCAACAAATCAATCTAGATCCTCTTCTACTCAAGGAAGTGAGCCTTCAAAGCCAAGGAGAAAGAATATATATATTGCAATTTATTGTAGCTTGAAGGGGGAGTATCTTATCATGCTTTGTAATCCAATGTGGCATTGAGGGAGGGAGGAGGGGGTGTTGAGAGTGTATACATGTGAATCTTCCTAACACTATAGAGGATAAGAGAAGCTGAGTGTGAATGGTATTGAGGGGAAGGAGAAACCCTAACCCAAAAAAAGCACAAAGAAATCACAAAAATAGGCCATGATGATATGGCGCGAATGGGGGGTTGCATGATGGCCCAACCCCCCTATTTGCACCATATCGTGATGGCCTATTTTTTGTGATTTTTAAATGTTTTTTTGGGGTTAGGGTTTCCCCTTCCCCTCAAGGCCACAAAAAAATAGGCCATCATGATATGGCGCGAATATGATCACGTAACTCCCCTATTTGCACCATATCATGATGGCCTTTTTTTGTGCTTTTTTTGGGTTAGGGCTTTCCCTTCCCCTCAAGACCATTCACACTCAACTTCCCTTATCCCTTACAACATATAAGGAGGATCCTCTTCTCCTTTTTTTTCTTGAAAATAGCTGTAAAATAACAAATGAGCTCAAAAAATTCTAAAAAAACTTTCCAAAATTTTTTAGATTCTAATTATTTTATAATTTTTTAAATTTTTAATAGGTGTAAGGTCTTATTAAAAATAAAGATTATAACATTATCAAAGAGTCACATGTGACCATCATCCTAAAGCTTAAAAATTTTAGGGCTATTCCATTACATTTTTTTTTTCTACCTATCATTACATAATTTGGATCCAAAATAGACTATCATTTTGAATAGAAATTGCATTAGTATATGTTTGCTATAGAAATTCTATCTTCTTTAAGAGCTTTAAAAATATATAAGAGATATGAATAGTTATATTATTTTGAGATAATATATATATTTAATAATCTATTTACTAATCATTCTATCAATTCACTAAAATATTTTTATTTTAGAGAGAGTATATTCTTGAAGAGTTATGGAATATAGTTTATCTTTACTAAATAGTATATTCTATCCTTTTGAGCTATAGAAAAAGATTGAAGAGATATTGAATAATTATATCTATTATCATGGGTTTCATATAAGAATTTGACTACTAATGACTTATTTATTCAACTCCATTGATTTATTAGTAGTTTATATTATTATATAAATGATATCACTGATAATTTATTTATTTAACTTCATTGACTTGTCAAAAGTTCATGTTATTTCATGTAGAAAACTTTGTATAACATCATATAATACTATTTAAACTATTTTTTAAAAATAAATAACATCATGAATGCTATAGAGTAATAGAGATCTATAATCAGAAATATTATTTTGATAGTCTTTTTTTTTTGGTGAAATTGAGATATATTACATTTAAAAAAAGATATACAAGGATAAAGCATCAATAATGTAGTGATACTTTCAATGATAAAATCAATCTGCATTAGAATCAGAGTTTTGAGAGAAAGAAATAGAGTCAAGTCCTTTCTATTTCTTCCTACAAATCAAGGGAAGAGATCTTAAGAGATTTGCAAGGATATGATAGCATGAGTAGTATCATCCCATGACATCAAGCCACCATTTAGGTCTTGAAATATGATAGTGCTAATCGGAATCACAATTGAGGATATTGAAACCTGATAGTGCTATTAAGAATCATAGTTGAGGGTATGATGAAAAAAAGACTCCTAAGAGCTAATATCAAGTAAGAAGTTGTATCCTTCATATTCTCCGATGTCGTGCTACTGCGCATCCGAGTCGTATACACCTCTATTTCTTTTGTTGTGCATTTGTGTTATTTTCTGCGTGTGATTCATTGTTTGTGTGATGCATTTCGATAATCCGCATCCAATGTATATATTCTCTTAGTGCATATGTATGATTTTGTTTGGATGCATGATGTGTGTGTGTTAGAAAAATATGAATATCTGATGCCAAAGGACATTATCAAGCTGATAATTTTAATGATGAACTCCAAGAAAAGTGCAGGCACCGATGGAATACTTTGCCATCCAATCTTCATGGCCGAAGTTGCAGTTGTGCGTAGATCACCCATCACAAAGCTGTCTGTTAATGGGGCAATTGATGACTCCAAAAATACCCTAAAAGAAAGGCTCAAAGGTGGATGGTGTTGTGGAAAAAGTAGTAAAAGGGGACTTGAAGGTTAGCCTATAAAAAGAAATGAAAGAAACCGTAAAGAAAAGTGGCAATGCATGGGAAGAAGACAAAGAAACAAGTCCTAAATCAGGCAGCAAGAAGTTATTGAGTCATGAAACTAGTGCTGGATCTGCAGATCTAAAACCATGCACTAATCCCCATTTGGATTTCACAACGAGCAAACTCGCAGAATGGAAGATTATCGCTAAAGATAAAGGTATAAGAGGTTATCTAAGGATGAAGAGGGGAAACCTATTTTTGGGTTTTTAAACCGATTTTGGAGGGAAAAAAGTAGGCTGAATTGAAGAGGAAGAATGGGTTTGGATTCGAGGGGGAGGCCCTATTTTCTCCTCGGATATTTTTGGCCGACTGGCACGCAGTGAGCAAGAAAGGAAAAACTAATAGCAGGGGGGGAGCTAAAAAAGAAAGGAAGGATAGCCCGACAGCCTGGTGGATTGAGTCTTTGGGGAGCACAAGAACAAGAGCCATGTCAGGAAAGGCAGTGCTGAGTGTAGAGCTAGAACAGTGGAGTGGAAGGGGTGTTCCCTGCCACACCTTCTCGAATGAATTTCTACAGTTGTTTGCTGCCGATGCTTTTCGCTTGATCGACCGCAAACGTACGCACCACCATCATGTCATCGCCACCATTGACAGTCTGAGACGCACACATCTCTCTGTCGGTCTCGCCACGTCTCTTCGTTCCATCGCTCGCTCTGGTTATTTCTCGAGGATCCATGGCTATGCGAAAGTGGACTTTGCTCAAGATTTGGGAAACAGCTGGCTGAAGCGACAGCTGCAGGAGCCATCACTGCAGAACACGAAACTGCTAATGCAGAACAATCACTCCAGGAGCCAGGTCCTGTGTGAATGCGGAAGTGCATGCTTATCAGGCTGAGATCAAGGATTTATCTCTATTCTAATCCGCTGCTGCACCAAATTTGAACTCTTTGCAATTGAGTTCTTAAACAAATTCACAATCATTTCTACAGCCACAAGAAAGTCTTCCTTCGGGAGCTAAGTGGAGCATGCTGCTACGCTGCCGACTGGAGAGTAAAACATATCGCAATTGGATATTATCGATCGCTCTACAGGGGAGGCAAACGTTATCATCGATTGGTAAAATCAGAAGCAATTGTCATCATCAAATGATAATATCGGAGGCAATCACAGAGTAGTGCAATCCGCCTCATCAACTGTTTGAAGAGATTGATCACCACTTCAATCAAATATCTGGTCAACCTGTCAATAATGAACAATTGAACTGCATCGGGGTGCTTTCTAAAAAGGACAAAATCAAAGCCACAAATGGGCTAAAATCAAGGATTAAGGAAGTGATGACCTCCCTTCTTATCACATTGTCAGCTGATAAAAACTCTGTCAGATGCTGTAGTGTTGATGCTGAAGAACAAAGTCCACCGGATTCTCATTGTAAATGGAAATAATCAAGTTTTTGGCTCAGCCATCTACACTTTTGGCAGACGTGATGTCAACAACTGTATATACAGCGAAACATTACTGGAATGCTGTCATTTCTGGATGCGATTAAGAACATACTGCACTCTCCAGAGGTTTTTTTGCCATAGTTATGTTAGAAGCTCACATGCTCCATAGCTAAGGAGAAAATAAATCAGTCTTTTCTGAGATAAAAAGGAGGGACCTATCAAGTGTATGGTTGTGTGGTATCTGCAGAGCACATGGTTTAGCCAAATGATCCTGACAAAGCAGATTACTATGCTCATTCTGACCATTATCACTCTGATTTTCATGTAACTCACCTGACAAGAAATATATTGCATTTTGGCATCAACAATTCAATTTTCTTCTTGTTAGTCTCTTCCATTGCTGTATCTTGAACCCCGTGTTTTGCAGCCCTTGCATGAACTCTACGACACCGAAGCATCGTGCACTCTTAGTCCTAAAGTTGATATGATGCACAATATCACTAATACTTTTTTCTATTACTGGTTAAATGTTTTTTATATTTTAAGAGATCGAAAATTGAATAATAAACATTTGAAATCTATTATTAGGTAAATTTTGTGTCTCCCAGAAATCAAAGTACTTCCTTTCTTCTAATTATAATATATTATCCTTATCTTATCCATTAGTGCTTGCTAAAAAGTTGATATTACAACACTGTATAATGAATATATTCTATTTTCAAGTGCCAAGATTAAGGTGAAAATTTTCACTTTCTATTCTATTAGCTTGAGGTTTATCCTTAGTATATCTATCCCTACCAATTTGTATCAACACCATGGGACTCTTTTACCCATTTTCTTATGAATCAAATTGAAGAGACTGAAGAAAAATCTTGGATTTAGTTGAAACAAAATCTTACAGAATGGATGTATTAGGGGTCGAAGTAAAGATGCGGCTTGGATGTCCCAACCTAGTTGGGTCTATTGAAAACTAATGAGACGATCTCGTTTCAGGTCCATGGAGGACCATATCTCTATAGCTCAATTGGCAAGTAAGTGGTGTTGGTCCTCTGTGTAGAGACTCTTTTGATTGTTAATCGCCTGAATCTCAAGATTTTGTGAAAGGAGACGAAGGGAGACAAAGGGAGACCAATGCAGACTGTTGGAAAGAACTGGATGTGATTTTGGTGAGAAATTTTACGACATAGTAAAATCTGCTTTAAGAACTAAGAAACAAAGTGAAGAGGAGAGAACGATTATTCAAATGTATGCAATTGAAAAAAGAAGCATGATTTTGGTGGGAAATGAGATAGAAGAATATTAAAAAAGAAAGAATAATGGCCGAAAAGTGATCCCTGACATGAGTTAACGTCCTTAGGCATTTAATGGTCAGCTTCTTAAACGAATAATATATTCTCTCATTAATCATGTCTAAATGGCCAAATTTGGAGGTTCATTCTTTTAAAACCTCAACTAATTAGTAATTTAATAATTTTCTTACAAGTGCCATTTTTGAAACATTTTTGGCCCTAATGAGCTATCCCATGATGCAAGCAAGGAGCGTAGGAAAAGAATTTCCTTAACCTCATCTTTGAACTTCATTGTTTGAGCCTACATTTGATTGAATATGATATTTAATTCATTGAGGTGAGGAGACAATAGTAGATTCCTCCTTCATCTTTGCAACTCAAACAACTTTTTCATGAGAGATACACCTTAATAGAGGAAGTTTTCTTTGCATAAGTGTCACATAGCTTCTTCCACAAATCATGTGTAATGGTCTCATTGACAACTATGAAATGCTTAGATTTTACCAAGTGTAGGGTGGATATTATGTTCAAATATATTAGTTGGTTTTCCATCTATGCCTCTTATAGGCCTTAATTGCTTCTTCTTCTAAATAAGGATATCTTGGATATTCTCCTCCCACAAAATAAAGTTAGTACCATCAAACTTTCTAATGTTGTATAATTACTTGTGCATTATAGATGATGAAGCAATTTCTTCACTCCTTGCATTTCTCGCCTCAAGCATGAGCTTCCACAAATATTGAATGTGGAGTTATGTGAGTAAAAAATTAATGGTATCTTTATTCTTCGTTATGTTTACTTATTATATAGATATATACGGGTTGCCCACTCAAGTGTAGGAAATTGGGCCTTACCCTAATAGAAACTATATAAAACAAGTTCAAGGGAGATTTAACCTTCTTTCGCATAAAAAATCCTTTATTTTTTGGGTGGGGGAGGGGTTATCTCAAATTAAAGACAATTCGATTGGGTAAAATTTGAGTTATGGAATTCATCAATTAAAAGTATCAAATATACTAAGTTATTCAATAAATTAAAGATGCTAGATACACATATAATAAACAAGCTTGCAAATTAACCTAATAACACTAAGGACAACCGCTAAATAAGAAGTGGACTCTAAAATAGTATAGCTAACAATATAATTTGAAAAAGATCAAAGAGAAGTAAAAAACCATAATACAAGCAATTGTCTTAATAAGAATGATCAAACATGGAAAAGCAAGAGTAGATTTTAGCACTTTGTGGATTGTTTGCTAATGGAAATGATTAGATCACTACTTGTGGAATGATTGCATTTATTTGTGAATTTATAATTAACAGTGGATCCTTGATTGTGATTGCAGGGAGTGCACCTATAAGAAACCTACATTGTGTACATCGAAGTGTTATTTGGAAACCCCTAAAATTACATATTATGCGATAATAAAATGACCCTTCATTGTCAAGAAACTTATGGTGTTTTAAAAAAGTAACAAAGAATTCCCATCTACAAGTGTAATCCTATAATTCATCCAAAGAATAAAATACCCCTCACCTATGATACACTTATAGTTTTGATAGTTCACCCCTCAAGATAGAAATAGTGCTTACTACTTCTCATTGTGGCGTTGTGCACTAGTACTTTTTGGGTGCAATGAGCTCAAGACATTTGGACTACTTCTCATTATGGCATTGTGCACTAGTACTTTTTGGGTGCAATGAGCTCAAGACATTTGGAATACATATGTCATGGATACTAAGTAAAAGAAGACTTGTAAGTTAGAAGTAGAATGAGTATAAAAGCTTTGGATTGATGTGTTTATACCCTATACTTTTTATAATTTCCTAGTCTAATGATTAGGTAAATATTTTGTGGCATTTCAAGTTGTTCCAAATAATAACACTTTGAATTGCCTACTTAAGATTACTACATCTTTGAATGTATACTGAGTTTAGAATTCATGTTTTACATACGTTCATAGAGGTTTAGCAAACCCCAAGGCATGTATTAAAGTTCAAAAACAATGGTTTAGTATAAGGTAGCTTTATATAAAAGTTCAAAACAAGGGTTTAGTTTGCTATCAAAATTTGCTTAATACTTGCAAAATTTGTGTACCTTTGATTAACCCAATGACAAGGATGTGTAGCCCATGTTTCATTGCTAGATATAGGTATTTTATAGAAGTGATGAAATGAGTATGTAAAGGTACCTTTATTAATAAGGACACCACAAATACTAGACAAGGAGTTTTCATATTTTTATATCCCTTGTCTTGTAGAATGAGAACTAGATTGAAGAAGTCCCTTTATGGGGAAGGGAGATAATAATTGATCATCTATGGGGGATGCATACACATAGCTCTGCCATTCCATTCCACCAGTATCTAGTAGTCTAATCAAGCACACATCGAGTGTTTCATTGCATTTCACTTCGTGCTAATGTTACATCATTCTAGTACAGCAATCCTAATTAGCACATATAGTATTTCAACCATTTCATTCCATGCTAATACGATAATGAAGTATTGCATTTTTGAAAGTTTTATTCAAAAAGCTAATAATGTTTAATGTATGGAATGATATTTTCATTGGTTGTTGGATTGAAGGGTGGAATGCTGGTGAGTCTCATGGCGCGCTTTAACAATATTGGGATATGGAATACTTACTACTGAGTACAAGTATGTGAGATAAGATCAGCAGGTGGTGAGGCTCGTGGGAGAGTGCGAGCGAGCCGGATGTCGATACTCGGTTGACTTAAGAGCCGACACTTGTTTGGTTGCCTACCAGCCTCTAGCATGCCGCATGTGATCTCATGGCGCAGAGAGAGAGAGAGAGAGAGAGAGAGAGAGAGAGAGAGAGAGAGAGAGAGAGAGAGAAGCCTCCCTCCCGCCCTCCCGCGCCCTATATAAACAGCTCAGGCGCAAGGAAGTGATCACGAATAACCGCAGCTAGCCTTTCTTCATTAACGCATTCACATCCAATCGCCATGGATTCTATCAAAGGTTTGCCATTGCTATTGCTCATGCTTGTTTGCGCCGCTGCAGGTGCTTGTAGTGCTGCTGCTGCTGCTACTACTAGTTCTAGTAGCAAGGATGAGATCCATGCCGGCGCCTCAGCCATGCCCATGATGATAAATGGCCAAGATGTCCAACAAACCCAGCTCAAGCCCACTCACTCGTCTGAGACTTACGACCTCTATCAGATCATTGAAGAGATGCCGCCACATCACGAGCAAAGCAACATGAATGGTGGCACAACCAGTAGGAAGGAGCTTGGAAAGGATCAAGACAAAGAGAAGAATGTGATGGCAAAAGAGTTCGCAATGTGCAAGCCAAGCACGGGGGCTTGTGCTAATAAGCAACTAGCATGCCCCTCGGCATGTGTGCAAGGCTTCTATGGAGGAGGAGGATATGGGTGGGGTCATGGAGGTGGCTATGGGTGGGGCCATGGTGGGGGCTATGGTAGAGGGTGGGGAGGTGGCTATGGGCATGGTCCTGGTGGCTGGGGTGGTGGCGGTGGCGGTGGCGGTGGTGGCTGGGGTCGTGGCGGTGGTGGTGGTAGCAGCAACTGGTCCTCAGCTTGCAAATATGATTGCACCTCTGCTTGCATGGCCTCTTGCCAAAGTGAGTCTCTTCCTTGCTCTTTCTATTTAAATTTGCTATATTCAAGTAGTTTATCCCAATTTTGTGTCCCTTATTTTTGGATATTTGTTCTAGTTTATTTGGGCCCATAATGATTAGTGCCTCCACATTATATTTGAAGCATCAACATGTCACTATAATTGCACAAAGGGCACAAAGTAAACATAAAATTGTTCTCTCAAAGTTGATAAAACCACAATTACTCATCCCTTCCCTCTAAACAAAGCTCAACCTATATGTGTAAGCATAATATTCATAATGTGATTGCATGTGTCCATCAAGAACAAACAAATCTAACTTGTCCTCCATGACTATAGTACATTGAGTAGCAACTTATTTCTAGTTACTACCCAAATTGCTAGCACAATGGGAGTCTATTGAAAACAAATTCAAGCTAGTACGACATTGGATGCATATTTCATTGTTTAACGCTAAGAATCAAATGTAGGCAAGTACTAAGCTAGTTATGTGGAAAAACATGTTAGCACAAATCTTATTAAACTAAAATTGCTAATTGAATGTTATACAAGTCTTGAGTGCTAGCATAGACAATACCAGTCTTACTATGTAAACTTCTTGCCACTTGCTCTCCTTCATCCATAAATTGAGAGATTAGTCTAGAATTTCTCAACGTTGATAGAACCATGGTTTTATTCTAACATGAAGATCTTGTTCTCTTGCAGAATAAACATGATGTATCAAGTTTGCACATTTAGCAACCTTATAGATATATGCAATAAAATTGCAATCTTGTGGGATTGCAATTGGATGGCTAGATATTTATGCAAACTAAATACCCTTTGTACACCGAGCTTCATTATTATAAAGAGTTTTCATTATGTTGTTCATAGTATTACCCTAGTTGTCTCTTTTTCTCAACCATATTGACTTGACTATCCAAAAGTTATAGCTTAAGATTTTATCATGTTTGAATTGTTCTTCCATCATTTAAATTGTGATTTGGCTAAGTTATTTAATATGCGTTAGTCTTTGTAAATTTCAAATTTTGTGACATGAGTCAATTTTCAAGTCAAACTACATACAAAATCTATGCTTTATTAAAATTTAGCATTAGAACTATAAACACTTGTAAAGTTCTTTATAATGAGATAAGAGCTTCATTCATTTTTGAAGCCATGCAAAAGGCAAATGAATAAAGAGCTTCTATCTCTCTCTCTCTCTCTCTCTCTCTCTCTCTCTCTCTCTCTCTCTCTCTCTCTCTCTCTCTCTCTCTCTCTCTCTCTCTCTCTCTCTCTCTCTCTCTCTCTCTCTCTCTCTCTCCCCTGTGTGTGTGTGTGTGTGTGTGTGCACGCGTGCGTGCACGCGCATGTGCACACATGTGTGCATGCGTGTGTGGTTGTGTGCGTGCAAGAAAATAATACATCATTATATTCATAGTTGCATTTTTGGCAAAAGAAGATAACATATAAGATTACAACAACAAATTGTATCAAGGAGTGAAGTTTACTTGGAATTCACATTGTAAAATGGAGGGAATATAATGGATATAAGAATTGGTTTTATTTTGATCTTGTAACTAAATTTGAAATATATTGAAACAATTTTAACAATAATTGTAAAGTTTTGAGTAGTAGTTTGCAAAGTTGTAGTGGAAGGAAATTCAAGGCTTCCTACTAAGTTAGTAAGATCAAGCACATAAAGTTTTAGGTAGTACTATATAAAGCTAAATAGTGAAACGAAATTCAAGCCTTCCTTGTAGTTTTAGAGATAAACAAGATAACCTCCAAAAACGTCGAACCCATCATATTAATTTGGAGCTAGGTTTTTGTATAGGAAGGATTTAATGGAGTTTTGACTAGGTATGTATGAAAGAGGGTTTAACATTATGTGTAGATATCATTGAACAGCATATGTAGAAAATATGC
This sequence comes from Lygodium microphyllum, assembly GCF_053477565.2. Classification (NCBI taxonomy): domain Eukaryota; kingdom Viridiplantae; phylum Streptophyta; class Polypodiopsida; order Schizaeales; family Lygodiaceae; genus Lygodium; species Lygodium microphyllum. The sequence continues at coordinate 109,571,970 of NC_141156.1, read as the reverse complement.
CCACAAGATGTAAGATAGAATGTGAGTTGAAAGGAAGGGGATGGAATGTGGATGAAGATACATAATATATGTATAAAGGGTAATATGCTTGAGGAATATCCAAAACTTTATACGTTAGGAGCATGGATATAGGCTCATATGATGTTCAATGTAAGGATGGATACAAATAATGGTCAATCCTATGTCATACAGTCTAGACATAATCATTTGATGAGAAGGCCTACTGTTAACACTATAACCATCCTATATCATGAAGACCACATGGTTTTTATTTCATTTCTTGTTTGCAATTGTAAGGCCTCATTTCAGGGCATAAATATGCTTATAGTATCAAACATATGCTATCATGTATGAGCCAAAAAAACCCTCCAACACTATGTGCTGAATGCAATTTAGGATTATGTTTCATTAGTTAGTGCGATTCAAGGTTTCAAAAAGAAACATTCTTTGATTTCATTTGTAAATTTGTGCAAAGTGTTATTTATTATGTGGTGATAGCATTGAATTTTAACTCCAAATAAGTAAAGCATGCTTAGAATAACCTTTTAGAAGGTTTCTATATGTTCAAAAGTTTATCTATGATTACAATGACATGGAAACATCTTATTCACTGGTACTTGGAGCATGTTTAAACCTTCAAACATCAATGTATTTTCCATCCTAGAAGTGAGTTTGCATGCATGTTGTGAATGGAATGCCATAGGATATTTCAAACAAATCACATTTTCTAAGTTGAACTCCTTTTGTTCTATTTACTCTAGATTTGTGCTAGATCCATGTGATTTTGGATTATTATTACCTATATTGTGAACAAATATAGCCCCCTATTTACAGATGCCTCAATAGATGATGGCTACACATTATCATAAGTATTGTTGGCATGCTATTATGTACATTTTTCACAAAATCTAGCAATGTACTTGCTTTCTTGTGTCTTGATAAACATGGTGGGGTGTGCTTTTAATCACATTAATTTTTTTATTTATTGCATAAGTGTATCTATAAGAAATCAAGTAACACTAAGGCTTGCTTGGCTAGTTACAAAATTTATTGTCCCATTTAAGAAACCTTTACTTGAATAAAGATGCTAGATTTTGAGAAATTTGATCATTAAGATGACTTATTCATGGACTATTGTGATTGTTTACTAAAGTTGTTCCTTAAACATAATCTACAACTATGAATCTAGAATTTAGTTAAGGTTACTTTGACATTAAGTCAAAAATCTAAAGTGATGAGAAAATGAATAAGTTAGCTAAACATATATGATGTGGAAATTGCTTGAAAAATCACATTGTGAATTCTTGTGTATCTCAAGACAAAGAAACAAGTACATTAAAAAATAAATTGAATGAACAATATAGAAACGTAAGAGTAAGGACCATATATAATAATTTTAATTTAACTTAGAATAATCATATACAATACTCATAGAATTGAGAAGACCACGATTTTGTGTGTTAGGAACCATTGTGAGGCTTTCCCCATGTGTGCTTTGATGGAGCTGCGGTATGGAGAATGGAGGTTGCATGCATGTGTGCACACATATGCACATGCACAAAAATACACACACACACACACAGGAGAGAGAGAGAGAGAGAGAGAGAGAGAGAGAGAGAGAGAGAGAGAGAGAGAGAGAGAGAGAGAGAGAGAGAGAGAGAGAGAGAGAGAGAGAGAGAGAGAGAGAGAGAGAGAGAGAGAGATGTTGGAAGAGAGGGAGAGAGACAGAGTGGAGTGGAAGATGAGCCTCAGCTCATTCTTGTTCTTCATCCATTATTCTTCCATCATACTAACTGAAAGAGACTTACACATAGGTATGACTAACCAAGACTAACTGTGGCTAAGTCACTGACTACACCAACTTATTGAATGTCACAAATGTGTACAGGTGTATCCAGCTAATGTCGGTCACATACATAAAGATAGACTGATTGAAGAGTAACCGGAGCTTGATATTCTACCACTCCCCCTCAAGCTCAGACCATATGATAAACTCCAAGTAGCTATCTGAAATATATGAGCTTTTCTTTACAAAGAGACTTGGTAAATATATCTGCTACCTAGTCTTCAGTCTTCACATGAATCAAGTCAATCTACCTTGTAAAAACCATTTCTTTGATGAAATGGTAGTGAACCTCAATATGTTTGGACCTAGCATGGTAGACAGGATTGCGGGCCAACATAACACTGATCAAGTTATCACACTGCAATCTCATTCTGCTTTCCAGCTATATTCCCAAGTCTTTCAACAGTTTCATCAACCAAACTGCTTCGCAAGCCATTAAGGCAGCTCCTCTATACTCAGCTTCTGTACTAGACAATGCAACAGTAGGCTGTTCCTTACTCTGCCAACTAATCATACTGTTGCCCAATCCAAATGCATAACCATTGGTTGACCTCCTATCATAGGCACAACTAATCCAAATGCATAACCATTGGTTGACCTCCTATCATAGGCACAACCAGCCCAATCAGCATCAGTAAACCCTGTCAAGTCAAGGGATTTTCCATATGCATAAAACAACACATAATCTGTAGTACCCTTTACATATCTCATACTCCTCCTAACTGCATCTAAATGTGGTTTTCCAGGCTTCTGCATGAACTGACTAATTAGCCTCACTCCATAACATAAGTTAGGACGGGTAATAGTCAAGTATATCAAGCTGCCCACCATCTATCAATACATAGTCACATTCTTTATGTCATTCCCAACATCAATTTGCAACTTGACATTTTGATCAAGAGGTGTCTCCATAGGCTTGCATTCATCCATACCATACTTCGGTAACATGTCATGAGCATACTGCTTCTGTAGTAGCCATATACCTTGAGGCATAGAGACTATCTCAATCCCAAGAAAATACTTTAGTTCACTAGGGTCTTTGACTCTGATTTCAACCTGTAAACATGATTTAATTTTAGCAATGCCCTCTTCATCATCTCCAGTGATTATAAAATCATCTACATAAACCACTAGAAACACATATCCATGATCTGTCTTCTTCATGAATAGACTGTGATCTGCATCACCTAATCAAAATCTATGTTGTTGTAAATAACTGCTGATCTGAGCATTCCATGCTCTACGTGCCTATTTCATTCCATATAAATCCTTTTCCAGCTTACATACATGTGTAGGAAAGTCCGGGTGAACATAGCCTTCAAGCTGCTCCATATATACTTCCTCAACCAAATCACCATTCAAGAAAGTATTCTTGACGTCCATTTGGCATAATTTCCTTGCTTTGCATGCTGCCAAAGCAATGACAATTCTGATTGTTTCCATTTTAGCCACCGAACTAAAAGTCTCCTCATAGTCAAGGTCATACTGCTGCACATACCCTTTTGCAACCAGCCTGGCCTTATAACGTTCTAACAAACCATCTGACTTGCACTTAACCTTGTACACCCATTTGCAGCCAATAGGGACTTTGCCTTCAGGTAACTCAACCAATCCCCATGTCTCATTTTCAGCCAGGGTTGTATACTCCTCATCCATGGCAGCACACCGGTTATCATCTATAACTGCATCATCAAATAGGTTCTTTATAACCTGTCACAGTAGCCATATATGCATAATGGCAGGCTGAATAACCAATGTATGTAAACCTCTCAACTGGTTTTCTGACTCTCTCAGATCTCCATAAGTGTGGCTCACTCTGATCTTGCCTCTCATGAGGCAGTACATAACGATTTTACCTTGCTCCAGGCGTCATAATAGGCCGAATGCCCAACTCACTATCCAAATTGTCATTGTTAGATGACTCATAACCTGTTGTTGTAAGTGGACGTGTCACATCCTCAAGCATATTTTCTTTTCCCTCATCCAATCTCCCCCTCACTGACATATCCGTGTTAGTGGACATAGGAGTACGACTCTGCATGCATCCTGACCAAGGACTTACTGTAGGTGACCATGTAGGATCACTCATAGATGTACTCATTGTAGGTATATTTTCAGCATTACTAGTGTTGGTCGATCCATCAGTAGCCACTACAACAGGATTACCATACCACAATGCCAGCTCATCAAAAACAACATCTCTGCTAATCAATGTCTCATGTGTAGACGGTACATAACACTTGTAAGCTTTCCGGGGTCTTATGCATAACCAAGGAACACACTCTTGATAGCTATAGGATCCAATTTCTTCCTCTTTTCATCAGGAACATGCACATATGCAATGCTGCCAAACATCTTCAAGTGTGAAATATCAGGCTTATGACCATACAACCTCTCATATGGAGTTACATCATGAATCCCTGCTGTAGGGGTTCTATTCAACACATAGACAACAGTCACTACTGCTTCAACCCAATAACCATTTGGAAAACTCTTCTCATTCACCGTAGCTCTTGCCGATTCCATCACTACCCTATTTTTCATTTCTGCTACATTTTGCTGTGGTGTATAGCTGCAAGTTAACTGTCTTCTAATCCCATGTTTAGCAAGGTACCTATCAAAGTAATTAGAGATATATTCTCCACCTCCATCTAATCTAAGACATGAAATTTTATAGCTCAACTCATTTTCAACATGCTTCTTGAAATCCTTGAATGCATCAAACACATCATCCTTATGTTTCAGTATGTAAAGCCAGGTGTACCAGCTGAAATCATCAATGAAGGATACCTAGTATACTATGAGCACCACCAAAGGAAGCATTATGAGACAGACCCCATACATCTGAATGTACCAACTACAAGGGTTGTGAGCTATTCCATACATGTCTCATAAATGAAAACCGTGTCTACTTTCCAAACTGACATGAATCACATACATGTCCAAAGTCATGATACTTGAACTTAGGTAGTCCAAGCACAATCTCCTTCTATTGCATAGATTTTAGCTTTTGTACATTCACATGGCCAATCTGCTTATGCCATATCTCAACATCCCGTATAGCACCATCATCATTTGCAAACATGTCTGCTTTCAATTCTAGAATTAACGCATCAAGAGTAAACATTTTGCCATCTCTTCGGCCTCTAGGAATCAATTTGCAGCCATTACCGTATTCTTACAAAGCATCCATATCTATTAAATCTCACCTGCAGATTCTATTCTGCCATCTGCCCAACTGACAAAAGATTCTTGGTTATTGTAGGTACATGTAGTGCATCATGCAGGCGCTTTTTCTTGCCATCAGGCATCAACAAAGGTACAACTCCTTTATGCTGAATAGTATGCTAGGTGTCATCCCTAGTATAAACTTATCCATGAAAACCTGCAACCATGTCACCAAACCATTCTCCATGGGGTGTCATATGATTTGAAGCCCCTCAATCCATGTATCATCTCTCATCTTTATTCTGCCTAGATGCATTCTTAGACACATACTTCATGGCAAACAACCTATCACCCTGATCATTAGGAACTCTGCTAGATGAAGCATAATTTCCATATTGTCTACCCTTGGCTTTCATGTCAGCCTGCTTCTTTTGAAAATCTTTGGCTATATGCCCATATCTACCACAATATTGATAGTCCTTATCTTTGTTTGACTAATCATTTGACTACCATGAGCCAGATCCACCACCTCTACCATGGGGGGATCTCCCCCTGCCTCTAAAGCCGCCAAATCCATGCTAGCCCTATGTATTTGTGCCATGCCAGGCATTCTGCCGATGGTGTCCTTAAGCATTTTGAAAAAAGAGCCACGGCCTTTGCCGTCTCTACCACACTGGCTAGAGTAAAGAACAATGTCTCTGCTTTGAGATGTACTAGAACCTGTATTCAGCCCAAGCTTAATTTCCTCATGCAACAAAGAAGCAATCAACTCATCCCATTCAGGGGATTCAGCTCTCACAGAAATGGACGTATCAAATGATTTATACTCTCTCCATTCAATGTCACTGTAATCATATCATCCTCAGACACTGAAGATCCAATGGTGGCAAGCTGATCTTCTATGTTCTTGATCTTTGTAGTGTAGGCCTACATGAGTATTTCCATAATTCTTCATGAGTATATCCCATGCATCCTTTAGGGAACTGCATCCAGTAATTTGTATAGCATCTCATATACATAAGGAAAATCAATGTAACACCTTGCATGCTCTCTCAGTCCATAGCTTATGAGCCCTTTTCTAATCATTTATCAGATTCCTTTCATGCATTTCAGGTTCAGCCTCATCATCTGTACATAAGTCCCAGTAACTTCTGCCAACCGAAAAATTCTTCATACGAAACTTCCATAAAGCAAAATTTTTGTTGTCCAGATTTTCTCCCACAATTTGAGTGATATTGTCATTGCTTTGAGTATTTGCCATAGTTACAGCTTAGGTATTTAGTGATGTATACAACCTGCAAGTATCTGCAGTTCATGACCAATTTCCTGTTATTCAGGACAATTTCTTGCAATTCAAGACAATTTTTCTGACAACCTGCTTGCTGTGAGCTGTATTCCAAAAAATGAAAAAACGCAATCAACTAAGCATAAACCAAGCTCAAATAAATTCAAAACATTCTATGGTAGTGGCAAAACATCCCAACAACAAACTATGTCCATATAAGTATCAATGTTTGTAATGTATGCAAGTAGTAGTACCAAATATAGCCATCCCACTGCTATAACGAGTAGTATTTTCTATTTTAAAACAAGAGTATTCAGACCTCAAGACAGTCCCAAAACACCTCATTCAATAGTCACTCTACATAGAAGTTGATACATGTCCAATCGGCTAGAATATATTACATGTATGTGCAGTGACGATGATAGATATCCTTCCTATAGACAATAACTAGTCAATGCCCTGGTATAACCAGCAACAAATCAATCCAAACTTTGGACTTTTAGCACTCACAATATCCCAAAAATCATCTACCACTCAAGTGGTATGATCCAAGCATTTGTCACTAGCAAATAAGCATCACAGATACTTCAACCCTGTAGATATATTGTTTCCAAATTCAAGACACCAACCAGTTCAATGTTTCCAACCTGCAAAAAAGCTCCAAAACTAAGCATTTAACACTCCAATATCATGCTCAAATGCATGATAATAAGGGCATATACATTTCTAGGATGAAAGCCACTAGTGCCCTAGAATCACCTGCTATTTACTATAGTAAACAGCCAGTTTGCATAGGTCTGTGCTGAATATCACAAAATCTGTAAGGAATTTGAAAAAACTTTCTTTTGCAAAGTTGTAGACCATGTTGAAATGGTCAAAAATTCTAGGCCGTTTCTCCAAATACCATTTTTGTAGCAAGATATAGCTTCTGCAAAAAAAAACCCGAGCTGTAGGCACAGTCTCCTTTGATGACGTTTTTGTCAGATCTGATGTCTTGATGTCCAATGGCCACTGCCAAGCCTTAAGGCTTCAGGCATTCAAGCTCTGATACCATGTTGGAAGAGAGGGAGAAAGAAAGAGTGGATCAGAATATGAGCCTCAGCTCATTGTTGTTCTTCTTTCATTATTCTTCCATCATACTAACTGAAAGAGACTTACACACATAGGTATGACTAACCAAGACTAACTGTGGTTAAGTAACTGACTACACCAACTTATTGAATGTCACACACGTGTACAGTTGTATCTAGCTAATGTCGGTCACACACATAAAGATAGACTGACTGAAGGGTAAAGGGAGCTTGATATTCTAACGAGAGAGAGAGAGAGAGAGAGAGAGAGAGAGAGAGAGAGAGAGAGAGAGAGAGAGAGAGAGAGAGAGAGAGAGAGAGAGAGTGTGTGTGTGTGTAGTTAGGGTTAGTGTGCAAGACGGGCACCTAATCACATTGGCTCTTATCCTAACAAACTCCTACTTAAAGGTGAATGTGTCTTTAAGGGGGATAAAATAATGAAAGAATGTGTAATCTATGTGAGTGACCCTCACCCAATGCCCTTCAACTCCCTTCAATGTGCAAACTTTTCAAAGGGTAGAGTCTTGGTGAGAAATTTTGCAGGGTTATTATCTATATGAACTTTGATAAGTCTAACTCGTTTATATAATTCTTTAGGGATAGATAGAGAAACCTCCTTGTCCTATCCCTAAATATGTGCATGCCAAGAACGTGATTTGCATGTCTCAAATCCTTCATCTCAAAGGTTTCCATTAACATATTCTTCAAGGGGCATGAATCTCATACTTGTGTTTCCTAGCTATCAACATATCATCCTAGAAAAGATCAACACTATCAAGCTACAATCTAGCCTTTCTAGTGTACAAGCATTGGTCTATCTCACTTCTCTTGTAGCCATGAGACTACATAAAGGCATCAAACTTATTGTACCATTTCCGTGGGAGCTCCTTTAATCCATAGAATTGTTTAAAAACTTGCAAACAAGTTTTTCTTTGACATGTTCCACAAAAACCCTATGGGTTATAAAAACACAATATATTAGATAGAGTTTGAGCAAGTAGTAGATAACACATAGCATATATGAGAAGAATAGAGACTACTTTAATTTCAAATGAATTGATATAAAGATGGCTTTGTCCACCCATGCACTTTCACTATGAAGCTTAGATGGCAATCTAGATAGATGATAGGCTAAGAGCTTAAGGATAGTTGGAAGAACTTGATTGAGTGAAAGATAAATTGACCATGGCTTTAGAGGGGTCTTCCTTTTATAGCCTCACAAAAGGTAGTGTGGTCAGCATGTTCAACCATATTGTGAACCTTTCCTAGTAGGCTAGGAAGTATTCCAAATAATATTTGCTTTATCATCGAGCTAGGGGCACTACCCTTGGATCCCCATCAAGGGTGTCACTAGCCCCCCTACAACCCCCCAACTAGGTGTTGCTTACACATCCCCCATAGGGATTCCTCATAACTCACACACCCCACAACTTGATGCATTGTGCCTCGAGTTGCTACTGGCATAACTACTCTATCTAACCCAAAGACTAGATCCACAAAGATCACCTTTTTGCCATCCGGTCACATAGACCTCATCTAACAATATGTTAAGACCCACCCAATTTTTTTGCTTTCACATGGCTTCTCCTCATAATTAGGGACTTACAACTTAGAGCACCATGGATCATTGGTGACACCTTATGAGGGTGGAGCATTGAGCATGTCTAACACCCTCCCTCATTGTCCACCCGCAAGTGAACTACATTTTAGCCCAATGCCGAGTCTTTGAAGATGAATTCGAAGGAGATCCTTATAAGAGCTTTGGTGAAGATATTTTCTCCATTCTCCTCATTCGGATAGTATACCGGCTCTACTATCCCATCCTCCATCAAGTCATCTACATAGTGATACAAGAACTTGATGTGTTTGGTGCATGCATGAAAAATTGGATTTTTGGTAATGGCGATGTAACTATGATTGTCACATCTTAGCAGTGTTGGATCTCCTTATACTCGATCACTTCTTATGAGTGATGTAACATTGACCTCCATAGATGTAGCTATCTCCTTACACTCGATCACTTCTTATGAGAGATGAAGATTTTTCTAGGCTCTTGCCACACTTCAATCTCCAAAAAATAATGCAACAAGCCCAAGTTTGTCCTTTCAAACTCAAAGCCTTTTGAGTTTGATGGATTAGTGCAACAAGCCCAAGTGTATCATTTCAAACTCAGAGCTCAAAGCCGTTCGAGTATGATGGATCATATCCTCATAGTCACATGTAATAAGAAGGTCATCCACATATAGGACTATTTCTACAAACTTTTCACTATCCAAATTTACATACAAGTTAGCATTTGAGGCACATCTTTTGAAATTTAAACCTAGAAATAATTTATCTATCTGCTAGTACCATACTCTAGGGGCTTGTTTCAACCCATACAATTCCCTCTTTAGCTTCTAAACTTTGTTCTTAGAATGGGGGAGCCTCAAACCCCTCATTGTTGAGCCACATAAATCTCCTCCCCTCCTCCTTGAGGTGACCATTCAAGAATGCTGATTTGACATCCATTTGGTAAATTGGCCACTTCTTATGAGTAGCCACTGCAAGTATTGTGCAAATAGTGGGCATTTTAGTAGTTGGAGAAAATGATTCTTGAAAATGAAATCCTTCAACTTGTGAAATTTTTTGTATAACTAATCTTGCTTTGTACTTTTCTAAGTTGCCATCAGTCTTGTACTTTATCTTCCAAACCCACTTGGTGCCAATAATCTTCCTCTTTTCTAACCAAGCCACTAGCTCTCAAGTTTCATTCTTCATTATGTTGTCGTAGTCAGCTTGCATAGCTACTCTCCATGCTATATCATACTTCTTCCAAGTTTGTTGGATCCTTTACTTCTCTCATAATCTTAATCATCAAGGCCATATTAATTATGTGAGCATAAGCCTTTCTTTGCTCCTCTGTTCTAAGAGACCTCCTTGGTCCATCTTCCTTTTCCTTACTTCTAGTAGGCATAGGATTTTTGCGATCATAGAGCTTCTTCACCCATCATAGCAATGGCTTTTCGGGTGGTGTGATTGCAAGTTGGTGAACTTTTTCCTCACCATCCAAAGATGATGCTTCCTCCTCCTTGAGAGTAGGGACATCTCTTGGGATAGGTTCATAGTGGACTACTTCTTCACTAGATAATAAAGTAAAAGAACTTATATTGCCCTCCTCCATTGTATATGGTTTCTCCTTGAACACAAAAGCATGGCTCGCTATGATCTTAGTTAACCCTTGGTCATATAATTTCTAAGCCTTTCACTAATCACTATAATCCAAGAAGATAAATTTTATGCCTTTTGGATTCAACTTGGCATAATATTTACATCCAAAAGTTCTAAAATGTGAGACAGATGGTTTCTTACCACAATAGGCCTCATGAGGAGCTTTGCACTTAAGAGACCTTGTGTAACTCCGGTTGAGAATGTAGACTACAATATTAACAGCTTCTGCCCAAAATTAGTTAGGTAGTAATCCCTTTCCCTTAAGCATACACCTTGCCATTTTCACAATGGTGCAATTTCGGCATTCAATAATGCCATTCTGCTTAAGTGTATGAGTCGTAGTCAATTAATGCTTAATCCCTTTGATTTTGGAAAAGTTTTTAAACTCCTTTGAGTTGAACTCACCTCCATCATCTGTTCTAAACTTCTTCACACTTTGCCATGTTTCATTCTCAACAAGTTTTAGCCATTTTTTAAACTTACCAAAAGCTTGAGCCTTATCACAAAGGAAGTACATCCACATCTTTCTATTGTAGTCATCAAATGATCAACATAAAATAAGAAGATCCTTTCAAGGCCTTTGTAGGTATTTTATTGCACAAGTCAGCATGTACCAACTCTAGAGGAGCCTTCACTCTCTTCTTGCTTTCTTGTGGAAATGTATTTCTCTATTTCTTGCCCATCATATGAGCTTTACATGGTTCCTTTATTTTAGTTATTACTGTAGGTAGGTGAGCAACTATACCTTGCTTATGCATCTTCTTCAACACTACAAAACCAATGTAACCAAGTCTTTCATGCCAAAGTTTACTTGTGCCCACATCAGTGGTGGCTATAAGAGCACTTAGCTCATAGAGCTTGTTCCTCCTTTCTCCTTTGTCAGAAACTTTGCCAGCACTATTAGTAAATTTTGAACTTGTCTTAGTGAACCTCACCTCATGGCCAAGATTAGTTCTAGAAGCAACTAATAGCATATTTCTCTTAATCTCTAGAACATACAACACATTTGAAATAAACTTGGGTTCAACATTTATAGTAACAAAGAAAATAGTACATGAGAACTCAGCATGGCATTTTGCATCATTTCCAACAGTGACAGTGATGGATTCTTGCAGAGGCTTTATAGAGCTATATAGACGTTTCTTGTTGGTCACGTAATGGTAAGAGATACCACTAGCCAATACCCATGAGTCAGTATTACATATTTCTTGTGTCAAGAAGCACACTTCCTCAATGGTCACCATGAATAACTCCAACTCTGTTTCAATCTTATTGGTTGTCTCCTTCCCTTTAGTCTTCACGGTCCATTCTTTTTGTCTTCCTTCTCGACACGACAATTTGCAATTCCATCTCCTTTCTTCTTTTGGAGTAGAAGTACTCACCTTGAAATTTTATCTTCATGCCCTTTTTCTTTTTTCTACTATTAGTAGAGGAGCCACCATTGCCTTTCACATTGGTAGAGAATGCAACGTCTCCATTGATGCGGCCTTCTCGGGTTTTAAGCCTCAACCCCTCGTCCATTAGTAGTGCACAAAATTCCTCAAATGTCAAAGCTAAAGGTTTCACTTGAGTGTTTAGGACAACTACCAATTCATCAAATTTTGGTGGATAAATCTAAAGACGCCTACGAGCTAGCTCCTCACTACTATTTTGTATCCTAGTGCTAGCCATATGATTGCATGGATATTAGCCACATATTGACTATGTGATATTGAAATATTGTGGGGAGCCACCTTGTTATAAAGAGATCATGTCTCATGATGATAAAATTTTGTGGGAACTAGCTATGTAGTATAAAATGGATTCTAGTATAAAGAATCAAACTTAAGATTTGCTCTCTTTTCCAATGTGCAAAAATGCTTTGCCCTCTAAGTGGATCTATAACTTGAAGATTGCATGTGATGTTAAAGAAAAATATAGCATAAGGATGGTGGCCAAGGGCTTTAAACAAGACAATGGTGTGGACTTTGATGAGATCTTTTCACTTATTTTGAAATTTGCCCATCTTTGCACAATGCTTATTTCCTTGGTGGGATGACATGGACCCTATATAGTTAGATAGCAAGACAACATTTCTGCATGATGGCCTTCATGATGAGATCTACATGTAGCAACCATAGAGTTTTGTGGAATATACCAAGAAAAAGCTCCAATTGCAAGATTTTAAAAATATTTATTGATTAAAGTAGGCTCTAGGGAATGGTATAATAAATTTGATGCCTTTTTGAATTTTCATGGCTATAAGAGAAAATATGATAGACCATTGCTTATATACTAGAAAGGCTAAAACTCATAACTTAACAGTGTTGATCTTTTATGTGGATGATATCTTGATTATTGGGAAAAACAAGTATGAGATTGATGCCTTGAAGAAAAGGTTAATGGAAATATTTAGAATGAAGGAATTGGGAAATGAAAATCACATTCTTTGCATGCACATAATCAAGAGGGTCACTACCTATCCCTAAAGGATTATGTCAACAAAGTGTTGTGCTATTTCAATATGCATAGATATGTGAGTCTTGGTATTGATGATTGCCTGAATTCTAATGTGGAGAGGGTTGAAATGGACAAGGTTCCATATTTGTCATGGGAGCAGTCTCATATATGCTATGACTGCCACTCACTTTGACATTGCTTTTGCAGTAGTGAGAGTAGCACCTACATGTCAAATGTTAGCAAAAAGCATTGGAATGTAATGACATGGGACTTGAAGTACTTGAGTGGTACAGGGATAAGGCATATGTGCATATGTTTAAGGAGGAATATTAGTGGTGTACTTGGGTATGTAAATGTACACTACACAATGGATGTTGACAACAAAAAGTCAAGCACATGATCTATTTAGTGATACAATCTCATTGATATCTCATTTGCAAAAAATGTGTAGCATTATCTACAATTGAAGCTGAGTATATTACAACTACAAAGGTATACAAAGAAGCCATTATAATGTGCCCGCTCCTCAAATTGCGGGACACGTCTTAGCAGTCCATTGAGAGATATATCTAGAAGACGCCACTCAGCACTCCCAAGGAATGACACGGGGTTTGCCAACTAGGGTCCCTCGAGTCTGCCCTGCAACGGAACTTATCCGGCTGTTTCCACCAGGATCGACCTGAAGTCTGGGTTCCTTGTAATTGGGTCTTCCTAATAGCCTTCCAGTGTCAGTCTACAACTGCTCCACTTTGCGCAGACACAACTGGGCCAAAGCAGACTCATACCGCACTTGGTTCAAAGAGAATTGGAAACGAGAGGGAGGCATTGCTCGACCTCTCTGCCCGTAGGGCACAGTCCCATTCCAGTCCCCTAAAACGGTGTGAATCAGGGTTCTAACCAACATTGTCTAAGGTCATCGTCCGACTTTTCCTAACATTCCTCGTTAACACTTCCTTTGAGGAAAGCTCTCGGCTAACCGAGACCACCCTTCCATAGGATAGACCCATTGGTCACATCCACCACGCTTCCCTCGAGGGTTGTTTTAGTTATCTAATTAGCTACCACATTATGTTTGACACATAAAAGCAGCTTCCTTAATTAACCCATTAATCACAAGTTCCTTTAAGCAATTTAGGGCGCTGACACGAAAACAAGATCAAACAAGATCAAACACTTCCTTAACTTATCTTCAGATTAATGTTTGTATCTCGCCCATACAGGAGAATTAAGTGTTCCTTTCTGCCTCCACAGAAAAATCCTTTCGTCTCCTGGCAATAAAAACCTGAAGGTTTATCCTACCAAGATTCTGCCTTGTAACTAGTATCAAGGCCTCGAGATCCCATCTCGAGTCACGTAGAACACTTGTGTAAGGCCCAGAGGCATTGGGATTTATGGCCAGAGCCCCCATTGGGCACCCAAGCGTCCTCCTACACCAAGTAATTTCCACTGAGAGACTTCTCGCAGTGGGTTCGGTCCACATTACCGGCGCGGATTCATAACCCCTTTGGTAAGGGTTCGGCGGTTCGCGGGGGGTAGCTAACGCCATCCTTCCTTAATTATCCCTTTAGGAAATCATCCACAGCTGAAGCAACTAGAATAATAAAATTTACTAGGGATAACATCCCTTTTGTTCCCATGGCAATCCATCACCACGTACCCGGCCATGAAATCATCAATCACACCCCACTTGTATTAACATCCAAAACCACATTAACAAAGTGTGGAACGCACAACCACTTACTTCAAGGCATCGCAATCCCATTGCATGCACAACAGAACTTAACTAGGATGTATCAAAACACTTACTCAAGGAATTTACAACCTTCTCTAAGGTGGAAGTCCTTCTAAGATAACAATTACCTAATCTGCTTAGGTGGCTCTTCCCCTTAGGGTTTATACAGCTAGACTCCAAGCCTTCTTTTCTAGTCATTAAGTTTCATCATAACTTGGCAATATCACATATGGAATTTCATACAATCATCTACATCTATGCATAGCAAGGAATGAAAGAAAGCATAGATAGAAAAAGGGTTCGAAAACACCAAAGTTCTTCAAGCGCCATCTCCTAGTTGAAACCTTGGTCTTTCTTCGACTTGTTGATACTTTCGTAATCCCCAACTCCATTGACGTAAGAAGCCCATTGCTCTAAGAGTGCCTTCCTCTTCTCCTTCTAGAATCGGCTTGCCTCTCTCTCTCTCTCTCCTTCTTCTTCTCTTCTTCTCCTTCTCTCTCTCTCTTCCTCTTCTTCTTCTTCTTCTTCTTCTCCTTCTTCTTCTTCTCCTTCTTCTTCTCTCTTCTTCTCCCTCTTCTTCTTCTCTCTCTCCCTCTTCTTCTCCTTCTTCTTCTCCTTCTCTCTCTCCCTTCTTCTTCTTCTTCTTCTTCTTCTTCTTCTTCTTCTTCTCTCTCTCCTCCTCCTCTTCTTCTTCTTCTCTCTTCTTCTCCTTCTCTTCTTCTCCTTTCTCTCTCTCCCTCTTCTTCTTCTCTCTCTCTCCCTCTTCTTCTCCTTCTCTCTCTCCCTCTACTTATTCTTATTCTTCTCCTTCTCTCTCTCCCTCATCTTCTTCTTCCTGAAGTTTAAAGATGAGGTTATGGAAATTCTTTTCCTATGCTCCCTGCTTGCATCATGGGATAGCCCGTTAGGGCCAAAAATGTTTCAAAACTGGCACTTGTAAGAAAATGATTAAGTTACTAATTAGTTGAGGTTTTAAAATAATGAACCCTCCAAATTTGGCCATTCAGATGTGATTAATGAGAGAATATATTATTCAGTTAAGAGGTCGACCATTAAATGCCTAAGGACATTAACTCATATGAGGGGTCAATGTCGGCCATTATTCTTTCTTTTTAAATATTCTACTATCACGTTTCCCACCAAAATCACGCTAACACCATATTGGGGAATATGGGAATTTCCCATAAGTTTGGGACACATGGTCAAATCTTTGGATTTGTCATAACTTGAATGCTATAACTCCAAATTGAGTGCTCTAAAGCTCATTAGATTCCATTTTTCAAGCGCTTTCCAATGACATGTCACATCATATGGTTTTGAGAATCTTATGAGCATGTTATCTGGGTGCCACCTTTTTAGTATTCAAAAAATGGGAATTGGAAGATTCCCAAACTCACTAATATTTTGTTCGCTTCTTTTTTCATCTGCATTCATTTGAATCATTGTTCTCTCCTCTTCACTTTTTTTCTTAGTTCTTAAAAGCAAATTTTACTATGTCATAAAATTTCTCACAAAAATCACGTCCAGTTCTTACCAACAGTCTGCATTGGTCTCCCTTCATCTCCTTTCACAAAATCTTGAGAAGGTGATCAACAATCAAAAGAGTCTCTACATAGAGGACCAACACGACTTACTTGTCAATTGAGCTATAGAGATATGGTCCTCTATGGACCTGAAACGAGATCATCTCGTTAGTTTTTAGCAGACCCAACTAGGTTGGGACATCCAAGCCGCACCTTTACTTCGACACCTAAGACATCCATTCTGTAAGATTTTGTTTCAACTAAATCCAAGATTTCTCTTCAATCTCTTCAATTTGATTCATAAGAAAATGGACAAAAGAGTCCCACGGCGTTGATACAAATTGGAAGGGATAGATATACTAAGGATAAACCTCAAGCTAATAGAATAGAAAGTGAAAATTTTCACCTTAATCTTGGCACTTGAAAATAGAATATCTTCATTATACAGTGTTGTAATATCAACTTTTTAGTAAGCACTAATGGATAAGACAAGGATAATATATTATAATTAGAAGAAATGAAGTACTTTGATTTCTGGGAGATACTTTATTATTCAATTTTTAGTCTCTTAAAACATAAAAAACATTAAACAAGTAATAGAAAAAATTATTAGTGATATTGTGCATCATATCAACTTTAGGACTAAGAGAATTTTATGTGTGCAAGATGCTTCGGAGAATATGAAGGATACAACTTCTTACTTGATATTAATTCTTAGGAGTCTTTTTCTCATCATACCCTCAACTATGATTCTTAATAGCACTATCGGGTTTCAATATCCTCAATTGCGATTCTTATTAACACTATCATATTTCAATACCTAAATGGTGGCTTGATATCATGGGATGATACTACTCATGCTACATATCCTGGCAAATCTCTTAAGATCTCTTCCCTTGATTTATAAGAAGAAATAGAAAGGACTTAACTCTATTTTTTTCTCTCAGAAATTTGATTCTAATGCAGACTGATTTTATAATTGAAAGTATCACTACATTATTGATGCTTTATCCTTGTATATCTTTTTTCAAATGTAACATATCTCAATTTCACAAAAACGAATGACTATCAAAATAATCTTTGTGATTATAGATCTCCTTTACTCTATAGCATTCGTGATCTTATTTATTTTTAAAAAATAGTTTAAAGAGTATTATATGATTTTATACAAAGTTCTCTACATGAAATAACATGAACTTTTGACAAATCAATGGATTTAAATAAATAAATTAGTAGTGATGACATTTATATAATAATATAAACTATTGATAAATCAATGGAGCTAAATAAATAACTCATTAGTACTCAAATTATTACATGAAACCTATGATAATAGATATAATTATTCAATATCTCTTCAATCTTTTTCTATAGCTCAAAAGGATAGAATATACTATTTAGTAAAGATAAACTAGATTCCATAACTCTTCAAGAAGATTTTCTCTCTAAAATAAAAACATCTTAGTGAATTTATAGAATGATTAGAAAATAAATTATATAAATATATATATAATCTCAAAAATATATAACTATTCATATCTCTTATATATTTTTAAAGCTCTTAAAGAAGATAGATTTTCTATAGCAAATATATACTAATGCAATATCTATTCAAAAAGATAGTCTATTTTGGATCCAAAGTATGTAATGATAGGTAGAAAAAAATAAGTAAAGAAATAGGCCAAAAATTTTTAAGCTTTAGGATAATGATCACATATGACTCTCTTGTAATGTTATAATCTTTATTTTTAATAAAACCTTACACCTATTAAAAAATACAAAAAAGTTCATAAAAGAACTAGACTCTAAAAATTTTTGGGAATTTTTTTTAGAATTTTTTGAGCTCATTTGTTATTTTAAAGATTTTTTAAAGAAAAAAAGGAGAAGAGGATCCTCCTTATATGTTGTAAGGGATAATGGGAGCTGAGTGTGAATGGTCTTGAGGGGAAGGGAAAACCCTAACCCAAAAAAAGCACAAAAAAATGTCATCATGATATGGTGCAAATAGGGAGGTTGGGTGATCATATTCGCGCCGTATCATGATGGCCTATTTTTTTATGGCCTTGAGGGGAAGGGGAAACCCTAACCCAAAAAAAAAAAACAAAATCATAAAAAATAGGCCATCATGATATGGCACAAATAGGGGGGTTGGGTCATCATGCAACCCCCCCATTCACACCATATCATAATGGCCTTTTTTTGTGATTTCTTTTTGTTTTTTTTTGGGTTAGGGTTTCCCCTTCCCCTCAAGACCATTCACACTCAGCTTTTCTTATCCTCTATAGCAGTATAAAGATTCACATGTATACACTCTCAACACCCTCTCCCCCCTCCCTCAATGCCACATTGGATTACAAAGCATGATAAGATGCTCCCCCTTAATTCATAATAAGATGCCTTTATAAATCAAGCTACAATAAAATGCAATATATATTCTTTCTCCTTTGCTTCGAAGGCTCACTTCCTTGAGTAGAAGAGGATCTAGATTGATTTGTTGGTTGATCAAGTACTCTAGGGAAGATTAGAACCTTGGCAGTTGTCTGCTTTGTCCTTGTCATTACTATTGCTTAAGAAAATGACATGAAGAGTAATAAAAAACTATTCACTGGTATGGTCGATAGGACATGGAGAGGATAAGTTGATACGACGTGAGAGTAGCAAAGCCAAATCTTCGTAGGGTCCTATTCGTGTTGTATCGTGGAGCAACTGATATGGCACAAGTGTAGCAAAGCATAATTTTTGGTACTATACTTCTCTCTCCGTATCGTGCGAGCATGGCAAAGCATAATGTTTGGTACTATACTTCTCACTCCGTATCGTGGATGACCTAATATGGCATGAGAGTGGCACAATGAAATCTCCGTAGGGGTCCTCCTCGCTCCGTATCGTGGAGGAGTAAACATATGCATGCAAAGTACAATCTCCCCTGTAATGTCTTATTTTCTATGAGACCTTAAACCTATCAAAAAAACTCCCAAAATTGTCCGTGAAGTTATTAGGCTTTGAAAAAAAATTGAATTTTTAAAAGATTTTTCTAAGCTCGTTTGCTATTTTAAAACTAGTTTTAAGCAAAAAATACCTAAAATGATAAAAAAATCATAAAGAAATCACCCAAAATTAGCATATCATGATACGATGCGAATATGACCCTACGAATATTTGGCTTTGCTACTCTCGTGTCGTATCAACCTATCCTCTCCATGTTCGACTATCGACCATACCGACGAATAGTTTTTAATTACTCTTCCTATTATTTTCTCTCAGGTAATAATGATGACAAGGACAAAGCTGACAACTGCCAAGGTTCCAATCTCCCTTAGAGTACTTGATCAACCAACAAATCAATCTAGACCCTCTTCTGCTCAAGGAAGTGAGCCTTCCAAGCTAAGGAGAAAGAACATAGCTAGGTTTTACTATATGTAGAAGTGTTTTAGTGAGATATATGTAAAAGTGTTTTACTGAGATAAGGAAGGCCCAGAGAGCTTTACAGCATGACATTTCAAAGATAGATTTTATCAAAGTTATCAAGGATATTTTTGATAGATTTTCAAGAGTGTTTACTAAAACTGGCCTACAAAATAAATGGTAGCTTGCAATGATTCTTTCTCTTTAGGAGGCAATTGAAGACTTTGTTATTGACTTTATGAATTATGCTTACATTGTTGCTCCTCATGCTCATAAGATCACCCTGATGAACAAATATTTTAATATGATTAGCAGAATAAGGTACCGAGGATGATGTTTGCAAGAGAAAAATTGATGTGCTTGGCCCTATTAATTATAAGAGAATGGGTGAGGTGTATGGACAAATGGTGATCAATGTTACTTGCACTTTTGAGAAAGAGGACTATCTTAGTATATCTCTTGAGGACAAGTCCATGCTAGTTGTAAAAATGATATTTAATTGTTAGATTTTGCAATTTATTGTTGCATAAGGTAAGGCATTTTAACTCTAAAAAATTTTAGTATATAGAATGATTGTGCTATTGATTGTAAATAACACGCCTTTATTTTTGTTATTAGCTTTAGGGCATTAATTGCATCTCTTAGCCAATAAATCTCTAAAATTATATGTATTTTTGACCCATTGTTGTCAATGGAATGGTTTTTGAGATCTGGTTCAAACATAGCAATGTCTTTCAAAGCTTTTAATTCCATCACAAACTACCATATTTTTTTTCATTACATCGAATACACTCATCAAAGAAATTATCCTCATGAACTAAGTGGTATCCATGGCCAAGGAAGAATGTGGGTTGAATGGAATATTGCTTGTTTTTTGATTAATTATTTATTTTATTTGATTGTCTATTTTAGTTACATGTTTCCATTTGCAGTGTTGACAGGCTCGTGACTACCTTCTTGGACACCACATATGAGGATATTGTTGATCCTAAAAAACCATATAACTCTCTCTAACAAGAATCACCATTGCAAAGTCATACATATATTTGTGGAAAGAGAGTGCTTTCAAATGTCTGGGTGAATGTAAGTCTCTTTCATATTGTTGGTTTTTTTAGGGACCCTTTTTTAGTTTACCAACTTGTTACATTTTTTTGTATAGTGCTAAGATTACCCTAACTCATATATGTGGTGGATAAGGGAGCAATGTATTGAGTTAATTTTGGATAGGGTAATCACACTAGTTGTGATTTCGACTCCCCTCCACAAAGCCACGAAACATGCATAATATATAAAAGAACCTTCCCTCAGTAAAAGAACCCATAATTTGATCAACATAGATAATGTCTGCAAACACCTTATGAATCGCATGGAAGGTTCCACTTAAGATTTCTATAGGTTGCCATTCAGTACTTGTTGACATAAATATATCTACAACCAAGAATTCATTATTAGTACTTTCTTAAATGAAAAAAAATTACATATGTTATTGAAGGGGAGCTACGGAGCTCTACCGCGACACCTACGGACTGCTTATTGATCAAGCATTTCAAGCCGAGTGGCCATGGCTACCTCTCACATAGCCGATGCTCAATGCCTACCTTATGGGTGTAGTGAGCTTACCTTGATGCTCGATCGAGTTCCCTCCTCTCTCTTGCACTCCAGTAGCTCCACGATCCTTGCGGCAAGCTCAAGCAAGCTCAAGCCCTCTCCATCAAGCTCCATCCTCCATAGCCGTGTGAGAAAAGAGAAGAGAAGAGAAGAAGAGAAGATGAAGAGAGAAGATGGGGAGCTTCTTCTCCACGATCCCTCACTCTCACACACTCACTCCCTCACTCCCTCACACTCCCTCAATCCCTTACTCAAGCACAAGCAAGAAGGCAAGAAACAAGAGAAGAAGAAGAAGAAGCTTTGGCCACACACAAGAATGATCTTCTCATTCACTTTTGAACTTTATATACAAAACCCTAAACCCCTTTTGGGCGGTCATCCCCTTATCCCCTTTTTTACATGGCCGACCGTGGCCTAGGCCCTTTTTCCCATTGTCCTTCTATCTTCCTAGCTTCCTTTCCACCGCCCATCTATATTTACAAATTGCACGGGTGAGAGCCCGGTGCTCCTTAAATTAAATCACGACGCTCTTGCGCTCTTTTACAAAAGTATTGACTTGCGCTTTTCCTTGTTTGCCTTTTCCCTTATTAAGGACTTTTATGTACTTCTTGTGTTTCTAGATTTTTCTTGGCACGTCTTCCTCTTCCGTTTCACTTTGCCTTGGCCTTTGTCTTCTACTTTAGCTTTTCAAGATTTTCCATCTTGTTTGTCTGACAGTTAACATTACCCCCTCCTAGACGAGTGCCAGTCCCATGGCGTTGTGGTGGGGAGTAGTGGGGTAGTTGGGGTTGTTGCTAAGTGGAATTGGTGAGTAGATGACCACAATCAAAAGGTGCTATTGTGAATGAGAGGTGATGAAGTTTGATTAACAATGATCGGGAGAGATTTCGGTGTGCTTTAGACTTCATGAAGATGCTTGGCATTTCTCACACAGTTGTAGCTCCCATTCTTTGACAGTGGCTGATAAAGGTTTTGCATGCGCATCTCTAATCCTGTTCATTGCTAGCTGGCTGTTGAGAACCATGTAGCTGTGTATCCCGTGCTGATCCAAAAGCACTTAATCAATAAGCAATCCGTAGGTCTAGGGGTTTGAACATACATTTGGAGAATATGAGGTTCCAAAATCTATGCCAATGGTGGGTCCATCACTTAGTTTTCCTTCTACTTGATTTGGTTCAGTCATGATAGCCATCAACAGGCAAATGGTCGGCTACATCAAGCATGTTGGTCCATCCAACCATCGGAGTATGCAAAAGCTCCTGAAGCTGCTGTAGTGGTGTTCTGTCCCGACTCAGGGAAAAATTCATGGTCATTAGTGGATGTCGTGGATGATCTTCTTTAGCTGGGTAGCCATTCACTGAGTCACGATCATAGCTTGCAAGAGAAAGTTGTGCACTCCCTAAGGGGTGTGTCTGTCTCACAATGTGGTGTAAGTGCATGTGTAGTGGAACTGGGAGATGGGTCTAACCTTGGGTAAGCCCTTGGTAATGTCCCACACTTAAGGACCCAGCTTGTGTGTTGTTGGAGGTGCAGTGCAAAACTTAGGGTGACAGGTCTGGAAGTCCTGCCCTTGATGTGCCCTAAGCGTGAAGTGGGGGAGGGGCTAGGTGTAAACCCTAGGTGTAGTGAGTGAAGTGAGCCATCGTGCTTTTTTCTTGTGTTTTTTTTTTCTTCTTCTTCTCTTTTTTTTTAAAAAAAAAATTGCATACAAGGAAGATGCCCTAGCTAATGCCTATCACCTGCCCAGCTGGATTACGAGGCGGTTGCAAGCATTGGGATAGGAATGCACGATTTTGTAGATATTCTTTAATATCGGCTCGGACCTTCAGAGGCGTGGATGACAATAAACGGGTATCACTCATATCCTCTAAGATTTCTAGGCAAAAGGAGGGAAGCAGGGTTGCCCTCATCATTAGTCTAGTCATGGCTCTACTATCAATCCCTAGGTTGATGTCCAAAAAGAGTGGAGGGAGGCGGGCTTCCTCAGCTGTGGGTCTCTACATTAGTAGGAACTTGATAAGCCAAAGATAATTACTGGTAGTTAAGAAGACTGGATCTTGGCAAGAAGAAAAATCTATGAGGAAGCGGTTGATAGATGGGAGGAGATCCTCTAACCTAACGACTAGGCATTCCTCGAGGCTCCGGGCATTAACATTATATATCTTAGGAAAGTCAAAATCCCCATGAATATTTTGATTAGAGTCAACTCCATGCCTATGGGGGTAGGGCATGTAGATAGGGTCGTTGCGTTCTTCAGGGAGTGAGCTGTAGAAGGCGGTCCAGGCATCAAAATTGGTATTCCAAATCCTCTTTTGACACTTCGGATATGCCTCATAGCCTTGGACAGTTTTGGAACCCTATTTACCTTGTCTTGCCAGTAGTCTTTAGG
This sequence comes from Lygodium microphyllum, assembly GCF_053477565.2. Classification (NCBI taxonomy): domain Eukaryota; kingdom Viridiplantae; phylum Streptophyta; class Polypodiopsida; order Schizaeales; family Lygodiaceae; genus Lygodium; species Lygodium microphyllum. Next base: position 109,548,295 of record NC_141156.1, on the reverse strand, counting down.
CTCTTGCCTCCATCTGATTATTATGAGGCTTCTTTCCTCTATCCACTTGTTTGAAAGATCATTAGCTAGATCCTTGATCTTGGCTAGAATACATAGAGGCAAAGCATAGTCCCAGAGAGAGTGGATAAGCAAATGAAAGTTCAAAAGGCCTCGTCTAGAACTCCCGTTGACGCCATATGACCAATTCCTGAGGCCAATCAATAGGATGGGGATCCCCTCGTAGTGGCATAGGCTCTTCAGGGAATTGTCTTGGCAGTGATCGTGCTTTGCGTTGGGCTTCCTTTGCTAGTTCTTGTCTTCTTCTTCTGGCTGCCACAATGCGCTCGGACATATGGGCATCTCCGGCTCTTCAGGCGGCGGGAGGCTTGGTAGAGGCGGATTGGGCATTCTTTGTTGCTCTTCTTCAGCGTCCTGCTCAAAGTCCGGACCCTCTTCGACATTCTGCTCGACAACTGATGGAACTGCTTGTGGTGGTGGTGGTGGCTGCTCATGCTCTTCAAACCCAAGTTCCTTAAGCTCAATAGTGGAGAGGGTGGCATGGCGTAGGTAGTGAAATTGCTGCTCTTTTGTGATTCCTGTACCTGTTGAAAGCTCCCGTTCTTGAAGGCTATACTTTAGCCCTCCGCCTGGGTGATGTGTAGTACTGTGCTGAGGAAGGCTTGCCTTTGTCTGCTGGCATATACATCAGCAGCTTCTGCCCTGGACTTTGCAAGCACTCTTTCGCACTCACTGCCAAGCGTTCTGTTAAATCCCTAACTCTTTCAAAATTGTTTCTTTCCCACTCACTGGATCTCTCGTCCATCTTCTTTCTTCCCTCCTCTAGCTCACTTGCCAAGGTTGTCACAACCTGTTGCTCCTCATTCGTGAAGAACCAGAGTTGGTTCCTTTCCTTAGATTTTCAAGCCAGTTGTTTTTTGCCTGATTTGCAATACTGAATCTTTTTTGTACCTCAGCAAATAGCTTGAATTTTCTTGCACAAGCTGCTCGTGAATTTTGGATCTCTGCGAAGTGCAATTTTCTTTGGGTGAAGGCCATGGTCATGAGGGCCTCTATGTCTCCCTTGGTAATCTCCAATGCATCTTGCAGTCGTTGTGCCTCATTCTCCAGCCTTTATGCTTCTGCTGCGGGAACTCCCGGCCTTTCCTGTTCTAGAAACTCTATTTCCCTCTCCAATCTGTCTTGTTCTTCAAGTTCATACCATAGCTGGAAAGCTATGGCATCTTCTTGTTGCTCACTTGGCTCGCCCTCCTGAGCTTCTATCTGTCTGTACCTTTCATTCATGCATCAACAATGAAGCTATTTCAACTGTCCATGTCATTGCTCATCCTGTAAGTAGTTTGATAACTATTGATTCAATAATTGATTTATTTCTTTATGAGTATCCCTAGCAATTCAATGGCATGCCATCTCATGCTCTAGTTTTTTGTGTGTGTATTGAAATCATATAGCCTTCAATCTATCTGAATCAAATCACTTGAAATATATTGCCTCACATGGTCATTCCCACCTTGAGTGTTCATAGGTACACTTTTGGAGGCATAATGTATTATTAATTTTGAACCTTGCAAACACTTGGCATTCGACATAATTTTTCCTCATTCACTTTTGAACAATCTTTGATGATATGGATTAAAGCTCTAGCTAATGGTGCTTTTGTATTGAAAAAGGATTTATGTGTGAACATCTCCTTAGCTTTCTTTTTTCCTATTTTTTGAAAAGTGTCATGATAATGACTTGACATTTTCCCAATGTTCAGTTAGAGGTAGGACACAACAAAAGCTCTCATTTAATTCCCATCACTTTATGGGATCACTCCATTGTTTAGAGAAATTCTATAAGCAAAAATTCATTTAAAAATGTCTACTTTTTTCCTCATGAATGTTAGATCTTAATATTTGTACACTCTTTTTCTATACTTCATGGGGCGAATGTTTCAACTAGATTGATAGTACGTTATAATATCACCATAGTAGAGTTGGAGATAGCCATGCGATTACCATGATAGAGTTAGGATATTAATATAGTGGGTTAGAGATACCTAGGACATTTCTATAAGCTAGGAGAACACCATAGGAAAACTAGAGATAGCAAGGATATTTGTATGAGTCACATGTGGTCTTTTATACAAGTACACAGATTAAGAAGCACCGACCTGTTGACCATGAGCATCACGTGTGCTTATTGCATTTCAACTTCAACCTCTTGCTATGACCCTTGCATAACAATTCAACAAAGAAAATAGGAAGCTGATAGGTTATGATCATGGGGTGCAATATATTGTGATCATAGGGTGATTCTTGTATCCTTCCAAGATATAATTCTAAGTAAATATTGATCCATGAAAATTATATATCTAAAATGAGTTCCTCAAAGAGAAACATGTTCTCACCTATTTTAGAGAAAATTCCTAGATGTCGATTTCTCTAGTGCATATATACATAGAGGAGAATTACCTACAAGCTACTATCCAATGGTGCAATATAGGAGTACACTTTGTATAGGAGAAACACTTAAGAATATGCTCTCCTCCCTCGAAGGTCTACCCTTATACTAGCACTCTACCAATGGTGCAATATGAGAATGAAAGAAGCTACTTTTGGGATTTGTCTTCTTTTAAGGTCCAAGGATCATTTTCTAGTGACACATCTTGGGCAATGAAGATTAAAAAAAGGATGATATTATACAACTTTAGAGCATTGAGTATGCAGGAAAATGGCTGGTTATTGTAACTATGGAGAATGTGGAACCAAACTTGCCAAGAGCTCCCAAGCTAAGGACATAAAAAAAGGCCCCATTATCCACTCTAGCCAATACAAGAATGTTTCCTAGTTCAAGATCTTGGTGGGGCTGGAGCAAGAAACTTAGGCATGGAGATTGTCTTACACATTGTCAATAATGGGGTACATATGTTTATGGTTTGAAAATTCCCAAACTTGGCCTCTTAAGAAACAAGATTTAGCTTTCACATTGAAATGAACTTTGAGATACGTTTACAAAGATATGCGAGATCCAAGTGGTTGAGAGCCCTTATTTCATAGTCCCAAAGAAGTAAGCAAATTTGTGGTTCATTTGGCTACCCCAATGCATCCTTTGAAAGGGACATCTCCAAAAATGTGGAGTGACTTTTCTAAAAATCCCAAAGTAGCAAGAAACTTGTGACCTTTTGTACATCCATGGGCCACAAATGACTTTATTAGATTCAAAAATAAGCTTCTTGAACTTCTCATGTCAGGCACATGAGATGGGGTTGTCATATATATTGGCAATGGCCTAGCCATCACAAGTAGGGTTAGATAGTGAGTAATGATGATCACAAGCCTACCAAAGATAGACAAACAGTTTTGGAGGTCAAAGATCTCACATTTTAGTAAGCTTCATACGCCAATGCAATCTAGTGGAAAATTACATTAGTCGACCTCTCAATCAAGTGGACTTAAAAACCAACTACTATGGTTTGTGGCCACCACTAGTAGTTTAAAAAATAATAGAGCTTTAGATATATATTTTAAGATGATATAATTGAAGGTATTCCTTTATTTGTTTCTTTTGAAGTAGTTGGAAACAAAAATCACGTAGGATGGTTATCTTGCAAGCTGAAGTCTTAAGGATTGCAAAACTATATGGGTTGTGTGCAGGACTATTGGGATTGTGACTATGACTTGGTCTCCTAGGATTTTCCTTCAATGTCAGGCTTTGTGTTTTCATAGACAAACCAACCTATATTGTGTATCAATTTATAGTTACATCAATATGTTAACTTATACGTGCAACTACTCCTCACAAGAGGAGCTTCAATGTGTAGTAAAGAGTCCCCAAATTGTATCATATAGTTTTCTACATGCTCGGTATTATGATTGGATTTTCAATGGCCACTCAAAACAAAACTACCAGCCTCATTATGAAAGCAACTATTCTCAATCCCATTACCTACCCCCAGACCATGTGTCATCCCCACTAGTTTAAATGAAGTTACATTCTCTTTGTACAGGCTTGTTTCATGACTTACTTGGTTTATACAATTGGTGTTTTTTGTGACTTGCTTGGTTTACACAATTGCTGTTGGTTTTGTTGCAGTACACTAGTTCAATATCTTAAAGTAAGTTGTTAGTCAATTTTATTACATGTTGTTAATTTTAGTTTGTCAATCCAAATGATCTTATATTTCTTATCGTTGCCAAATTATAGTTTTTTCCACCTTAGTCTTCAATATACCTTTTGGCAATATAATTTTCCACCTTATTCTTCAACAAATAATGGACAATTTTGGACATATTTGAACCTCCAGATTAGATCACAAGGCTCCAAAATTAAATTTAAGTAGGCCTCTTCTCTATAAGGCATAAAATTTTGTAGAGAATTAGAATGTAACACAATTCATCATCCATTTGCAGTCTTTACTTAGCATTTCATCAAAATGTGGTTAAAAAGTCTATTATAGGCACATAGATTTCTCAAAAAACAAATATCATCCTTCCAAAAAAAATCATACATCTTACAAGTAAAGGCTAGTAAATAAATGTCAAATTCATCAACCTATAAACTATCCAAACCAAATAGTGCTATTACAAGTAGCTGTCATAAAGATTTGTACCACCTCTTGTGTTTATTTAAGACCAATTGCAACAACAAAACATGCAACATTTAAACCATATTCAGCGCAAAATATAGCATTTCATTAACTCATTATATTAAGCATATCATGTCTATTTTGTTTAATACTCATTGAATCCACTATGACAATTGAGGTTAATAGGTTACTAACTCACTATATTAAGCATATCATGTCTATTTTTTGAAATACTCATTGAACCCAGTATGAAAATTGATGTATAAAGTAGTTCTAGCAATAAAATAGGACTTAAACATAAAAATTACATGTTCCATATATCATATGAAGCATCTCAAGATTAGTGAAGTGCAACTTCATTGTGGTGGGTTGACATTACCATTCGTTGCGTAAGCCAACAAAGAGATGACATTTGCAAGCTCAAATAATGTAGCATACTCTTACTCTCACCTTGGACCCTGTTGGGGGTAAAGGCGCCTCTGCCTAGCCACCCATGTATTACTACAGTGACAGTCACTGCCACTGCACACTGTAGGTGGCGGGCGCCCGTCATTGTCACTTTATTCTTTATTCTTTTAGTGACAGTTTGAATAAAGGAAGGCTCGGCCACACATTGTGACAGTTGGAGTTCCCATTTCTAGTCTTTCCCTTTCTTGCTCTTGCTCTTGCTCTCCCGCCATAGCTCTCGAGTCCAACCTTCGATCCGTCGCTCCCTTTCAACTGGTATTAGAGCTTTGCTTTCTGAGTCTTGAGCTTGGTTTGTGGCATTCTCAACATCCCATCGACTCCCTACTTGCATTGGGTCTCCTTCCCGGTTGCCATATCCGACTCCTACGAGCTCCCGTCACTCCCCGGCTTCCCGAGCACCTTCCCGGCATTGTTGGGCACCTTCAGGGCATTACATTAGAGGTATTTGATCATTTTCTTCAAGGTTTACTTCAGTTCTCAGGTCTCACAGACTGTAAACAAGATTGGGGCAGCCACCATTGAAGCTCCCTTGCTTCATATCTCACTTGCCTTTGAACAAGACTTGTTGCAGCTTGTTTGAGGCCTTCCCGGCTAAAGTCGCGGACCCCTCCGAAGCTTGGCCACCATTTTTTTGCAGCCCCAGAACCAAAATTTATAGTTGGTGGAATCACACAGCCCTCCCATATGTGTCTTCAGCATTGATAGTCACAACAGCAGCTCTCCCCCTCCATTGGCACTTGGAAAGGCTCTATTTCGGGCATATAAACATGCTTTGATGCTTGGTTTTGATGGTTGATGTGTTGGCATAGCATTTGGACTGATTTAACACTGTTTTGGGACTATCATAATAGTTCACAGGCAATTTATGACAGTGTTACACTGACATTTGATGCTACAGCTTGTTTGGCATTGTCATTTGATGTCCGGTTGGTCCCGTTTAATGCCCGGATGTTAGGTGAATGTATGCCTATTGTTTGGCAACCATTTGGAGTTGATTTTGGTAATGAAATTCTCAGTTTTGAACATTAAATCACTGGTGTACACAGTTGGACTGAAGTCATTTTATTCATGTATACTTATGCTTATGCTTTTCGGGCTATGTTTCGGGCATATATGGTGATGTATTGACACTTGGGGCTCAAGATAGAGCTTGGTTTTGATTCGGGAACTTTAGTTGAGCTTGAGCTTGCTTTGTGAAGCATTTGGATGCTCCGTCTTGGATGTACTTATGGTATGTATGCTGCTTATGTCTGACCGGTCTTGACATGCTTAGCCTATGCCATTACTACATGCTAGTTACATTGTTTGGAGCCTATTGCTACTGGAGCTCGGTCTTGGCTTGACCTTGGATTCTCAAAGCTTACTTGAGCTATTTATTGGCTTGCCAGAGTTGTATCTTGGGATGTACTTGATGTCTTACATGCTTATGGATGCTACATACGGATGCTCTACCGCCTACATGTTCGAGATGTACTATTGATGTATTGTCTTGGACTTATATCATTGGCACTGTGTCTTGCCTTGGCTTGAGCTCTTGAGCTCATACATATGGCTTTTGTGCCAGTGGGAGCATTCTTGAATGCTTATCAGACATCGAGCAAGTGGTACCTTTATGCATTGAGCCGTTACATGCTATTGAGCACTTACAGACACTTGAGACTTTGGGACTTCTTACCTTTTGGGATGATACATCATATGTCTTGGTTCACTGTATGCTTATGAGCTAAGTCTTAGTTTTGGATCTGTATCTTTGTGAACTAACACGTACTTGTGTCAAGTTTTGGTAGTGGTAGGAACACTTTGCCCCATTGCCTGGGGGTGTGCCTACTCACTGGCAGATGTTTGTATGACATACTTGGGTGTTGGATTCATGCTTATCGACCGTCATATGCTTATGCTATGTCTGCATGATGACGGCTTTGGTCTTGGCAGTATCTGATTACCTTGGGATCCGATTTTGGCACTGTTAGCTCTCTTTTACTGAAATCTTAAATTTATTACAACAAGTATATATGTAAGGACTGACATGGATTTTTCATGCTGAAACACTCTGAAATGATGTACTTTCACTAGTACTTGGTGGGAAGTAGCTTTGGTTCCACTTTCTTTGCCATTTTTTCTCGATTTTGGTGATTTTTTGGTCATTTTCTATAGTAAACAGCAAGCAGTTTTGAGCTGTCTACAGTCTGCATTATGGTGAGATCATCCATTGATCATGCTATTTTCACCATCACTAAGCTTGATGGTATGAATTACTCTTATTGGAAGATCCAGATTTGGCAGGTGTTGGTGCAGAAATCGCAGATCAAACCTTTGAGGTTAAGCGGGCATCCACCTGCAACTATGCTAGATGAGGAATGGCTTGAGCTTGATGAGTTATGCAAGTCCACTATTGTATTGTCTCTCACAGAACAGGTTCACTATAATGTCTTTGAGGAAGAACAGAGTGCATGGCAGTTGTGGGAAAAGATAAAAAATCTCTATGACAAGAAAAGTCCAGTGAGTCAGATGTATTGGCTGAAGCAGCTTATGGATCTGTGCATGAAGGAGAATGTGACTATGTCTGCTCACTTGAGCTAGTTTCATGATATACTCAAGAACTTGACTTCGCAGGACATCCCTTTTACAGAGCATGCCACTCCTCTTTTCTTACTTGGTACTCTTAATGAGTCATGGGATGTATTCCGCACTGCATTATGTGCATCTACTGCTTCCTTATGTTGAGAGTGCTCTTCTGCAGGAAGAGGTTAACCGTAAGAATTTGGATGCCTCTCATGTGTCTCATGCTATGATAGTTAGAGGCAGGAATGATGGATATGGAAAGCATGGCAGTGGTAGTGGCCGTGGACGGGATTCTTAGAAATCTCGGTCCAAGTCTCGTGGGAAGTCACATAGCAAATCCCGTGGCAGGAATGCAAATATTACTTGTCACCATTGTGGGAAAAAGGGCCATATTAGGCCACAATGCCATGAATTGTGCAATGAAAGTCGCAAAGATAAGGGGAAAGACAAAGTGCAAGATAAGTCTTCTAATCGCAGCATAGTACCTGCAAAGTCCAGTGTTAAAATTGAAGAGATCAATGTTATGCAGCCTGAGAATGTTGATGATGATGATTATATCCTAGCAGCTTCTTCTAGTGCTTCATAGATGACAGAGATACACTCTATGTATGCACAGTGTTGGCTCTTGGACTCAGGTGCGTCCTTTCATGTGACACCTTGCCGAGAGTGGTTTCATTCATACCGCACTATTTCGGGTTCTGTGCGCTTGGGTGATGATAGCTCTCTTGATATTGTGGGCATTGGTGATCTTAAGTTGTAGTTTCCTTCTGGCAGCAGTTTTGTTATGTAGGATGTATATCATGTACCTGCTTTGACACGCAGTCTCATGTCAGCTGGACAACTTGATGATGCAGGATATCATGTATGTTTTGGAGACTCTGCATGGAAGATCACTCGTGGCAGACTTGTGATTGCGAGAGGTGCCAAGGCTGGCAGTCTCTATCCCTTGATTGTATCAGCTTTTTCCCTTGATCATGTTTTGTCTATGGGTTCTATCCCACATGTATCTCTTTGGCATGCCCGTTTGGGCCATATGTCTTTGAAGGGAATGAAAATGCTTTCTGGTTCGCTACAAGAGAAAGGCCCTATAGACGTGCACTGTACACGCGAAATAGCTGGTGCATTTATAAGCGCTTGTATCAGCGCGTCTATTCACGCTAGTATATAGAACGCATCTATATACCCGTGTTTATAAACACGCCTATAGATGCGAAAATAAACGCACATATTTTTCATTTCTCATAAAGTCCCTAAATATGACCAAACATCTTAAGAGCTAGTATTTTTTTGAATACATTACCAACTTTACTTCTTTCTGAGTATTACAAATATACATCCAATCATTCAAAGCTAATTATATATGCTACAATGAATGATCAATCTCATCTTCAATGAGATCGGCCCTTGCTAGACTATCTACCTCTAGGTCTATGTTACCAATAGGTAATGAAACAAATAAGTCTATCCCACTGTCAGATGTATTGCTATGCTCAATTTCTTCATCATCATCTGCAACCATATTGTTATCCTCTTCTGCACTTCCTTGAACATCCTCGTGGGGATCATCTTGCACTGCATCATGTATATCATCGATCATGGCATCATCATGTGCATCATCATTGATTGTTGGATTTTCATCAACTATCTCTATGTTGGTAGTATTGCCATATATTGGTTTTAAACGATTAGATATGGGGACGTCATACCACCATTGGTTATTATTTACCATTGGGTGATACACAACCTGCATTTAAAAAACAAAAATTCAGCAACTTAGATATTTATTGTATTTTGAGAATGTATCAAGAAGTAATATATATATAAATAAATAGCTTCTAATATACCTGCTCGCATTGTTGAGGTAGTACGAATGTGTCATTCTTGCCTTGGTGAAATTTTGTAGAGTCAATCACTACAAAACCACTTGGATGACGTCTAATTGTGCAATGCTCACCCGTTGTTACTACTTCTTTAAACCACTTCACATCTAGTACATATATAAAAAATCGTCTAAAGTCAAGCTTCAAAATATCTTGGATCAAGCCACAATAACCTTCCATGGTGCCATTGGTATCCTGGAAGTTTGCAAGGATACCACAATCTTGGGTATTTCTATTATCATCTATACGTTGAGTTCGAAAATGTTTGCCTTCACACCAAATAGCATTGAACAATGTGCACTAGTAGTACATTGTTGAGATCATATTAAAGATTTAGTTAAAGATGAAACATGTGAAATTTGTTGAGAATCTATCAATCACACCCTGTGTATGCCCCTTTGTATGGAACAGCTAGGCTAGGAAGATGCAGTTTATTCTAGGAAGAGAGACAGAATCCCATATGCACAGTGGATGTAAAGTGCTACCAAGCTACTCTATAAAATGATGTACTTGACTATCACTTATACACAATATGACAATACAATAGTACTTGTCTCTTTCTTTCAAGTATCCGTGTCATTGTCACCTTACACAAGAATGTCTTTATGAGTCCAAGCTTCCATCTTGGAACCTAATTCACTTGTGTAACAGTTGTGGTCTTCAGTCCTTGGTCAATGTCATCATGAGTTCAGTCTATGCCTACAAGCCGCCATAGCCATGCTCTAGATCCAAATCTTTCACATGATATCAGAGCCCAGTCGGGCATGGCATGACTCCTTTCTCTAATCTCTCAGCCCCTCTTAACCTCTCAAGTCAACTCAAAGAGCTTATCTCTCAACTCATCTCCGCTTGCTCCACCTTGGCAGGCAGCCATAGCCAGCAAAGTGGTGAGGCTATAGTGAGGGTTTAATCAACGTCCATATCTTGAGCTTCGAGAAGAAGAAAACTGATCAGAAACTACATGAGGCCTTGTTTTCTATGATCAAGTAGTGTATCCGTCTTGCAACCCCTGCTGGTAAAGAGACATTTTTTGCTATTGTTTTCTCTTTCCTCCATTCTCTGGTTGGCCTGCTTGTCACCAGTCTTGGGCCTTGCCATCGCAACATCCAGCACATTGACACATTCCATCACTTTGTTTCGCCATATTCGACAGCCATGGTGAAGATTTGCTGCATTGGTGCTAGCTATGTTGGACGGCCAACCATGGCCATGATTGCACGTAAGTGCCCCGACATTGAAGTTGTGGCTGTAGACATTGCGGTTCCTCGCATCAATGCTTGGAATAGTGAATGCCTTCCTATCTTCAAGCCCGGCTTGGATGAAGTTGTGAAAGCTTGCAGAGGGAAGAACCTGTTCTTCAGTGTAGGTGTGGAGAAGCATGTGGCAGAAGTTGAGATTATGTTCGTGTCTGTCAACATGCCCTCTCAGCATTTGGCAACTAGTCAGTCTATATCTGCCAACAGTTTAATGGACAGTTCTCGTTATGTTGGTTAGACTGGCAATGTGCACGACATGCCCTCAGAGTCATACCCTGGCACAAAATATGTGATGGTCCCTCCTAGCTATGCCAGCAATACTACTAGAGAATCAGATCATGGAAACCCTCAGGCTACTGTAGTTGATGGCATTCAGATAGGCTTTGGCAGATTCCCTCAATTTGTGGTTAAGAGTAGCATGCGCAATGCTCCTATCTTTGGATGGGCATTCTATGTGCTTGAGTTTCTGCTCATTGATAGGAAATGGCAGATGGACAAAGTGGTATTTCAGAATTCCCTTCAGACTTTTAAGGGTCTTGAGGATCCTCTGTGGTTGGTCATCTTCCCGAAAGGCACAGATTACATGGAGGAAAAATGCTTATTAAGTCAGAAATTTGTAGAGGAGAATGGCTTGCCGAAGTTAAATCATGTTCTTTTACCTTGAACAAAGGGTTGCTATGCATGTTTATGTCATCTCTGCAACTCCAATGATGTAGGGAAAAATGGAGTTGTGAGCATTCAAGTCCCATCCATGTTTCCATTTGAAGATTTTGAAGACACTCCAGTTGCTTCGGTCATTGTGCAAAACTCAAAGATAATGATGTCTTTGCTTGAGAGGGACATTGACATGAACATGAAGATCAGTACAAGCAAATTCCACCATAAAGAAGAAGACAACAAGACCATGAAGACAAAAAGAAGATCAACCATGAAGACCAAAAGACCACATCATTCAAAGCTGAAGAAGAAGAACCAAAGATTTTCCATGCTAACAAAGAGAATGTTTATGTAGAAAAAGACCACAGGGGCCTATCGGTCCTTGTCTCTCATTTTCTTTTTTTCTTTTTTTCTTTTTGAAAAGTATTGTAACTTCCTTAATGTTCCTTTCATAAGCATTATAAACTCCTCATGCAGCCTATGCATAACAGCCTCTACACACTTAATGAGCCCTTGTAACAGCCCCTGGATGTCTGCCATGTTTTGGGTGATACCCACACTTAGCCTTTTCTGTGATGACAGCCTCTGGATGCTTCACCTGTTTGTGACATGCCCAACTTAGCAAGATTCTACTCATGATAGCCTATGTACACTTAGTGCTTTTCACAGCTGTGATTGAGGAGGGGTGTTGAGAATCTGTCAATCACACCCTGTGTATGCCCCTTTGTATGGAACAGCTAGGCTAGGAAGATGCAATTTATTCTAGGAAGAGAGATAGAATCAAGCTACTCTATAAAATGATGTACTTGACTATCACTTATACACAATATGACAATACAATAGTACTTGTCTCTTTCTTTCAAGTATCCGTGTCATTGTCACCTTACACAAGAATGTCTTTATGAGTCCAAGCTTCCATCTTGGAACCTAATTCACTTGTGTAACAGTTGTGGTCTTCAGTCCTTGGTCAATGTCATCATGAGTTCAGTCTATGCCTACAAGCCGCCATAGCCATGCTCTAGATCCAAATCTTTCACAGATTATTATATCATATATAACTAAAGATAATTTAATTATAAGTATGTCTCACCTTTGATAAGCAACCTCGTGCGTATTCCCACTCCTCTTGCGATATATCCATTGCCTCTTCTTTTTCATATTCTCCATTTCTTCATATAGGCAATCTATATCAATATGACATGGAAGCACACTTAAATGTTCTGGATATGGGACATTACGTCCATGTCTAGCATGAAATGCTTGCTTTTCGCTTACTCTTCTTGCCCTTGCTTCTTTATATAGTGTCACCCATTTGCTCACTACTTCGCTGTTAAGCACACAAAATACATTTAACTTACGAAGTTCCTATTTCATTAGCACTTTGCTCCTTCCTTTTCCTTGAGGTATTATAGAGGTCATCCTCAAATCTTCAACATCACATATACATTTGATTTTCCGTCGTAGCCAAGCGTCTCGATTGTGAAGATGCAATGTCTCATCTCACTGAAGGATGTACTATTTGTTGACTCAGCATGTCCCATACTAGTAGAAGATGACGACATAATTACACATGAATCATAAGGACATATATGATTTCATTTGGTATATATGTCATATTTCCTAAATGCATTGATTCTTATAACATGGAGGCAAATATTTTGATATTGAAAGACTAGGAAAGTCATGTCATGTTGATCCAAAAACAACCAAAAGCTAGCATCTAATCAGTTTAATTGTAACTGCGCGTCTATCAGCGCGTGTAATATGTCTTATTTATGCATATACAGGTGCTTACAAACGCACCACGCAAATATAATTTTTTTATAAAAAAATTGTGTCTTTCTTTTCAAACCAGTGCTTTCCTGCGTTTTTTGTGTGTTTTCTACAGTTTGAGCTCGACATCACTAATCATATCTATCTACCACTTCATGAAGACAATGAGGGAAGGAAATAAGAGTAAAAAGATGATAGGAGGAAAGAAGAGCCAAAGAGTAAAGAACAAGAGCCAAACAGCAAGGAAGAGAAGAAGATTTAAGCAACTTACCAAGGGAAGGGAGAAGGAGGACAAGGAGCTTGCAACCTAGCCGCCACCTGTCGGAACAAGCAAAGAAGGTGAGTTCTTCTTCTCTCTCTCAATCTTGTTTGCTTTCTCTGTCTGTTTATCTCTCTCTCTCTCTCTCTTTACATGCTATAGACTGTCATCTATGGAGGTTTTTTTGCACGTTTTTTAACCAAGTTTGAAAAAAATGGTCCGATTGTGTGCGCCTGTTAGCGCGTCTAGATGACATTGTAGACGCAGAAATAGACGCGCACACAGAGATGCAGATATAGACGTATCATGTAATATGTTTTATCTACACAGGGTAATATGATTTTTCTTGTGTGGATGTGGAATCCTGGATCTTCCAGTACTGATCCTGAGTTGCAGCACATGAACAACACCTTAGTGGAGTTTTCTAGAGGTGTTAGTAGCTTTTTTGGAGGTTTTCCAAACAAGGAGCAATTCACGGGGGAGATGACCAATTATCTTGGTCGCCCTCCCACTGCATAGGAGGTTTTCAGTGTCATGTCTGGGACACCTATCACATCTTTGCCTAGCATTGCCACACAAACACCAAACCTTGGCACACCTCTACTAGATACTCCACGCACTATGCATACACACAGATCAGCTGATGCACAGGGATCAACTGAAGTACATGGATCGGCCGAAGCACGTGCATCTGCAAAAGCACGTGCATCGAGTGAGGTAGAGGGTAGTGCCCATTGAGGGAGGAGGGAGAGTCGTGCGGGAGGACGAGGAGGTCGAGGGCTTTGTGGAGGTTGCCTAGGAGGTGGCTCTCAATCACCCTCACCGGGAAATGAGAGAGGTGAGCCTCCACAAATGTACTACTTTGTCACTGATGTTGGTGGTATCTTGCATGACTGTGAGGGGAGGGAAGTGATAGCCTACTTCAGGAGTGTCGTGCATGCCACATACAAAGATTGCATGATTCCCTTCAAGCACCAAAAAAATGGTTTGTGGCAAGAGGTGCTGCGGGCAGTACATAGAAGATACCCTAATCCCAAGAATTCATGATTCTCAGATGATTGGGGACGGTTAAAGGTGAGAGACGTGCTTCATAACAAGAGGTCTTGCCTTATGACGCGCGCCAAGGAGTCACTGCGGAGACAAGAGCAGGGGCGCCCTAGATATGGCCAACCACCCAATTGCCACTGTAGGGAGTGGAAAGAGGCCAAGAAGAGAGAAGTAGAGAAAATGACAAGTCGCCAGTATGCAGAGGCGTGATGTATCCAGATGGCAACCATGGGATCGTCGCATTATGGATCGGGTGGCAGGGAGTCATGGGGAGGCTGAGTTTGTAAGTATTATTTGATTTCTTTTTTTAATTAAATTTTGTAATTTGTTTCACTTCATTATGTAGTGTGTTCTAATACATTGTATGTTCAAATTTTTTTGTAGTATCATATTGTTGGTAGGATGCCTACTCCTAGAGAGGTAGGCTACCATTGAGGCCATAACTGGGCGTCCACTTGGCAGCATTTCTACGAGGAGGGACTCATCACGGAGGAGCAATATAATCGTGCCATGAGGATTCCACAACCAGAAGAGGTATGTTTTATTTTTTACATGAAAACTATAGGTAACTCTAATTTATTGTTTGTAATGGTATTTATATACCTTAATTCTTTGTGTAGACGAACCTTAATGCAGTTGAGGATAGCGAAGGGGAGACAGCGGTGGTGGTAGCGATGATGATGCCTCTTCTGAGGAGATGTAGAGGAGCCCCATGCATGCATGCCTCCCTTTGGCTTGTAGTTTTCATTTTTTATATATATTATTTTCAGCTAGTGCTTGCGACCATGACCATGCTTGAGGTCACAACCACTAGAACTCATAATGTAAAAACGTTTCATCTATATATATATGAAATTTTGTGTTCTACATACATTGTTTTGTTTTCAGTGCAAAATTTTTTGAAATAATCTTTCTCTGTTTTCCCTAAGCATACAGTTTGATGTTGATGGGGGAAAAAAAACCAGAGAGCATGTGGCCACATGCAAAGCCACATGATCTCTGGTTTTTTTTTCACACCTCTTTTTTGCGCGTCTATCAGTGCGCTTAAATTGCAGGATAAATGCAGGTCTATTCTCATAAAAAACTTGCAGAGTAAACGCTTTCTTAGATGCACAGATACATGTGTGCATAGACACACAATATGAATATATCCACTTTTTTATAAATATGATTATATATTTACATAGCGCGTCAATACGCGCGTCTATATGTGCGCCTATATGGGCATATAACTCTGACTATAAGCGGGCTTTTAGACACGAAGTTTTAGACGTAGCAGTAGATGCGGTAATAAACGTGCCCGACATTTTTTAACACAGTTCAAATATTGTATCTACAAGTGCGTCTATGGAGCCTTTTTGTTGTAGTGGTTTGCAGTACTTACCGCCTCTTGATTATGCATGTTTTGATTCATGTGAGCATTGTCTTTATGGCAGGCAGACTAGATCTACGCATAAGAAGTCTGGTAGGCCACGCATGAGTGAGCCCTTGGCATTGGTACATTCGGATGTCTGTGGGCCAATGCCTTGTCACTCTATGGGTGGTGCAAAGTATTTTGTTACGTTCATAGATGATTTTTCATGGAAAGTTTGGGCTTATCCCATTAAGCTAAAATCTGATGTCTTGGATGTGTTTCAGAGATGGCTTGTATTGGTTGACAACTAGTCTGGGTATAGGCTAAAATGCTTAAGGACAGATAATGGGGGTGAGTATGTCTCACGTGCTTTTGAGCAGTTATGTGATGAGAGGGTATTAAGCGTCAGTTGACCACCCCCTACACCCCTCCTAGAATGGTTTGACTGAGCGGATGAATAGAACCATCCAGGAGTGTGTACGCAGTATGCTTAGCCATGCAAGCCTACCACAAAGCTTTTGGGATGAGGTAGTTAGTACAACTGTGCATGTCATAAACAGATCACCCTCTAGTGGTTTGGATTTCTAGGTTGCAGAGGAGGTATGGACTGGAAAACCTCCCCCTTATATGCGCATCTTCGTGTCTTTGGATGTGAGGCATTTTGCCATGTGCCCAAGGACAAGAGAAGTAAGCTAGATCCCAAGAGTGTCAAATGCATTTTCCTTGGTTATGGGGATGCAGGTGAGATGGGTTACCATCTCTGGGATCCGTAGGCGTAGAAAGTCATCTGCAGTCATGATGTAGTCTTCCATGAAGACAAAATGCATAGGCAGCCTGAGAGAGTTGTTGAGATCCCAGGGTCATATTTCAGGAGGAGTCGAGAGCTCTCGCACAGCCAGTTGGACAGCCTACAATTGTAGCAGCAGATGCTCATGGTCAAGGTGTTGGACAGGCAGCTTGGCAAGCAGCAGAGCCTACCGTGAGATGGTCTGCTAGAGACAGACATCCACCTGATAGATTTTAGCCCTCGATGCATTATGTCTTGGCTACAGATGCACGAGAGCCTTTCACCTATGATGAGGCTATGCATAGGGGTGACAGTCACTCTTGGGAGAGGGCTATGCAATCTGAGATAGACTCCCTGCATAATAATGACACTTGGGATTTGGTTTCCTTGCCTACGGGCAAGAAGGATTTGCCATGCAAGTGGGTGACACCCCAAGCCGGCATACAAGGCTAGATTGGTAGCAAAGGGTTTTAAGCAAGAGCATGGTGTGGACTTTGATGAGGTCTTTTCTCCTGTGGTTAAGATGACCACCCTGCGCTTCGTCTTGGCTTTGGTTGCTCAACTTGACTTGGACTTATGCCAGATGGATGTCAAGACAGCTTTCTTACATGGGGACTTGCATGATGAGATTTATATGGAGCAGCCTAAGGGCTTTGCAGAATCTCGCAGGCAGCACCTAGTGTGCAAATTAAAGAAAAGTCTTTATGGCTTGAAACAGGCACCTAGGGAGTGGTATCATAAGTTTGATGCCTTTATGCAGTCATAGGGCTACAGCCAGAGTGCTATGGATCCTTGTCTTTACAAGAAGAAAGCCCATGATGGTTCTTTATTGATTTTGGTACTCCATGTGGATGATATGCTGATAGCAGGGAAAGCTCATGATGAGCTAGATGCTCTTAAGGCTCAGCTCAAGAAGAGCTTTGAGATGAAAGATCTGGGATAGGCCGCTCACATACTTGGTATGTGCATTAGATGCGACAGGCATCAGGGACTCCTCTACTTGTCACAGAGGGAGTACATTCATAAAGTCCTTGAGCACTTCCACATGCAGGACGTAAAGCCTATGGGCTGTCCATTGTCTTCTTATGTGAAGATATCATAGGATGATTGTCCACAGATAGATGAGCAGAGGGCTGAGATGGCCAAGATTCCCTATGCATCCGCAGTTGGGTAGTCTTATGTATGCCATGATAGCTACTCATCCAGATATTGCCTTTGCAATTGGTGTTGTGGCACGCTGTATAGCTACACCTGGCAAGAGGCATTGGGATGCCGTGAAGGGTATCATGAGGTACCTGAAGGGCACTGCAGATATGTGCATATGCTATGGCAGCCAGGATATAGGAGTCATGGGGTACACTGACTCTAATTATGCAGGACATGTAGATAATAGAAAGTCCACTTTCAGCTATGTATTCACCTATGCTGGAGGTGCTACTTCTTAGATGTCCAGGGTGTAGAAATGCACGGCCCTTTCTACTACAGAGGCCGAGTGTGTTGCAGCCCCACTGAGGCTTGCAAGGAGGCCATTTGGTTGGGCCATTTAGTTGATGACCTTGGTATTGATGCTATCCCTACACTGCATTCGGATTCTATGAGTGCTATTCAGTTAGCCAAGAATCCGCCAAGAATCCGGTCTTCCATGCGAAAACGAAACACATTGAGGTGAGGTATCACTTCATACGTGGGGTCCTTAAGGACAAGTCTGTTGAGCTTGTCAAGATCTCGACTGACCAGAATCCTGTAGATCTGCTCACGAAAAGCCTCTCTACAGAGCGCTTTTCCTTCCTCAAGAGGTTGATGGGCGTGGGATGAGATGACGTCTTTCCACATCCTGTTGTACATGTGTACATGTTGTATTGTCTTTTTTCTTTTTCTTTTCACTCCTCATTGGGGCCGATTCACCTTTAAGTGGGAGGTTGTTGGGGGTAAAGGTGCCTTTGCCTAGTCGCCCGTGTATTACTACACTGACAGTCACCACCACTGCACACTGTAGGTGGCGAGCGCCCGTCACCATCACTTTATTCTTTATTCTTTTAGTGATAGTTTGAATAAAGGAAGGCCCGGTCACACATTGTGACTGTTGGAGTTCCCATTTCTAGTCTCTCCCTTTCTTGCTCTTGCTCTCCCGCCATAGCTCTCGAGTCCAACCTTCGATCTGTCACTCCCTTTCAGACCCTACTTCTCTTGATCTCTATTTTCTCTTTTTCTAATTGAACTCTCTCTCTATAACATACAGTTGTGAAAGACATAGACAATCATCCAATAGTGGGAAGTCGAAAATAAAAGGAGGAGATGGAGAAAATTGTCATCCACTTGCAACATGCACTTGGAAATCAAGGTCAATCATCTAGCAAAGGGAGGGAAAATGCAACAACAAGAGGAGGGGAAGTGCTAGATATATTTAGGAGAAGATAAAGAAAGGGAAGGGGTAGGAGAAGGCATGTGGAAACAAGCATCCTACCATGGCAGGAAGGAGGAGGAGAAGAAATTATTAAAAAGATATCATTTTAACTATAATTAATTCTATAAATCTAGTAAAAAGTGATTGGAACCCACTTGGCCAAGCCTTGCCCATTGCCCAAGTGGGATTTGGGTTGGGAACCATGTCAAGATTGTGGGAGAGAAGGAAGGAGTCTCGCTTGAAGCTTTCTTGCTTGCACAATGGGGGAAGACACACAAGGGTGGAGGCTGAAAACAGTTTTCCTCTTCTTAGTTGTGTAAGCCAAAAGAACTCTAATACAAAGAAATAGAAGAACCCTATATATGGGTCTCAAACCAAACTCAACTAACTAAGGTGGCATACTAACTGAGCCACAAACTAGAGTAGATAAGGATAGCTATCATGTAGCTATTATTCATGGGCGGTGTACCAACCGCGTCTGCAACTGACAAGTCGGTGACATAAATACACAACGGTCACCCCGGCATATCACGAGTGGAGCTCGATATCTCAACACTCCCCCTCGAGCTCAATCCCAATTCCTGCACACCAAGCAGGTCTCTGAACTTGCGCAGCTTCTCTGCGCCCAATGCCTTCGTGAATATGTCAGCTACCTGATCCTCTGTGCTGACATAAACTAGATCAATAAGACCTAGTAAAACCCTCTCTCGCACATAGTGATAATGCACCTCAATGTGCTTTGTTCTAGCATGATAGACTGGGTTATTTGCCAAGTGTATACTACTCATGTTGTCACAATAAATGACAACTGGTCCATCTGTAGACTGATGCATATCATAAAGTAGCTTATGCAACCAAGCTACCTCACATGCAGCCATTGCTGCACCCCTGTACTCAGCCTCTGTGCTCGACAAGGCAACTGTAGGTTGTTTCTTGCTGCTCCAAGTGACTGCAACACTCCCAAAAGAGAACACATATCCACTGGTAGATCGTCTATCAGAAATACTACCAGCCCAATCAGCATCAGTGTATCCATGCAACTGTATCTGAACCCCAGTCTCATAAAATAGTCCATACTGCAATGTGGACTTCACATACCTGAGTATGCGTCTAGCCGCATCCAAATGTGGTTTCCTTGGAGCCTGCATAAACTGACTTACCAATCCAACAGCATAGCTCAAATCTGGCCTGGTAATAGTCATATAAATCAAACTTCCTACTATGCGTCTGTACATAGTAGGGTCTTCTAGAAGCTCACCTGCATCTGCGCTTAGCTTCACATTCTGCTCCAAAGGAACTGAAATAGGCTTACAGCCTGTCATCCCATATTTGGACAGCATGTCCAATCCATACTGCCTCTGCAAGAGCTGTATCCCACTTGGTGATCTAATCACCTCAATGCCCAAGAAATAACGCAGCTCTCCCAAATCCTTCATCTCAAACTTCTGCTTCAATAGCATTTTCACATGAAGGATATCTTCATCACTGTCATCTGTCATAATCAAATCATCAACATAAATGACAAGTAGCATAATACCTTTCTCTGTTTTTCTCACATAAAGTGAGAAATCTGCCTTGGAAATTTGAAAGCCAATAGTGACAAGATACTATCCTATCTTGTCAGACCATGCTCTAGGTGCTTGCTTCAAGCCATACAAGGCTTTCTTCAACCTGCAAACAAACTCAGGATGAACAGCATTCACATAACCTGGTGGCTGCTCCATATAGACCTCTTCTTGCAAATCACCATGCAAGAAGGCATTCTTTACATCCATCTGATGTAAAGACCATCCCTTTGATGCAGCCATAGCAATGACTGCTCTTACAGTTGCCATCCTTGCAACCGGACTGAATGTTTCTTCATAGTCAATGCCATATGTTTGTGCATACCCCTTGACTACTAATCTTGCCTTGTATCTGTTCACAGAACCATCTGCATTGTGCTTCACCTTATAAACCCACTTACAGCCAATTACATTTTTACCTTTAGGCAAAGGTATCAATTCCCATGTAGCATTTGCTTCCAAGGCATCCATTTCTTCATCCATGGCTTTCTCCCATTTTTCTTTTCCCATGGCTTGCTCAAAAGAAGTGGGTTCCGGTTCCTGTATCACCTTGACCATATATGCATAGTGAATGGCTGTAAATCCATCATATTTCAGCCTATCCACAGGATACCTAACTCTGGTAGACCTGCGCAAAGTGGGTTCACTCCCAGGTGCTCTCAAAACATCCCTGGTCTTCCTTACTCCAGGTGTAACAATAGAAGGAATACCCAACTCATCATCAATGCTCTGTTCTGAGCCACTGGATTCACCATCCACATAAGAGTGACCTGCATTCACATCAAACATGGGCTGATCAACCTTCTCTTTTCCTTTTCGTGATACCTGCATACCACTATCTGCATTGCTTTGAGAAGAATCTCCTGATCTCAATCTGCCTGTCCATGGCGAAGAATGTGAACCACTGCTAGAGGACGCTCCAGGTCCACTAATATTTTGTGACTGCTGCTGTGAATTCTGTGCAGCATTACCATTTTGTGCATCTACATCATCAATCACATTTACTGGTTTATACCAGCTACTCATCTCATCAAAAACAACATCTCTGCTCACTGTAAACTTACGAGTAGAAGGGTTATAGCATCTATACCCTTTTTGCTGCAGAGAGTAACCAATAAAGATGCACTTCTCAGCTTTTGGATCCAACTTGGATCTCAACTCATCTGGCACATGTACATAGGCAATGCAACCAAAAATTTTCAAATGAGAAATATCTGGTTTCCTACCAGTATACCTCTCCTCTGGAGTCATTCCATGTATTGCTGCAGTGGGAGTCCTGTTCATTATGTAGACTGCTGTAGCAACTGCTTCAGCCCAATAAAAATCTGGCAAGTCTTTTTCATTGAGCATGGCACGAGATACCTCTCCAATATGTCTGTTTTTCCTTTCTGCAATTCCATTTTGCTGTGGGGTATGACTGCATGAATATTGCTGCTTTATGCCATGCTCCTGCAGGAACCTTGCAAACTCATTTGAGAGGTACTCTCCCCCTCCATCTGACCTTAGGCATTTTATCTGCAGACCTGTTTCTTTTTCAACCATAGCTTTAAGAGTTTTGAAATGCCCAAAAACTTCACTTTTCTTTTTCATAAAATACACCCAAACTTTTCTGCTATAGTCATCAATAAAATTGACAAAATAATGACAGCCTCCAAGAGATGCAGCTTTAGTTGTCCACACATCAGAGTGGATTAATTCCAATGGCTTCTCACTCTCTTGAACATGTCTAGGAAATGGTTTCCTTGCCTGTTTTCCAAACTGACAGGCTTCACATACCTTATGCATTTCTGCAACCTTGAATTTTGGCAATCCTGCAACAATATTTTGGGCCTGCATTGATTTAAGTCGCTGTACATTAACATGACCAATGCGTTTATGCCAGATATCAATATCTGCAACTACACCGGTCCCATGTGCAAACATTGCTGCACTCAATTCAGACATGTCTGCATCCAATGTAAACATTCTGCCCTTCTTCTTTCCTTTTGCTATCAAGCGACCTTTATTTTTCATATCCTCAACAAAGCATCCATGAGGATTAAATCTGACCTGCAAGCCCTGCTCAACCATTTGACCAACAGAAACCAGATTCTTGGTGATATTCGGAACATGAAATACATCGGAGAGGTATTTCTTTTTCCCATCCTGCATAGACAAAGGTATTTTTCCAATCTGCACAATAGGATGTGCAGTATCATCACCAGTCTCCACAAATCCTGGTTTTTCCATTTTCCTTGCATCCTCCATCCATTCTGCATGACCTGTCATGTGGTTTGACACACCTGAGTCAACATACCATACATCGTTGCTTTCTTCTGCACTTGTCACAGAATTGTTCATGTGCTGCACCATAAACAGATGCTCATTTCTGTCATCACCCTGTCTACTAGAAGATGCATAATTTCCTTGTTGCAGTTTTCCATTCATGATGTCATTCTGCTTTTTGTAGCAGTCTTTAGCCATATGACCCATTTTACCACAGTAGTAGCATTCAACATTACTGTTTGCGTTTTGACCTCTTTGCCATCCACCACGACCTCTTTGGCTCCCCCTGCCTCTAGAGTTACCACGTCCTCCTCCATAGGACTGGTTTTCTTGAGTTTGCTGCATATTCTGATTTCTGCCACGGCCTCCAAATCGGCCTCCTCTACCTCTGCCTCTACCTCTTCCAGCATTTGAGTAGAAGACAGCTTCTTTTGAAGTTCCTCCTGAAGAAGATGCACCACCATTTCTCTGCTCCTCAGAAATTAGAAGAGCAATTAACTCCTCAAAGTCAGGAAATCTTTCACGAACGGAAATGGATGTTCGAAACTGTGCATAATCCTTTCCTAGACCATTCAAGGTCACGGAAACTAAATCATCATCTTCCACTGGCGACCCAATGGAAGCAAGTGCATCTGCAATCTTCTTCACCTTCATGTGGTAGTCATTGATGCTCATATTTTCTCTTTGCACATTATGCAACTCTTGCTTGAGCTGCATTTTCCTGGCTTGTGTATTTGTGCTATACATTTTTGACAGAGTATCCTATGCCTCCTTTGGCGTACTTGCATCTTGAATATGCACAATCATAGAGTCTGAAATGCTGATAGACAGCCAATACATAACTTTCCTGGCTCTCTCATGCCATGCTTTAAATGCCTGCATTTGCTGTTGATTGGGAACATCAGGAAGAACTGGTTCTTCTTCATTTCCTGCAACAAATTCCCAATATCCTTTTCCCATAAGGAAATTCGTCATTCTAAACTTCCATGCTTGGAAGTTGTTCTTGTCAAGCTTTTCAGTGACAATCTGTGAGAGAGAATCAGACGCCATTACAGAATACTGCAAAAAATTCTGTCACTGCAAAGAACACAGCTTCAGCCTCACAAGGGCAAATCTGCAAAACTGGCGAAGGTGGTATTTGACCACACAGTCACTTCGTAGTGACGATTTTGCATAAACAGGAACCAAGGATGATTCTGTAACTCCCAATGTCTCTGCACATAAGCATACGATGCAATTTCTACAGTAACTTTTCACCGACCTGTAGAACAGTGGCTGCACAGCATAAAACTGAGCCTTTTCCTGAGTGCGTGCAGAAAACTTCCGTCTGCAAAACAGGCCCCGAAATGGCCTCAAATAAAAAAAACAAGGTCGCCAAGGGCTAAAGCCCTTGCCCGCAGCATATACTGCCCTCTTGCTTCACCGCGAAGGGCGTCTCAACCTGAGACAATGCACTCCTGCAATTTCCGGCTGTGCTACCTGCAGAGATCTGCTCCCAAAACAGAAAATGAAAGCAACACTGCTCCTCTTACCAGACCACCGCGAGCTTGGCTTGCTTTCTTGAGCTCCTTACCACGAACAAGGCTC
The DNA here is from genome assembly GCF_053477565.2 of Lygodium microphyllum. Taxonomy (NCBI): domain Eukaryota; kingdom Viridiplantae; phylum Streptophyta; class Polypodiopsida; order Schizaeales; family Lygodiaceae; genus Lygodium; species Lygodium microphyllum. The sequence continues at coordinate 109,523,864 of NC_141156.1, read as the reverse complement.
TGATACCATGTCAAGATTGTGGGAGAGAAGGAAGGAGTCTCGCTTGAAGCTTTCTTGCTTGCACAATGGGGGAAGACACACAAGGGTGGAGGCTGAAAACAGTTTTCCTCTTCTTAGTTGTGTAAGCCAAAAGAACTCTAATACAAAGAAATAGAAGAACCCTATATATGGGTCTCAAACCAAACTCAACTAACTAAGGTGGCATACTAACTGAGCCACAAACTAGAGTAGATAAGGATAGCTATCATGTAGCTATTATTCATGGGCGGTGTACCAACCGCGTCTGCAACTGACAAGTCGGTGACATAAATACACAACGGTCACCCCGGCATATCACGAGTGGAGCTCGATATCTCAACAAACCAAGGGTAAGCCACATCCCAATGGGGACTTGCAAGTTTTATCACTAGTTGAGAACCTAGATGCAACCCACACCTTGGTGAACATAGGTCCTAAGAAGTTTTGGAAACATTTCTCTCCTATGGTCTATGTTTTTCTCTTGGTAAATAGTACCTTACAAAAGGAAAAACAAAGAAATAAAGAAACTTTCTCACAATCTACATAACAATGGTCTTCATGTTTTAATATTTTTGCACAACAATCACATTGCAATTATGGGGGGGAATGATTGTATCCTTTGGTATAGAATTTCTAAAGATTTTGCTCATTCTTTGGTAGTATAAAGCATGAATGAATCATCATTCTATACGTATGAGTGTTGTACAATGCTATTAAGGCTTAGATGTATCAACGAGATTTTATTATTTGATGACACCTTGTTCGATTCCCAACTAGTTAAAAATCATAAATAAGTAGTGAGGTGACTCTTAAGGCCTAACGAATTCTTAAAAGTGAGACAATATGCTTGGTGGCCAAAAACCATACTAATTTTCCTAGACATGCATTGCCACAATCATTGCTAACAATGTAAGTTCATGCTAGAACTACACTTATGATGTGAAGTTTAAAAAAGGGTTGGTAGCACCATCTCTATATCAGTTAATATACTACTACCTCTACTAGGCAAAAATTTTGCTTAGTTTTCAAGAATAAAAATGGGCCAGACACTAGCTAGCCTCCTACACACACTAGACAACCCCCATGGCCTTGTGGCCAAGAGTGTTTGGATACTATGAAGTGTTTTATCTAACAAATGTGTTTGTAAACATGAGTTTCAAACTATAATCCAACATACTACCCATCTTGACTCCAAGAAAAGGGAGTATCCCATACATATAGGTGACTAACACCTCATGATATACATAAATAGACCACCTCTCAACTAATTGTTGTGGCACCTACAGCTCTCCCACACCCCAGAGATTGGCTGTAGGATGCACACATTTTACACATAAATGGAGATAAGCTAGGACAAATCCTCATGCTTTACCCTCATTATATATCACATATACTCTCTTAATTTTTAATAATTTTTTTCTTATTAAAACTAAAAATTTTCCTTCAAAATGACTATGTTTCATGGTTTTTTCATTTATTTGAACATAAATTACTCATTTTTCCTCGTTTTGTGATTCATGTGACTAGTATGGATTGTGGTCCATCAACATATCAATTATTATTTCATGTGAACAACATTGAACCCTCAAAATCCAACAGAATTTTCATTTTCGCATTAAATTCCACATTTCGAGTTTTGCAATTTTAGTCTTTTTTATGTAAACAACTAAAAGTGACTGAGTTTTTTATGATTTCAGACATTGAAAAACATAACTCAAGCATTTTCAATAATTTTTTACGATAAATAGAAGAGATACAAAATAATATGTAATAAATCAACACTTATGCCAAAAGACACACACATGATGCATTGTATTTTGAAAAGTGGAGCTGCTAATATCATTACACAACAACCTGACACTCATTTTGTGCTTGCTTGATCCATTTCTTGCATTTTGTCAGGAACCAATACCCTTTCCCCCTCATCTTTTCAACCTATATGAACAACAATTATGGCAAGAGAGAAAGAGAAGAGAGAAATACTAAAATTTGTAGTTTTCAAAGAGTACATCATTTCTCTTATGGGGTGAAAATTTGCAAGAAGCCATAGGCCTCGTTGTTCCTTATAAATTCACTAGGTAAAAATTGCTATTTTTGGGGGCATGAAGGGGTGCGCCGAAAAATATTTCCCCTTCCCCTCCCAACCACATTTACTTTTTGAGATTTGAAGCTTCCTAATCCTCATTAATCACTAACTTACAAATTATTCAGTTCATCTCCTTCACATTCACATGGTTGGTAAGTGGTTTTGGCCCAAACAAAGGGGCAAATGATCTCGTATTCATCATGATTTGCGTTTGGACGGCGGGCCACTTCCTAGTATCGAAAACTGTTACTTTGGCCTCTATCACTCAATTTCTAACTTTTAAATCAGATAGCTACTTTAGAATGCTAAACCTTGTGGCCATTAAATGGGGGGTTAAACAAATTCTCATCAACAAACAAACACTTGCATTTCGATTTTGACGTCCAAATGCACTTAATAAAATTCTAGCTCCTTGACTTGTGATCAACACAGTTTTTGCCAAAACCACAACTTTTATAGCGCCTAGGCCACTTTTGCACTTTAAATTCTTCCTTAAAATCAACTCCCATTGGTGACCATGGGATAGGGAAACTCACCAGTTGAACCCACAAACTGATCTACACACATAAAATGTAAAGAGCATTAAGCTACTTCAAATAAAATACACAATATAACATAACATAGCTCTTACCCTATCCCCCTAAAAAAATCAATGCATAAATTCCATGAGGGATAGGCCAAGTACAATCTAACAAAGAAATCAAAAGCTAGTTGCTAACCAACTACTCCAACACAAACTGGCTAGAAGGGCTATCAAAGGAGCCATGCTAAGTGGTGGTCTGACCTGCCTACCTAACCTAGGATAACTAGACCAAGAACTCCTACTAGACAAGTACTCCTATAGCTTGGCTCATTTATATAATTTTCTCATTTTGGCCCAATCTCTGTTCTTTATCATTTTGTCCTTGCATTTGTAAAAAGGAGGGAGTTGAGTGTATTGTGACCCAGGGAGAATAGGGATTCGGCCTTAAGTCCAGTTTAGTATCAAACATTTCACTACAAAGGAAATGGCTCTCTTGGCCTAACAGAATCAGCCATAAAGCACACCATTCAATAACCTACTGTTGAAAGCAAACCCTTGGTCCTCCCCACATAAACCCTCATGAAGTACAAAACTAGACCAAGGGGGCCACTTAGGCCTACACTAAATGCATCAAATTGTTAGCTAAACCCCTTGCATAAATGGCAAGGGGAATCTAACAAATATGCCATTGAATGATTCACCCATGAAAGAGTAGGAAGATGGTCAGTCCTGTCTCATGACCCATACTAACCATTGGTGGCCAAAACATGACATATCACCAAAGTAGTCCCGATAGTAGCTTTGGAATGATATTAGGAGGAAATTGCAAAATCCCCTCAAGTCCACAGTTAAGAGAGACATCAACAAAGGCATAATTAGCTAGGGAGTTTGCAAAGCAATTCCACTGACGAGGAATCGGTTGGCAAGTTATTACCTCAAAGATCTCAAGGATTTCCAAGGCTACATGATGGTATGTCCTTAGAATGGGATTCCTTACACTATAGGTCCCATTCAATTGGTTGATCACTAACTGCGAGTCACCCCTCGGGGAAGTTACTATATGTATATCCTCTACATCACATGCGTTCAAGGCCTATTTATAAATATCCTTATCTATGAATTTTTTATGAATAAAACATAACCCTTTTCTACACAATTTGTAAATAACCCCTTTATATTACACCCTTTTGTATGTAAAAAATGTATACAAATGGTCTTTTAAAAATACCTTATTCTGAACCCAAGTGATGCTCACATATATTCACAAGTAACTTACATGAGGAGTCACCTTTCACTAATTATTTAAGATTCTGAGGGAGAGAGAGACAAAGACATGGATCTATAATAGAGAGCAATGTACTCTCTTGTTCTCCACTTCTCATTATTCCATAATGCTTACCAAAGTATAGTCACACATAATTGAAAACACACTAGGTCCTTGAGTGATCCTACCACTAATTGTGGTTGAGTTTGATTGACTCAATTGTTACAACACACATGGAGAGTGAGAGATAAGATGATAGCTATCTAGATAAGATCAGTCATGTCAGTGATACTAATCACGAGCTTGATTCTCAACACTCCCTCTCAAGCTCAAGCAGACTGCTATACTCCAAGTAGCTCCTTGAAATGCACAAACTTCTCTTTACCAAGTGATTTGGTAATGATATTTGCTACCTAGTTTTCTGTCTTCACATGGAGTAGATCAATCTTTCCACTGAGTACCATCTCCCTAATGAAATGGTAATGAACTTCTATGTGTTTGGATATAGCATGATAGATGGGGTTACTAGCCAACATCACACGATTGAGATTGTCACAATGCAAGGTGAGCTTCCTATCTAAATGTATACCCAAGTCATGTAGCAGTTTCATAAGTCAAACTGCTTCACATATTGCTAAGATTGCACTCTATATTCTACCTCTATACTAGATAAAGCAAGGGTTAGCTGCTTCTTACTACAACTGATCATACTACTACCCAAGTTGAAGGCATAACCACTGGTTGACCTTCTGTCATAGGCCGCAAAACCAGCCCAATCAACATCTATATAACTTGCCAAGTCAAATGACTTTCCATGTTCATAAAATAGCCCATAATCAGTAGCAATACCCTTCACATGTACCACATAATCCTCTTGATTGCATCTAGATGTGGCTTACGAGGCTTCTACATAAATTGGCTAATCAGCCCCACTGCATAGTTCAAGGATGGGTGATAGTGAGATAATTTGAGCTACCCACCATCTATCGATACATAGTGACATTCTCTATTTCATTCCCAACATCAATTGCAAGTTTGACATTCTGATCCAACGGTATTTCCATGGCTTTACACTCCATCAAGCCATATTTTAGCAACATATCATGAGCATACTATTTTTGCAATAGCCATATACCTTGAGGTATAGACACAACCTCAATCCCAAGGAAGTATTTCAACTCTCCAAGATCCTTCACCTTGAATTCAGCTTGTAACCATGACTTAATTTTAGCAATCACATGATCATCATCTTAAGTGATGACCAAATCATCCACATAAATTACTAAGTGTTAACCCTCAAACGAACGAAGGTGGAAAATCCGAAAAAGGTAAAGTAGAAGACAAAGACAAAGGCCAAGGCAAAGAGAAACGGAAGACAAAGACGCACAAGGAGAAGAGTCCTAAATAAGGGAGAAAGGCGCACAAGGAAAAGCGCAAGTCAAAACTTTTGTAAAAGAGCGCAAGCGCATCATGGTTTAATTCAAGGAGTGCACGGGCTCTCACCCATGCAATTTGTAAATGTAGACGGGCGGTGGAAAGGAAGCTAGGAAGATAGAAGGACAATGGGAAAAAGGGCCTAGGCTACGGCTGGCCATGTAAAAAAGGGAAAAAGGGGATGACCGCCCAAAAGGGATTTAGGGTTTTGTATATAAAGTTGAAAAGTGAATGAGAAGCTCATTCTGGTGTGTGGCCAAAAGTAGCTCTCCTCTTCTTCTTCTTCTTCTTCTTGTTCTTGCTTGCTTGAGCTTGTGCTTGAGAGAGGGAGTGTGAGAGTGTGAGGGAGTGAGTGTGTGAGGGTGAGGGACCGAGGAGGAGAAGCTCTCCATCTTCTCCTCTCTTCTTCTCTTCTCTTCTCTTCTCTTGTCTTGCCCACGGCAATGGAGCTTGGAGCGTGGAGCGGGAGGATCGAGTTTGCTTGAAGCTTGCACTTGGATCGTGGAGCCACCAGAGTGCGCGGGAGAGGAGGTAACTCGAACGGCACAGAGGTAAGCTCACTACACTCATAGATATGGATGGCGCATCGGTTATGTGAGAGGTAGCCATTAGTGCTCGGCTTGGAATGCTTGAAACAATAAGCGGTCCATGGGTCTTGGCGGTTGAGTGAAAGCTCCCACACTAAGAGAACATAACCATTCTCTATCTTCTTTGTAAACAAGCTATGGTTTGCATGGCCCATTTGAAAACCAAGCTACTATAAATAAGTACTGATATGAGCATTCCATGCTCTTGGTGCTTTTTTCAGCCCATACAAGGCCTTTCTTAGTCCACATACATGTGTTGGATAGTCAAGGTGTACATATCCCTCACGTTGTTCCATATATACTTCCTCAATCAAATCACCATTCAAGAATGCATTTTTGACATCCATCTGCCATAACTTCCATCCCCTAAAAGCTGCTAATGTGATATCTATTCTTACGATTGCCATCTTTGCAACCATGCTGAAAGTCTCTTCATAGTCTAAGCCATACTGATGTGCATATATCTTTGCAACTAGCCAGGCTTTATAACTTTCTAATGAACCATTTGCCTTGAATTTCGCTTTATAAATCCATGTACAACCAATGGGTATTTTTCCTTCATGTAAAATAGCAAAATCCCATGTTTTATTTTCAATGAGTGCTTTGTATTTTCATCCATGACAACACACCAATTTTTATCTACAATTGCCTCATTGAACTTAGTAGGTTCTTTGTATCCCATCACCTTTGTCATGTATGCATAATGTCGAGATGAATACCCACTATGTGTTGTCTATCAACTAGTTTCCTGACCCTTTCTAACCTTCTCAATTGTGGTTCACTATGTGATTGCTTCTCATGAGGTGGCAAATACCTACTTTGCCTTGCACCAAGCATCATAATTGATGGTATGCCCAATTCATTGTCAATAGTAGGTGACTCATATCCAATTGTAAGTGCGGGCTAGTTACATCATCAAACATCTTCTCTTTGCCTTTATCTAATCTCCCCCTCACTGACATATTCATGTAAATGGATGTAGAAACACGATTGCGTAGTCATAACAGTAGAAGAATCATGATCTTTGAGTCCACTCATGGTAGTACTAGCTAAGGGATAATTTTCAGCATGAGTAGGGTTGGCTGGTCCATCTAAAACCACTACATTGGACCACCATACCATGATGCTAGCTCATCAAACACTATATCCTTATTAATCAAGATCTCCCGAATAGATGGATTATAACACTTGTGGACCTTTCTATCTTGTGCATAGCCAAGAAAAACACTTTTTATAGCTTTCAGATCTAATTTCCTCCTCTTTTCATCAGGTACATCTACATAAGCAATGTAGCCAAACATTTTGAAGTGACTGATATTGGGCTTGTGATCATATAACTTCTCATATGGTGTCAAATCATGAATTTCAGTTGGAGATGTTCTAATTAGTACATAAATAACATTGACAACTGCTTCAGCCCAATAAGTATTTGGCAAGTTCTTTTCATTAAGCATTTCCCTGTGCTTCCATAAGCATACGATTCTTTCTCTCTGCCACACCATTCTGATGTGGTGTGTAACTGCATGTGAGCTCCCTTTTTATGCTATATTTTGCCAAGTACTTGTCAAAATCTCTAGAGACATATTCTTCACCTCCATCCAATCTCAGACATAAGATATAACATCCAAACTCATTTTTAGCACGTGTCTTAAAATTCTTAAATACATCAAATACCTCATCCTTGTGCTTTAGGATATACAGCCAAGTATACTTGTTGAAATCATCGATACATGACACATAATACTTGGCACCACCAAAAGATGCATTATGGGTAGAACCCCATACATCCAAATGTGTGCAAAGGTCTCAAATTGTTTCTAGCTTGTCTCATGAATGGAAACCTTGCTTGTTTCCCAAACTGACAAGCAGAGTAGATATGCCCAAGATTATACTTGAACTTTGGAAAGCAACCTCTTTTTGTTGTATATATTTTAGCCTTTGAATATTTATATGACCAATGCATTTGAGCCAGATTTCTACATCTCTAACTACTCCATTACCATGGGTAAACATGGTTGCTTTCAACTTAGGTATAGATGCATCCAAAGTAAACATTCTACCATCTCTCAAGTTGCCTTTAGCAATCAATTTACAGCCATTTCCATATACCTTAATAAAGCAAAAATTGCTATTGAATCTAACTTGTAGATTCTATTTTGCAATCTGTCCAACCAATAATAAATTCTTAGTAATAGAAGGCACATGTAATACATCATATAGACTCCTTTTTATACCATCAGGCATGATTAACGGAACCATACTTGTATGTTGAATATCATGTTGTGTCATCACCGGTGCATACATGTCCTTGGGAGCTTAGTGTCATCTCATCAAACCACTCACTATGTGGAGTCATATGATTAGATGCTCTTGAGTCTATATACCATTTTTCATCCTTGTCTTGCTTAGATATCTTCTTAGGAACATGTTGCATAGAAAACAACCTATCTCCTTGATCATCCTGAGTACCACTAAAAGATTCCATGATGTCTGCCTAGCACAATATTAGTGAGTTTGGGAATCTCCCAATTCCCATTGTTTGAATACTAAAAAGGTGGCACTTGGATAACATGCCCATAAGTTTCTCAAAACCATGTGATGTGACCTATCATTGGAAACTTGAAAAATGGAATGTATTGAGCTATAGAGCACTCAATTTGGTGGTGTTATAAAGTTCAAGTTATAACAAATCCAAAGATTTGACCTCGTGTCCCAAACTTATGGGAAATTCCCATATTTTCCAATATGGTGTTGCCTTTTTTTTCATATGTGCTTGCTTTTTATGACAATCCTTTGTTATATGTCCATATCTTCCACAATAATGATAGTCTTTATCCCTCTTAGGCTGCTCATGCAACTGCCAAGAGCCACATCAGCCTCTAGGTGATCTACACCTACCTCTAAAGGCTCCAGATCCTCACTGTCCTTGAGCATTCAAGCTTTGCCATGCATTTTGTTGCTATTGTCTATACGTATTCCGAGTGTCTCCATGACCTTGAAAATCTCCACAAGCTCTACTACCTCTAGCTTGTTGATGACTAGAGTAAAAGACAGTATCTTTGCTCTAAGAGGTACTCAAACTTGTATTGAAACCAAGTTTGACTTCCTCATATAGCAGCAATGTAAGTAATTCATCCCAGTTAGGGGATCTACTCTCATAGAAATCAAAGTATCAAAATTTTTATACTCCTTGCCTAGTCCATTCAATGTAATTGCAATCATGTCATTCTCTGAGACTTTAGAACCAATAGTAGCAAGCTGATCTACTATGGTTTTTATCTATGCCATATAAGCTTGAATGCTCTTGCCATTTCTAGACATGTTATTAAACCATTACTTCAGTTGTATCTTTCTGGCATGAGTAACATGACCATAATTCTTCGTGAGAATATCCCAAGCATCCTTCGAGGATTACTGACAGCTAGTAATTTTCATAACCGTTGCATGAGAAATGCATAAAGAAAACCAACATAACACTTTTCTTGCTCTTTCCAACAACTCTCGATGAGCTCTCTGCTCATCTTGAGTTGAATTCTATTCAGACAATTTGGATTTTGCTTTAGCTCTCGTACATAAATCCCAGTAGCCTCTGCCAATCAAGAAATTTTGCATCCTAAACTTCCATAGAGCAAAGTTTTTGCTATCAAGCTTCTCTCCCACAATTTGAGTGTTATTGGTTGTGTCTTGAGCGTTTTCCATATTTGCAACTAAGGTATTCAATGCTATATGAAATCTATAAGTGTCTAACTCCTTACAGTTCAATAACGAACTTCATGTAGTTTAGAAATAGTCTTCCTATAGCTCAAGAATAATTTCGTATAGTCCACGTTGTTACGTGAGCAGTGATTGAGAACTAGCCTCACTCACAACCCAATAACGAGATGTTAAGGAGTGCCAGTTAGGGTAATTGACTTTGTCGAATGCACAACACTACTTGGAAAATTTAAATATTCGACGAAACCCACAAACCACACAAGATAACTCACAAAGAAAGTATCAAAAATTTTGACAACAACCAAATAAATTATATTCTCATACCTTAATAGCCTCGATCTGAAGCTTGACACCACAAAGTCTAACTTCTTCCTTTTCCACAATAGCACGTCCAAAAGTTGTCTTGCATGCGACCCTCCTCTCACATCTCTCACAAGATGACAAGAAGATACAAGGGAAGGGGCCTAACTCTCCACTCTTGTTTGGATCATAACTTCGTCATTTGAACTCCGAATATAGTTGTTTGGGTACTCAAAACGATCAAAATGCATCTGGTCGACAAGCCATTGCGGGCAGAATTACAAAAATCCATAAAAAATGGACAAAATTTTTGATTTTCGTAAATCACATCATATTTTTCCATATTTTATCTTGGATTTGTAATTACTCACACTTTCACTACACATATCCTCTTTTTCTTCAAGAAATACTCGCTGACGATGTAAAACGTACGATCTTTTTCTTTGATCCTTGAGTCTTCAAAATAAATTTTCTCTGGATATGAACCTGTTTTTTATGCAGTGTGCCCTAGCATGAATATGCTATGAAAGAGAACTCCGTGCACAACCATACATGATTTGAGAAAATATGCAATTGATCGAATCCATGACATGCTACCATTCAAACAATGCTCACATAAAAAATATGGATGCACTAGAAGAATTGTGCCTAGACTATCTAAATGTGCCAGTGCGTCATGCATAATGCATACATAATTCCTTGATTAATTTAAAAATTCCTTATTCTCACCTCTCAACTCTCATAAAAAAGATATGATATACTCTGCTCCACCCATCCAAAATCTCACAATCTCTCAAGAAAATGGTGGTCCCCAAGATGTTGACCAAATATGAACAACCCTTCTCACAATTGATGGCATCCTTCACAACCCTCTATCTCACCCAACCACCTCACACTCTCAACCAGAGGTTCCTAACTTTGTGATGAGAATCCCAAATGGTGTGCGCAAGAAATATGCGTGCTCAATGATAGGTGCTCTCTCATTTTCTCGTGCATCTAAAATTTACTACATATAGTTGCAACGGACCTCATGCCGTGCTAGTGCTCAATGATGGTGCAAAATGTGCATAATCCCAACCCATGGCATGGAAGTATTTGATAAGAACAGGAGACGACCCCCGAACGAGTGTAGTGCATCAACAAGTGTAATGTGAAGTGCTCGTGAACCCATTATCCCCTGTGATGTGCAAAAGTCTTGACAAGAAAACATACCTAGCTCCTCAATGTTCTATAGCTATTGGCAAAAACAAGCTTCATCCTGTTCAAAACAATACCAAGCTCGACCAAGGCTATCAAGTTTCACACTCAACAATTCAAAAAAATGACAGAAGCAAATCCTAGGCTTAAAAAAACACAAGAAATCCAACTACAAAACAACAAAACAAACTGTCACACAAACAACTAAGTGAGCAAAAATCAAACCTAACTACAATTTGACTAGGGGATTTCAGTTTTCAGAAAAATACTTGACAACGTATAGTTTCCTGATAACTTGCTTGCTGTAAACTATATTCTAGCAATGAAAAAACACAATCATCTGAGCATAAAACAAGGTGAAATTAGTTCAAAATATTCTATAGTAGTGGCAAAACATCCCAGCAACAAACTATGTCCATATAAGCATCAATAGATGCATAGAACTGATGCTAACATTTACTGGACTTTCTCATAGTTTATGATATGCAAGTAGCATGTTATGACTAGTAGCATAAAATCTATATTTTTAGCTCAAAAATATCCTTAAACCACCATAGACATGTCCCAGTACAATGGGGATTCAATACCTGACCAAACAAGCATTAATGCTTGTATTATATGCAAGTAGCAGTGCCAAATACTCTTCCCATAGGCTATTTACAACTAGTCGATTGTTATAACCAGTAGTATTTCAGCCCAAATATGGGAATTTAGTGCTCATTTACATATTCAAAACATCTTATATTTATGGACCAACATCCAAGAATTTACGAGTACCAAATAGGTGTCAAGATGCTCCAAAACTTCATGTGTATGTTGTCATATGTTCACGACAAATTTTAGCTTGCATTCTAGATGGATTTTATCCTACTATTATCATTTAAGTTTGAGTGTTGAACTCTTCAAAGCCATGTTGAAATGCATGCGAGTAAAGGCATATACATTGCCAAGCATCAATAGATATTAATAGAGGTCAATATAGCTCCCAATGAGTTAGAACCAAGTAGATGTATGCTGCCCCTATATAACTAATAGTAGACTTGTTCTATTTTCCAACCAATGTTTGATTCAAACATCCTATAAACATATTGAGAACCAAGATACCAATGCTATGAAGCTTTCTTCAATCCCTGACAAGTTGTTTATCAACAGTAGAGTGTGTTTATGGCTATCAATGTTTGTGTTGAAGCCGGAGAAGATGATCAACAAACTGAAGCAATCTGTGCATGTCACATTTTTTACCTTGATGCTTTTTTTTCCCTCAATGCTCATGCAACAAAGCTGATTTAAGTGGTAAAGAACCCCTCTAGGAAGCGTCAATAGGTTGTGAATTGATAAACCACAAGAAACATACCTTCCAACTGATCCGATGGCTACCAACATATGAACTTTTGCATGTCACAGTGCAGCTCCTAGCTTCAAGCTCCACCTCTTGCAATGTTGATGCCAATGCCACTGCCAAGCCTTAATGCTTTAGGATCTGATACCATGTTCAAGATTCAAAGGGAGATAGAGACAAAGACATGGAGTTGTAAACACAGAGTAGTGTACTCTTTTGTTCTCCACTTCTCATTATTCCATAATGCTTACTAAAGTCTAGTCACACATAGCTAAAAACACACTAGGTCACTAATTGACTGTACCACTAACTATGGTTGAGGCCGACCAACTCAGTTATTACAACACACATGGAGAGTGATAGCTAAGACAATAGCTGTCTAGATAAGATCATTCATGTCCTTGATACTGAGATCACGAGCTTGATTCTCAACACTAATAACTAGAGAATACCACCACATTTGGCTAAATTTAGCCCCATAAGCAAAGCCTTGTATTCCACCATGTTATTAGTAAAAGTGGTGCCTAAATACACTCCCATTTTTAAAACCACTCAACGACGGGGATCTTTTATGACAACCCTAGTACTCCCATACTGAGCAAGTCCTCAAGAAGCTCCATCAAAATATTATGTATTAAACAAGGCTCCATTGGTGTAACCTGCCATAATGATACTCATACTTGGGAAAATCAAAGTCTAGAGAGGGTGTAAGACAGATACAATCCCTCCTTCCTCACTAAACACAATGGGGATGCTAGTAAGAACTTGATGACAATGATGGAAATAGACCCGAATGTCTCACATGAAATATCCATCTTACCACTCAGTAATGTGATAACCCTTACTCCATCAGATCACTTTGCCTAATTAGTAGTAATACTGCTCTAAATATGGATGCTCAAGTAAGGAATAACTTTTTCGATCCAACACGCTTGGTATCCACTATAAGTTTAAGCTATATCTTGAGATCAGAAAAGGCATCAAGTTTAATGTTAGTCCCTATACATAATAGGGCTCCCATAGGGCTTCAATTTATTGAAGTTTACTTTCGTTTTGAACTCTACCCCTTGCAAATCTGCTAAAAGGGCTATAGACCCATTCTTTCCTATACGAACAATCTTATAATGGCCATCCCACTGGGGTGCTAACTTACCTAGAAATAACTCACAACATGTATTCATAATATAAGACCAATTGACCCTTGGAAAATTTATACTTCCTACCTTGAAGGTTGTGATGTGCTTTAATCTGCTTCTTCCCTACTTCTGAATGTAACAAGGCTTGTAACCTAATCTCATTGAGATGTGCAAAGGAAGTGAACTTTTCTTGCAACACTTCCTCTTCACCCAAGGAATGGTTTAGAGTGAAGCTTATTGTTGATAGGTCAATCTCCAAAGGTAAAACACACTCTTTTCCATATACTAATTTGAAAGCGGTGTGGCCTATAACTCTTTTAAAAATCATATTATAAGCCCAAATAGTCACATACAACTTTTTATCCTAATCACGCTTACCTTTGAATATGCTCTTAGATAAAATCCCCACAAGTTGCTTATTGGTACTCTCTACTTGCCCATTTTCTTGGGGATTGTAAGGCATGGCCTTATTGTGTTTAATCTTTAGAGCTTCTATTAAATCCATAATCGCTTTATTCAAAAAATGTATCCCATTGTTTAAAACAAGCTCTAGGTGGACCAAAATGATAAATAATTTGCTCCAAAATGAAACTAGCCATGATCTCCTTGGCATTATCCTTCATTGTAGCATGGGCTTCATTCCACTTCATAACATAGTCTATTGTCACAATGATATAACACTTTCATATAGTAGATGAAGGATACATAGGTCCAACGAAGTCAATGTCCTATTTCTCAAAGGGCAAGGTCACCAAAATGGGATCTAGCAACCTCTTATGATTTTTCCTAGCATCGTGTTTCTGAACATATATCACAACACTTAATATATACAAAAGCATACTAGAAAACCGTCGACCACTAATAACTAGCATGTAAAGATTTCTGGGCAGTAAGCTATCTAGCAAAATGACCCCCACATGTTGAATCATGACATTCCTCTACAATGAATGGCATCTCATCAGGCACCACACAATGATGATACACCTCATTCACTTCCCTTCTATATAAGACACCAACTATAATGGAAAAGCAAAGTGCTAGTTTCTTAATCTTCCTCTTTTCAAATTGGGAATGATTTTCCACCAAGTTTCTAGTGGATAGATAATGCATAATACATGCATACCATGATGGGATTGAGCCTACATCAATCTTGCATAAATCCTCACAGACACTAACATCAGCCCACTCTTTCTTAGGCTCACCAAAATCCACTAAACATTCAACAATTTCTTGCAATTTTGGTGGCTTACTTCAAATCTCATAGTCAAACTCCTAAAAAGAGATTAAGCACTTGGGTATGTGATCAGGGGACCCTCAACCTTGGTGAAAAACACCACCTTCTTATAAAGAATGTAATGTCTAAACTTCTTGGTGGTGAACACCATAGCCAAACATAATTTTCTTAAATAACTATAACGAAGCTCTGAAACCCCCAATTTCTAGCTTGCAAAAGTAGTCATATGATAAACCCGTGCCTCCCAAATCTAGGATAGGCAACAACTGATACTACGTCTTATTGCAGTTGTAAAGATATAAAAAATCTCACCCCTTTTGGATCCTTTAAAACTGATATTTTAGATAATTCCATCTTAACATCCTCAAATGCTACTACACATAGTTCAATCCATTCAAAAATATGGTTGTGCACCAGTAAATTTGTCAAAGGTAATGAATGTCTCACCAATGCATTAATAAATTGATGATAATATCCCATAAACAAAAAAAACTATGAAACTCCCTAGGGCTAATAGGTGGGATCATGGCCACAATTATCACTACTTTCTCTCAGGATTAGTGGTTGGCAATGCCAACAACACTCACAAGATGATGCAACAATAAGCCATAAGGAGCCCTGAATATATACTTTTGAGGATTTAATGCTATGTAGTACTTAGCAAAACACTCAAAGAGCTTACATTGAATGATGAGTTGTCTATCACAGATTGTGATAGCTACCCCCAAATAATCTATTAAAACCTCAAGTTCTTTAGCGGAGATATCAACAAACATCTTATCAACCATTTTTTGCCAAGATCCAGGAGCATTGCATAGACCAAAAGCTATGATATTCTATGCAAAGGTAGTAAAGATTGTAATGAATGTCATTTTCAACTTATTTATCTCAGCTATGGCCATTTGATTGTAGTCCATTAAAAAACTATAAAGGAGTAGAGGACAATCGTCCTTTACTGTTTTCTCATTCACTTCTTAAAATCTAGTCAATAAAGAGTAGAGGGCAATCGTCCTTTACTATTTTCTCATTCACTTCTTAAAATCTACACATAGGTAGATTTGATTGTTCTTCTTTTTCCTTATTACAACCAATGAACACCATTCAGTGTGTTCAACGGGAAAGATTAGACCTACCTTCCTTAATGCATCGATTCCTCAAAAAGAGGCTCTCTCAGCTCAAAGATCATTCACCTTAACATTTTGCCTTACTAGCTTACTACCTTCTTTCAATGGGATTGTGTGTATAGCAATAGTAGGGGAAATAACCTTCAATTTATCATAAATCCATGCAAATATATACCTAAACTCCTGTAGGAGCAATACATACCTTGTAGGAGAAAGCTAGTGATCCTTGTCCAATCAAACTCGTTATTATGTTATGTGATGATGAGCATGCAAACTATGTATTGGAGCAATATATACCAGGATCCCACTCTATTACATGGACATCTTGGGATTACATAGAGCAATATATACCAGGATCCCACTCTATTACATGGACATCCTGGGACCTGTAGGAGCAATATATACCTAAATCCCAAGATCCCACTCTATTACATGGACATCATGTATCCAATTTTTTGACCATATTAGCTCATTCAAACACACTTGATAGACCTCCTTCATTGTGGAAACCTCATTACACTCACTAGAGCTCAAAGTTCCAGTGGTAGAGGTGCCCTCAAGTGCCTCCCATTCTATAGTGGGAGGTAATGCCCTTTCATTTAGTGGGCATTTAGAGTAAACATCCAAAATTATTCTCCTCAATCCATGCCCAAAAATCAATTGACCAGTTGTAATGTCTACCAAAACAATCAGAGTGTTCCCAACAGCAGCTAATAGCTTGGGTCTTCCAGTAAATTGGGCAACATGAAAGTCAAGAACACACTCAATATGTGATATCATTACATGTACTTAAGACGCTATTCCTTCTGGTTGTCTTAAACTATCATCAACCAATTTTAGGATAGTTGTAACATTAAATTCCTTGACAACATTAGGTGAGAAATGTATTAATAGTTGAAAGTTCACATCTAGCTTGGCTTTACATAGAACATTCGCTAGATTGAACTCATGGAAGTTTGTAAAAAAAACTTTTTTTTCTTGCCACACCATCCTCTCTTTAAGATTTCTCATAACCTTAATAGCCTCCTTTTCTTTTGACTTACACTTTCTCTTAATGAGGGCTCCTCTAAAACACCTTTAGATTTAAGAGGACCTGCCTAGATATTAGCATTTGCAACCTTTTTGGATCACAATAGGCATAGGGGAAACTTTTCTTATACTAGGGTCATCATTTTGTATCTCTTTCATTTTTTGGCCCGTAATGACCACTCTTACATTGTTGGAGGCTTTGTTCCTATCAATTGGAACTGTCTCTACTAGAATAAGCCCACTAGGCACTTTCCCTAGGGTGGCGTTTTTCCTTGACAAGATTTTCTTAGGGCCCTCTCCTCAAGGATTCGCATCATTTGAAAGATGATTCACTAGCCCAAGTTATTGACAACCTTGTTGGAGTGAACTAGCTCTACTCCAACATGTACTGGCCATAGGACTTAACTTTTCACATATATAGCACTTCACATGAGGGCGATTCCAGGGGAGGTGCCCAGGGAGTCCATCTATAAGAAATCATCTATACATGCATTCAAATGATATTAAGAAATATCATTTTTTTACATGCTATAAGGCCCTTTCTTTTTAACTCACATTGTTTCTTACATGTTACATAAGGTGGACTCCTTGAGGGGAGATACTGACCACGACACCATTTACAACTAAATCTTCATGGAATACCCTCTTTAGGGAATCTAATTCTTATTAAGTTTTACTCATTCTTCAAGAAGTTTACATCTACAACTATTTGTCTATATTGTTCAATTATCGTGAAGCAATTCATCACCTTCTATCCATGTACCTAGTTGTCCATCGAAAATGTAGTCCATACTATCCTTAAGCTTATAGCCAGCCAAAATCTACTAGCAAACTCCTTGTTATTTTTTTGACATTTGTTTGATTTTGCATTTTTTATTGACTTCTTTTACTTTCCAAGCCTTTGATGCCTTGGTTGTACACTGAATCAAGGTCAAAATATTCTCAGAATAGCTTGTAACTAAGGCACACAATGCATCTGTATTCCTTTGTTTCCAAGCTTGCAGAAGATCTACATTTGGATGAATCATAATACTCAAATTTGATGGATTGGGGGGTGGGTTGTGGGTTCCTGCTACTATCTTTGGAAGCTCATAAGAATCAATGATAGTTGTGATTTTAAACTTCCACAAACTATAGGTTGTACCATCTAACTTTCCCTCATTGAAGATATCGTAGCAGCACCATCTAATGTAGTATCACTACTATTTGATGCAACAGACAACATTTCTCCTCTTAACTATTGGAACCCTTGTCTCTCACATACTTTTAACTCCTTAAACCCCCTAGGCTTTGATATTATGTAGAAATTACATGGCACAATGGATAGAATCTGAGAAAGGGGTAGAGAATACACAACAAATATGAAAAGAACAAAGACTACTTTAATTTGAAACAAACTAATACAAAGATGGCTTTGTCCACTTGTGTAGTTGCAATGTGAAGCTTAGATGGAAATCCAAACTGATGATAGACAAAGAGCTTAAGTGTAGTTGGAAGAACTCTAACCCGGTGAAAGATCGTTTGACCATGGCTTTAGAGGAGTCTTTCTTTTATAGCTAAAAAATGTAGTCTGCTTATCATGTAGTGTCCCTTGGCTAGGTGAGTAAGAAAGGTTCGTAACCATATTACAAACCTTTCCTAGCCACTCAACCAAGGGCCACCTATGTAGCCCCCAGATACCAAAATAGGGGTCCCTAATAACTCCCATATCCTATAACTCGATGCATTGTGCCTCAAGTTGCTACCAATATAACTACTCTATCTAACCCAAAGACTAAATCCACAAAGGTCAACTTTTGCCATTTGTTCACATAGACCTTACTTGACATACAAGTTAGGATCCATGCTCACACATGGCTCCTCCTCATAATGGGGGCCTTACAACTTAGAGCACCATGGATCATTGGTAGCATCGTATGAGGATGGGGCATTGAGCATATGTAACATGAGTGTTGCATGTAAATCTGATCATGAGTTCACTATATAGAAATAATCTCTTGACATTCATTTTTAGAATGTCCATACCTTTGTTAGCTACCAAGATAAGCATAATGCAAAGAGTAGTCAATTTCATCATGGAGATTATGTTAAAGTCCATACCCTTTTCTTGCTTAGAACCTTTGGCTACAAATGTTACCTTGTACTTTTGTTTAGTATCACATGTAACCTTCAACTTATAAATCCACTTGGATGGAACAATATTTTTACCCTTTGGAAAGGGAACTAACTCCCAAGTTGGATTCAACCCCAAGATAAAATCTCTAAGGGGGACGAGAGGTATGAGTAGATATGTAGAGCATAATGGGCTGAATAAGAATGGAATTTGAGCCTCCACTCTTTCTTCATAAGACAATATAAAGCTCTCAACCTTCTACTCAAGAAATCTCAGTACTTCATATTCACTAGATGAATCATCACTTGTACCCTCCCTTTGCACACTTGGTGCACTAATACTTGCCCTACATGACAAAACAATAGATGGCACTACATTTTGGAGAGTCACCTTTATTGTTTCATCTTCCTTAAGAGATTTCTTATGCATCTTCTTTTCATTCAAGATTACATCATTACTACAAACAATCTTTCTATCTTCTTGATCTCAAAGGAAATAAATCATCTTTCCACTCTATTCATAGCCCAAAAAGATGCACTGAATAGATTTTGGTTATAGCTTGCTACAATTTTCCTTTGGCACATGTACATAAGCTTCACAACCAAACACTCTTAAGTGATCATAAGAGGGTTTCTTGCTGGACCGTGTCTCTTCAAGGATGCCACTATCCAAAGCAGTATTAATAAGCAACATATTTATCAAATGTACAGTGGTTGCCATAGCCTGTTGATCCCAAAATCTTTGAGTAATAATACTAGTATTAGACAACATACTTAACATCCTTTCATTTATCTTCCTATTCATATGCTCTATAATATCATTTTGAGTAGGATCACCAAGTTTTGTGAGTTTCCTTTTTATCCCACCTACTTCATAAAATTCTCCAAACTCATGGGAGACATATTCTCCACCATTAAACACTTAAGTCATTACCGACTAATTTTTTTCAAGTGTCATAAATTTTTAAAAACAAGACAAAGACTCACCTTTTCTACCCATAGTAGAATCTTGCACTTTTTGAGTTGTGTCATCAACAATGAATGTGCTACAAAAGGATGCCCTCCCCTATATACTTTCTAGGGATAGACCCATTTATATCACTATGAATTAAGTGAAGTGACTCACTCATTTTCCTATCTAAGTCTTGTCAAGATTGTGGGAGAGAAGGAAGGAGTCTCACTTGTAGCTTTCTCACTTGCACAATGGGAGAATACACACAAAGGTGGAGGCTGAAAACAATTTTTCTCTTCTTAGTTGTGTAAGCCAAAAAGAACTCTTATACAGAGAAATAGAAGAACCCTATATATGGGTCTCAAACCAAACTCAACTAACTAAGGTGGCATACTAACTGAGCCATGAACTAGAGTAGATAAGGATAGCTGTCATCTAGCTATTATTCATGGGCGGTGTACCAACCGCATCTGTAGCTAACAAGTCGGTGACATAAATGCACAACAGTCACCCTGGCATATCACGAGTGGAGCTCGATATCTCAACACTCCCCCTCGAGCTCAATCCCAATTCCTGCACACCAAGCAGGTCTCTGAACTTACGTAACTTCTCTGCGCCCAATGCCTTTGTAAATATGTCAGCTACCCGATCCTCTATGCTTACATAAACTAGATCAATAAGACCTAGTAAAACCCTCTCCCGCACATAGTGATAATGCACCTCAATGTGCTTTGTTCTAGCATGATAGACTGGGTTATTTGCCAAGTGTATACTACTCATGTTGTCACAATAAATGACAACTGGCCCATCTGTAGGTTGATGCATATCATAAAGTAGCTTATGCAACCAAGCTACCTCACATGCAGCCATTGTTGCACCCCTGTACTCAACCTTTGTGCTTGACAAGGCAACTGTAGGCTGTTTCTTGCTGCTCTAAGGACTGCAACGCTCCCAAAAGAGAACACATATCCACTGGTAGATCGTCTATCAGAAATACTACCAGCCCAATCAGCATTAGTGTATCCATGCAACTGTATTTGAATCCCAGTCTCATAAAACAGTCCATACTGCAATGTGGACTTCACATACCTGAGTATGCGTCTAGCCGCATCCAAATGAGGTTTCCTTGGAGCCTGCATAAACTGACTTACCAATCCAACATCATAGCTCAAATCTAGCCTGGTAATAGTCATATAAATCAATTTTCCTACTATGCGTCTGTACATAGTAAGGTCTTCAAGAAGCTCACCTGCATCTATGCTCAGTTTCACATTCTGCTCCAAAGGAACTGAAATAGGCTTATAGCCTGTCATCCCATATTTGGATAGCATGTCCAATCCATACTACCTCTGCAAGAGCCGTATCCCACTTGGTGATCTAATCACCTCAAGGCCCAAGAAATAACGCATCTCTCCCAAATCCTTCATCTCAAACTTCTGCTTCAATAGCATTTTCACATGAAGGATATCTTCATCACTATCACCTGTCATAATCAAATCATCAACATAAAAGACAAGTAGCATAATACATTTCTCTGTTTTTCTCACATAAAGTGAGAAATATGCCTTGGAAATCTGAAAGCCAATAGTGACAAGATACTGTCCTATCTTGTCAGACCATGCTCTAGGTGCTTGCTTCAAGCCATACAAGGCTTTCTTCAACCTGCAAACAAACTCATGATGAATAGCATGCACATAACCTAGTGGCTGCTCCATATAGACCTCTTCTTGCAAATCACCATGCAAGAAGGCATTCTTTACATCCATCTGATGTAAAGACCATCCCTTTGATGTAGCCATAGCAATGACTGCTCTTACGGTTTCCATCCTTGCAATCGGACTGAATGTTTCTTCATAATCAATGCCATATATTTGTGCATACCCCTTGACTGCTAATCTTGCCTTGTATCTGTTCACATAACCATCTGCATTGTGCTTCACCTTATAAACCTACTTACAACCAATTGCACTCTTATCTTTAGGCAAAGGTACCAATTCCCATGTAGCATTTGCTTCCAAGGCATCCATTTCTTATCCATGGCTTTCTCCCATTTTTCTTTTTCCATGGCTTGCTCAAAAGAAGTGGGTTCTGGTTCCTATATCATTTTGACCATATAGGCATAGTGAATGGCTGTAAATCCATCATATTTCAGCCCATCCATAGGATACCTAGCTCTAGTAGAATTGCGCAAAGTATGTTCACTCCCAGGTGCTCTCAAAAGATCCCTGGTCTTCCTTACTCCAGGTGTAACAATAGAAGGAATACCCAACTCATCATCAATGCTCTGTTCTGAGCCATTGGATTCACCATCCACATAAGAGTGACCTGCATTCACATCAAACATGGGCTGATCTACCTTCTCTTTTCCTTTTTGTGAAACCTACATACCACTATCTGCATTGCTTTGAGGAGATTCCCCTGATCTCAATCTGCCTGTCCATGGCGAAGAATGTGAACCACTGCTAGAGGACACCCTAGGTCCACTAATATTTTGTGACTGCTGCTGTGAATTCTGTGCAGCATTACCATTTTGTGCATCTACATCATCAATCACATTTACTGGTTTATATCAGCTACTCATCTCATCAAAAACAACATCTCTGCTCACTATAAACTTACGAATAGAAGGGTTATAGCATCTATACCCTTTCTGCTCTGCAGAGAGTAACCAATAAAGATGCACTTCTCAGCTTTTGGATCCAACTTGGATCTCAACTCATCTAGCACATGAACATAGGCAATGCAACCAAAAATTTTCAAATGAGCTGGTTTCCTACCAGTATATCTCTCCTCTGGAGTCATCCCATGTATTATTGCAGTGGGAGTCATGTTCATTATGTAGACTACTGTAGCAACAGCTTCAGCCCAGTAAAAATCTAGCAAGTCTTTTTCGTTGAGCATGGCACGAGATACCTCTGCAATATGCCTGTTTTTCATTTCTGCAATTCCATTTTGTTGTGGGGTATGACTGCATGAATATTGCTGCTTTATGCCATGCTCCTGCAGAAACCTTGCAAACTCATTTGAGAGGTACTCTCCCCCTCCATCTGACCTTAGGCATTTTATTTGTAGGCCTGTTTCTTTTTCAACCATAGCTTTAAGAGTTCTAAAATGCTAAAACACTTCACTTTTTTTTTTCATAAAATACACCCAAACTTTTCTGCTATAGTCATCAATAAAAGTAACAAAATAATGACAGCCTCCAATAGATGCAGCTTTAGTAGTCCACACATCAGAGTGGATTAATTCCAATGGCTTCTTACTCTCTTAAGCATGTCTAGGAAATGGTTTCCTTGCCTATTTTCCAAATTGACAGGCTTCACATACCTTATGCATTTCTGCAACCTTGAATTTAGGCAATCCTGCAATAATATTTTGGGCCTCCATTGATTTAAGTCACTGTACATTAACATGACCAATGCATTTATGCCAGATATCAATATCTGCAACTACATTGGTCCCATGTGCAAACATTGCTGCACTCAATTCACACATGTCTGCATCCAACATAAACATTCTGCCCTTCTTCTTTCCTTTTGCTATCAAGCGACCTTTATTTTTCATATCCTCAATAAAGCATCCATGAGGATTAAATCTGACCTGCAAGCCTTGCTCAACCATTTGACCAATAGAAACCAGGTTCTTGGTGATATTCGGGACATGAAATACATCCGACAAGTATTTCTTTTTCCCATCCTGCATAGAAAAATAAAATTTTCCAATTTGCACAATAGGATGTGCAGTATCATCACCAGTCTCCACAAATCCTGGTTTTTCCATTTTCCTTGCATCTTGCATCCATTCTACATGACCTGTCATGTGGTTTGACGCATTTGAGTCAACATACCACACTTCGTTGCTTTCTTCTACACTTGTCATAGAATTGTTCATGTGCTACACCATAAACAAATGCTCATTTCTGTCATCACCATGTCTACTAGAAGATGCATAATTCCCTTGTTGCAATTTTCCATTCATGATGTCATTCTGCTTTTTATAGTAGTCTTTAGCCATATGACCCATTTTACCACAATAGTAGCATTCAACATTATTGTTTGCATTTTGGCCTCTTTGCCATCCACCACAACCTCTTTGGCTCCCCCTGCCTCTAGAGTTACCACGTCCTCCTCCATAGGACTGGTTTTCTTGAGTTTGCTGCATATTCTGATTTCTACCACGGCCTCCAGATCGGCCTCCTCTACCTCTGCCTCTACCTCTTCCAGCATTTGAGTGGAAGACAGTTTCTTTTGAAGTTCCTCCTGAAGAAGATGCACCACAATTTCTTTGCTCCTCAGAAATTAGAAGAGCAATCAACTCCTCAAAATCAGGAAATCTTTCACGGACGGAAATGGATGTTCGAAATTGTGCATAATCCAATCCTAGACCATTCAAGGTCACAGAAACTAAATCATCATCTTCCACTGGCGACCCAATGGAAACAAGTGCATCTGCAATCTTCTTCACCTTCATGTGGTAGTCATTGATGCTCATACTTTCTCTTTGCACATTTTGCAACTCTTGCTTGAGCTGCATTTTCCTGGCTTGTGTATTTGTGCTATACATTTTTGACAAAGTATCCCATGCCTCCTTTGGCGTACTTGCATCCTGAATATGCATAATCATAGAGTCTGAAATACTGATAGACAGCCAGTACATAACTTTTCTGGCTCTCTCATGCAATCCTTTAAATGCCTGCATTTGCTGTTGATTGGGAACATCAGGAAGAACTGGTTCTTCTTCATTTCATGCAATGAATTCCCAATATCCTTTTCCCATAAGGAAATTCATCATTCTAAACTTCCATGCTTGGAAGTTGTTCTTGTCAAGATTTTCAGTGACAATCTGTGAAAGAGAATCAGATGCCATTACAGAACACTGCAAAAAATTCTATCACTGCAAAAAACACAGCTCCAGCCTCACAAGGGCAAATCTACAAAACTGACGAAAGCGGTATTTGACCACATAATCACTTCCTAGTGACGATTTTGCATCAACAGGCAACAAGGATGATTCTGTAACTCCCAACATCTCTACGCACAGGCATACGATGCAATTTCTATGGTAACTTTTCACCGACCTGTAGAACAGTGGTCACACAGCAAAAAATAGGGACTTTTCCTGAGTGCGTGCAGAAAACTTCAGCCTCCAAACAGCCCCCAAAATGGCCTCAAATCAAAAAAATAGGGCAACCAAGGACTAAAGCCCACTCCCATAGCATATACTGCCCTCTTGCTACACAACGAAGGGCGTCTCAATCTAAGACAATGCACTCTTGCACTTTTCGGCTGTGCTACCTACAGAGACTTGCTCCCAAACTCAAAAAATGAAAGCAACACTGGTCCTCTTACCAGAACACCGCGAACTTGGTTTGCTTTCTTGAGCTCCTTACCACGAACCAGGCTCTGATACCATGTTAAGATTGTGGGAGAGAAGGAAGGAGTCTCACTTGTAGCTTTCTCACTTGCACAATTGGAGAATACACACAAAGGTGGAGGCTGAAAACAGTTTTCCTCTTCTTAGTTGTGTAAGCCAAAAAGAACTCTTGTATAGAGAAATAGAAGAACCCTATATATGGGTCTCAAACCAAACTCAACTAACTAAGGTGGCATACTAACTGAGCCACGAACTAGAGTAGATAAGGATAGCTATCATCTAGCTATTATTCATGGGCGGTGTACCAACTGCATCTGCAGCTAACAAGTCGGTGACATAAATGCACAACGGTCACCCTGGCATATCACGAGTGCAGCTCGATATCTCAACAAGTCTTTCTTGTGGACAGAATGTGTATACTTTTTGTTTATAAAATCCATACAAATAGATAGATTAAAGAAATAAAAAGAAGAAAAGTAACCCAAATGAGATAACATGTCCATACCTTTTTTGGGTACATGTTCCAATAGGTGATGCCACAAAGATACATCTCGCTACTTGGTTACTACAATTACATGATTTTTGATAGAAGGTACATGAAGAGGATACAAAGTGCTACATTTGGCTCCTTTAGAAATAGTAAATGGTCTCTTGTAGACTCTCCATGATTGACTCCCAAAAATACTAGGTTATCCCAAGTCATTTAGCTAGCTAGCAGATATCAAGCTCTTAAAAAGCTTGGGCATATGGAGCACATTCTGAAGAATAAAGATAGATCTATGTTTAAAACAAAAATGCACATCACTTTTACGAATTATATCATATATACATCGCCATTTTCAAGATGGACTAATCCATGCATTTTGCTACTATATGAATAGAACTACTGCTTATGAGGATTCATATGAAAAGATGTCCCAAAATCAAGTATCCAATCTTGAGCTAATTTTTTATCTATTATAATTAACATATGTGCAAGAAGAGTAGAAGTGAATAACACTTCACCATCATTATTATGTATAGTCACTATATTGCTTTCTTCAATCTTTCTTGTTAGTTTCTTTATCCTCCTCCTTTTCATCTTTTTGCTCTCGCTTCCATTTGTAGCAGTACTTGATAAGACTTGTTTTATCACAATGGAAGTGTTGTATATCTTTCTTGGACCTAGATTGCCACTAATTTTCCATCCTCTTTTTTTTTGTCTTTATATTATTTTCTGCAAATGCCTAACCATTTTTGCCTTAGTCCATATATTTTCTACATATCTCTTCAATGGATCTTCAACCCAATACATTTTCTACAACATCATTGAACATCAACTCACCATCTGCAATTGAATTATTGATGGTAGTTCTAAAGGTACCCTATGATGTAGACAAGAAATATAGCATAAGGATTGCCTTAACCTCATCTCCAAACTTCACCTTTTGAGAAAAAATATTGAGGTGGGGGGCAATAGTAGATCCCTCCTTCATTTGCAACTCAAACAACTTTTTCATGACATCCACCTTATTAGAAATAGTTTTCTTCTCATAAGTATCACATAGCTTCTTCCATAAATCATGTTTAGTGGGTTCATTCACAACTGTGATATATTCAAGTTGTGCCGTATAGCCTAATGGTGGATTTGGCCAATGTGTCAAGCTCTAACTAATTATCTTTAGACATATCTATTGGTTTTCCATGTAAGTCTCTTATGCATCTCAACTACTTCTTTTAAATAAGGATACCTTAAATCTACTCCTTCCACAAATTGAAGTTAGTACCATCAAACCTCCCATTAGGGCCAAAAATACTTCAAAACAATAACTTTTATTAATCAAAAGATTAAGAAAATGGCTAAAGAGAGTTTGCCCCATGTGCAAGAATATGGTATTTTTGTCTCATGTTTTTTGGAGATAAGCTTATTCCTTTTCGTGATTCTCTCCTCCTTTTGAGCCAAAATCTTCAAAGTTTGACATGTCTTGGTAGTCCAAAATCTGTATTTAGTTACAAATTCTGGGAAAAGACTTGATAAAAATGGGATGAAGTTAATATTGACTATTAGGAAAACCCATCGGAGATGTCCCACAAGTACTCTCTTCTCTTCAAGCTTAAGAGAATATGGATCAAACTTCATAGGAGAAAGAATTGGCATTCCTTTCTTTTTGGAGTTCATCTTAATGGTCTTTGTGGTTGACTTTCCCTTTCCCTTGCTATTGCCATTTCCCTTTCCCTTGCCCTTAGTTGAAGACTTTTGTGGAGGACGGGAGTCGAGATTTGACTGATGTGATTTTCCTATCCAAGATCAACTCAATGCATCGCTCTCTTATCCACCACCTATATGAATCAAGGTAATCCTAGCACTACAATAATAAATGTAATAATTCAAAAACTAATAATGATCCCTCAAAAAATAAATAATATGAAGGAGACTTACATTTATCCCATTTGTCTTTAGTAAATTTGAATCTATTGCTTGCATACATTTGAAATCACTCTCCATCCACAAGTATGTACATTCCTTTGCAATGGTACTTCTTATTGGAGAAAGTTGTAAGGTTTTCTAGAATCAACAATATCCTCATATATGGTATCCAAAAAGATAGTCATTAGCCTGCCACTAGTACTGTAAATGGAAGCTTGTAACGAAAAAGACAAACAAATGAAATAAACCATTACCAAAAAAGCAAGCAACTTTCCATTCAACACACATTTTTACTTGGCTATGACTACCACTTAGAGAGTTTATGAAAATAATTTCTCTAGCAAGTACATTGATATATATAAGTCTCCAATGTCTTCGACAAAGCAAACTGTAGTAAGTAGTAAATACAATAACATGTAAGTATAATTTAACCCTTTTAAAAAATTGTATGTCTTTTTACATTAAAATATATATGGTAGTTTGTGATGCAATCAAAAGACTTAAAAAATATTATTATATTTGAATCTGATCTCAAAAATATTTAATCCAACTACAGTAGTAGTGGCTTAATAATAAATATACTTTTAGATATATCTTGGCTAAGAGAAGCAACCAATGGCTTATAGCCAATAGCAAAAACATAGGAGAACTACACAGTCAGACAATTGAACATCTTGTTTCTCTAGCATGGGCTTATCCTCAAGAGATATGCTAAGGTAGTCCTCTTTTTCAGAAGTGTAAGAAACATTGGTAACCATTGGCCATATACTTTACCTATCCTCTCATAATTAACAAGGCCTAGCAAAGCGATTTTTCTCTTGCAAATCGCATCCTCAGTCTCTATGGCCTCTTTCCTTTTTTCTTCCTAGACAAACTCTTGTTGAGATGCATACCTTGTTGAATACATGTGAATCACATCCTCAACGTTTGGCTTTATAACTTTCTTGGACAATTTTGGGAGAATGTTAAGGATCTCATAGGCTTTTTGATCAATAGGGGCAAGGGTCTTATTACCTTATTGAACCTATACCTAATCTACTGACCATGTTGAAATCTTTGTTCATTAAGCTAATCCTATGAGCATGAGTAATGGCAATGTAAGCATCATAAATTCAATAACAAAATCTTCGATTGCCTCCTAAAGACAAACGATTGTTGCAAGTTTCCATTTCTTAAGAAGACCAAATTCAATGGGTACTCTTGACAATTTGTCAAAAACATCATTGACGACTCTGAAAGTCTAGCATTACTTGTGGATGAAAATCATACAAAGGAATATGTTTATATGCCTATTAAACACCATATTGGGGAATATGGGAATTTCCCATAAGTTTGGGACATGTGGTCAAATATTTGGATTTGTCATAACTTGAACAATATACTCCAAATCGAGCGTTCTATAGCTCAATAGATTCCATTTTTCAAGCGCTTTCCAATGATAGGTCAGATCATATGGTTTTGAGAAAGTTATGGGCATGTTATCCGGGTGCCACCTTTTTAGTATTCAAAAAATGGGAATTGGGAGATTCCCAAACTCACTTATATTGTGTTATTAGGACCTCATCTTTAATAACGTCCCTGCTCATAAGAATGGAGCTCATTCCCTTGACATCTTTTGTGCAATATATGTGTTTTGTTTCACTCATTCTAGGAAATCTAGGCTTATATCAAAGCCAATTGTATTTATTGTGTATACTCATGATTAATATCCTATTAAATATGATGAACAACAATTGAAGGTAGCAAAGTCTTCTAGCTTTTGCCTAATGGATGAAGTGGTTGATGAGAAGGATAAAAATAAACATATGGAACCTTAGCACGAAGCATTTATTGACAAACTAGATGCCAACCAATTCAGAGTTGAGACCATGATTGAAGAAAGCCATGTTAATGTATATACTAATGTGTGGCTCCCCTTCTTGCTATATTGTTCCTTCTCTTCCCACTTTCACTAAGGACAAGGAGGACATACTATTATCAGACATCTGTAGGATCTTTCATCTCAGACAGGATTATTGTTTAACAATCATTGCAAGGCCTTCTAATGCTACAAGTGGCATAGTTGATGTTGAGAATAAATCCAATGAAGAGTTACTTAAACTAGACATAGAAATTGCAAATGATAAGTTTATTGATGTAAGGGATGCCCTTTTTCTTTGTTTCAACAAGGCAAGAGATGCTAAGGAAGAGTTGGGGATTACTCATGAGGAGTTTAATTGTCTTCAAGATTGGCTTGGAATTTTCAAATTTGGAAAATAATAGTCAGAGTATGTTAAAGAAGTGTAAGATACCAATGAGACATCATCATCAATTAGTCAATGGAATCCAACTAAACTAAAGCACGATAAAAACATATTATCTCTAATTTTGTCAGATATATTGATAGGTTTGAGTTCAACTTTCATTTTGGTATTTATATTTTTTATAGTTGGAGATTTTTGTAGATTTTGATAAGCTCTTGGGATGTGGCAAAGGATCAAGAGTTGGTGGTGGTTCATTGAAGGACATTGCACTTGGGTATTACTTGGCTAGGATTGATCCTCATGTTTTCTTAGTATTCCATAGCACCTTCTTAGAGGAAGAAACACGGCCTATACTATGTATTAAGGCACTTTACAAGGCTACTTTGAATAGCTACTCAAGAGAATTGCTTTTTGTAACTCCTCTCCCATATCTTGTGCTTCAAAAAAAAACTTACACATGCTTAATACTGAGATTTTTCCATACCTTGGTCACTTTAAGTTGCTAGGGGGATCTTGCTTCTCCACATAGTAAGGCCCATGGATTTTAAGAATGTGTAGCAATACAAGAGAATAACAATGATTTTACACCATTGATATTTTTTTCAAAGAAAACTTGCATTAAATATTTTTCAATACACTCATCTGATAAAGATAATGGCTTAATCGAGTATGCATAGTCGAGATGGAACTTGAGAAGCTTGTTAATTATTCTAATCTCTACATATAAAGTACAAATATGAACATTTCTAAGAGGAATTGAATGAATGGAATCCTATATGTCTTCCATGTTGTTAAATTTACTCAAATCTATAGAGTCTCTAGTTGGGGCTCTTCTTGTTGTGGGTGCAAACTACTCCAATCTTTAGACCCAACATGTTCCGTACAATAAATATAGGGATATTTTGCATTTTTTCCATTGCATGTTCCAAGCATACATTTGACAAATTCGGGACCTAAAACAGTCTCGACATTGGCTCTCTAGCACTAGCTGAACCTCTAAGACACACGAGACACTCCACATGGCCTTGTGACCAGGAGCATTTAAGGCTCACACTACACTAAACTCTAATATCAATTTTGCCTTTTAACAGGACACAGTCCAACGTTTACCTTCCCCTACTCCTCAAAGGGAGATCCCATAACATATAGGTATAATACCTCGTATCACTTACATAGGAGGCAACCTCTTGGTTGAAACACTGCGGCCTCATTGCAGCTCTCCTATATCTCGGGGATTGGCCCCTTGATGTGCTACCTCAACATAAAGAACAAGCGTACAAGCTCTACTCTTTGATTTATTGAACGATCTAGGAGTTGATGTTTTCTCACTGAACTTACCCCAAGGAACTGCTAATTTGTCTATCCTACAATAAGGACTTTCTCACACTCTCAGCGTTGGTCAATGTTTGGCATATAGGTGCCATGCCCATGGTTTTATACCATGTGGCATGCAAAATGCAAATGTGGATGCCTATTGTGCACAAACATTTTATTCTAAAACAAATCACCAAAGTGGAGTGTAAAAATAAGCCCTTCAATGATTTGCAATCTGTGTTGTTGCTGTGTTGTTAGAGACTAGCACCGAGTTTTCGTGTGCTACTAGTTTCTTTAACTTAAGTAATCAATCATCCTATATGATGTGCACAAATAAAAAATTAGACCTTGCATCATTTTCAGCACTTAAACACTTCCACAATCCCTCTTTATCCCCTACCATTTATGTGTTGCATCATTGCATATATGTAGGGTTTTGTTTTTTGTCATTGCATATATATGTAAGACATAAAGACATGGATTGAATTGAGATTATACCTCATGCTTCAGCCTTGCCACACATGCACACACAATAACCATATTTTCTCGCATTTTTTATCTCAGAAAATCTATTTTTTTCTCTTTTTTATTATTTATTTACTAAAAAAATTATGAAAATTCATAATTGTCAGTTTCTACTAATCAAAAGCACTCAACCCCATTTTTATCTTTGTTTTTACTCCATGGGAACTCAAAACACTCACTAAAATCCCAAATTTCCATGATCTCATAAAAAATCGCACTTTGCGGATTTTACATGTTTTGAGGAAAAAATTATTATATCATCAAAATTTCTAGTTTTTTCTTTCATTTTAGAGATAATATAGCATATGCAACTAGGATCAATCATCATTAATCATTTTTTCAATTATCTTTCATCAAATAAAGAAAAAGACCACTTACTCATAGAAACTTGCATGTTCAAGGTGCATATCCTTAGATTGAGAGGCCGCTGATGCTTCCCTCTTGTTGCTAACATGCTCTCCATCCCCGATCTACATCCTCTATTGCTCCCTCATTATTGTTTGCTTCAAAATCGTCATCACCCCTCTTCCCGCCCCCCCCCCCCCCCCCCCAACCCCCTTCTCTCTTTCATTGATGCATATGAATAGTCTCTAAGAGGAGAGAGGAGAGAGGAGAGAGAAAGACTAGAAAATCAGATTTTTAAATCCTCCATTAAAACGGGTAAGCTTATAGCCATCTCATTCCTCTCTCTGTCCTGATCAAGAATTTCCCTCTCTCTCCAAACGTGTGTATATTTTGAGGAGGCCCATTGACGCTTCCCTCTCTATTCAATAGTTTTTGTATTAATTAGAGGCTTCTTATCAAGCCTAAGGTTTAAAACATAAAAATAACCACTTCATATTTTTGTGTTCACATTGTCCTGCAAGTGGATATTTAGATTTTGAGGGGGTAAACCGACTTAGATTCAAGATCCGTCTGGACAGCCAGCTTCGCAGTATCAAAATCTCTAAATCTAGCCTTTGACGTGCACTTTCTGGCTCTCAAATCCAGTGGTTGCTTTACAACACCAAACCTTGCGGGGATTAAATGGGGGGGCCAAACGACGTGCGATCGACGAACGGAGACTTACGTTGGATTTTTGATGTTGAAATGCATGTAGGGAAACTCCAGCTCAACCATTTGCCACCGTTTCATTTTTCATGAAAATTGGCTCTTTGACATGTCTTGTCCATGTTTCCGCTTTAAAACGGCTCGAACCGCTTCTAGATCAGCTCAAAGTCGGATCCTAAAATGCAACTCTCAAATAGTTTTTAAGTTGGCACTCATATTATTCCATGTTAAAATTACCAATCCCATGAACTACCAATATTTCTCATTTTCTTTCAGACTTAATAATGTTTGGAATACTTGTATGAGTGAACAACCATTTCAATGTTTAACAATTCTCATTGATACTTGAGCCACACCAACCTAGCAAATCCACATCTTGGACTAGAACTTATGCACCAGTGTTGTTGTAGTCCAATACTCTGCTCATGATGCAAATGTTGACTCTTTCCATATTTTGTGCTTTATGTAACTTCAAGAAAAACTTTAAAACATCATGACATTCTTCTATCATGAGTTTATATATGTGGACCATTGCAATCTACACTCTTCTTAGATCAATCCATATGTTATTAGATGCATTGTATTCAAAAAGATTTTCTTTTTTGCTTCTCGTATGTCATAGACCATTTGAAATGCATGTACTCCCCAAAACCATGTGGAATCTCTTTTGCTTTCCGTATGGTATAGAGTCTTTGATATACATGTACTACAACAGCTTGAGGCAACCCAAAATCACTTATCTTATTACATTTAAGGTTCTTAAACCATAATTTAGAGATGGCATGATAACCTTTCAATAATATATTTGGAAATTTGGGAATTCTCATATAGTTTGGAAATTCCCAATATAGTTAATATTTGGCCACATGATCAAATCTCATCCCCTTACTTGAAAATGGTGTCTACCCTAATTACTATATAGGTTGTCTTTCCCAATTCCACTTTGAAGCATGGGTTAAGATTTAGCCATATTGCCAAATCTTTAACCCTTATTTGAAAGTGGGACTTTGGAGATTCCCAAATTCTCTAATATTGTATTTTTCTAACTAATACCCATACTATCACATTTCTCTACAATTTCATTTATTTTTACCATGACTTTTAAGTGCTTTAGTAATTCTTTGAGAGTTGGGCCTCTCAAATCTAGATTTTTAGGTGTCTTAAGAATTCTCAAAATATCTTTCTTATTCATGGTTTCCTTTAAAATATTGATTCTCTCCTCACCTTCTTAGATCAATGCCTGATATGTTAGGGACATATTTCTTTGTAAGATTTAGTATCCTATTCTTTACTCTCTCACACAAATTGGTTATATTTTTTATTAGTCTCTTCCTTTCTTTAAATCTTATTGGAGTTTTCTTCAACCATGCTAGCTTATCTTGTAATGATTTATTAGCATTTTCCAAAATGTCAATCTTATTTGTTAGCTTATAAGAAATACTTGTTTGTGTAGTTAATAATGCATCTTTTATTTTGTGCATTTGAGCCATGTATGTGTAAGATATAGAGTGCAACTTTATACAATAGCAAAGCATCATGTCGTAACCTTCCCCAACATATCTTATGTAGTCATGAATATTGAAAAAGGAGGAGATTCACATGTAGAAGGATCCTTCGGATAAATATATTCATCCACCTATAAATTCACAATCTCTGAGTCTCCATCTCATCTATCAATCCTCGATAATATATACTTCTCTAAGATGTATAAATTGGATTTAGCTGAATGGTAAGTTTGTACTTGTATGTGCCTGCACTTGTGTTACTTGGAGAGTTATTGCTAAACATTTTAGAAAATCAACCACAAAATAATATCATAGGATAGAAATCAAGCGCAAATAAAAGAATGGGGAAAGAGAATCATGTGTGAGAAGAAGATGCAAGAGAAAATAAACACAAATGTGATACAAATATCTTGAAAATACAAAATCTCTCAAGTTTCAAGATAAAAATGATAAAAAAGTGACCCTAATATGAATTAAAAGATGAGGGTAATTCATGGCAGATCCCTTCAATGAACCAAATATTCTCTCATTAATCACATTTGTGTAACCAAATTTGAAGGTTTCATTTTTCCAAAATCTCAACTAATCAGCAACTTAATTATTTTCTTACACATGCTTTTTTGAAGTGCTTTGGTCCTCATTTAAAGCTATGCAGTTTATTATACATTGTAGATGATGAAGCTATTTATGAAAAATAGCAGCTAACTATCAGGTGATAGAACTAGAAAATCAATGAGCTACATCATGAAATTGATGACATTTTGCAACACCTAGTTAGTATAACTACATTTGAGAAATGATAGAAAATGAACCATTGTTTAGAGATAATGCATATATCACCATCCAAATGTTGTGAAGATCAATTCATGTAGTTAAGACATGGTATTACAACATCAATGCTTCCTCATAGATATAGCATCATAACAAGATCTAACTATTTAGGAGTACACTAGAAGATTGATCTCCTTTTAAAATATATATATATTATTTCCCATTCCTTGTAGACATGCTATGACAAAATTCCAAAGTAGTAGAGTATCCCAAGTCATCCAGTTGACTAGTAGATATCAATTAGTCATTTCTAAGATTGACTGATCTACATCTATTGCTGTTATATGAACAAAACTACACCTTATGAGGAGTCACATGAAAATATCCAAAACCCAAGTATCCTAGCTTGAGGCACTTGTCTATTAGTTGCAATTAGCATATGTATTGGAAGAGTAAAAGTGAATATCACTTCACTAGCATCATTATGCACAATCACTCTATTAATTTCTTCAATCTGATTGCTTGTTTGCCTTCTTTCCTACTAGAATCCTTTTCCTCTTACTTTCATTTGTTACAGTTCTTTTTGATAAGACATGTTTTATCACAATGGAAGCATTTAATGTTCTTCTTGGATGTGGATTACATCTTTGTTCCTCATTGTTGATGTTACATAAATTACTAATATGTTCCTAGCTCTTGATTCTTCTTAAGTTGCTAGTGTCTGACTATTTCTACCTTGGTCCATGGATTTTATTTGTATCTCTTTACCTAATAAATTTCCCACAACATCACTAATCTTCAACTCATCACCTAGAGCTAAATTATAGATAGATGTTTCAAACATTAGGGAAAAAAATTCTTCAAAAAATGCACTTTTGTTAATCACGAGATTAAGAAAAGGACCAATCAAAGTTTTCCATGTGTGCAAGAATGTGGTATTCTTGTCTTGTCTTTTTTGGAGATAGTAGAGTCCACTTCGTGATTCTCTCCTCCTTTTTAGCCAAAATCTCCAAAGTCTGACATGTTTTGGCAGTCCCAAAGTCCTTATTTACTTATAAAATCTGACAAATGACATAATAAAGTTGATGTGAAGTTAATGACAATTTTTTTGAAAGTCGAGAACTTTTTGGCACCCAATATATTTTCATTAGTCTTCTTAATATTCCATTTTAGTTCATTCATCTTTCTCGCTGAGCTTCTTTCTCTACTTTTTAGTTCATTCATCTTTCTCGATGACCTTCTTTCTCTGCAAATTTAATTTAAGTATGGCATCCAGAAGGCGCTCTTCTAGTTTAGTAAACTCTTACATTGTCTATAGCCACAGAGTTGATGAAAATTGGGAGCCAAAGATCTTCACCTCTCACAAGGTGAAAATAAAAAAATGAGAGGATATTAAACATTAGAGGCACACAAGAAAAAGCACAAGTCAATACTTTCATAAAAGAGCGCAAGGCACACCTTGATTTATTTTAAGAGCGCTGGGTTCTGACCCATGCAAATTGTAAAGGTAGATGGGTGGTAGGAAGGAAGTAAGAAGAAAGGAGAGCAATGGAAAAAAGGGCCTAGGCTATGGCTGGCCATGTAAAAAGGAGATGGTCACCCACAATAAGGAGAGCAATGGAAAGCAGGGCCTAGGCTATGGTTGGCCATGTAAAAAGGGGATGGTCACCCATAATAAAGTATTTGGCTTGTGAATACTGTGCTGTAGGACTAGTGGACTCAATGAAGTTAATCCCCCATTTCTCGAAGGGTTGTCATGCGATAATTAGGGTTAGGTCCATGTGATCCTTACGAATTGGAACCTTTGGTCCTTTGGCACTCATCACAATGCTTCACAAAGCGTGTCGCATCTCAAAAAATGGCTATTTCTTTCAAAATTATACATGAAGGGTGGTTTATCAAACTGCAACATGTTTACATGGTGAAGGATATGCACTTTATCTCCAAACAAGTATGTTTCATAGCAAACACATTGTAAGACTTGAGTTGATAACTATTAACTGCCAAATGAACAAGGTGGAAAATCTGGAAAAGCTAAAGCAGAAGACAAAGGCCAAGGCAAAGTGAAACGAAAGACGAAGGTGCGCCAAGAAAAATCTAGAAACACAAGAAGCACATAAAAGTCCTAAATAAGGGAAAAGATGCACAAGGAAAAGCACAAGTCAATACTTTTGTAAAAGAGCAAATAGGGGCACAGATTCAAATTTTTGGTTGGAAGAGTGTGAGGGATTAGCTTTTGAGGTTACAGCAGGCTGGGATAGGGCAATAAGAGGCCCATGGAACCAGGAAAGACCACATTTGACATTCTGCTTTGTGAGAGAGAGTAAGCTTGAGAGCCAGGGAGAGAGAGAGAGAGAGAGAGAGAGAGAGAGAGAGAGAGAGAGAGAGAAGGAGAGAGCTGCAGGGAGATCTTAGGAGTGCCATTCGATTCGAGCACCATAGTGATTCCAGGTATGTGTGGCATTTCCTTGTAGTGTTTTGCACCTGTTTGGAAGGCACTGGATGATTCCATGGAGTAGGCACTGAGCTTGAGTCATCGCGCACAACCTATGGGTTGTCATCTGTGCAGTCAGACCAGCCCGTTCGATTCCCAGAATCGGACCACCCAATTTTTGAAGTCGGACCATCTGACTGTGAGAATCGGACCGTTCGACTGCGAGAATCGGACCACCCCGTCGGATCCGATTCTAGCAGTTGGACCCAGTGCCAAAATCGAACCACGTGCCCGAGTGCCAAAATCAGACCATGTGTTCGAGTCCCACAATCGGACCACCCTGTCCAATTTTCAAAATTGGACCACCCTGTCTAATTTTCACAATCGGACCAGCCCGTCCGATTCCCAGAATTGGACCAGCCTCTCCGAGTCTCAAAATCGGACTAGCCCGCGTCTGATTCCCAGGTCTGATCATGAGAATCGGACCACTTCACCAGAACTTAAAATAGAGGGTTTTTGAACCTGCCTGGCAATCCTGGCCACCCTGTTCACATCTCTGACCCCCCCTGGAAACCCAATTTAGCCCTTAGAAGCCAGAGACCAGCCAGGATAACCGAGGATTCACCCCAAATAGATAGACACTGAGTGGACCAAATTTAGAGCTTGACTTGACTTTCAGTAACCAACCAACCAACCCTGAAGCAGAATAGAGAACTCATCATGGACTTTCAATAAGACCTTAGATCAGCCAGAACCTGTGCTTAGAGCCATATCAGGCTACGAACCTGAGGGGAAGAGTGGAGTTTGCATTGAGCATTTCTTGCATCCGCACCACACTTTTGATTTTATCACCAAAGGTGCACTACAAGAAAAGAAAAAGCCTGTTTTCGCACTGAGCACTAGAAAGCACGAGGCACAACATGTGAATAAGATTGACAACTGCTTTCAATAACAAGGAACTCATCAGGAAATATAATAACATCAAGGAACCCATTATTAGGGGAAGATCCCAAAACATAGTTGGGTGCCTGAGAGCCCCATCAGTAGGACCTTAAGAGGACACGAAGATCCAGAAGGCGACAACATAGAGGATCGGACGCTACCGGAGCTACTCAAATTGATCGATGACCTTGTGGAGTTGGAAGTGGGAGCAATGCCAGGATCATGAGGTGGACAAGGAGAGGACCGACTAGACTTGGGAGAATTCCCAGTTTTAGTGTAGGAGTTAGTCAATGAGTATGACTTGTTGACTAGGATGGTAGTTCAGGGCAGACCAGAAGAGGAAGTGGTAGCAAGCCTAGAAGAGGAAAGAAAGATGATTAGAAAGGCGCTAGAGAGCATAATTGCCTATAACCATGAGCAGAAGGCTAGGAAACTTCAACAAGATGTAGACATGTACGAGGCCTGGCGTATGCTAGCCTTGGTTGGTGCAGCCAAAGTAGGGCCAAATGTAGAGAGAGAACGAGCAGTAGAGGTTGACTTATCGTTGAGTGAACTCATAGCCAAGTGGCTCATTGACAATACGTCCGCTGAGCAGAGTGCAACAGCCTTAGCCACCGCATTACTCTCAGGATTAGGGGTCATGCAAGGGGCAAAGGGGCAATCTAGAATCCCTATTGTAGCAAGGGGCGAAGGGGCAATCTAGAATCCCTATTGTAGCAAAGCATCTAGACAAGTATGAACCTAGCAATGACCCATATAGCTTTGTGGAGCAATTTGAATAAGTTTGTGAAGCAAACGGTCTCACGGAGCTTGCATAACGCTCTCAAGCTTTCGGTCTGTGCTTAGGTGATAAGGGGAGAAATTGGTATACTAGTCTAGATGCAGCTGAGCGCACGAACTTTGCCCGTCTTAAGGACCTCTTTATCAAGAGATTCTCTAAGGCAGGGTACTCTGACAATCTCATCATTCGGTTGATGAATGTCAGTCTCAGAGGGAAAAGGAAGACGTAAGGGACTATGTCACTCATGTGCATAGCCTCTTCAAGAAGATCCTTGCAAATGAGTGACCTAATGAGAAGGTTGTGTTTACCGTATTTATAAATGGAATTTGAAGTGAGGAGCTCTACAAGGCTTTGGCTAGTAACTCCACTCTACACCGAGACGTGTTAGCTAGAGTCTTTGAAGAGGCAATAAGGGTGGACAATCAACTTAGGGAGCGAAGCATGAGGAACACCAGTCGGAACAGTACAAGTTAGAGAGCTCCAGAGTGGTCAACAATTTCAAGAGAGAGAGAGAGAACTCTAGCATACAGGATAAGGGAAAGAGTGTTGACCAAGGCCAGGAGCTGGCTGAGGTAAGAATGGAGCTTGCACGATTGCAAGACCAAATGAGGAAACCTGTGCGGTCGCATGTGTAGTGTATACATTGGTGGTAACCACCTTGTAGCTGAGTGCCAAGATCCTAGATTTAGGCCGTGCTCGACCTGCAGTAGGTTCGGTCATGACGCATTACATTGAAGACTGCCAAGGAGATTCCCATATGCGTAGCAATACAACCGTCCATACTTAGGCAACATGCCACCTAACCTCTTTGGCAGGGGAGCCTAGTCGGCACTTCCGGCACCAAATGATGTAAGAACGGCCATTCCTAGGCTAGAGATGAACCCAACAGGCATACCCAGACCACCAGGGCCCTATGTAACCCATCCACCAAGTGACGCTCTTGTTCATTATGTGGAAGAACCTAGTGAAGAGGATATCTACGTGAACCCATATATATCCTATGATGAGGAAGGCAATCCAGTCCTGATGGACTATCAACGACCAGTACCAGTGATGGCGCTAGGTAGAGGAAGAAGTAGAGGCTTTGGAGGACCAAGCCAAGATCCAATCTCATTCTAGATTTGGCGGTCATCCAAGCCATATTTCATCATGCTGCCCAGAAAGGGAACATGCAAACAAGGACAAAACTCACCTTCGATGCACTGAGTGTGGAATCACACACCTATTTCCTGACTGTCCTAGATGGAAGCCATCAACTAGTTTTGCCAACGTGCCCTTAGTACCCTTGGGACTATTCGGTGTGGAGACCTTTGACAGTGAAGATACGCCCATCCCACTACATGTCATGATGTGAGCACAGGCAAAACATGCAGGCATCTCATTGTCTGGGCCAAGTAACCTGGATGCAGCCTCATTGGGAAAGAAAAGCCGGAGGAGAAGGAGAAAGAGAATAGACTCAAAGATTACCCTTAAGATTGAGGAAGCTACAATGCTAGTGATAGGAAAGAGGGTCACTAATGCAGAGGCAGAGACAGCTCCTAAGATAGTAGAACTAGGGAGTGCCAAGGTAGGGGAATACTCCCACCCCAAATAACAACTCGAGGCTATAGCCAAAGTCAAGGAGTGGGTCAAGGACACCCACGAATACCTTAAGGATGTAGAGTCCATACTGGAAGACCAAATTGAAGACCTCTCTAGTGCGACCTCAACTGGGGAATGCACCCACACCACATGACATGACATAGAGGCAAGACAAGGAAGAAGCATGTTAGCAAGCTAACCAAGACATATGGCCAAAGAGTGCTGATCAAGGAGGAAGACAACCACCCAACAACCTCCTCACCACTTTAGTAACCATGCTAGTAACCTTGAGCCTAGGAGATCTGCTTCGGTAGCACCCTTCCTTATGGCAAGAATTAAAGCACTGGGTGGAGGGAAAAGAGGAGCACACTACCGCTGACTTGCAAGAGCAGGACATAGTCACACAGATTCCAAGCCTAATGCTACACTCAGTTCCAAGGTCACTGCACGTCAATGCTTTCTGGGAAGGCACTAAGATGCATGTAGTCTTACCTATATTAACCTTGGGGGATGTAACATGAAAAGGAATCGTAGACATAGGCCCAGGTGTCAGTGTCTTGAGCCACGCAGTTCTACAGGCCTGGGAAAACCCACCCGTGGAAACGACTAGGTTCAATGTCACATTGGCCAACGAAATGAGGGTCAGACCATTCGGGGTCCTAAAGAACTGGCCAGTGAAGGTTGTAGGGGTGCAATTTTCCGTGAACTTCATTATCATGAAGGGAGTGGACTACGACATAATGCTAGGCCAACCCTGGATGAGGAACGCTCGAGTTATTGAAGATTGGGGTAACAATCTCATCTTCTTGGGGAATAGAATAGAAGTGGTAAGTGTTGAGATGGATACCTGGAAGACTACTCCAGCTGACCTTGATGCTATCTCAACTATGCTAAAAGGTGATGAACAGGCAGGCAAACCCTATGGGTCATTGACCAAGTACATCCCTTGCTTTGGGGGCGAGCGGGATTGGATGCACGTCTTGGCAACCATGGACCTATCGTTCTCAGATGTGGAAGAGCTATATAGGCAAGCTGCTAAATCCCCAAGCATGCCAGCAAGGGAGCCCATCGTGCCACTCTACATGATGGCATGAAGCTCACATAACCCAGGGAAACCGGTCTCATTCCATATCCCCACCAACAAGCTCGAGCTTTAGGAAATCATAGAGTACATGACCGATAAACTGAAGGGCAACATGGCTGCCAATCTAAAACCCCTAAGTGATCTTTTGGCTAAGCCTGAGCGGAAATGGACCAAAATTCACGATCTGAACCTACTATACAATTGGGCTTTAGTCATTGATGAAAAGGAGGTTGGAGAGGAAAGCCTGGGGGATGACGAGTTGTCAGAGGGGCAAGACTCTGATGATGAGGACTACGAGGATTTCCACTCTATTGGAGACGAGAGTGAAGAGGAGTTAGATACGATAGAATATGACACTGAAGGGAGAACAATCCAACAGATCAAGGCAGACTCTAGGCCTAGTAGGGCAGGCTAGAATGAAAGAGGATTCATGCAGATGGAGTGCGATAGATCCTGATTGGAGCACATAGGAGCCATGGATTACGAGCATGCAGGAGTGGCGTAACCATTGGTAGTTCTAGTGCTTAAGATGGATATACCTACTAAATTACGACCCCCTGGCAAAACTCCTTCCTCAAGGGAGGGATGTGAGTATAACTCAAAGTCAGAAGTTAGTACGGAGAGTGATCTCGAAATACCCCAACCCTGTAAGGTCGGACGCACCAAAGGGGACTTTCCAGTCCACCTAAGGCACAGATGGTTAAAGGAGGCCAGGAAGCAAACTAAGGACTCAGAAGCAGAGAGGCAAAAGAAGCTGCAGGATCTCCCCAAACGCTTCACAAAGGTTAAGAAGGGTGATAGAGTGGTGATTCTGCTAGGAGCAAAGAGACAAGGGCAAACCAGTGAGCCAATTGAGGGACCCGCCAAGGTCAAGGAAGTCAACTTGGCAGGGGAAGTCAAGAAGCCTCGACCTGTGTTCATTGCTAACGACTTGACCAAGGATGAGGAGGCTAAACTTGTTACTCTCCTATGAGAGTATGTCGACGTGTTTTCCTAGTCCTTGGAAGAACTTAAAGGAGTCAATCCTAGGGTTGTGACACATAATATCCCAATGGTTCCTGATGTGGTGCCAACAAAGCAACGACCTTACCCTATGAATCCCAAACATGCCTATGCAGTGAAGGACGAAATTGATAAGCTTTTGAAGGTGGGATTTATATATGAGATTGAGCACATGGATTGGGTATCACCTATAGTG
Source organism: Lygodium microphyllum (assembly GCF_053477565.2). Lineage (NCBI taxonomy): Eukaryota > Viridiplantae > Streptophyta > Polypodiopsida > Schizaeales > Lygodiaceae > Lygodium > Lygodium microphyllum. The sequence continues at coordinate 109,480,607 of NC_141156.1, read as the reverse complement.
ATCATTATGAAAAAGAATGGTAAAATTCGAGTGTGCATGAATTACAAGAAAGTTAATGCCGCTATGAAGAGGGACAACTACCCCTTACCGTATATCGAGCACACCTTCCTGGATGGCTTCTGTGGCTATAATCAAGTGCAAGTGCACCCTAATGACAGCCTTCACCACGGAATGGGGTGTATTTGCCTACATCATTATGCCCTTTGGGCTAATGAATGCACCTGCAACCTTTCAACGATTAATGTGCACCATCTTCAAGGATATGCTTAGATGCGAGCTAGAGGTGTTCGTAGATGACTTATGTGTACACTCTAGTTGGACCAAACACTTAGAAAAGTTGAGAGCTGTCTTTGAACGGTGTCGGTTATACAACCTCTCGTTGAACCCCTTAAAGTGCCAGTTTTGGGTGAAGCACGGATGTATCCTAGGGCATGTAGTGTCAAGGAACGGCATTCCCACCACTGACTTCTCAAAATTCGGGGTCATTATCGACCTACCACCACCCATTAACTACAAGGGTGTTTAGTGTATCTTAGGCCATATGGGATACTATCAATGCTTTGTACTGAATTACGCACTGATTGCTAGAACATTGTACAAGCTGCTAATCATATTCGAGTGGACTGAGGAATGCCAGTGTGCATATGAAGAGTTGAATAAGGCTCTCACCACTGCATCAATCTTATGAGCCCCAGACTAGAGCATAACATTTCATGTACACATAGATGCCTCTAAGTTTTCTATTGGAGCTATTCTATGCCAGCTTGGTGAGCATAACCTAGATTACCCCATGAGTTTTGCCAGCAGGCAGCTCACTGAAACGGAGATGAACTATTCCACTATAGAAAGGGAAGGGTTAGCCATGGTGTTTGCTGTAAAGAAATTTAGGCATTATCTATTTGCCACCCCCTTCGTCTTTTTCGTTGACCATCAAGCCTTGCTTTATCTCGTGAACAAGCCATGCGCTACATGTCGCATAGCTAGATGGTTACTTCTCTTGTTGGAATTCTATTTCTCTGTGGTTGTACGTAAGGGAACGTAGCACTACATGGTTGATCACATGTCCCGCATACCCACAGGAGAAGTTGCTGGACAAGGCATACGTGACAACCTACTGGATGCGCATCTCTTTGGCCAGTCTAGCAAAAGAGACTTGTTTAGAGCCGATTTGACACCATATTGGGCCGATGATGTAGTTCAAGTGTTAGAGAACGGTCTACCTGAGAGACCTATTGAGAAAGCCAAGCTAAGGAGACTTATCTTAAAGATCCAGCCATACCAACTGATCGCCGGCCCACTCTATAGGCTAGGACAAGACAGTTTGTTGCATAGATGTGTGTGTGAGTACAAGATGCATGATGTATTGAGAGAAGCGCATGGTGGGATAGTTGGAGGACACTTTAGTGGGGATACAACAGCTCGTAAGGTGCTACAATCCTAACTATGGTGGCCCACCCTATTTTGTGATGCTGCTAAATTTGTAAAACACTGTGATGAGTGCCAGAGGACTAAGGTGCTTGTGCACAAGGATAATATGGAGTTGACCCTCGTACTAGCACGACAACCCTTCGAAAAATGGGGCATTGACTTCATTGGACCTATCAGTCCTATGGCACAATACTCCCAGGCATGCTACATCATTGTGGGAACTGATTACCTAATAAAGTGGGCAGAGGCAAGAGCTACTAGGAAGAACGATGCTAGAACCATTGCGAAGTTCTTGTGGGAGCAGGTCCTTTCACGTTTTGGTTGTCCAATTGAACTAGTAAGTGATCAGGGCACACACTTCATTAATGAAGTGATATTCCACGTGCTCTCGACCTTCCTAATCATTCATAGAAGGTCCTCGCCCTACTACCCTCAAGCAAATGGCCAAGAAGAATCCACGAATAAAATCCTAGTCAACGTGCTTACGAAGGTGGTATCCACATCACGAAGTGACTGGGATAACAAATTAATGGCGGCCTTATGGGCCTATCGTACAGCTTATAAGACGGTTAGGCTGACTTATGAAACAGAGGCCATTCTGCCCTTAAAGTTCTTTGTCTCTAGCTTAAGGATAGCAACCTAGGAGCATTGGGAGGAAGAGAGGCTTGGACCAACCGCTTAGTGGAGTTAGAGCATCTCATGGAGACTTGACTCTTAGCCACCCATGCTTTGATTTGTGAGCAGGGACGAATAAAGATGTGGTTTGACAAGCATGTCAAATAGCGCAACTTTGATCAGGGGGACCTCATTCTACTATACTCTGTGAAGGGTCACAAACAGAAAATGAAATTTTGAGGACTAGGACCTTTCTGAGTATGTACAATTAGTAGAACAAGCAATATTGAATTGGAGACGCTGGAAGGTGAAGGAATAGGCTTTTTCAATGGCAGTCGCATGAAAAAGTACTATCCTCCTTCCCATCTGTTGCACGAGCCATCTATGCTTGAAGCCCCTTTCAACGTCTATGTGGCCAGTATTACTGAACTGACAAATCAAGATAAAGAAGCAGTGGCACCTGCCTACCTACGAATCACGGTCATTGTAGAACGGACGTATTCTTTTGATGCCTTGATCAACGAAGGTGCCGACTATAATATCTTGACACATGACCATTGCACATGCATTGGTCAACCTGAATTACAACCCACAAATGCTAAACTCAGCCCATTTGGGGGGCAACACTTACTCACTCTTAGGAAAATGCAAAGTGGCTGTCTCTATTGAGTCTGAAAGTATACCATTCTTCTTTTATGTGTTGCCAAACACTAAAGGGGCTAGTAATAAGTCACTACTAGGTCGTACTTTGAAAAATAAAACGAATTGCAATGTGGACTATAACCTAGATCGCATCCATCTTGCTACAGGCAATGTGCGCATAGTGACTACTTTTAGCAAGGGTTATCTTGATCCTTCTACAATTGCAAAGCCACAGATAGAGACCCCTACAACCATGCCTATGACCAAGCCTAGGGAGAAGGGCTATGATATCTCACCCCACGCTCAAAATGCTAGAACTAAGCCCACCAAGGTCATTCACAAGGCCAAGGAGTCCACGCTCATATGGGTGCCAAAATGACAACGGCCACCTCCTTGTAAACTGCAAAAACGTGCTTCTAAACGCAAAAACTATCAGTCATAGCCTAAGAGGCAGCTTACACGCTATTGACGTGGGTGCACGACCATGCCGTGATGGATCCCCAAAGATCTCTTGTGAGCACAAGGATACTATGAGGGCAACCCCTGGACATGGGTGCTTAAGAGTGGACATTCAAGAGGCTCAACTCTAAGCAACCTCACTCCAGCTAGAGAGGCTTGCACATACGGAGCCCAGGCTGCAAAGCAAGCTGGACCAGCACCGATTGTGATTAATGAATCCCAACACATTTATCATCCAAAGCTAGATGCCCTAGAATTATCCAAGTCAGAGGAGTTAAGCACCCCCATGCCGGCTCAGATAGAATGCAGCACACCTCTTATGCAACTGGAGCCCCCTGCAACATCTCAAAGTGCTTCTGAGTGCAAAGTCCCATCTGTGACGCCATCAATGGAGTCACCACTGTGCAACCCAATTGCACCATCACCACCAGCAAGTCTTAGGCCTTCGTATGAAAGACGATCTTTCCTTTCAGTGGCCAAGGATCTTGCTGAGACCTCGGGAGATGATGTAGTGACATGCATTAAGGTGTTAGATAACACCTTCACCACATTCGCTAGGAGCTATGAGAGGCTTGACCTAGGACTTCTCGATGAACCCCTTGCTTTTGATGTTCGTGCATTGCCATGCATTTGGGAAGAATACGAATTTATGACCGTCAAATTCCCCAAAATTTCCGCCAAATTAATCGCTAATGCAGAAATCTCAAAGGAGCAAGCCATTCTCAGAAGACTAATTACCTCATACCGCAAGCCTGCTCGCTCTGCACCTGAACAAGAATTGGAGGAGCTCACACAGCTTGCCAGCTTTGATTCTTCGTTCTTACAACTGTGGTATGCCTTGCAACTCCAATGGGAGAAAAAAGGTTACCTCATCATGACCAATTCCGAGCAAAGAAGGGCAATCAAAACAATTGGACATGACCCTACTTATGTGGCACCTCTTTTGTTTAGGGTTTTGGCCATTACACGCAACATACACTTAGATGACCATGTGTTAGCCCACCCTTGCATTCACCAATTCCTTATGGAAGAGGAACTGCACGTTGCTAGATGCCTCAACTTTGGGGACATCTTTCATGATGTCTTGACCTATATCACCCAAGCTTCCATACGACCATGTGAACTTGATCGTCATGCCCAGCTTGAATATAACCCTAACCTCTATACTTGGTTGTTGGCCAAGTAACTCGCCCCACAAAGACCATGTCAGTCCTCCTTCTTCCCTTGCAAATCCTAGGAAGGATTTCTTTAAAATGTAAGGAAGGGGGGGGAGCAAAGTGAGAGCCAAGTGATGTAGCAAGGTGTAGTGATGGATGAAAATGATCAACTAAATTTAAATAGGAAAGGATGCAAGGAGGAAATAGATGTTGATTTTGAATTATTTCCAAGTTTTATACCTCTAAAGTAGCACGAAAAATTGTCACATGCATTCTTTCTTAGGATTTTGTTAGTGATGAGTAAAAGAGAAGAAGAGAGGCAAAAAAGGGTAGAGGAGGAAGCCGAAGAACTAAGAATGAAAGAACTTGCTGAGTTGGCAGAGGCCACTCGTAGATCTGTCAAAGAAACCCATGGGGGAGGAGAGATCAATCCTTTGAGTCCCTGCCATGAAGCTGAAGCAAGTGGCAGTGTGGAAATGGCCCTAGTAGTTGTAGGCAAGGGAAAGCCCCTGTTGCACCCCCTGCTTTCCTCGTTTGTGCCAGTACCAACCAACACCACAACCACCCCGCAACCCACGCCCTCTCTAGACACGGCCCAATTGATGAACATGATGCAGCTACTTGTCAATAAAGTGGTTGAAATTGTACCAGAAGCCGAAACAAAAAGGCTCGCTGCCGCAGATGCCGAGTCTAGGCAAGATCCAAAACGACAGAAGCTAGAGGCATCAACCACTACAGCCCCTACTCCCATGCCATTTGGTGCTGACTATGACGCTTATGTGGCCGAGCTTCTAGCACAATTGGACAAGGCAAAAGAAGAAAAGAAGATAGCCCTGGTGGAGTTAGAGAAAGAAAAGAAAACTTCGGCAGCCTTAAGGCTAGAAGTTTCAAAGCAAGGAGCCGGACCAAAGAAGGGAAGTGAAAACTCTACAAGATCAGCTAGAAGCAAAGACCAAGGAAGCCCAGGACAATGAGAGCCGCCTAAGACAAAAGCTGGAAGATGAAGAGCAAAACCTAGTGGCAGAACAATGAAGCTTGAAGTTACTAGTGCAGCAGTATGCTGACTTGCAACAGAGAACTGCCGAACTGGCAAAGAGACCTAAGACAAAAGGCTCATTGTCTTTGAATGGAGTTGCTACACTAGTAATGGACCAAAGCATCCCTAAGCACCATATGATTGTGCCTACATATGGCTCGAGGTGCTGATAGAGGATAGAAGAGATACCACGAGCACTAGCTAGCACATCTACTAGATAATCATGAAGTAAGATTTTATGCAAAATGCAACAAACAACATGCATTGGTGGGTTTGGAGATGCTAATTTTCACATTCAAATACTGCCACCTTTGTTTCAGCTAACCAAAGACTCACTGTCATTCTTGGGATGAGCAACTATAATTGAATTTCCTTTGCATTGAAGATCATGGCAACACATAAGGTGTGATACACCAATCCCTTAAATTTTAGCCACATCCTCAATTATGTATTCATGGATAGCAAGCCAGTGATGTACAAATGGTAGACCATTCAAAAGAAGCCTTCTTTGTTTTCATGGAAGAGTGAAGAAGTGCTTAGCACTTGCATGTCATGGACTAACCTTGGCCACCTAGGAAACACATCCATAATGTGAAGGTCCATATCCATGATGAATTGGAGACACATGGAGTATTTTTTTGTACTAATCAAACTAATACACTACATTCTCTCATCTTGGTTTCTCCATCACCATATGAGTAACATTAATTTTCCCAAAGCAATTTGGGAGACCTTAATGTTGATAAAAATTGCATTTAACACATGAAAAAGAGTTTGCATCCCTTGTCCAATGAATGTATTTGTGCTTATCATGTAACAAAGCATTGACAATTGCATAACAATGCTTGAAATGGTGTGATGCCCAACACGTGAAAAAGAGTTTGCATCCCTTGTCCAATGAATGTATTTTTGCTTATCATGTAACAAAGCATTGACAATTGCATAACAATGCTCGAAACGGTGTGATGCCCAACCCAAAGTGCTCACAATGTCAATCATTTGCATGCCACTTGCTAGACACAAAAGAGAGACTACAACTATTTTTTGCAATGGAATCAATCTACAATTGATGGGGGCTAGAGGTGGGGGAATTGCACCTTGTTGAATATTAGATTGTAAGAAGTTGTCGAGTCCTTGAAAGAGAGACAAGGGAAGCCTAAAGACTTCTCTAGATCTTGCATTGTCTCCTCTTGTGGCCAAGAAGTAGTGTTCCACCAATCCAAGGATCGGGTTTTGATATAGAAACCAATAAGCCCTAGCTGATGAAGGAAGTCATGATAGTTGTTTGAAAGGTATGCAAAAGAGTAATAGATATGATGGAAGGTGCAATGAACCATGTATTGGGGGAAATCTGGACTCAAAAAGGGCCCTTTAGCTTAAGAGTTAGTGACTCTCCTAATGACAAGAGATTTGAGGTGGACCAATATGAGAGGGGGTGGTGTTCGTATTTTATCCAATCCTTTTTTCTCCTTATCCCTACTACTTATAGGATTCTCCCTCTATGTCCCCTCCCCTTTACCACCCCATGTCAAGTGGGTCTCACTCGGCATCCAAAAATGTGACCCAAATTTTGAAAATTCCCCCCTCCAAAATTGCATGTTCCTCTGCCAAAACCTCTTCTTATGAGATGTATAGTAAAAAAATCCATTTTTTGGTACCTTTTTGCAAAATATGCTTTCAATTTAGACATCCTCTTACCTCCATTACACAAATCTATTCACCTTTTTGTGCTCCTGACTTCTCTGCTAAATATGTGGGAGCATCTACTCTTGATGGGAAGTATTCATACTACGGAGAGCTTCAACCTCTATATTGGTGGTAGAAAGTGACCTTGTTTAATGTTGGAATTTTTTGTTTTGGTTGGCACATAGTAGTTCAAATCCCTTTTGTTTCCGGATGGGTAAAAGAATGGAGAAGAACTATATGCTATCAAGTGCTTTTCAACAAGTCAAAATCTATGTATAAAATGATGCATAAAAAATTAGTGATGAATAGATAATGGGATTTTATTTTTTAATGCTTCATACATATTTTAGATTCTCTAAAATTATATATTTTAGATTGTTTGGTGGTTTTAATTTTTAAATTTTTAAATTTTTATTAATATAATTTAATAGATTTAGAAAAAACTAAAAATCTAGGTCTATGGCCTTTAAAAACTAGTCACTTGGTCTCATTTTCATTTTCCAACTCTCCAACCGCTTCTCCTCTCCCAAGCACCCTTGCTCTTACCTCCACCCCTTCTTCCATGATGGATCACACTTTTGATAGCTTCATGCAACTCTTTTAGGGCATAAAGTCACTAGGAGATTTGATCTTCACAAGACCTTTTGTCTCAATACAAAGTACTGTGATATGGTATCGTGGCATGGTCCAAGCCTACAATACCCTCTTGAGTACATGAACACATACATATGAGAATATACTATTGGGTTCTAGGATTTTGACAAGTAATGGGTGCCATGCAATCTCTTGAAGTACATCAATGGCATGGAGGAACTTTGAAAATGACTAGGTCGTCTTTGTGCAAATCTCACCCCCCCTAATTCAAGCATCTCACAACTTGACAAGCTAGGGAATAAAACTTAATCAACAAGGCATTTACTACCTCTCATGGACTACCACTTTCATTTTGTTACTCAACGAAAGTGAGGACCAACCTGCAATTATAGTAGATGCTAAAGAGCGAGTGGGAAGCTAACTGAAGGATGCCCTTGATCCAAATCCTTCACTAATAGACAATGCTAAAGAGGAAACAGAGAGGCTATAGAAGAGGCAAAAGCTCTAGACCTTATGATCGATACAACTATAATTATTCTGGATAACACCTTAGGAGGTGGCTCTAGTAAATATGAGGGTACCCCCTCTACCATCAATGCAGATTGTTACCTCGATTAAGTTACTATGTATAAACCTAGGCATCACATGTGTTCAAGGCATGTTTTATATACCCCTATGTAACTTGTTTTGTAAAATTTTCTTGACCCTTATGTGACCTTTTTAGCAATATTTATAAATCCCTTATTGTGACTTTATTTTTTTAAGTAAAGAATTTAATAGATCCCTATGTAATAGATATAAGATACTACAATATAGAATTGACCACGAAGAAACTCCCAAGAGTTCATAAAAATCTCCTAGTAGTTCTAGGGATTATGAAAATATCATTGTAATATACGACATCGAAAGGTAGATTTCAATTTCTTATGGATAAAAGTAAGATTTTAAAATAATTTCTAAATAAAGACATCAGGTATACAACTAGAGCATGCAATTCTCAACCCAGAACTAGTTAGTGAAGGGCATTCACGTTAGTGTCTTTACGACTAGCATTGCCTAAAGCTATGACGCACAATTATTAGAAACCTAGACTAGTCTTAGAGGTGTTTAATAAAAATATACAAAAACAAATAATTTGAGCATCATATTACTATCTTTGGGCTCGCTTGCATTGCAATATTGATCTTGATGTTGCACTATTATGGTGGTAGTAGGGCTCTACCAATGTATATCATTGTATCTTTTGTATCTAGTTCATCTCAAAATATCCTCTCCACCATTCAAGTTGCAATATGATTGGGTGTCTTTTGAGAAAAATATATATTTTTCAAGATTTTTTAAAAATATTTTTTAGACAAAAATAGATCAGATTTACTGATGTGGTATTTTTGGAAGAGTGGTGTTCCCTTCTTGGAGGATGAGCTAATATAGAGGGCATTTAATGCAAAAAAGTATATAAAAAATGAGTATTTCAACTTGCAATATGATTGGATACCTTTTAAGAAAAAGAAACCCAATTTTTATGAAAATTTATAAATCATCTTTTGGGGCAAAAATAAATTTGAGTTGCTGATGTAACACTTTTGGAAGAGTGGTGATCCCAACTTGGAGGATGAAAAGGGCTAGTAAGGGTGAAAAGAAAGGGAGACCCCCCTCCTTTCCCGGTAGTAGGGTCCTCCACAAAAAAAGGGTGGAGCTTAGGAATGTAGGGGGGCCAATGGACAAAAAGACATGCAATGATGACCATTGAAGAGGGAGTAATCTAAGATTAAAGTTTTCTGATCAATTTCTTACGAGGCTCTTTTTGGGTCCATATTCCTCCTAATGCTCTGCGGATGCTCAACAGTGGGCATGTAATTGACTTGTATTTCCTCAACTTACATTAGCCTTGCTCAAGGAAGAATGCTGCCTCATAATTTTCGAGAGAATCACTATCATGAATGTGGACATAATAGCCAAAAGAACTCTATGTTACATCTTATCCATGGTCTGCAATCCAAGAGCAAAACAGACACAAGGATGGAAAGTTGGGATGACATGAGAGAAGGAAGTGGGCATAAACACATCCATAGAAGCTCCTTTGACAAACTTACCTTCCACCAGTGTACTAGCAAGTGCAACCAGGATAGTCTGAGCTGAAACCTTGAGCTCATTGTTCAAGGCAAATTACAACTAGTGGATATGGATTGCTTGCTTCAGAGAGGAATCCGAACACAGTTTGTGCATATTTTCCAAGCCCCTGCATCACGCAGGTAATTCAAAAGCTACAGAATCAATCGGTAACGTCGTGAGTATTAAAATGCTGTTTCGTATCTCTACATGGCGCCATGGCCGACCGCGGACATGCACGAGAGAGAGAGAGAGAGAGAGAGAGAGAGAGAGAGAGTCGCAGCCTGTAGGGATGGGTTGACAAAATGCTGACAGAGAAACAATCAGTCCGTGGGAGACAAACAGCCCACAGGGATGTTTCGCCAATCGTGCGCAGGGAGAGAGTCAAGTTGCATAGACTCGCAGTCGATGGTTTACCGTTGATTCTTTTTGTAATGACTGATTTGCGTTTTGTATCTTTGCTTTGAGAAAATAGTAAGGCAATCACCTTCCAGGACTGATGGGTGCTTGGCTAACTGCTAATCAACCATGCATGCGTAGGCATGCTTCCATGACTTCTCAGTTCCTCCATGGATAGTGAGTGACCTTTCATCCCTCGGGCTATGAATCCTCTCCGCGCTGATCTAATTCGTGTCGACATTGAATTGTAGCTCCTCGTAATTAATGGCAATGGGCTTACGTAGTCATACGAATCGACTCGAGAGAGTTAGTCATTCATAGCTCAGGGCACATTGCACAAGACACATTAGCTTAGGCATAAGTCACGTACGCACAAGCGCAAGTCACACAGAGTATAGGGTAGGTTCACACATGTATCATGACTAGACCGTACATATGCACGCCCATTCTCATACACACACTTAACCATGTCCATACACACACACACACACTCACTCGCATCACACACATATATATCAAACACTTATACACATTTTTTGCCATAAACCTAAACAAACACAATGCACACAATACACATTTACATGCTTATGCACTTCATGCACTAAGCACACACTAAACTCACCAATGCACCACATACACACATATTAACCCACTAATACATACCCACACCTCTTTCCCATACAAACATCTATACCCCAAAAACACACACCATACTATTAATGGTATTTGGAGAGAGGCAAAGTCAAAGTGCAAGTGTAGCTATTGCAACTATTACTTTTTATATGGATTATTATTTTTCAGAGCTTCACTATATTATTTTGGGCACTTATGTATTATTGTTGTACTTCATGGAAATCAAATTATCATGATTGTATTATTCTTTGAGAGTCCGGCTCACATGCCCATGTGTGAAATACGTCGGATCTAGAGCATGGCAGATGCGGAAGCTATGGAGGTTGAAAGAGGAAAAAGAAACTCATGAAGACATTGACCCTGACTAGGAAAAATTGTTACATAAGTGAATTAGGTTCCAAGATTGAGACTTGGACTCATAAACACAATCTTGTCTATTGACAGTGACATGACACTTTACTGGAAAGAAAAGAGTACTATCATTGCATTAGAAAAAGAGTGCAAGTACAATGCTTTATAGGATTTGAGTGGTGGTACTTTCTCCTATTGTGCATATGGGATTCTGGTCCTGAGCCCTCACTGCTCCTCACAAAGGGACTGAAGAAGATGTGATTGCAAATATCTCAATACCCCTCCTCAATCACAACCAAAAGTACAAAGTGTATAGAGGCTTTAGTGAAAGCAACACCTGCAAATTGTGGGCACACCATAAACATGGCAAAACACCAAAGGCTATTGCAGAAAAGGCCAAGTGTGGGTACCACAAACATGATGGACATCCAGAGGCTATAGCAGGGGCCTCACAAAGTGCACAGAGGCTGTAGTACAAGGATAACTGAGGAGTTTACAAGTTTATGTCTGAGGCATTAGGGCTAGGAAATATGCAGCTGAAAAAGTCTGTCTGAATAGAAGGACTAATGAGGTTTGTCCTTCTCCTACTGGTGTTCTTCTTCTTCTTCCTTTTCTCCATTTTCTTCTTCTTCTTTGACTCCAACTAGATAGGCCTTTTGGGACTGTTAACCCTCAAATGAACGAAGGTGGAAAATCTAGAAAAGCTAAAGCACAAGACAAAGGCCAAGGCAAAGTGAAACGGAAGACAAGGACACATAAGGAGAAAAGTCCTAAATAAGGGAGAAAGGTGCACAAGGAAAAGCACAAGTCAATACTTTTGTAAAAGAGCGCAAGCGCATCATGGTTTAATTCAAGGAGCACCAGGCTCTCACTTGTGCAATTTGTAAATGTAGATGGGCGGTGGAAAGGAAGCTAGAAAGATAGACAGGCAATGGGGAAAAGGGCCTAGGCCATGGCCAACCATGTAAAAAAGGGGATAAGGGGATGACCGCCCAAAAGAGATTTAGGATTTTGTATATAAAGTTGAAAAGTGAATGAGAAGCTCATTCTTGTGTGTGGCCAAAAGTGGCTCCCCTCTTCTTCTTCTTCTTCTTGTTCTTGTTCTTGCTTGCTTGAGCTTGTGCTTGAGAGAGGGAGTGTGAGAGTGTGAGGGAGTGAGTGTGTGAGGGTGAGGGACCGGGAATGAGAAGCTCTCCATCTTCTCCTCTCTTCTTCTCTTCTCTTCTCTTCTCTTCTCTTCTCTTCTCTTCTCTTCTCTTGCTCGCGGCAATGGAGCTTGGAGTGTGGGGCTTGAGGATGGAGCTTGCTTGAAGCTTGGACTTGGATCGTGGAGCTACTGGAGTGTGCGGGAGAGGAGGTAACTTGATTGGCATGGAGGTAAGCTCACTACACCTGTAGATATGGATGGCGTGTCGGCTATGTGAGAGGTAGCCATTAGTGCTCGGCTTGGAACGCTTGAACAATAAGCGGTCCGTGGGTCTTGGCGGTTGAGCGAAAGCTCCCGCATTTTGGTTCCATTACCGGGACAAACTGATTCAAGCCTTGAGCGCTCCCGCGCTTCGAATTGAGCATTGGAGTAGGGTTTTCCCCGAACCGGTGCTTGAGGTAGATAGGTAGTAGCGAGGGAGTTTGAAGAGGTATTCGATCTCCTTAGCAAGTAGGTTTTTGATTTGTTGTTGAATATTAGAGTAGGACCATTCATCTCCATCTCTGGTTTTGATTTTTGTTAATTAGGATAAGGTTAAGATAGGAAAAAAGAAGGAAAACAGCAGGGTTTTCTGTTGCTGTATAACAGGCTGAAACAGGAAAATAGGGGCACAGATCCAGATTTTCGGCTAGAAGAGTATGAGGGACTGACCTCTGAGGTCACAACAGGCTGGAATGGGGCAATAAGAGGCCCAGGGAACCAGGACAGGCCACATTTGACACCTTGTCCTCTGAGAAGAGAGTGAGCTTGAGAGCCAGGGAGGGAGAGAGAGAGAGAGAGAGACCTACGGGGAGATCGTTAGCGTGCTGGTCGAGTCGAGCGCCACACCATTTTCAGGTACACCAGGCATTTCCCTTTGTGTCTTTGCATCTAATTAGGCGGCTCGGTGTGATTTGGTGAAGTAGACATCAGTCTAAAGCATCGCGTGCAACTTGCGGGCCGTCAACCGCGCAATCAGACCAGTGCGTCCAAGCCCCAGAATAGGATTGCCCTATCTGTGGAGTCAGACCATCCGACTCCGAAAATCGGACCTCACCAAAAACCATCCGACTCTGAAAATCGGATCACCTTGTCCGATCCGATTCCTAGAATCGACCACTGCAAGAATCAAACGTGACCAAAATTGGACCATTGGGCCGATCGGACCAACTCAAAATTGGACGTCCGATTTTGATAATCGGACTCCTGAAAATTGGACATCTGAGAATTGGACAGAAAACTGTCAAAATCGAATAGGTATCTAGAACACAAATCTTGACACATCTAAACTCCGAGATTGACCCCAAAGGCTACGTAGAGCTAAAGGCACATCACAGATCCCTCATCGGGCTAAAATTTAGAGCACATAGTTCAAAACTTGGCTATAAACGGTCCTCCAAATTACGTATGGCATTTACCGTAACCCCCGGACCCTCGCAGAGGGGTTTGCCCCCTCCGCACCTCCCCCAAGTAGGTTGGAGAGAAAACGCGTGCTGTGACAGGTCCTCCAAATCGGACCCTAGTGTAGTAATGGCTCTACACGAGCATGGATTCTCACTTGCAAAGGAGCAACCAAAAGCCCATACCCAAACAGAGAGAAACAGATACCCTAGAACATCAATGGGCCGAACTAGCCATCAAGGGCAAAAAGGCCACATCATGAGAACACAAAGACATTGTGTTCAGACCGTGTCTAGTCATAGCAAAATGCAACATCAGTAAGCTACAAATGCGAAGATGACTAGACATGGCACTCTTGACGAGAGATGTATCTTGAGTAGCACTGCACAGGCGACCCAAGACATCAATAGAGAATCCACATTTGGTCGTGTAATTGCGGACTCAAGGGCATTTGTTAGAAGGCTTAAATTTACAAGCCAAGACCCGGAAGACAAAGACATAGCACCACCTGCTTATCTTAGGGTCAAACTCACCGCGAAAAGAGAGCATACTATCGATGCTCTGATTAATGAAGGAGTAGATTTTAATGTCTTGACCTATGAGGCATGGACCCTACTAGGCCAGCCAGAGCTGGCCGACTAATGCAACTCTTAGCCCTTATGGGGAACCCCCACAAGCACTCATAGGGAAGTGCAAAATCCTTGCGACAATTGAAATGGAAAGCTTGCCTATCCTATTTCATGTTCCCCCAAATAGTGCTAATTACGGAAAGGAAATCCTCCTAGGAAGACCCTTCAAAAGGGCGACCAAGTGTGAGGCTGACTATGTACCATAGAGGATACACCTGACACTACCAAGTGTGAGGATAGTCACAACCTTTAGCAAGGGTGACCTCATCAAACCTTGAAGGAAAGGCAAGGAAGGTGCTAGCATAACAGTCAAGCTTACTAATGGGAGCAAGGACTTGTTGGAAGAGTTGATACAAGCACAGGTCAAACAATGAGAGCCAGTAAGTGAGGCCATGCCTAAAACAAGAAGGTCAAGAGACAATGCCAAGGACGGGATTTGGACTTACAAATATCATAGAAGACCCCCAAAAAAGCCCAAGCCTTATAGACGCAGGCACGATGGAGGGTCAGCACAATGCCACAATGGGTATCCAAAGAGTTGCTACGTGCTCAAGGGTATTACGTAGGTAACAGATGGATTTGGGTACCAAAATCCCCTGCTAAACCACCTCTATCAGCTGAAAGCTAGATTGCATCAAAAGCAACGAAGCACAGGAGGAAATCTAAGAGAAACTCCACGTCTCAAGGCAAGAAACCAAGCATGAGTTCTCAAAAGAAAGAGCCTTAGCCTAGCATGCTTAATAAGCAGATGTTATATGTAGCTATTGAGTGTGCACAAAAGCCATTAGTGCCCAAAGAGCCATTGATTCCCCAAGAGGATAGCATGCTTCATAGGCATAACATTGCTCATGGCAATGTTAAATGCTTAACAAAGCAAATAGCAAAATCATCTAACAGCCACGAGCAAATCTCCCAGCCAGTGCCAAAGCCACTTAGGAGTCCAAAGTCTCCTACATCCTCTTCCCCTAAACGGACACAGGAAGCACAACAGTCGTCAAGTGCGGCTACTCAATCTCAATCTCTACCTACATCAAAGCTTCCAAATGTCCAAGAGGTAGGAGACACGGCACCATCCGTAGCTCTTGGCCCAAGGATATGCCTGTGCAACCTAATGTGGCTAGATCAACTTAGACTCGATCTACATAGGTGAATGCTCAAAGGGCAACAAAAGACACGACCACTTCCGGTCGCCCTAGGGACTTGACACCGCAATCCACCAAGGGTAGCCAGCCCGCTGGACTAGCCGCTACTACTTCCAATCAGGGATCATAGCAGTCACAGCCCTTGGCCGTGACTACGCCCCTGGAGGAGCGTGCTCTTAGCAGTACACCTATGAAGGAGGTGCCGCAACCAGTGTCCTCGACAACTCCAACACTTCCAAAGCACCTAAAGCCTAGGCTTGAGGAGAGACAACACAAGCTCCTCCGCCTGTGCGCTACGTGCCTACCCTCAAAAGGTATGCAAAGAAACGAGGTCCCAAGCGACACCGCCTCGGATATAGGCCGAAGAATACCCAGGCGAGGGTAGTAGAAGCTCAAAGAAGCACACAAGGTGTGGCAACACCGGTTGTGCAAGCCCCCAATAGACGCTCGGGCACCAGGTGCTCAAAGGAAGAAAGGGTAGCTCGAGACAAGGAAGAATTCGATGCATTGTTCAAAAGCATTTTGGAAATGGTTGCGGCCAGAGACTACACCATTCAGGTCCAGACCGACATCTTCCTTGCCCAACCTTATAGGAGCCCCTCATCAGCAGAGCCTTAGTCGCCTGACCACCCGGACTCATGCCGCCTCGTGCAAATTGAGTAGCCCCTATGATATACAAGCAACTTAGCAAAGGTTATCATGCCATAACTTTTTGTCTTTTGATGGTTAAAGGGGTAGGCTCCCCACTTGTACACACTTCCCTTACCTATCGCTAATATATGCCACGTCTTTAACAAGCACCGGAATGGGCATCACAATCGGTATCATAGAATTTTGAAAAAGTTATATCTTGACATGATTGCATTTGTTCGTTGTACTTGATACATGCGACTTGCATATACTCTCATGAAGTGACAAGTGGATGTAAGATGACACAGGTCTTCGTGTAAACGTGTTCAATGCCCAAGCCACTACAAGACCACCAACCTCACAAAGAACCGCGACAAAGCCACACTGCCGAATGCAAAAAACCACCCTTGCGAGTGTCCACATCACACGAACCAAAGCATAGTCATGGGCTACGCTCTCTTCCTGGGTCAAGCTCTACAGTTGGCTCATGACGGTGTTACCTCAATTGTACCAACATTATGTGTCGCAAAGAGGTTTGCAGTATCTCAAGTGTATCTCCCCATCTCAACAACTGCTTCTCTAACAACGAGGCTAAGGCACAATCATCACTGTAATATCCATTTCCTGAGCCTTCGAAGCTTGACATTTCCCAACCCATTATAGCCTCAACATATTGCAATGGTTGTACTCAGGCAAGTCAAAAGAAAAAAAACAAAACAAAAAAGAAAAAAGAGAAAGAGAGAAAAAAAAGAAAAAAAGCATAAGAAAAAGAAACAAAAAAGAAAACAGAAAAGAGAGAGAAAAAAAACAGAAAAGAAAAGAATGAAAAGATAAGAAGCACCCACAATCATAGCACAGCACCTAGGGGTCCTCAAATTAGGTGCGTCCAGTGACCTCGGTCGGCTGGCTCCGTCCCTAGTTCCCTAGCCCCCTAGCATCACCCACAATAGTTCAGGGCACATCAAGGGCAGGACATACCTAGGGAGCTTGTCTCGCCTATGGTTAGACCTGTCACCCTATGTAATGGAGAAGACCTAATTGTCCTAACTAAGGAGAAGGAGAGAGAGAAGGACTGCAGAAGAAGAGGGAGAGGAGAGAGAAAGGCAAGCAGAAGAGAGAGAAATAGGGAGAGAGAAAGAAGAAGAGGAGGAAGAAGAAGAAGCCATGGAAGCTTGAGAAGGTGAAAAGAGAGTTTCTTGATAATTTCTGTGATGCCTCAAAATACCCTCTTACACCTTATATACCATCAGCGTGACTGGTATGTTCCCATGCCATGTTCCCGTGATCCCCGTTCATTACAAACCATCCTGTCTCATAAAGTTTTTGTCCTAAAAAACAAGGGATGTAGTCATGGTTTGTAAGGATATGATGTAGAAAATCAGCCATAACTTTGTGTAGGAAACTCCGAATGGGATAGTTGAGGTGTCGTTACGGAGTCCATGAGATGTACTTTTAGCCCATGTGGTGGGGCGGGGCTGCAATTAGGTCAGGACCAAAACTAGTACAAAATAAAGGGTTGTCTAAGAATTACTAGTGTGGAGTCCTAGATGGTATGGCTGGAGAAAAACAACCATAACTTCCACTAGGGAACTCCAATCGGGGAAAGTAAGTGTTGGCACGGAGCTCCAGAGGTGTAATTTCAGCCCATGTATGGAGGATGGGGCTGAAAATGAACCGGGACCAAATCTGGTACAAAACAGGTGGCTATCGAGATGGAGACTGTAGCCCAAAACAAGGGTCATGGTTAAGTGCCAGCCAACACAGCCTCCTTGAGGTGTGGAAATTCATCCAATATAGATGCTAGTTTCCAAGAGGCTTCCTCTAATGGTAGGCCTTGCCATTTGATCAGGTATTCATGTATGGAACGGGTGCGGAGTTGCTTTTCACATTGCCCAGTGACCGCTTCAGGAATGTACTGAATAAGGCCCTCCTTATCTATGGGTGGTAGCTCCTCTACATGATCTTTGGGAGTGCCAATGAAAGGTTTCAATTGGCTCACGTGGAAGACATCATGGATCTTAGTGGTGGGAGGGAGTTGGAGATGGTAAGCCAAGTCCCCGATCTTCTTAATGATCTTGAAGGGCCCATAGTAACAGTGTGCCAACTTGTTGCAAGAACCGTCCTTTAGTGTGGCATAATGGGACTTGGGGACCTTGAGGAGTACCATTTCACCCTCTTGAAAGTCAAGGGGTCTTCTTTTTGCATCAGTATGGAGCTTCATGTGCTCTTGAGCCGTTTTGAGGTTTACCTTGCATTGTTGAAGTAGAGCTTGCATGCGGTCCAACTATTCTTTTCCCAGGGGGTTGAGCTTTTCATTGAAGATCATGGTAGGAAGGGGCACTTGATAACCATACAATGCTTCGAAGGGAGAGACTCCAATGCTCGAATGAGTGGAGTTATTGTAAGAAAATTCAGCCAAGTGCAGCTATACGTCCCAAGAATTCTGCACATCATGACAAAAATTTCTCAAATAAGTTTCAAGCCACTTATTGACTTTCTCGGTCTGCCCATCTGTTTGGGGATGATAGCCTGTGGACGGCGGAGCCAATTTGGTCCCCATGGAGCTGAAAATGGTCTACCAAAACTGACTCATAAATTTGGTGTCCCGGTCATGTACTATGACTTGGGACAAGCCATGCAGCTTAAAAACATGCTTCATAAGTTGAGTGGCAACATGGGATGCTGTAAACTAGGATTTTGTAGGGATGAAATGGGCTGCTTTAGTGAGTCGATCAACTACCACGTATATGCTATCCCAACCCTTCTTGGTTGTAGGTAAACCAGTGATGAAATCCATGGTAATGTGGGTCCATTTTCCTTCGGGAATAGGTAAAGGCTGCAACAAGCCACCCAGTTTAAGAGAGCTATCTTTATTTTATAGGCAAGAAAACATCTAGACACAAAGTTTTTAACATCCTGCCATAGGCCTTTCCAATGGAAGCTTTTTGAAACTTGGTCATTTGTTTTGAAGACCCCTAAGTGGCCAGCAATCGTTGAAGAATGCATCTCTTCAAGGATCCTTTGGGTGAAGGGAGAGGCATGGGGAATCACAATATGGCCATGGATCCAAATGAGGCCATTGTGGAGCTGATATTGGGAATTGTCATGCATGACACCTTGCTGTAATTTCTAGAAAAGAGGGTTGAATTCAGCATCAAGCAAGTATGCCTCTTGGAGCTCTTCAATCCAATCATGGTGGAGTTCAGTGATGGATGAAACCTTGCATGCCCACATACGAGAGAGTGCATCAGCCACTACATTGTCCTTGTCACGGGTGTGGGTAATCTCAAAGTCATAGTTTTGTAGGATAGCCACCCATCTACGTTGTTTGGGAGTGAGGTTGGGCTGAGTCAAGAAATATTTGAGCACACGGTGGTCACTTTTCACCTTAAATCTGCTGCCATACAAGTAGTGATGCCACTTTTTGATAGCATGAATGACTGCCAACATCTCCTAATCATAAACATGCAGCTCTCTCTCTTTATTATCCGAATTTTGGCTCTCAAATGCTATTACCTTGTGTTCCTGTAGCAAGACTGCACCAATACCCTATCCACTAGCATCACATTAGATGGTAAAATCCTTTGAAAAGTCGGGGCATATGAGGATGGGGGCTGAAGTGAGCAAGTCTTTCAGTTGTTGAAAACTGTGATCAGCCAATTTATCCCATAGGAAAGCCTCTTTTTTCAGCTTGTCTATTAACGGGGCTGCAATTGTGGCATAATGGCGAATAAATCTCCGATAAAAGGAGGAGAGGCCAAGAAAACCATGCAAGGAGGTAGTGGTAGTGGGGGTGGGCCAGTCTCCCGGAC
Source organism: Lygodium microphyllum (assembly GCF_053477565.2). Lineage (NCBI taxonomy): Eukaryota > Viridiplantae > Streptophyta > Polypodiopsida > Schizaeales > Lygodiaceae > Lygodium > Lygodium microphyllum. The sequence goes on along the minus strand of NC_141156.1, from coordinate 109,460,698 downwards.
ACATTGCACTTTCTTAGAATCAGCTTGGATGCCTTTTTCACTAACGATGTGTCCTAAGTACTCAACCTCTGTTTTCATGAAGACACACTTGCTTTCTTTGGCAAATAGCCCGTGCTCTCTCAGTACATCAAAAATTTGCTTGACATGCTTCAGGTGCTCATGTAGTGACTTGCTGTAAATGAGTATATCATCAAAGAATACCAACACAAACTGGAAAATCCATGGCTGCAATATCTTGTTCATTAAGCTCTGAAATGTTGCAGGTGCATTAGTGAGCCCAAATGGCATGACAAGGAAACGGTACAAGCCACGGTCAGTCTGAAAGGCTGTTTTGACTTCATCACCCACTCTCATTCTAATTTGGTGGTAACCGGATCGCAAATCAATCTTGATGAAGTAGCATGCTCCCTTGAGTTCATTAAGCAAGTCATCAATTAGAGGGATGGGGTATCTATTTTTGATGGTGATCTTATTGAGATCACGGTAGTCAATGCACAATCGAAAAGATCCGTCCTTTTTCTTAACCAATAGAACCGGGGAGGCATAAGGGGAAGAGCTAGGCTCTATGAATCCCATCTCAGTGAGCTCCCTGACTTGCTTTGCTACTTCCTCTCTCTCACATTTAGAGAGTCAATATGGGGGTTTATTGATGGGCTTGGCATGGGGCTCCAAGTCAATTGGGTGATCCACCAATCTTTGAGGGGGAAGGGTAGTGGGGGGTTGAAATATGTCCTCATATTCAGCCAAAACCGCTTTTAGTACTGCATTTTGCTTCCCCAACGTGTGTTGTTCATCATTATCCTTATGCAAATGCAAGACAAATATTTGGGAGTGTTTCTTGAATTCTTTTTTGAGTTGTCTTGCTGTTATAAGCTGAAAGTTTGCATTTTCTTTGATTCCCTCCAAGTGTACAAGCTGCCCATGTATTACAAACTCCATATATAGCTGAGAGAAGTCCATAGAGATTTTTCCCAATTGTTGAAGCTAATCACATCCCAATACAACATCCATGGGGCCCATGTCAAGGGTAATTAAGTCCACCTTTGCTGTGTCATTTTCAGCTAGCATAAGAGACACTTGTGTACATACATGGGAGCTCACTTCCTCATTTCCATTGGCCACTTGAACCTAAAGAGGTTGCTGTGATTCAATGGGAACACATGTCAAACGGCCAAGAGTTGATTTATTCACAAAACTGTGTGCGCTGCCACTATCTATGAGGATGTATACACTCTTTCCATCAATGTTACCATGCACCCGTAGGGTGTTTGGGCTCCTAGAGCTGGTCCATGCATCCATGGAGATTGAGCAAGCTGATATAGTGGTGAATGAGGGGTGCCAAGGGTCATTCCCAAGCATGTCATCAATGGGGCAGCCACCCACCGGGGTCAAAAGGGAACCCGTGCGGTGAGTCATAAAATTGATCGGGATCAATATCCTCCTCATATTCAGCATTTTCTGCAAGTGTCATTATTGGAGAGTTTTCATGCATGTCCTCTTCCAACTTGTCACTATCTTCCAGTACATACATGCTATTAAACTTGATAGTGGCATTCTTAAAGGGGCATTTGGATGCATGATCAGTCGTGTACTTATCCCTGCATTTAACGCACAAGACTTTGGCTTTTCTATCCTTCACAACTTTAGGAGTAATGAATTTTTTACCATTAGGACTGAAGCCATTCCTTGCCTTATTTTCAACATACTTTGGGTCACCTTTGGAGGGTGGTGCTATCCCAAAACTGCCATATTTTCTTTCAACATTAAAAGTGGGGTAAGTAGGAATTTTGGGGCTGCCTCTGTTTGCCTAGTAGATACCTGGTCCTGTTGGAAAGGATGTGCTGTCTCCAATTTTTTCAAAATCCTCCTAAAAACTTTGTAGATGAATCCTTATCTATGGATCGTTTCCGACAACATCAATCTTTTAAGAGGGATCATCTTCATTGATACCTTTCCAATGTATGGTGGAAGCTTTCTAATGAAAAACTCTCTTTTTGAAGGAGTCATTCAGATGGTTGTGTTGTGTATTAGTGTTTGTGTTGTGAGTTCATTTATGTCAAATCAACGTGGTGGTTTCCTATTGGATTTCGTGTACGAGCTATATTTTGGAGATTTGTGGTGATGGGGTCGTGGATGGAGAATTGAAGCTGATGCTGATGAAGACGAAGAAAACTTTTATATCCTTTACAAATTTGTTGTGATTTTTAGTTTGATAAGTGGTGTTAATGTATAAAGGGTTTTCCTTTCTTTGTATTTTTATATTAGAAACAGGTTATAAGTTGGGGTCGTGGTGGATGGATTCTTTTTGAGAAGATATTGAAGATCAAAGTTGAGCTTTTCCCTGAACTTATATTCCCTTTTTCCTGGGTCGTGAGGACGCTTCCTTATTAAGTGTGGGGATATGTTGAGTGTTGAAATGACTTGTTTTTTGGCTGATTTTTGTTGTTTTTGAGAGCTGAATGGTTGATTTTATGAGATGATTGATTGATTTGGAAGTGGTTTGAGAGTGTTTTGGATGATAATGATTGTGTTTTGGAAGTTCATGATGTTTGTTGGTGGTTCTATGATGTTCTGATAGGTTCTGATAGGTTCTGTATACCTTCTGTTTTGTTCTGTTTTGCTCTGTTTTGGTCTGTTTTGTTCTGATTATCTTCTGTAAGGAGGGATGGAGTATTGATTGATGAAGATTGAGATATTGTGAAAGTTTATTGAATGGTTTGTGAGAGTTTGGAATGGTTTGAGAATGAGTTATGTGGTTTTGATGACCTTTTGTAACCTTCTGTAGGTCTTGTGTAGAGCTTCTGTCTCTGTTCTGTTCTGTACTGTAGCTGTTTTGGTACTGTTCTGTAGACTGTTCTGTATGCTTCTGTATGTGTTGTGGTGGATGAGAGTGTAGCTTGGGAAAGTTTTCTAGCCTTGGAAAGAGGTGAATACAAGTGCAAAAGAGCTGGAAGAAGTAGCTACAATATGTCCAGCTGTTGGGAATCAATATTCACGTTGACATTCATGCACAACTTTGGAATAGGCTTGGAATCATTATGAGAGTGTCTATGCATATACGCCAGGTACCAAGAAAAGTGAGCAGTTAATCTCACTGAAGGATCTGCAGACTGTGAATACTGCTGGGCAAAATGAACATAGTTCTGATAAGCTTGACTGGAAGCTGCCCATTCTCCTGGAATTACTGGCCAATTGATCTGCGGTCTTGTAAGGCAATCATCCGAACTCCATCCCCTTCTTCTAGAAATCTGATTATCAAACCCGTCACAATCACTAACCAACTGAGGTGGTTGAGATATAGAAGTGTTAGGAGAGGGTAGTGGAATAAGGAAAAGTGGATGAAGGGAGGGATAGGAAAAATCATAAAAAGAAGAAAAGGTTAAAGAAGGAGTGGCAGAAATTTGGAGGAAATCACTAAGGAACGGTGTTAACTAATAAATAGGAAATGTGGAGGGTACATTAATGGGTGGAGAAGGACAGGGTGGAGAAGGGGAAAATACCCTATCCTGAATAAAGGAACAGTATGTAAAAATGGGAATTTGAGGGAAAGATGAAGGTTGGAAAAGAAGGGGTAAAATAATTGTGGAATTAGATTGACAAAGGGAAAGATATATAGCATAGCGGTGAGCCATTTGTTGGTAATAGAGGAGGGTAGGAACAGAAGGTCCCAAGAGAGATCGTCTATGATAGGCATCAAAGAAGGTAGCATCAAATGGATTATGTTTTGAAAGATATGCTAAGAGATCCATCCTCAGTTGATTAGTACTCTGGGCAAAGGTAGGAGCTGTGTTTTGTCTTTGATTTAGGACCACCGAATCAATCATGGGATGCCACGAATTATCATGACAATCAGCTACTTTGGAGGAATAACTCTGGAACATGTCAGCTATGCACAACTGCAAATGATTGAGATACAAAATAGCCTGTAAGACCACATCCCCCACATACCATGCCATATCCACCTCATCTGGAATTAACAAGTCTCCTCGTAGATACATGTATGACATCAACATGGTATCTGGCGTGACAGAATCTTCAAAGACCATCTTGACTACCTCTGTCAACAACTCAGCAGACCAAACCCCACTCCAGCCATCCTCTGGAAAAGGTAAATCCATCGTGGAAACCTTCATATAGAAGACCAACTTCTGTAAGTGGTAGTGGACAAAGAAAGAATGGTCTGGTGAGACATATTCTTGAAACTGCTCAAAGGTAGACCATAATAAGTCCATTCTGGACTGCAATCTTTCCACTTTATCTTGGAACAGAGGGCACAAAGTAGCCTGTCTCTGAAGAGTAGCCAAGTCCTGCTGTGAAAGAGAAGGAATCAATGGAACATTAGGGCTTGGAGGAACAGAGCGGGACTTTGCAAGTTGATCTTGCAATTGCTTGATTTGGGAGGCTTGGTTGGCCATTGTGTCATTAGCAGTCTGTAAACCTGAAAGCTTGTCATCTAAGATAGCTTGGAATTCCTTCGCTTCTCTGGACATTCTCTCCTTCGCTGCTGCTGAAAGGCTAGTAACCTGGGAGTGAGCCTCGAGTAACTAGATCTTCAAAGAAGAAATCTCATCACTTTGGGTGGCAACCAGTTGGGTTTGTTGTTCCATTTGCTTAAATAAATCTGCTAGGGTATCCTTAGCAGAAGCTAACTCAGATGTTGCCTTATGCAACTGGTCCTTAGATTGCATGAGCTCTTCATAAAAAGACACGTACAGCTGTTGAACACAGGCTGTCATTGACAACTCAATGGAACTTTGAATATCCTTGCAGAGGAAAGGAATGGCATCTCCTGAAACTAGGTTGTTCAGGGAGGGAACTGATATGTCCAATGATCCTTCTCGATGTGCTCTGAACAGGTTAGTACAAGTGAGATACCCAGGGAGTTCACTGCCAGAAGTAGCAGGAATAGGTACTGAAGAAAGTACTGAAGGAGCTTTATCCGCTACCCTCTTCAAGCGTTTGCGCTGTATGACCAGGGGAGGCGGAGAATCATCATCCTCTATGTCAATGGGTTCTGACTTTTCTGAAGGTGGAGGAGGAGGTACTGGATCTGATGGAGGAGGTGGAGGCACAGTCTTCTGTAAACCTGAATAGGTCAAGAAGGCAAACAAATATGATCCATATGTGACATTGGTAACATTACCCCTGGTGACTTTAACGAAATGCTGATCCATTTTAGTGAGGAGGTAAGTGCTCCAATCAATAGTAACTCCTTTCAACACCATCTTGGAAGTTGTGAAAAGCTCTTTGGACAAATACTGGGATGGCGTTTTGGCAGGCATAAACATGTCCTGAAGAAACTGACAGATCGTCATCCATACGGGATCAGTGATCATAGAAAAGGAAACTCCTGAAGAGTTTATCACCTTCTTAACATCCAGCATTTCCCTTGTCTGCTTTTGCAACAGCTTCATAATCTCTTCATTAGAGAAAAGCTGACGAGTGGTCACAAAAGGTTCACCTTTGGAGGGAAGAGACAGAGCCTTCCCTAAGCCTCGAGGTGTCAAAGTCATAGAAATTCCTTGGACTAGTCCTGTCTTCTTGCTGTAAGAGGCCAGGAACTCATCACATAACGACGGATCCTCTGGAAGCAGGGGAAAAGGAGTAGCCACAAAAGCAGCGAGGCCTGCCTTCGTGAGAGGCTCAAAAGTAAGTAGGGAAGAGTAATCCCTACTAACTAGTGGGACGTACTGGATAGGGGGAGGAGCATGAGAAGGCGCCATTCAGATGGTTACACACACACCACAAACACAGACAATCAAGGAGAATGCCTGCAAAGCAACAGACAAAAAAAACCAAGGATAAGAGAATAACCAAACAAGAAAACGTGACTCGACCAACTAACCCCAAGCAAACCACATCCTAGAAAAAAAATTCAACATGACCTTGAGACAAATGCGACCGAAAGCTTCATGCGATGCATCAGACAAACACCCAGAACCCCGTATCAGGCAATAAAAGAAAAAACTGCATACCGTACACGTAACCGTATCAAAGACAGTAAATCAAAACAAGACCACATCCGACACATATCAATACTACATCGGTGATAGAACTCTCAGGACTGCTCATACCCATCCCACGAAACGGTTCATTAAAAAGGGGAATTAAGTGTAATGAGGGGGAATTAATTTAATGAAGGGTTGATTTTAATAAATTATTAAGAATGGGTGAATTTTTATTAGGTGATAAACCTTAGCAAGAAAACGGCGGTTCCTTATTATAAAGTTAATTACCAATTATTAGGTTAAAACGGTGCTTTTATTCGAATCCCGACTTTGATACCCGACTGGGTCTCTAAATGCAAGTTCATTGATTACAAATTAAGGTGATGTGGAGCGCTTTTTTGCCAGCGCGTGCTCATGTGACGGCTGGTTTATTTTAATTAAAAATTAAAGTGCCTCTTTAGCGCACGTAGCACGTGCTAAGTGAACGGCGGGTTTATTTTAATTAAAAAGTATGTGTGTGTTGAGCGCGAATGCGCATGGAACTATGGGTGAATTAAAGAGTTCATTTTAACAATTAATTGGTGATTAAGGGGGAAATGAAAATAAATAAAACACATAAAATAAATACCTGAAAGGGGTGTGTATGTAATGCAGAAATGCGCACAGAAGAGTCCCCCAAAAGAAGTGAATCCAATAAAGGAAAAGTAAAGACCACTGATGAAACAACAACGACAACACCTTAGCGGATAGGTTGATTTGGTTTTTATTGGTTTTTTATTTTTTTTAAGTTGGGATTATTTATGGTTGGTTAAATGGAAAATAATCAAGGAAGGTGAGGGGAATTTTTAGAATTTTTATTAGAATTTTTTACTATTTTTAAATGAATTTTCTACATTGATTGGCAATTTGGGGGTAAAATTAGGAAATATTGAATTTTCAGAAATTTTAGGGTAGGTAATTTCCAGCGGACAAACTCCCAAAATTTGGCAAAAAGCAAAGGGAATTTTTAGAATTTTTTTTGAATTATTGTGATGGAAAATTAATTTAGAAATTAATTAAATCACATAAATCATGTTAATCAGATAAGTCAGTTAGAAGTAAGTCAGTTAAGTCTGGTTAGTCTGGGTAAGTCATGTTAGTCACAGGAAGTCAAGTCAAGTTAGGTTAGTCAGGTTGGATAAGTCAGATAAGTCCAATTAGTAGAAACAAACCTAAAGGGGGTTAAGTAACCTAAGGTGGGTTCAGGTTAGGGTTAGGGTTAGGGGGTGGGGTTAGGGTTAGGGTTAGTGGGATCCTAGTTAGGGTTAGGGTTAGTGGGATCCTAGTTAGGGTTAGGGTTAGGGTTAGTGACCAACTAACTAGGGTTAGTTAGTTAGGGGAAATGGTTAGGTTAGTTGACACTAATTAGGTTAGTTAACACTAATTAGGTTAGTTAACACTAACCTGATGGAGGAGGTGGAAGAGGAAGAGAAGGAGGAAGGGGAGGAGGAAGGTGGCGGCATCCGGCGGCAGGGCGGCGCGTCCGGCGGCTACGTCGGCGATCCGGAGGAGGCGGCGACGGGCTGGCGGCCTCACGGGCCCCTGGTGGTCCCAGACGACGGTGGGCCCTATTCAGGCGATAGCAGGCAGACGGCGATCCAGTAGCGGCGTCGACGGCGGCGCAGCAACTGCCTGCGACGGCACGGGGCGGTGTCGGGCGGGCGAGAAGCGGAAGGCGGGCTGTTCCAGATGGCGGCCAGGCGTGAGCAGCGCCAAGGGACGTGGCGAGGTGGCGGAGCCCAGGCAACTGACGGCGGCACGAGGTGGGCGGCTACACGGCTCCTGGCGGCGCAGGGCACGGTGGACGACGGAGCGCCGCAGTCCCAGGCGGCGGCGGAGCACTGCAGTAGACGGGGGAGGGAGGGAGGAAGAGTAGGGAGGAGGAGAAGATGGAGGGGAGAAGGAAGCCGCGGGGGGGGAGGAAGAAGGAGAGGGTGGGAGGAGGAAAGACACGCAGAAGGGGGAGAGGAGGGAAAGGGAGGTGGTTGGGGGAAGGGGTCGGGTGGTTGGGGGGAAGGGGTGGGCAGGGTGGGTGGGCAGGGGCAATGGGCGGGGGGAAAGGGTGGGTGGGTAGGGTGGATGGGCAGGCTCAAGGGGAATAGGGGGTTGGGCAGGGTCAAAGGGTTGGGGTGGGCAGGGTCAAAAGGGCACGTATCCCCGTCCCGCGCACATGCGTGGGGCGGGGTAAAAAAAAATTTACCGTGACGGGATTGAAATGGCGCTGGGATGACGGGACGGGTCATGCGAACACGACCAGGGCGCGTGGAGACGCGTAAAATCGAAAAAAGGCGCGTTTACGCGCAAAACGAGCGTGCGAATACACGTAAAAATAAAGAAAAATTAATAACTCCCAATTCGGACGTCAAAACGAAATAGCGTAAAAACAAAAAGTGGGCAGGACGACAGGGGGAAAACAAGAAAAATATATGACGGAGGTTTCGGGAGGGGGAAAGGGCGGTCACGTGCAAAAAACACAAAAAAAGAACCAAAAAACGCAAGTAAAAATTAATATCGAAAAATCCATGCATCGGAATAAGGGGCAGAAAAAAGGAAAACTGTGCAAAAAGATGTGCCTGACAATTCTATCTCATCAAAACATAATTCCGACGGAGATAAGACGCGTTTACATGGGAAAAACCCAAAAAACAAACCCGAAAATGGGATCGGAAATTAATATCGGACGAACCGTTCACTAGAATGACATGCAGTAAGAAGGAAAAATGTCCGTAGGAAGGAGTGACACAGGGTTATCATGTTAAACCACAGTTCCGGTGGAAGTAGGAAGGGTTCACATGCAAAAAACTCCAAAAATACGCCCGAAAACACAATTAAAAATTAATAAGTAAAAATCCCAAAGTCGAAAAAAGGTGGAGGAAAAAGGAAAAAGGTGAGGGAAGACACAAGGGACACAGCTGTAAAATAAAATTGAAATTCCGATGCAAATAGGGCAGAGTCACATTGAAAAATGTCAAAAAGACGCACGAAAAATGCGTAAAAAACCGAAAAATTAATATTGGACAAGCCGTGCATCAGAATGACTCGGAGTAAAAAGGAAAAATGTCAAGGGAGAAATTCTTGGTAGGGCTATGATGGCAGATCACGGTTCCGAAGCAAGAAAAGCGCGTTCACATGGAAAACCGGCTTATTCGTGCAAAATGCTTCAAAAATTAATAACTCAAAAACCGTGCACTAGAACAGGGGTAGGTAAAAAGGAAAAATGGGCCATTCAAAGGAAGGAACAGGGCTATAAGGTTGGATTTGGACTTCGGTGAACGTAGGGTGCATTCACATGGCAGGACCACAAAAGCAGGGAATGAAGAAAAATTGCAAGGGAACAGCCCCAAGGGTGGGTGGAACATAACCGGGTGGGTGGGAAGGGACCCCATGAGGGTAAAAGCAAGTCATGGCCTACATGCATGAACATGGTACGGCATATGCAGAAAGGTATGCACTGTAGACGCGCAAGGATGCGTCCCCACACTGAAGACCGTAACGGATAGGGTTAACCGAGCAACAGGGACCTAAGACCACGCCACAGACCATCCGCTAACTTTTCCACACTTAAAACATGACTGTCACGAAGAAACCAAAGTGTAGGGTTAGAAAAACTTGGCCCGTTTCGTCAAGAAGCAAGGTTGAGTATCGATGGCACGTCTAGTGTGGTTGTCGGCTTCTGGAGGGACCAAGGCATCTTCACAGCGCACGTCCTTCATGGCAGGGACCACGTGGCAATACCCAGGGAGGTAGCTGGTCAAAGGAATCGTAGGAAATCCGTCGATGATGAGGGATATTACACTCAACTCGCAGTCACACAAATGAAATGAAAGAACAGTCACTCGCCCCATGACTAATATCACTCGAGGAATAATGATGGAAACCCATATCTCATACCCGGTTGAGGAATCAACAAGGGGGAAATGGTGCAGAAAGAGTATGCCAGGGTGCACAGTTGATGGTGCATTAGTGCGTCCAACCCTGTCTGGCATAAGTGCAAGGAGGAAGGCAAGGGAGCCTTACAATGCAGTGTACAGAACAGGGTGACGTGTCTTGTGTTGACGGTAAAGACCCATCCCGTGGGTGCATAGGAAAACGGGAACATACCTGACTCCAAGTGTCGTAACGTCCCTCAATCTCACCTCTCGGTAATTGATTGAAGAAACTCCAGTCACACTCAGCCCACCCTCTGTCTCACGCTCTGTTGATAGTTACAGAAGGGCAGCCTTTTCCTGAAACCCGTTGATGTAATCCTCTCGATCACTTGTGCAAAGGTTGTATGCCTTGTGTGCATTTGATGGTGTAACTGTGCATCCCACCTTGTGCCGGCATACGTGCAAAAAGGAAGGCCAGGGAGCCTTATAGTGCAGTGCACAGAAACAAATTGTGCTTTGTGCATTGAGAGGCCCATCCCGTGCGTGCAACACTTCAGTCACACTTCTCATCTCTCATTTGATTTGAAGGGAAAAGACTGGTCACTCGCCCCACCCTCTGTCTCACTCTCTATTGATAGTTATAGAGGGCAACCATACTCACTTCCCCATCCAGTTAGGATGAAAGCTCACATCACTCAAGGGGTTGTCGATGAAGATCGCTTCGTCAGTTGTTGAAGAGGCTTACCCAGGGAGGTAGCCATCAAATCGAACGTTGTGTTGAATAGGACATGTCATCTGCTAGAGGACAGTTAGGCACTTTGCAGAGAGACCCAGGACGCAGCGTACCAAGGGAGGCAGCTTCGGAATTGGATCCTGGAAATATCAATTAATGAATCCACTTTCTGGACTGATGGGTGTTACCACCTTTTCCACAGCCAGCTTCTCGCCCAAGGGTGTTTACCACCTTTTCTTGGAACGAGGCCTGCTATGACAGGGAATTGCTTCCTTTTCTCATAACAGATTTGTTTTGTTTTGTTTTTTTTTTTCTTTTCTTTTCTTTTTCTTGTTTTTTCCTATTCCCGAGGGTGTTTCCACCTTTTCTCGAAGAATAGGTCGGCATGACAGGGACCTAAGTCCTTTTCTCCCATGACCGATACGTTTTGTTTTTTTTTCTTTTTCTTTCTTTCTTTCTTTTCTTTTTCTTTTTTTTTTTCGAATTGAGCAAGGGAATGGTAGAACTACCATTTGTCAGAACCCACCTCACCACTGTCGCTGATGGAAAATAGAGCATAAGAGATTAAGGCTGGAAGGGGGATTTGAGGGGATAGAGGGTTGCGTCCACTTCATCAGGAATGACTGAAGAACGGTTATCACAAGTAGCATCATAAGAAGTGCAGCGCCACGCCAACGATAAAAAAGATCAAGTGACCGTAATTGTCAAGATCCCCAAGGAGGGAAGTACTTCTTTAGGCGATATCCATTGATCAGAAAGGGATCATTAGAGGCATCAATGGTCTGCACTTGGACAGAGCCATTAGGGTTGACGGCAAGTACCTTATAGGGGCCCATCCACCGTTGTTGAAGCTTGCCAGGAAACTTGCCAAAGCGTGAATCATAGGCTAGGACCAAATCACCTTCTTTGAACTCCTTGTGCTTGATGAAGCTATCATGGTAAGCCTTACGTCGAGCTTGTGTGGCTTCCATGCACTGTAGAGCCATCCTACGAATTTTGTCCAAACATTCCAGGTGCAGGAGATGGCGTTGCAGTGAATCATCGTCCCCCAAACGCTCTTTGATAGCCACTCTCAAAGAGGGTAGTTCCAGTTCAACAGGAAAAACTGCTTCTGTACCATACACCAGCTGGAAGGGTGTCTGTCCTGTTGCTGCTTTATGGGAGGTTCTGTATGCCCAGAGGGCCTCTGTAAGTCGATCATCCCAATCACGACGATGTGCGGCAATTGTTCTTGTCAGAATCGAGCAGAGGATGCGATTCGTGACTTCGACTTGGCCGTTGGCTCTGGGGTAATAGGGAGTGGACTTGCGATGGCGGATCTTATACAACTCTGTCAACTCTTCCATGACTTTGTTGAGGAAATGAGTGCCTCTATCACTTACCAGCTCTAAGGGAGTGCCAAAACGGGTGATGATATTCTCGTACATGAACAGGGCCACGCTGTTACCATCGTCCCGCTTTAGCGCTTTAGCTTCACACCACTTTGTGACATAATCCGTACATACGAGGATGTATCTGTTCTGTTTCCTTCTGGTAGGAGGATCGATCGGACCTACGAAGTCAATGCCCCACTTCTCAAATGGCTTCAAAGGAAGGATAGGTTGCAATGGCATGGCACTTGTCTTCGTGGGTTTCCCCATTCTTTGACAAGCATCACATCTTTTACAGTAATCATAGGCATCCTTATGAATGGTAGGCCACCAATATCCTGCTAGCAGAGCCTTTCTGGCTGTAGCCTCTCCTGCAAAGTGACCTCCACATGGCTCGTCATGGCAAGCCTTCAGAACAATCCCAATCTCATCTCCTGCAACACATCTTCTGAGCACTTCATCTTTGCCTTTCTTGTACAGTGCACCGCCTAGCAGGGTGTAGGGGGCTGATTCTAGCATGAGCTTCTTCCTTTCCCGACTAGAGATACCAGGAGGGTACTGTTGGGTTGCCAGCAGATTGGCAATGTCTGCATACCAGGGAGTTATAGTTTCTACCAAGAATAGGGAAGCATCAGGGAGGTCTGGATCATCCTGCTCCTCGTCTGCAGTTTGTGGGATACGCGACAAATGATCAGCCAAAACATGGGAACGGCCAGGCTTAGTAATCACCTCAAAGTCAAACTCTTGGAATAAAAGGAGCCATTCTCATCATTCGTCCTTTCACATCTGCTTTGTTCATCAAGAAGGACAGGGCCTCATGATCCACATAAAATTTAAAGTGGGTGGATAGGAGGTAATGGCGGAACTTCTCTAGGGCAAACACCATTACCAAGCACTCCAGCTCTGTCACTGTGTAGTTCCGTTCCCTATCAGTGACTTTTCGGCTTGCGTAATAGATCGGTTGATCCAACTTCGAAGAGCCCTTTTGGCAGAGGACAGCACCTAAACCTTCAATTGATGCATCAGTGTGGACATGGAACTCTTTCATCCAATCAGGAGGTTGCAGAATGGGTGCCTCAATTAGACACTGCTTCAGAGTGTGGAAGGCTTTGTCACATTCTTCCGTCCAAGTAAACTCTGCATCTTTCCTCAGAAGCTTGTGCAAGGAAGTTGCCTTTGTCGCAAAATGGGCTATGAACCTTCTGTAGTAACCCACATGGCCTAGGAATCCCCTCAACTGTATGAGGTTGGTGGGTGCTGTCAGAGCTGCAATCTTTTCAATCTTTGCAGGGTCTGTTGACATCCCTTGTGCAGAGACAATGTGGCCCAACAGAACTCCGGAAGAGACCCCAAAGATGCATTTGTCGGGGTTGAGGGAAATCCCATATTCCCGGCATCGGTCAAAGCATTGTTCCAGGTGTTCCCAGTGTTCACGGATCAAACTATAGGCACAGAAGTCATCCAAATATACCTCAATAAAGTCGTGTAGATGATTTTGGAAGGCGGCCATCATGACTCGTTGGAAAGTAGCAGGGGCATTGCAGAGCCCAAATGGCATCACTCGTTAAGCGTAGGTCCCCCATTCTGTGGTGAAGGTTGTTTTGGATTGGTCTTCTTCTACGATTTGGACTTGGTTGTATCCGCTGAATCCATCCAGAAGAGAATAAAGCTCATGTCCTGCCACTATGTCCAATAGTTGGTCTGTGAAAGGGATAGGAAAGTGATCCTTCTTCGTCTTGGAATTAAGCTTTTGGAAATCCACACATATTCGCAATTTGCCATTCTTCTTGGGTACAACCACGATGGGTGAAACCCATTCACTATTTGCCACTGGATAGATGAACTCGGCTTCCAGAAGCTTCAGCAGCTCCGCTTTCACCAATGTTGAATAATTCGGATTCATTCGCCTCTGTCATTGCCATACTGGCTTGGCATCAGGCTCCAAGTCAATATGATGTTGACATATTGTGGGATCAATCCCCTTTAGGTCTTTGTAGGACCATGCAAACACGTCCAAATTTTCTTTCAACAAGTTGTACAAAGTTGACAACTCCTCTTCTGGGAGGCTGCTACCCACCTTCAAGTGGCGTTCAGTGCCATCGACATCCACAAAGGTTAACTGCCTTTCACCTTCCACTTCACGGATGAAGGTCCCACGGACTGCTTCTGGGTACAGATCTGACTCCTTCAAGGGAGTGGTGTCCTCTTCTGATGTCCCACTAGAACCAACTTCTTCTTTTGGTGGAGACTTAGGTTGCTCCTTAAGATGTTGAAATGGGATTAGAGCCGTTTCTGGTTTGGTTTCAAAATTAATTACCTCTTGGCTTGAAGACTCCTCTTCTGAAGATGACACATCCAAGAACGTCACATAACAGGGACCCTCTGATGCCTGTTGGGTTGGTGGGATTGGTGCTTGTTGGCACGGTGCATCATCATCATCTTTCTTCGGCAAGGATAGGTTAGGACGGCATGAGCCACTGCTAAAAGACAGCTTGTTCTTCCTAATCCATTTCTTATAAAGGTTTTGCATATAAGAAGATCCATTTACTAGACCAAATGGTACCATCACCATTCTGTCCCATAGCATGAGCTCGTCTGCTTTTGATGCCTCTGAAACTTCTTCGTCAAATGTATCCTCTTCAGGTGGGATAGATTCTTCCGTTTCACTTTCATAGTCTTCTTCGTCCATATCATATCCGTCCTCTTCTGTCTCTGTCTCTGCTTCTGTTTCTGTCTCTGTTTCTGTCTCTGCTTCTGTTTCTGTCTCTGTAGGAGCTCTGTAATAGAAGAACAGATTCTATGTTTCCTCTTCTGCCTCTGTCTCTGCTTCTGCTATGGTCATGTAACAGGGAGAGCAGTACATCCATGCTTCTATCTCACTATCAGAAGTAATTTCAGAAGTCATTCCCGGTTCAGGCAGGAAGTATTTACCCATTGATAATGGCTTTGCATCTTTTGGAAGTCGGCTTACAGTATCCACTATTAAGGAACGTGCCACTATTTTCTTGGGAAGGATCTATTTGACAGCATCTTTGCCTGCTGATGTTCCATCCATAGCCTCATTAGGGGAGTCAGAAGATAATTCCAAGGAGGTGGATCCATGTCCTTTTTGAGAACCATACAGTTTCAGCACCACTTTGTTGGGTCCTCTACCCAAAGTCAAGGTTCCTTTGAACCAATCCGTCCTTGCTCGGGCTTCAAAAAGCCATGGTCTGCCCAGTAACAGAGGGTAGGATGTACCATAAGAGTTTGGCTTCACCACCAAATAGGTTAGCCAATAATCTTTTCCAGCCATTGTAGTCTTCACATATGGGAGAATGCCCAAAGGCTTGATTCTACTTTGATCCGCCAGTCTGATGAGCCATTGGGTTGGTTGCACACCTTGTAAGCCTAGATCCTTCATTGTAACATCCGTCATAATGTTCACTGATGAACCACCATCAATCAGTGCATTTGCGATGAAGCAGCCTTCTATCCACACACCAGTCTCTGGAGTACCCTGATCTAGGAAAGCATTAGCCACATCCACTTCTTTTACACGCTCTGGAGCCTGCTTGGACTTTGTCACTGTTGAGGGAGCAATCCTTAAACCACGTCTTCTTGTTAGTATACTTTTGAACCTTTTCCAGCAACTAGGGGACAACATCAATAATTGTCGAAATGTGAGGTTTGGTTTAAAGGTATCTAGATCTCTGACTAGATCGTATTCCTTAATAGGATCGACTGGCTTCTCTAACCGGTTAGGGAATGGGGCAACACCCATTTTCATTTTCCCTCTTTCTTCCAATAGAGGAATTACAGGAACTTCTTCTGCCACTTGTGGCACTTCCTCCTCTTCTGTCTCCTGGACCTCTGGTCCTGTCTCTGTAACTGTCTCTGTAACTCTCTGTGGCACTGTAGTGCTCTGTACGGCACTGTTAGGCTCTGTTCTGTTCTGTTCTTCTGGTGGAAGATTGAACTTCACTGTTCTGGCAAGAGGGTTATTTTCTTTCTGAATAGGTGGTTCCTTCTGCTTTGCACGTGTGATGGCAGCAACTTCCAATTCCACTAAATTGGAGGTAGGCTCTTGGGCCTTGGCCGGACTATCAGTAGCACTGTTTTTCACTGGGGCTGGGCTTGGACAGTCTTTTGCAGTGTGGCCTTCTCCTTTGCATCGACTGCATAAGGGCTTGTAATCCACTGACCTTCGAGGATTTGGACAATTTGGTGAGATGTGTCCCTTTTCTCCGCATCTGTAACATTCCACTTCTGATCTCTGACCACCGCCAGACTGTCTTCCTCTGTAACTTTGAGAGGGAAATCTTCTGGGTCCGAAATTAGGACCAAACTCTCTAGGCTTGGGTCCAATATCTTGTGTTGTCATTTTGGATTCCAACAAGTTAAATCTTGCGTCTTCTTCCTTCCTTCTCCTATCATGCATCTCCTTTAAAGAGCAAATGTCCTCTGTATGGTTCTTCCGCAAACAGTAGGAACAGAAGGCTCCAGGGATGGTTGGTTTTCGTGTACATTCAGTGGCTAAATGGCCTGCTTGATGACACTTACCACACCAAGTGTTTGACCGCATCACATCTCTTCCTGCTCCTGCAACGTTGGATATGCTCGCGGTGTTCACTTTCAACGTCTGTAGTTGTTCTGTAATCACATCCATCAACTCCTTTTTGATGTTTGCAACTGAGTTAGATAAGTAGTCCTTCAAGCTTTCTCCTCCGGACGTACTGGCAGGAGGGTTTTGAGGAGTCTCTGTAATCACTGCATAAACCGGTTGGGCTGGGACAGAGGGGTCTCTGTTCTGGTTCTGATTCAGAGCTCCTGTTTGAACTGTTGGCTGTTGGCTCCAGTTGGTAGGATTCCACTGTTGCTGCAGATTTGGCATTGAGGAAATTGATTGGGACCATTGTTGTTGTGGTTGAACCACCAATTGAGGCATGGATTGTGGCCACTATGGATTTGGTGTACTGTACTGTGATACCGGGGACATCTGTTGGTAGGGATAAGGAACAGGCCCTGGAACTACATTTGGTGGGTACATCATTCCTGGCATCAGAGGAGGTAGGACTCCTCTTCCTGTATTCATTGCTAATTGAGCTTCCACTTCATCGTACAGTCTTGCTCCTTCTGTTGCAGCTTGCAGTGTGGCTGGTCTTTGCAGCTCCACAAACTTACGGACTTCTGGTTGTAATCCTCTGAGAAACACCCCCTTCTGGATGCCATCATCTAGATTATGGTTAGTCCATCTCTTCAGGATGGATTCCATTCGTGAGACATAAGCTTCTACTCTTTCTCCAGAGGATTGACTTAGGTTCATAAATTCCTCTCGCATCCGCTCTTCAAAACCTTCATGCCTGAATTTAGTGAGGAAGGCCAACTTCAGGTCATCCCATGTGCCAAAAGTTCCTGCTGTTTGTCTCTCATACCACTGAAACGCTGCGCCCTTGAAAGTGGCGGGGAATATTGCTAATCAATGCTCAGGGGTTCTGGCATTGTTAGCCACACATGCTACCATAAACTCTGCTACATGAAGATCGGGGTCTTCATTGTACTCTCCCTTAAAAACTAGCAAGGGGACTACATTCGCTGGTCTGTCATCAATATTTCCAGGACGGATCTGGCTTGGAAGTGGACCTCTAGCAGGAGGAGGAAGGGCTTGATGTGCCATTGGGACTTCTGTAAAGAGTTCCGCAAGGGCGTCAAAGGCGGCTTCTGCTGCTAGCTCGTTCTCAGCCTTGATTTTTGCTTTCTCTCTTCTCACGTACCTCTGGACTCGTTCTAACGCTTGCCTTTTTATTGCGTCATTCATCAGGGGTGTAGCTCCACTATGTTGTTAGTGCTCCACAGAGGGTTAACAGAAGGCTTCAGTCTCTGGAGGAATCTCTTGCCAACATTTCTTCTACTTCTTTCTTTTCAACGTCCCTGAATTCTACTTTCATGCCACTCCACAGGGGAAGATATTCTCGGTTCTGAAGGTATCAAAATGCATACGTCTGAGCATTGTGGTGGTGCCATCATCATAGTAATGCTAGCTTTTGATGGTTTCAACAGTGTATGTTGTGAAAAACACTCTGTCTACCAGCTTCCAGTGGGTTGCTAATTGAACAAATAGAAGATTATCAGTACACCAAGCATCCCATGTATCTTGCTGTTGAGCGTCCACGAACAAATTCCAACTATTTTCCTTCTTGTCCCTGTGAACCTCTATAGACCAAGACTCCTGAAGCCTCTTCACAATCTCCCACTTGATGTTGTCTGGAAACTTTTCAATGAATGCCAAATCTTCCATGGATGGTCATTCTCTCTATTTCTGCTCTTCAGTTTGTTCCCAAACAGTTTGCCACCAAGATGCAAGTTTCTGCTGCTTCAATAGGAAGAGGAAACTGTCCACCACATAGAGCATGCATCATGATGGTGATGTGTTTCCGCCATTGTGGGATGAACTTTTTGTGGAAAGTGGCTTTGATTATGAGGAATTCCAACTCTTCAGTGGAAGAAGGAACTTTACAAACATCCATTGAATTCTTCTATTCTTGGCAATGCCATTTCCTTCATTTTCAGCCTCTTCTGGTGCTTGTTGATGGCAAGTTTCCCCGGCTGCGCACCAAAAACATGGAGCCCCAAAAGGAACACCAAGGAAAAGGGAATTCTCTTGCAAGAAAATCTATCTTGTAACATCAACAAGCTTGTTTATCATATTTCATATGATCACAATGAAGAAAAGAGCACCAGGCACAACAAATCTTCATACAGCATCATGTAGATCTCCCACGGTTTTTAATAGAATCAACCATATTCTTCAATATCTTCACAAAATCTATCAATAGAACAAAGAAAGCAAAAGAATATACCATCTTTGAATGGAAATACATCGCATAGTATTCATCTTCAATATCTTCATAGTCTTCTCTCTCAATCTCTCATATACAATCACTCTGTTTCAGTAGAATTGGCTATCTCTGACTCTCTCTCTCTCACTCCATCAATAATACATCATATCCTCACTACAATCTCTCAAAATCACTCTCAATAATCCCTCTTAGGTCGTGGATACCCCTTCCAAGAGGTATGTCTTATATGAAGGGTCACCAGAGCCACTACAGTGTCCTTTCATAGCTCACTACTGTTACTTCACTCTAGTCTTCACTTGAGTCTTCAGCAGCTACTTCTTCCACTTCTTCCAGCTCTTTTGCACTTGTATTCACCTCTTTCCAAGGCTAGAAAACTTTCCCAAGCTACACTCTCATCCACCACAACACATATAGAAGCATACAGAATAGTCTACAGAACAGTACCAGAACAGCTACAGTACAGAACAGAACAGAGACAGAAGCTCTACACAAGACCTACAGAAGGTTACAGAAGGTCATCAAAACCACATAACTCATTCTCAAACCATTCAAAACTCTCA
Source organism: Lygodium microphyllum (assembly GCF_053477565.2). Classification (NCBI taxonomy): domain Eukaryota; kingdom Viridiplantae; phylum Streptophyta; class Polypodiopsida; order Schizaeales; family Lygodiaceae; genus Lygodium; species Lygodium microphyllum. The sequence goes on along the minus strand of NC_141156.1, from coordinate 109,441,340 downwards.
CAAACCATTCAATAAACTTTCACAATATCTCAATCTTCATCAATCAATACTCCATCCCTCCTTACAGAAGATAATCAGAACAAAACAGACCAAAACAGAGCAAAACAGAACAAAATAGAAGGTATACAGAACCTATCAGAACCTATCAGAACATCATAGAACCACCAAAAAACATCATGAACTTCCAAAACACAATCATTATCATCCAAAACACTCTCAAACCACTTCCAAATCAATCAATCATCTCATAAAATCAACCATTCAGCTCTCAAAAACAACAAAAATCAGCCAAAAAATAAGTCATCTCAACACTCAACAACTAAGCATATCCTTTAGCAACCAGCCTAGATTTGTACTTCTCTACACTACCATCCAACTTGCATTTAATCTTGTAGACCCATTTGTAGCCAATGATCTTCTTTCCTTCTGGCAATGGTATAAGATCCCATTTTCTATTTTCAACCAAAGCATCTATTTCCTCATCCATATTTGTGCCCCAATTCTTATCCATCACTACTTTAGCAAATGTAGCAGGCTCTTTGACCTCTGTCATCTTTGTCATATAAGAAAAATACTTTGTAGAAAAAACACTCTAAGTCAACCTATCCACAGGGTACGTGACTCTCTACGATCGTCTAATCTGTGGTGCACTACTTGATTCCCCTCTCTCATGAGGTAGAATGTAAATGTTCTTTCTGGCACCAGTCATATACACAGTCAAAACACCAAGCTCACTGTCTAGACTATCAGCTGAGTCATAGCCTGAAGTCATCATGCCAGGTTTTATGATACCAGATGCATCAGTAATGACTTTTTCTTTCCCTTTGTTGTCTATCACATCATATCTCCCCCTCACTGACATACTGGTGTTAGTGCGGATGGTGAGCCAGAGCTCTCTAATCTCCCTCTCCATTGAGATATCATCATACCACTAGGGCTTGTCAATGCAGTACGCTGCTACTATGAATCAACTGTAGAGACATATGTAGAAGGCATATCAAATGGCACTGGAGCCGGTGATACATACCAAGAGGCCAACTCATCAAAGATAACATTTGTGCTAACAAATGTCTCCCGAGAGTAGAGGAATCATAGCATTTATATGCCTTCTTCTCCTACAAATATCTAATCAAGACACACTTATGTGCTTTCAGATCCAACTTCTTCCTCTTCTTATTAGGGATATGCACATAAGCAAGATAGCCAAATACTTTCATGTGATTGTCATCAGACTTGTAGCCATACAATTTCTCAAAGGGTGTCATCTCATGAATAACTGCAGTGGGAGTCCTGTTCAAGATATACATGGCTGTCATAATAGCCCCAGCCCAATAATAGAGTGGCATCTTCTCATTCATCATTGGCTGAGTAGCTTCCATCAATACCCTATTCTTCCGTTCAATTATCCCATTCTATTGTGGAGTGTAGCTGCATGTAAGCTGCCTACGTATGCCATTTTCAGCCAAAAATTTGTCAAACTCATTTGACACATACTCCCCACCGCTGTCAAATATCAAGCAAGAGATGTAACAATCAAATTTCTTTTCAACTTGCTTTTTAAACTACTGAAAAATAGCAAACACCTCATCCTTTGTTTTCAAGATATAAACCCAAGTATAGCGACTCTAATGATCAATAAATGTCACATAGTACCTAGAGCCTCCCATGGATGCATGATGAGCTGGCCCCACACATCAGAGTGAACTAACTACAATGGTCGTGTACTATTTCTTACATGCCTAACAAATGGCAACCTTGACTGTTTACCAAATTGGCAAGCATCATAGACATGACCAGTATCTGTATACTGAAAATTGGGTAAACCTGTCACAAGCTGTTTCTTTTGCATCATTTGCAGCCGTTGAAGATTAACATGTCCCACTCTCTTATGCCATATTTCCAAGTCTCTAATTGTGCCAAAGCCTTGGGAAAACATTGCTGATTTCAGTTGTGGCAAAGTGACATCAAGAGTAAACATTCTGCCATCCCTATGACTGCGAGCAATCAATTTGCAGCCATTACCAAACTCCTCAATGAAGCATCCATGCTTTTTAAATGGGACCTTCAAATTCTACTCAATCATCTAACCCACAAACAATAAATTTCTAGTAATTGATGGGACATGCAGTAAACATCATGTAAGTTCTTCTTCTTGCCATCATGGATTATCAAAGGTACTTTTCCTTTATGTTCTATGCTATGATGCGTGTCATCCCCTGTGCATACATAGCCACTCTTCTCAGCACCATATCTGTAAACTAGTCATGATGAGGTGTCATATGATTCAATGCCCCCGAATCAATGTACCAAACTGCATCCTCATGAGACAAAATCTATCTCCAGATGCATCTTCTGCCTAACTGGACGATGCATAATGTCCATGCTATTTTCCTCTTTGATTACCCTGCTTCTTCCAATAGTCCTTTGCAATATGACCATACTTTCCACAATAGTGACAATCCTTATCCTTATAAGGATTGTTAGATGGGCGCTGCAACTGCTAGGAGCCTCTCCATCTAGGGCTAGATCTCCCCTTGCCTCTGAAATTTCCACCTCCTCGTGCATTCGAATCCTCCTAGTGGTTATTATGACCATAAGATACATTTTGCTCGCCTCCTCTACCAGAACCATAACTTCTACCATGGCTGCCATGACCACGTTGATTCAAATAAAGCCATGACCACGTTGATTCAAATAAAAGACAGTATCCTTATTCTTGGAGTTCCTAGAACCTGTAGCCAAACCAAGTTTATTTTCTACATGAATGAGCAATGCAACCAACTCATTGAAATCCAGCATTTCAACCCCCACAAAGATGGCAATATCCAATGACTTATATTTAGATCCCTGACCATTGAATGTCACTGCAACCATGTCTTCATCCTCAACCTATGTGCCAATGGATACCAATTGATTCGCAATAGTCTTAATCTCTGTGACATAGTCATGTATAGATCTTCCTTTTCTTTCCATGTTGTTGAATTTCTACTTTAATTGTATCTTCCTAGCACTAGTAGTTATGACATAATACTTGATCAGAATGGTCCATGCATCTTCTAGTGACTTGCAATTCATGATCTACATTACCATAGCATCCAAGATACACAAAGATAACCAGTGTAGCACCCTGCAAGCTCTTTCCAACCAAGCTCGGTGCACTCTCCTCTTTGATCAACTATAGGATTCCTCTCTGGCATTTCGGGTTTAGCTTCAATACTTGTCACCAAGTCCCAATATCCTTTTCCTATCAAGAAATTCTCCATGCAAAACTTCCATATGGCATAATTATTACTATCAAGCTTTTCCTATCTATATTAGCCATATTGTACCAAACAATCACTTCCTGACTTCCTACAAGACAACAAGTCTAACTGCAGTCTTTGACTATTTATGATAGTTTTCTGCAACAAATTCACTACTAGAACCAGAGTATTTCAGCCCCTTAACATCTCAATTCCATCCACAAACATGTGGCATAACCCATAGGTACATCAGCCAATACATAGACCATGTAGTTGCTTTAAGTCTCTATCATGCAACCTTACTGTCAGAGTACATACATGCAGTCTAAAATTTGTAAACTTTCAATGACCAGGGACTAATTCATAGCTAAAATTTTGATGTATACATGCCATACGTGCTCCAAAGCTTCATTGATATTTGCTAGTATATGTAGCAATCCATATATGACCATACATGCAAAAATCAGTGCATAACCAGTAAGTACAAGTGTCAAAACTCCTATTCACAGATTTTAGTCAACAAATACTCAACAAAATAAGGTTTATTGAGCTCCAAAATGTCTTCAAATGTCGGGGTCAATACATGACCATACATATAACCATAGACACTCTCTCTTCAAGAAGCAATGTCATGGATTGCATTCCCTACTTGTAACCAACCAAGATACTATAAATGCATTTTTTTTCAGCTCTAGACTTCAGTTTTTAGTAGCATTCAATGCTTTTCTTAGTCCTCCAAACATTCAATAGACATAACCCAAGTCATACATTTGACATGAACCAAGCAATGTCATGTAATGCTTTAGGTGCAGACAATGCTTGCTGTCCACATTTTTATGACAGTTTTCTAGCCAAGTAAATGCTTCCAGATCTGAGTATTTTTGTCAACAAACTTCATCCCATAAGCATGACAACCAATGTACATGTCTCCATGAGCATACCTATGCTCTAATAAAGTCTTTTAGACATGTCCAGGAGCTCCAAACCCTTTCCAATGTAAAGCATATGATGTATATACCTTGCATACAACAATTCCAGATTGTTTCCAGATCTGCAATTCACTATTACAGCTTATAAATGAGGGCCCACAAATGCAGTAGCATAGTACACCTTCAAGTACCTTCTGAGGTGTGCATTCAAGCTCTATGCCACCTAACAAGTGCTCCACATAATGATTTTGCAGTTAACATTCAAATCTGTCTAGCATACGCAACTAGCGTGAATAGGTCTTGAGCTTCTTCTCCACAAATCAGATGCATATGGTGGTTGTGATCATCACTATGGTGCTTAAACAAGACTTAGAAGACTCCCCAACAAGTCATGACCAACACTTGAGAAAATGGGAACCACAATGAACTAAAGCCTACCTTTCAAAAGCAATGGCAACTACTTCTCTTCTCAGATACACTAGCCTTCAAGTTCTTCAGGTCTTCTTCAGAGCCTTCTACTCCCCAGAGAGCCCACCTAGCATGGCTTTGATTCCATGTTGAGAGACATAGACAAGGGTTGGAGCAACAGAGAGGAGTTGTATGCTCTGTTCATTTTCTCCATATTCCATAATCCATATGACTAAAGTGAATACAACACTCTAAGGTCTATAAGACCATTCACACACAGCAGAAAGTCGCCAACTTATTTAATGTCCCACACTTGCTGATAGAGTTGGACACAGCTAAGACTCTATTGGTCACACACACGAGCTTGAAGTCTCAACACTAATACCATGTAAAAATTACACTGTGCAGCTAACAGAATCTGAGAAAGAGATAGAGAGTACACAATAGATAAGAGGAGAATAAGTAAATTCTTTAGCTCCAAAAAATTGATACAAAGATGGCTCTGTCGACCCATGTGCTTCCATTGTGAAGCTTAGATGTGATCTAGAAAGAAGATAGGTGAAGAGCTTAAGGCTAGCTCAAACAACTCTGACTGGGTGAAAGATAGATGATCGGATGGGTGCTTTGAAGGGGTTTTGCTTTTATAGCCCGCGAAGGTGATCAGGTCAGCTTGACTGACCTACCATATGAGCCTCCACTAGTTGGCCAAGGAATATTCCCTTTATCATCGGGCTGAGGGGCGCTATCCTCAGACCCCCACCAAGGGGACTAGTGGCCCCCTGGGACCCCCCAACCAGGGGCCGCTTTCATGGCCCCCGAACTCCAAAAAAGGGGTCCCTTTTAACTCCCTTACCCTACAATTCGATGCAATGTGCCTCGAGTTGCTACCAGCTTAACTACTCTATCTAATTCAAAGATTAGACCCACAATAGTCACCTTTTCACCATCTGATCACATAGGCCTCATCTAACATGCAAGTCATGACTTAACCAATATCTGGGATCACATATGGATTCTCCTCACAATGGGGGCCTTACAACTTTGAGCACCATGGATCATTAGTGGCACCTTATGAGGATGGGGCATTGATCATATCTAACAAAAAGAAAAAAAAGAAAAATCCCATTAATTTTCAAAAAAAATAATACTTTCTTTAAGAAAACCCTTTTACCCTTGCCCACAAGCATCTCCCATCTCCCTACTCTCCCCTCTCTCTCCTCTTCTTTCCGTCTCTATTTTTTTCTCTCTCCTCCCCTTCCCTCTCTCTCCTTGTAACCTCTCTCTCTCTCTGTCTCTCTCGCTCTCTCTCTCCAGATCCTTTATATGTAGCTACCTCCTTCCCCTCTTCCCTCTCCTTTCCTCTCCCTTCTACTCCCACTCTTTCTCCTTCCTCTCCCCCCTCCATCCTTCTCTCTCCTCCTCGACCATGCCTTATTGCCTAGTGTTGTTACTTATGGTGTTGCTACCACTAGTGATGCTGCCACTTATGAAGTCGATGCTAAATGCATCATTGCTACCTTGACTCCTATCTTGTTTGCCTCGACCTGCTCCTCATCAATATAGGTGCCCTCTACTAGCCGATGCCTACCTGTTATGCTATTGTCTCTAGAGTCACCTAGCGCCCAACATTGCCTCTACTATTGTGGTCGCTGGCTACCTACTCCTCCCACTCCGTTTCCTAGCACCCTAAAAGTAAGAAAGATTGAAAAGTATCTACAAATTTAGAAATATTTTCAAAAAATTCATTTAAAGAAATTTTCTAAACACTTAAAATAAATAAAAATTTAAAAGGAATTCCCCAAAAATAAACTCAAACACACATCAATTGAAACACTCTCAATAAAAGAGAAAAATGATTAAAAAATAAATCTCATTTCATTTTTAAATTTAAATTTTTTAACACAAAAAAATCTCAGTAAAAATAAAAAAAGCAAAAATAATAAAAATTACAAAGAGAGAATAGAAAAAGTTACACACATAATCATACATACGTCCCCACATCCTTATTTTATTTTGGGTATTTGTATTAGCTAATTTTTTTAATTTATTAATTTATAGGAGGTTGGCTAGTTGCTAATCACCCATTTGTCTCTCTCGTCCATGGATTTTTGGACAACATGGTCTCATGGGTTTGCATCCCTTTGGTACTTGTGCGGTTAGACCTTGTGCGTGTCCCACACACTACCAACTCTTTTTCTTTCCCTTCTCCACATGTGGCATAAGACACAATTAAATTATAAATAAAATTTACTTGACCATTACACCATCTAATTAATAGTCTATATCTCATAGTTTTTTATTGAAATCAACCCAATCATTAATTTGTAAAGGAAACCCCCACCATTATATGAACATATTGTACTAGAATCCTATTTAAATTTTAAAATAAACAAAACACCCTTTGTCACATGTGTGTGCACACGCGTTACATGCACATTAAATTGTTATAAAGTTCACCCCCACCATCATGCACAGTATATAAGACAATATTAGTAAGTTTGGGAATCTCCCAATTCCCATTTTTTGAATACTAAAAAGGTGGCACACAGATAACATGCCCATAAGTTTCTCAAAACCATATGATGTGGCCTATCATTGGAAAGCGCTTGAAAAATGGAATCTATTAAGCTATAGAGAGCTTGATTTGGAGTTATAGTATTCAAGTTATGAGAAATCCAAAGATTTGACCACGTGTCCCAAATTTATGGAAATTTCCCATATTCCCCAATATGGTGTTATATGGGCTTTGTGCCAATGATCATGTATTTGGAAAAATGAACTACATGTTTGAGACCATTCTCATTGGGATTGGCTTTGTGCTAATGATTATGTATTTGGAAAAATGAACTATATGTTTGAGACCATTGTCAAGTCATTGTTTGATTGGGATTGGGCTACAAAATCTTATTCACTATACATCAATGGGATAAATTAAAATAAAGTGCTACATAATTTTTTAACTCATAAAAGGAAATTGATTAGAAATCACCCACTAACTACGTTGCACTATAGGCTAACAAAATGCACTTACAAGGATGGGGTTATCAATTGAAGTTTGCTCTTATAAATCCCATGTGTACTTTGGTTATCGGTCAGTGGTCTTGTTTACTAGTTTCTTGTCATTTGTATTTGTCTAGTTAGTGTTAGGATTGCAGTATGATTGACCATTTCTTTTATTTATGTGCTTGACTACATGGTTTCAGAGTGGCTGTGTGTTTCTATCTCACAAAGCTATCAATCGTACATTTGCATAGGTCATATCAATTTTTTTTTTACATACGATGTGGATTGTTTGGGAGTTGTCTAATCTAGTCCCATTCATCTTGGTCTTTTTCCCAATTGTCTATCAGTATTTAGTGGTTTCTGTGTTGTCTTTCTAAGAATTTTCCTTCTTTTCCTAGTTTTTATGTGTGTGTAGATTTTCCTAACTAGTGTGAATGGTGGACCCACCAATACTAGTTCAGCATGTCCCTCTACTCGTTCATGATTGTTCCTTGCAATTGGAAGCTGATTGTATGTGTCGAGCTGCTCTTTGTCACTTTGTTGCCCTCACATTCACACCTATGGATGCCAAAATCTATTATTCCTTTCTAGAATCTTATAAAAGAACAAAGCATTCAGGCTTGGCATATGGCCATAGTTTCTTATTACCTTTTGCCAATGTCAATAAGGTGTTGTTTCTACCCCTCTATGCTTCTCCTGTGCCTCGTGGTAACCTTCTATTATCATGTGAGGAGATCATTTCTCTTCTTGAAAAGGAGACTTCTATCCCATTGGTGCCCAACAAATTCATTACTAGTTCAGGGGTGTAAGTGGCTAGCATCTCTTCTCCAGTATGGAAGTATGGAAGCACTTATGCAAATTCTTACAAGATAGCAAGCCTATGTCCAAGTGCCTATTAAAGGAACTCTTAACTGCTTCTATTAAAATTCTTTATGGAATCAAGTTTAATTAGGCACTATTTCTTTTGACTAAGATGGACTAGCATTTTCAAAGGAACTCTCAACTTCTTCTATTAAAATTCTTTATGGACTCAAGTTTAAATGGGCACTATTTCTTTTGACTAAGATGGACTAGCATTTTCAATGAGTTTAGAAAGACTAACCTAGTAATGTCTCTTACAGGGTTTTCCTCTAGAAGGTAATCAAGCCTCCCCAAGGTGGATTCCCTATTCCTAATTCCACTATTATTCATGCACCACCTCCATCTTCAATTCCTTCTCATCCTCCAATGCAAGATAATTCTAATGAGAAAAATGAATCTCCTACCAAGGTGATCCACAATAAGCATTTCTTTTATATAGACTCCTTCATGTCTTTCTCATATTCCTTATTCTTCTCCTATACATGCTACAACACTTGTTTGTAGCATGGCATAAAGGGAAGGGCAACTTGATCCTTAAACTCCATCATTATTACAAACAATCTTGTATGGACCCATCCTCTCATAGATGGTCTCTAGTATCCAAGAAACTTTGAAAACATTGATGACTTCTTCTTTCCAAGCTATGTACACAGGAGCCTACACCTCTTTGCAAGATAAGGTGGATTCCTTGACCAGTCAACTTAGTAAGGTGGCTTTGGAGGACTTAACCTCAGAAAGAGCTACCTTGAGTGGCATTCATAAGGAAACAACCAAGGCTACAACTCTATTGAATGCCCATGAAGAAGGTATTCACATGATGACAAATAAGCTAGTTATTGCAAATGGTGTTAAAGCCCCACTTACATAAGAGCCTGATTTTTCCCTATTTGAGATGATCCTTTTAGCTTCTAACCTTGGTAAGTGTGAGAGTGAGTTAAAATATCTACAAAAAAATTTGTATCATGACAAGAGACAATTAAGGAGTTACAATGCAAAGTGTCTAAACTTTATATTCCCCCCTACTCCTATGGTCTCTTCTAATTTATCTTCCACAGAGAAGTTGGAAAGCCTAAGGAAACACAACAAGCCAAATTGTGTGATGCTCTTTTTGCTAAAGTGGAATGTTTTTAGCATTGTATTGATTATTTACATATAGATTTTCTTCTTTATGTTGAGCTTGTGTTTCCTCCCCTTACCTTCTCGATCAAATACCAGCAGAGGTTTGCATTGTATATGTCTTTGAGCAATGTAGCAAGCCAAATTGTGTGATGCTCTTTTTACTAAAGTGGAATGTATCTAGCAGTGTATTGATTATTTACATGTAGATTTTCTTCTTTATGCTAAGCTTGTGTTGCCTCCCCCTACCTTCTGGATCAAATACCATCAGTAGAGGTTTGCACTATATATGTCTTTGAAAAATGTTAAATTGGAAGCACTGGAAGATACATGGCATAATCCTTGGTCAACTGATTTGTTGAAGTTGGTATTTTATAGAACAATGGATAATCTAGTTTGCCATGAGGCAAACTTACTGTCATTCATGTATCCCATAAGAGACTTGCAAATCTTTGATAAAAAGGATATGGACTTTATGGGGGGGGGGGGGGGGGGGGGGGGATGTTATTCTATGGGTAGCCATTTGTGTCTACTCTATGGTGAGCTTAGATTTTTAGAAGGTTTACAAAGGTATGTCTAGATGATTTCATGGTGTAAATGTCATAATTGGTATCCACCTTTGGAGAAGGATAGAATGGTTCATCGCACCACTAGGCAGAATACATTCTATAAATCAAATATCTAGTCTTTCTAGTCAAAAGTTCCTTCTTAAATTGCAAAAAATCATTTATTCACTAATGTCTTCTTTCAAGCCTTTTAGAAATCAATCCAATATTTTTTATCTTCTTTCCTATCAAAAGATTTCTCAATGCATCCCTATTTATATCTATTTTCTTACTACTAATCTTGATATGATTCATATCCTCACCTTTAACCTTGTACTATCTCCTTATATCTATGTATTTGACCCTTGCCCATCTATCACTGAACTTGTTGTTACCTATTCCTCTTGATCCTCCTTTTTCTTAGCTTGTCCAATCCACCTTTTTTGTAGAATCTCTTTAGATCTTTTTGTTTTCTTTCCCTCCCTTTCCAACATCCTTATCACTTAATAGTTTCACTTTATATGCCTTATCCTATCCTCCTCTCCATTGTTTGACTATTATTCCATCACCCTATCCTATTGATTATATAAATATTCCTCCATCATTAGTCATGGTGGATACCAATGGATTTGATAATGATAGACTCTATTGTCGACTAGTGGACCTAACAAGATTACTTATAAGAGGGCCAATTTTTAATTGGTCTACCATTTTAGGATCATGGATGGCTTCATCCACATGTTCAACTTCCTATTTCTAATTTGCTCAAAAAATTCCCAACTAAATTATGTCTCTTTTCTTTTGAGACCTTAGTTTTGTTGGTACTTATCTTTTATACACCACTAGACGCATATGAACAAAATGAAGTCTATCTCTCCTATTCTTATGAATTGTAATGAGGACATGTCAAAAGCTTAGCTGGATGTGTTGTACTATTTTTCTTGAGCTTTTCCCACTCACTTTGTTGTCTTGATGAAACACACATGCTATCTCTAATTCCTTCAAAATGTTCCTCTATACTTTATAGATGAGAGTAGATCATTGGAAAGACTACAGCTTAGCATACAATTCAAAAAGAAATATATTCATTTTAACAAGCAAGTAGATTAGCTTTCTAATATATCGAAGTCTTTAGTGAAATCCCTACTTTTTTCTCTCCATTTTTGGGGGTTTGTTGCCATATAGACTACATTACTATGTGAATGTGAGTTTAATGTTTTGTGGATGTTTTATCTATGAGATGTGTTTGTGTATGTATGTGTGTGTTATCCTTGTTACAAGGCGACAAAGTTGAAGTTGAATTTGATCAAAGTTAGATGGTTTTTGAAGCTAAAGCTATGGATTTTATATTGATATGAAGAGAAAACTATTATATTCTTTAATGATTTGAGTTTATTTATTTGATTGTTACTAGATTGGTTAATGGTAGTTTATGGTTTTCCTTTCATATATTTGTTTAGATTCAAGTTGTTTATCAAGAGTGGATGGAGTTGCGGTTTTGTTCAAGCTAGAGTTGTTGGATTGAAGGTGAAAACTAGAGTGCTTGGTTATTCAAATCTATATATTCTTCTTTTTTCAAGGTCATGAGGACACTCCCTATTTAAGTGAACGGATATGTTGAGGATGGAAATGACATTTTTTTGTTATTTTTTGTTGCTTTTTGGAAGTTGAATGATTGATTTTATGGGTGAATTGACGAAATTCATGGGTTTGAATGGTGTTTTGAACATTCTTGGAATGAATTTAAATTTTTTAAGAAGATCATGATGATTTTTTATAAAGTTATGGTGTTACATTAGGTTCTATGGTATTTCTAACTAGTATTCTTATACCTGAACAATGATTGTTTGAGTTTGTTTTCTTTCTATTTAAGAGGTTGAGATTATGAATTGTTGGGTTTGGGTATATTTGAGTATATGTTGAAGATTTCTTAATGAGTATGAATGGTTTCAATTTGAGCTATGAGGCTTTATGATGTTTTGTTGACCTTCTATAATTTTCTATGGAGCACATATATGTATGTTGTTGTCTTCTGTTTGCTTTTGTGGGATGAATGTTTAGTTTGAAAAAGTTTTATAAGCTTGAGAAGAGAAGAATAAAAGCTCAAAAGATTTTGAAGAAGGGAAGATGTAGCTATTGAAGACTAGAAGTGATCAACCGAAGTGATAGTGATAGTATTAAGCTTTGAAATGTCATTGTAGTGTCTTTGATGCCTCTTCAAATCAGGTATACCATTTGGAAGGAAACTCTTTGACCAAGAGAGAATTAGTGAGTATTATTCTATTGTATTGCAAGTGACTATGGCATCTAAGTGATTGAAGGTGTAATTGTGAGAGAAGATAGTCACTTTAGAGGTTGAAACTATGTATTTGTGAGATATTGAGTGATGAACAACCATAAATGAATGAAGTTTATTGATCAATTCCATTCAAAGTTAAGTATATGTGTTCATTGATGCATCATACTAATGAAGGTATGTTGAAGATTTGATGAAGATAAATCCATGGAGATTCATTCTATGATGCTTTGTAGAGTTGTTCTTGTTGTTTCTCTTATTTGGCAATATGAAGTGGTGAAGATATTGATTGTTGATTATACAATACATATTTTCTTGTAGTATTTTCCTTGTTTTCTTGGTGCTCTTTAGAGATCTCCATGAGGCATAGGTGGATTTTCATATACAAGGATTTAAAGACTATGCCCAAGATGTGATGAGTTGTGTGTGAGATGAAAGCATGTCAAAGTCTCTAACATTATTTTTCTTTGTTCACCCTCCAATTTCCTTCATGAATGATATGCAATATAGATATTTTCAAGGTCTATTCTAGCTATATCTCAATTATATAAGGGAAATGGATTCTTATTACATGGATTATATTGATATCTTGTATCCATTATGGAAAAAAGTACAAGAATGGCTTATGGGTTACCTCTAAGTTACAATAGTGTTCAAAATTAATCTAACATACCCAATTTTTTTCCTAATAAACAAATATGACCTTACCAATTGCTCCCTCCTCGCATGTAGACTATAGAATCTTATATTGTAAAAATACTCATGTACACTCATAATCTAATATATTTTACTCTATTATCATCTTATTTGATTTATTATATTTTAATAAAATTAAATTTCTATTTCTACTATTAAAATTATTTTGATCATATTAATATCAATTTTATTTAGATTCACTTATTTTAAATTATTATTAATTTTTAAATATATTATCAATACTTTTAATATTAATTTATTTTTTAGATTTAACTTGATTTAATTTGAGTTTTCAAAATTTTGTAACTTGCTTTAATTTTATTCTTTATATTTTTAAAATTCAATAGTTTAAATTTTTTATTTATTTATTTATTTATAAATTTTCTTAATTACATTTAGTTTAGTTTAATAAATAGGTTTTTATTTCATGTTTTAAAAATTTTAGAAAAAAATGAGAATATGAGAAAATAAAGAAAATGGAAAAAATGAAAAAAAGACTTATTAACCTTTAAGAAGGAAGGGGAACCCCCTAAAAGGGGTACATGCACATGTGTTATCCCTCTCCTACTTGGGGGGTGGGGGGATGGGGCGAGGGAATAGAAAATGCTTTCCCTCCTTTTTCTTAGATTTTCTTTCATCTAGTAAAGCAAACACCCCCATCTCCCTTCAACAAAATACATGAAGAGAAGGAACACTTTAGACTTGGAGGGAGAGAGAGAGAGAGAGAGAGAGAGAGAGAGAGAGAGAGAGAGAGAGAGAGAGAGAGAGCACTAACTAGAAGGTCTTTGGTTGAATTATTAATTTTAAAAAAGGAAAGACATGAAGAGAGAGAGAAAAAGAAAGACAATGCAGAGTTTCATGATCCTTTACACAAAGCTATCATAGCATTCACCTTCAATCAAAATAACTCCACAAAAGCGCATAGAAGTTTTGGGTCCCTTCGCCAAGAATTCAAAAAATATAGTGATTGAGTCAACTTAGGCTTATTACTTTTATTTCAAAAATTTTAAGGAAACTAAATACACTAATGAATTAGGCTTAAAATTATGTAGATTATAAACTATACTTAACCCTATAATAGTTAATTCTCCTTTAATGTTGAAATTCAACCGATAAAATCAATAGTAAATATTTGTACTAAAATATCAAAAGCTATCAATTTAAATATAAAAATAATTTATCTTGAAATATTTAAAAATTATAAAAAATCACTTAAAACTTAAGAAAACTCTTAAATAATTGAAAAAAATTATGAAAAAATAGATTAGATATTAAATTGAGGTTTCTCTTGAGTTATTAGCAAAAAGTACTAAAAATCTCCAGAAATTTAGAAAATTTAGATTTTAATTTTATAAATTCATTAAAAAATTTCAAAATATTACCTTGAACTAACTTAAGATTATATAGGAGGACTTTCTACTTAAACTACAAACAACCAAATATTACTAATATCATTAATGGAACAACCATATCATATTAAATAAATTATTTAGAAAATAATTTCCTTACAAATAACACATGTTCGATTCACTTTATCCATTGCTAGCCAATTACTTTATCCTATGGTTGAGTCTTAGAACTGTTATAGCACCATATTAGCAGGCTGGTATGAGACTATGTCTTTTGGTTAGAGGGTTTGATGCTTAGCTCTCCCTTGTTTTTCTCTTGTTTTGAACCAAGTACAATTCTTACCTATCTCAAGTATTTGTCAACTCACACAATAGTGACCACCTTAACTCAATGCTAATGCACCACCAGAGGCCATAGATGTATCATTAAGAACTTGCAAGTTGATCCTTCTAGAATGAGGCTGGATGCCTCGCTTGCAAGGTAAACCCAGGGAATACCTAGTAGCCTAAATCTGGATACTTATGCATAGCATGAATGGCGATGACTTGGATCATATTCCTAGATGACAACCACACCATTCTCCCTACAATTTAGGGCCCGATATGTTTCATGTGGTATCAAAGCAACTACTTTTAGTATGCTTTATATAGAAGTTGATATTAGATTAGTAGTTACTTGATTGTTATAATAAAATAATCAATTTAATTTGGATTTAAGTTCTTTTGTTGTTAGTTGATTAAAGTTGGATTCTCTTAGGAACTCCTTGATTAACTTATGCACCATGAAATGTTTCAACCAATAGATATCATGACATGTGGATCAAATGATTTTTGTGTTTGATGGAATATTGCCTTACCTTCAAAGCCATCTTTGGATCTAACTAGTTTAGAGTCCAAGCTAAAGGCCTGGCAACTATGGTATGGGAGCTACTCAATTGATGTTGAGAAAGTAAAACATATCAAGAGGGACATACAAAGGGCTAAGATTCTTGAGAAGCTTAACTTGGTTGAATCCTTTTGGTTCTTCAAAAGAAAAGACCCCAAGCCTATTTCTAAGTGAATTGGAAAATGAGTAGTCAAAATCAGTATATCTACTCCACGGCTCATAGAAGTTATGGACCCTAAAGGCATTGGAATTCAGCACCATAAGTCCTTTGTATCTAACCTGAAAGTATCTAGTGAGCTTGATTACCCTATTATAGCCGTGGATGTAAAAAGTCTTCTCCTTGTTGTAAAGATGTGGATAAAAGCATAGTTAGATGCTACAAATAAAGTACTAGATTTGTTTCTACTTGGATGGTACTTCCACTATTTCTTAATTTGGATTTTGAAGCGAATTTCTTTTATGATAACAATTGAAAGTCAAAGTATTCATGTTGTCATAAAATACTAGTCCCCAAATTGATATGGAATAAAATATGTGTGTATTTTTACTTAGTTAAAGGGGGAAAGAAGCAATACGGTGCATGAAAAGATGAAAAGGAAAATAGCTAAAAATATAATATCACAAAAAATGGTTTCATTGTGATGGGATGTGAAATTGAGTGAAGTTTGAACTATTGTGAAGTGTCATCTCCCATGCAATCTAAGTCTTGTTTCTTTGAGGGATATCGATTGAGAGTGCACAACAAACCCTCCTTGCCCTAGATAGAAGACACCCCTTGTAGCCATTTACTTCTCAATGTAGCCACTAGGCCTTGATGCATGGTCACAAGCTCTCTTCTTAGTACTTTGCACCTAGTTTGCTTATTGCTATGAGGACTTCACAAAGGAAGAGAGGAGTGAAATCCACCTCAAGAAGCTTTGAAAGATGAAGGGTAAGGAGGGGATGAAATCTCCTCGTAGCATCAACAATACATCATGTTCTATGTTGGAGGAAAAGTGGACTCCAAACACTTGCATCAATAAGGATAGCTACTCTATGGAGTAATTAGAGTGAACCTTAGTCTTGTTTGGTGATGAAAAGAAGTTCAATATAGCAAAACTTAGTGGTGAGCTTCTATACTATTACTTTGCATGTATCCAAGTTATGTTGTGCAAGCTACTTGAATTTTTACTTTGCTTATATGTTGTTTTGTGGCTATTAGTTTCTAGAGCTATGGCGTTGTGGAGTTATTTGGGATTTACTTTGTTTGGTCTCTCTTTTACACATTTAGTACTTCATGCAATGTACCATCAACTATTTGCATTGCTATATACATCACTATTTGTGTCATTACTAAGAATTAGCAACACTAATAGCGACCCTAATAGAGACCCTAATAGCAATGGTTACAAAGTAAATTTCTGATGCAAATATTGAAGATTACAAAGGGGGAAAAATTTTAGGTGGTAGGGCATGTAACCTTGCTACCCTTTTGGATATATGCACTAAATATTCTTGCATAATTCATTTACCAATGTAAAGTATACTTAACATCTAAAGATTTTACATCATGATTCTCTAAAAATGAGAAATCCAATGATTGCAAAAGCTAGATATAATCAATTCAAAAAAATTATTACTCAAGAAGCTTTTTCATCACTTGCTTAGGCTTGAGAAGAAAAGCTTCACTTCAAGCTTTCATAGTAGTCAGAGCCTCCCAAAAAGACCTTTATAGGGATTAGTAGTGACTCTCAGCTCTTAGCTTCTTCCTTCTTGTTTTTACCTAAGTTTAATTCATCTTCTATCTCCTTGATCTATCTTTTTTGGCTCTTCTTGTTCTAGCCTAGCTTCTTCCATTGGCTTCCTAGCTCTCCACACTTGTTCTTTTAGCTTGGCTCCTCTATCTCTTTCTACTTGCTCAATCTTTTTGCTAACTTTCTTCTTCTTGTTTTCTTCTACTTATTTTTGCATATTTTTCTCTAGCTTTTCTTTCTCTTCTAGCTTCTTCCTAGCTAATTCTACTTGTTCTTCTATCTCTTTTCTTGTCTCATCTTTTCCTTGATCTTCTCTATGGTTCCATCTGATAAGTATTTTTTTTCTTCTTCCCTATCATCTTCTTCTATCTCCTCCCATATTTTTATGATTCTCTCCTTCAACTCTCTTCCTATCCTATCGTCATTGAATCTTGTGGGTTTGGTTGGTTGTTGTAGTTAAGGCTATTGAGGTCGAGGTGTTCCAAGATCTAGGTTGAGCTCCTCCTTACCCTTCTCTTCTTCCTTGGGTTGTTGGGATAGAGATATTTCAAGATCATGTCTGAGCTTGTCCTCTCCCTTTTCTTCTTCTTTGTCTTCTAACTCTTCATTTTTCTATTCTCCTTCACCTATCTCATCATCTAAAGTAGAAGTGTTGGATCCTCATTGGATCCATGTAGGGGATGCCCTACCCAAGGTGCTTTCACCCTTCCATTTTTAACTTCTATGTCTTTCTCTTCATCTACTTCTTCATCAAAGGCATCCCATGCCTCATAACAAGGCGCAAACCTATCCTTATCCTCCATCTCAATTGATGGAGGCATTCAAGATCAGGTTTGAGCTCATCCTTCCCCTTAAACTCCATTTCTCGAACTACAACTTGTGGGTACAAGGGTTCATCCTTCTAACATGTCCACCTATCTTCCTCTTCTTTCTTGTATCCTAACTCTATCATAATAATTTCTACCTTTGAATGCATATCCATTCTCCATCCTTCTCCCTTCACATAATACTCCATCATTTCTTTCTCTTCTTGAACAACTTCAAGTTGGCATTCTTTGGGATAGGGGTACTCAGTGTAGAGGTATTCTCCTTCTAGGTGTGGTAGTCGATTGGAAAATATTCACGATAGTCGTATCCATCTTCTTCAAAAGGATAATCATTGTAGAGGTATTGGTCTTCAGGATAGGCTTCTTGGTAGTAGTCAAGGTAGTAGCAATTTGCTCCTTCTTGTTGGGGACGAGGTGTTGCGAGATCTAGGTTGAGCTCATTCCCTTTCCTTCTTTATCATCTTTACCTAATTAGAACTCTTCTTCTTCTTTCACACGTTTCTTCTTTTCTTGGCTCCTTATTTCTTCTTTGGCTAGCTTCACTCCATTCTTCAAATCTTGGACTCTTTTGGCTCTCATCTACTTCAAGTATGGTTTGGTCTGCTCTTTAGCTTCTTTGCATTCAGAGGTGGTCTCCCAATTCCACCTCAACATGATTTTTTCTTGCAACTTCATGTGAGCTCTTGGGCTATCTTCACTTGCCATAGCATAGTTATATATATATATATATATATATATATATATATATATATATATATATATATATATATATATATATATATATATATATATATATTCTCACTCTCTATCCCTCTCTCTCTCTATTTTCCATTCATCTATTTCTCTCTCTGCCTCCCCCTCCTTATCTTTATTTCTTTATGTCTTTCCTCCCTCCCTCCCTTCCTCCCTCTCTCTCTATGTGTGTATATATATATTCTCTCTCTTTATCCCTCCCTCTCTCTATTTTCTCTTCTTCTCTTTATTTTTCTCTGTGCCTCTTCCTCCCTCTAGTTCTCTTTCTCCCTCTCTCCTCCCTCTATTTTTCTCTCTATCTATTTCTCTCAACTCTCTCTCTCTCTCTCTCTCTCTCTCTCTCTCTCTCTCTCTCTCTCTCTCTCTCTCAACCTCCCTTGCTTTGATCTCTCTACCTTATTCTCTCTATGCATCTCTTCATTAACAAAAAGAAAGAGAGAGGTGAAGAAAATAGAAAAAAAAATAGAGGAGAGAATGAATGCAGTTAACTCAAATCTCAAAGAAGAATCCCTTTCTGCTTCCCTCCTTCTTCTTCTCCTTCCCAGGTTTCCTCCTTCTCCTTTACACATGTTTCCTCCCTCTTCATGGATGGTGGGTGGTAGCAACCTCTCTCTCTCTCTCTCTCTCTTTTACAGACCTGTAAAATGCCACGCTCAAGTTTTGGTGCTTTCCCCCCCCCCCCCCCCCCCAAAAATGTTGATTCTATATGCATCACTATTTGCATCACCATATGCATCACTAACACAAATAGCGATGCAAAAGCAGCATCTAATAGTGAGGCATATAGGGACACTACCAAATTGTGTCAAAAATGGTCATCATTATAGCAATACCGCATAATCATGTCAAAAATGGCTATCAATAGATCATATTCCCGATGGATTGCTAAAACGTGTCAAGGACTGATCACGTTACACTAGTTGAGAGAAAATTACCATTAATGAATCTATTGTCCTTCAATTATCTATTCATATAGAGTGATCTGTGTCAAGTATTCTTCGAGGATATGAAGCAAGAATTGGCAAAATCACCAATCCTAAAAATGCCTAAAAGGGTCGAGATATTATATATATATATTTAATAGCTACGATATAAAGTATCAAATATTTTTTAGCCTAGATTCGGGAGGAGAAGTGATAGCATCCAATTGCATTTGCCAATTGCAAATTTGGGGTGTCAAAAATTAATTACACCCACATTGAGAAACTGTACTTGGGATGGTCTTTGCAATGAACAAATTTAGGCATTATATCTAGTGTGAAAAGACAATATTTTATATGAAGACAAAGGAACTAAGACTATTGTTGAATAATATGCATCCACCTAATTGCCTAGCAAAGTGATTGATCACTTTACATGAGTTTGACCATGAACTTAGGAGTAAGCCGCCAAAGTTGTACGGAATTGTTGAATGTCTCATGAAATTTGGGGAGTTGAAGGAAATCTTGGCTAAAGGTAGTGACCTCAACTGACTACTCAAAATTGATACAGTCTCCATTCCATCCTAGTATACTACCATAATGCACTATTTATCCACAGAAGAGGTTGGAGCTTCTTTGTTGAAGACTGAAGAAGAGAAAATTTAAGTAGTAAGCCTTGAAATTTAATTATAGGAATACTATATCAAAAAGGGATTGATGATATTTATTGCCGACTTGTCATGCCTGATGACGTTCCATTGATTCTAAAAGAGTGTCATGACTTTGCTTGTGGAGGGCACTTTGCTAGATGGTTGACTGCACAAAAATATTCGAGAGTTGGATATTAGTGGTCCTCTATTTTCTAGGGTACATTTGCATATATTAAGAGATGTGATGCATGTTAGAGACATCACAATATGGATAATAGAAAGTTCCCACTGACTCCTATCATGGCTATACTACCATTTGAGAAGTGGGGCATTGATTTCCTTGAACCTATACATCCTTTGTCAACTACACAAAACGTTCTATCATTTTGGTGATAGAATATTTCATAAAGTGGTTTGAAGCCTATGCTATAATGAAGAATAATGCCAAGGAAATGGCTAGTTTTATTTTGAAAGAGATTTTTTGTTGTTTTGGTCTACCTAATCTAGAGCTTGTGGTTTGCTAATTGTGGAATACATTTTTTGAATAAAATGATTGAGGCTTTGAAAAAAGCTCAAAATATTAACCATATTAAGACCATCCTTACAACCCCTAAGCTATTGGGCAAGTAGAGAGTACTAATAGGTAGCTTATGAGGATTTTATCCAAGATTGTATCTAAAGGTAAGTGTGAAAGGTTTAAGAAGTTATATGTCGATGTTTGGGCTTCTAATATGATATTCAAAAGAGCTACAGGACACGCTCCTTTTAAATTAGTATATGGGGAATAGTGTATTCTACCTTTTGATATTGAGATGTCTACAATAAGTTTTGTTCTAAATCATTCTTTGGGTGAAAAGGAAGCCTTACAAGAAAGGCTAACTTCCCTTACACATCTTGATGAGATTAGATTATAAGCCTTGTTACATCAACAAGTAGGGAAGAAGCGAATGAAAATTCTTCACAATCATTGGACTCAAGAGTATAAATCTACTAAGGTTAAGTGGTCCTATATTATAAGGCCTATCGTGAGCTTTTCCTAGGCATATTGGAACCCAAATGGTATGGTCCTTATAAGATTGTCCGTATAGGAAAGAATGGCTCTATAGTCCTTTTACCAGATGCACAATAAGGAGTAGAGTTTAAAACTAAAGTAAAATTAAATCAACTAAAGTCCTATTATGTATAGGGATTGACATTGGACTTGGTGCCTTTGCGGGTCCTTCAAGATCCAACGTAAACTTGTAAGGGGGGGGTACTAAGACTATTGGATAGGAAAAGTCATTCCTTATCTTGGGAATTCATATTTAGAGTAGAGTTACCACTAAGGGAAAGTGATCTAGTGGAGTAAGGGTTATCACATTACTAAGTGGCAATATGGCTCTTTTGTTGAGAATAGCAAATTATGCTTTGCCCATAAGTTGCTTTATATGAGAGATATTCTTTTTTCTTTCTCTCACTTTACCCCTAGGAAGACAAGGCATGTGCTCTTAGTATTGTTCCTCCTCTTTGATTTTCTTATTTTAGGGGTTAGAATCCCTTTTTTCACACGTTCTATTTTATATATTTGAGATATATTCATTGTATTTTTCTCTTTTATTTGACAAGCTTCCCTAACTACCTCACACTAATAGGGATCCCTAAAAATAGTTACATTGTAGGCTAATAGAACATGATCACTAGGACTACCCTTAAAAATAGCTCTTACAGTGCTTGAAAATGTCTTTATAGGAGCTAAAAACCCACTTAAACCTCCCTAGACATACCTAACAAAACCCTAGGACTTCATGCCTTGAATTCCTATCCCCAATTGAAAGAAAGACCCCACATACATATACACATACAAGATAAAGAGAAAGAACTCATAAAGGAAAGAAATCACCTAGACTTGGCCACAACAAGCTTCTACACAACAAGAGGCTCCCTCTAATTGCTCCCTCATATCTATTTAGTATAGCATTAAAACAAAAAACCATTAATCGCACCTACACTGAACAAACAAATCACCCTCTTGGCCTAATGTGATAAACCATCTCACTGCAAAAGAAATGACCCTCTTGGCCAAACAAAATCAAATGTTAGATCCAACATGAACGACCTTCTTGGCCTAACAGAATATAACCATAAAGCACACCATTCAACAACAACCTGCTATTGAAAACAAACTCTTGGTCCCCACATAAACCTTAATGCAGCATCAAACTAGACAAAGGGAATAGGCCATTTAGGCCCTACACTAAATGCATCAAATTATTAGCTAGCCCCGTTGCATAAATGGCAAGGGATGTCCAATGAATATGTCATTAAATAGTCTGATGCATCCATGGTGGAATAGAAAGATGATTAATTGCTAATTGGCTCATAATCCATAGTAACCATGGATGGCCAAAAAAGGATATGTCAACAAGCAATCCCCACAATAGTATCCCTAGACTAATATCAGGAGACAATGAGAGCTTGGTAGGTTCTTGGGTACCAAGATGGATGAAATTTTCTCCTTGGGTACCTAAGGTTGATGCCTTGTGGTCCTTGGGTACTTGAGGCTAATGTCGTGTTCTCCTTGGGCCATAATATACTCACCTTGCTCCTATTTACACACTCGAGTATAAAGTACTAAAGAAAAAATAGTGTGGTAAAATAAAAAAATATATGAATTTAAGTAAACCAAGTTATAAGAGTTCTCACCTAGTAGGAGTTTCTAGTCCAATTGTCCTAGGTAGGTCAATCAGATCACCACTTAGGATGACTTCTTCGATATCTTTTTTTAGTTGGTCTCTGTTGGAGCAATTAGATAGTGACTAGCTCCAAATCTTGGTTAGATTATGCTTTGGCTATCCCTTGTGGGATTCATGCCTTGATTGTGGCAAGGGGTAGGGTGGGTGTTGTGTTTAAGAATTGTGGTGTATTTAATTTATAGTAGTTTGATACTTTTTATGGTCTATGTTTGTGTAGATCACTTTAGGCTGGGTCACTCTATCTCATGATTGTCAATGAGAGCTAGATTTGGAGGCCAAAAAAGAGCCAAAGATGTGTCCAAAAGTTATCGATTTGAGATAGAGACACAAGCTTACTATGGCAGAAAGCAGTGGGGATGCAGACCTGACCATTTTAAGCAGCCATAGAAGAAGGGCTTTCAAATCACTTTTCGAAACAGGCATTGCTATGTTGCAAATTTTTATAAAAATTTTCAAGTGGTAGAACCGACAATGGCAAGTGCTATGTAGAGTGGGACTCTGAGAGGACATGCAAAAATTTTCAGACCTCAATTCAGAGGTTGGATGATGTAAGAGCGGGGAGTGTTCGATTGATGGAAGAGGGTCAAGAAAGTTTAAAATAGGATTAAGAGGGGGAAGAGATATGACCTTTGGAGGGCCCCTCTCCCCCAAATTCTCATGTGATATATATATATATATATTTTAACAAAAAAGAAGGTTGTATTGGATAGGAAAAATGATGCCATTTTTTTGTAGGAGGGATATTCGAGAGCTTC
Source organism: Lygodium microphyllum (assembly GCF_053477565.2). Lineage (NCBI taxonomy): Eukaryota > Viridiplantae > Streptophyta > Polypodiopsida > Schizaeales > Lygodiaceae > Lygodium > Lygodium microphyllum. The sequence continues at coordinate 109,417,639 of NC_141156.1, read as the reverse complement.
AATGTACCCCTATCAATCAAACACACCATCATCCTCCAACAATTTTTCACTCTTGATCGCTGCCCTATATGTAATCAATCTTTCTCTCTCCTTCCTCTCTCTCCTCCTATAGGTGGTTCACATGGTAATTCTTGAGAGGAAATCAAGATGGAGACACATGGTCCGCAGATGAATTGGATAGATAAAGAATGATACTAACATGAGAAGTGATGTCTAGCACTATTTGGAAACTAATCCGATGTGATCCCTGTATTTAATTCTTAACATTTGAGACATATAAAATGGAGGTAATTCTTTTTATCAATTAAAATTTAAATCTTTTTGTCATTTTATGGTACACATCATGTTCATATGTGGTAAAATTTGTTTGAAGCTTGATTTTGACGTATTTGATGTAAGAAGTTGGGAAGAATAAGGATTTAGTATATAAATAATATTGATGCTATGCCATGCCACACTGACATTGGTATAAAAGGAGAGGACATGTAATTTTTCTTATCTTTTGACACATTAATACATTACTATCCTTCTTCTCTCACCTTGCTCACAGCTTCAATGGCTTCTTTCTCTTTCCTCTCTTTCTCTCTCCTATTCTAGTCTTTCTCTATCCTCGTCACTCTATTTCTCTCTCTTATGCATTCTTTCTTCTCTCTTTTGCAGCCTTCTCTCTCCTCTCTCTCTCTCTAGTCCACTTCTTGACATTTGAGGACTGCAAATCATAAAAATATAGAACCATTATTTGTAGTCATGCATTATTAAATAATTAAAACTCGAAATGTATGTTTTATATGAAAAAATGATATTTTCTTTGTTTCAGATTATCTTACAATGTTCATATGGAATGATATTAAATGTGATGATGGACCATAGTCCAAATTAATTTTAAAAATAAAGAAGAAAATTTAGAAATTATAGCATTTTACATAGAGAAAATAAAGAAAATACAAAAAATGGGATTTTGGGATATAGAAAAATGAAGAAATTTTAGTTTGAGGGTGAGAAAATTTATTAAAAATTAGGGGAGGGTTTGTGAGTGTATGATGTCTATAGACATGAGGTTTGCCTTAGTCTACACCTATTTGTGTGTTAAAGTGGTTGTTTAGAGGGTTTTTAAAAGAAAAAATATCATGAAATATAGAAAATACCCTACATAATAAATGAACACGTAAAGAAACTAAAAGATTAAGAATCTTGCATACAAATATGAGTGCTTTTGCATTGAGATGAAGCATATAGGATTTATTTAATATTTTTAAAGGAATAATAGCACATATTAGTTTGGTATTATTTCTAAGCAATGCAACATTGTATAAGAAAGGAAATCATTGAAATATTATTTTACACATGATAGGTTAGCTGATTTGTGGCTAACTTATTTGAGCACTAAATGGTATTGCATATTGCATCTACATTTAAACATGGTATTAAGAGAAAATCTCTTGGATGCATGGCACTTGATTGCTAAAATTATTAATCAATGATGATAGCATGTGAGGATTCCAGAGCTATAGGATAGAACAGTTGTCTTTGTGGACTCTTATGTGAGGAAATAAAATTATCTCCTAGAGTGCTTCGTTAAAAGAGTGGATAATGTTACAATTGTGTTTTATGTTTAGACGACGTATCGTGGGGTCAATCCTCGAGGTGTAGGAAACCCATAAGAGCCACAACGATTGGCTAGGGGGTGCTTTGTATGTGTGTGCAATGAGGTATTGATCATGTATACATGTGGTATACTCTCTTTGTTGGAATTGGGATGGAAAAAATAATTGGACTACAAATTGATACAAACACATGACTTAGCTTATTAGTATATAGCCTCCAAATGGTCCTAGCCTCGCAAGGCTGTGAGAGTGGTTTGGTGAGCATAGGAGCCCCTGACTAGAGCCCTAGAGCCTTTGTTAGACCCATTTTTAATCTCAACAATACAAGAGAAAATGAACCTTTTCTAGGTCTTGCTATGGATTGCATGAATCCATTCAAAATATGCTCTACTTCTTACAATGTGTGGTTAGTAGTCCTTATGAACTACAACATCATGCCATGGATTCTATGAATAAAGGACACATGATTCATAGATTTCTCATTCTTGGGTGCTGTAAATTCAAGAATATTGACACTTATCCCATCCATTAGAGCTCAAGATCTCTTGGAAAAATGGCAAAGCATAATCTACTAGATAGATTTAATAGAGATGGTTATTTTATTGAAGAGAATGGAAATGGCTACAAGCTAATTGGTAAAGGCAGAAGGGATGGAAGAATGTGTACCTTTGATGCTTCTATTATTGAGTTAAATCCAACCATGTTTGCTCATGATACTGGAGTAGTTAGAGATGTGAAAATCTGGCATAAGCACATTGGACATGTAAACATACAATGGCTCAAAACCATGTAGTAGAAGGAAATTGTACTTAATTTGGAAAATTTTAAGTATATGGAGTTAGGATATGTATAGTCCTCTTGCCATTTTGAAAAGAAAGCAAGAATTCCATTTGTCAAACATGTTAGAAATAGTACTAGATCATTATAGTTAGTACATTCAAATGTCTAGGGTCTGCTGCATAATGCACCCTTCAGTGGTGCAAGCTATTATGTCTTATTTATTGATGATTTTTGTAGATATACTTGGCTAAATATTTTAAAGTGCTGGATCTTTTCAAGGATTTTAAAACACATTATAAAAAAGAGTTTGGATGTTATCTCTCATGCTTGAGATTTGATGGAGACAATGAGTATGTCTCATGAATTCTATAGGTTCATGGCTTAGTAAGGGATTAAAAGGCAGCTTACATGTAGTTTTATACCACAACAGAACAATGTGGCATAGAGGAAGAATAGGATGCTTATGGAAGCTACAAGAGAGCCATGCTAAATATGAAGAATTTACCAAACTATTATTGGGCTGAAGTAGTTGTAACTTCATTATATGTCTTAAACCATTTTTTTACAATTGGGATTCATGATCTTACACTATATGAGAAAATGTATGGGCACAAACGACATATCAGTTATCTTAAAGTCTTTCAATTTACTACTTATGTACATGTGTTGGGTGAGAAGAGGAAGAAGTTAGATTCAAAGGATGCTAAGTGTGCCTTTATTAGCTATACATAGGATAGAAAAGCCTACAAATGCTACAATCTGGCTACAAGTGAGACAATGGTTAGTAGGGATGTAGTGTTTAATGAGCTGGCTTCATGGTATAGTGGTCCAGATGTGGATGTCTTTGATGGAACAATATAGATGATACTCATGTTGAAATTTGTACTATGGATAGTACCATTGTTAAGTGGGCCTATAGAAGACACATCTTCTATTGTTAGTCCATGGATAGGTCACTTGAGCAATCATGGTTATATGTCCATTGACACGGATATGTTAGTGAGGGGGAGATTAGATAAAGGTAAAGAAAAGATGTTTGAAGATGTTATTGGACCACTTGCTTTTGGTTATGTGTCACCTGGTTAATTAAACCTACATAAAACAATTAGCATAATCATAGGGCTAGTCAATTAGTACAGTTAGTTATCTACTATTTGACATAGTAGGCCACTTTCCTTTATGTTGTATCTTATCTATACTGTGTGTATATTTTATTGTGAGATGAAGAAGGAAGAAAGTCCAACAAGACAATGTTTTGACATCCATCTCTCTTCTTGTGTTCTTGAGTGAGTTTCCCTTCCCTATACTTTGTGGGTTTGACATAGTAGCTCCCTTACCATGTGATTTGTGACAATAGTCAAGAAAGGTTTGAGCATATGTTGCAGGTTCTTCTTTGTATTCTAATTTTTTTTCACTACATTTTTTGTAATATGCTCCTTTGAGAATCTATAGTGCATTGCTCCACGGCCTAGTTCACCACAAGTATTGCAAGGATAGTTCAAGTAGAAGAACTCTAACTTGTGAGCGATCTTCTTACAATGAGAAATATAGTCACTTTTGTGGAGAATTAGTTAGTGGAGCCCCAAGAGGAACACCAAGGAAAAGGGAATTCTCTTGCAAGAAAATCTATCTTGTAACATCAATAAGCTTCTATTTCATTCTTCTGATCATCAAAACAAAGAAAACAACAATTCTTCACGCAACATCATAGTAGATATCTCCCACGGATTTGATAGAATCAACCATAATCTTCAAAATCTTCACAAAATCCATCAATATAAAAAAGAACACAAAGGAATACACCATCTTTGGAATGAAAATAAATCACATATTATTCATCTTCAATGTCTTAACAGTTCTCTCTCTCAATCTCTCATATACAGTTACACTATTTGGATAGAATTGACTATCTCTGACTCTATCTCTCTCTCTCTATCAATAGTACATCCTATCCTCACTACAATTCTCTCATAATAACCCTCAATAATCCTTCTTAGGTCGTGGATGCACCTCCCAAAAGGTATGTCTGATATGAAGAGTCACCAGAGCCACTACATCGTCTTTTCATAGCTCACTACTGTCACTATCACTTAGTCTTCTCTTCACTCTTCAGCAGCTACTTCTTCCACTTGTTTTAGCTCTTTTGAACTTAGATTCATCATTTCCAAAGGTTAGAAAAAAATTTCAAAGTCACACATACATTCTACAAAACACCTACAGAAGGTCCACAGAACAGTCATTGTATAGCACCAGAACAACTACAGTACAGTTACAGTACAGAGACAGAGCTGAGGTAGTCGCAATCAACACGAACTCATCACATACAATTAAGACAATACATACACAAACACTAACACAACCATCTGAATGACACCTCCAAAAAGAGATATATCATTAAAAAGCTGCCAAGATACATTGCAAAGGCATCAATGAAGATGATCCCTTTTAAAGGCTTGGTGGTTTCGAAAGCGATCCATGGAGAAGGATTCATCTACAAATGTCTTTGGAGGATTTTGAAAAAACTACAAGTAGCACATCCTTTCTAGCAAGACAAGGTATCTGCTAGGGAGACATAGGGCATGAAAATACAGGACATCCAACTGGTGGGAGTCAATGTTCACATTGATATTCATACAAAGTTTTGGAATGGCCTTTTGATCATTATGGGAATGCCTATGCATGTATGCTAGATACCAAGCAAAATGAGTTGTCAATCTCACCGAATGATCCAGAGATTGTGAATATTGGTGAGTAAAATGAATATAGTTCTGGTATGCTTGACTTGCAATTGTCCAATCTCTTGGAATAATTGGCCAGTTTATCTGAGGTCCTGTAAGAGAATCACTCGAGCTCCATCCTCTTCTTCGGGTAATCTACTGATCAAACCCTTCATATTCACTAACCAACTGAGGGGGTTGAGAGATAGAAGTGGCATGAGATGGAAGTGAAATAAGGAAAAATGGATGAAGAGATGGGTAGGCAAAATCATAAAAGGAAGAATAGGTTAAAGAAGGAGTGGCTGAAAATTTTAGGGAATCACTTACGAAGGGTGTTAATTAATAAATAGGAAAGGTAGGAGGTACATGAATGGATGGAGAATGACATGGTGGAGAAGGGGAAAATACTCTATCTTCTATAAAAGAGCAATATGTAAATATGGGAATTTGAGGAAAAGATTGAGATTGGAAAAGAAGGGGTAAGATTGCTGTGGAATTGGTTTGATAGAGGGAAAGATATATATCATAACGGTGAGCCATTTGTTGGTAATACAGTAGGCTAGGATCAGAGGGATCTAAGATAGATCTTCTCTGATAGGCATAAAAAAAGATGGAATCAAATGGATTATTTTTGGAAAGGTAAGCTAAGAGATCCACCCTCAGTTGGTTAGTGCTCTGTACATAGGTAGAAGCTGTGTTTTGTCGTTGATTCAGGACCATAGAATCAATCATGGAGTGCCAGGAATTATCAGGGCAAGTAGCCACTTTTGAGGAGTAACTCTGAAACATGTTATCTATTCACAACTCCAAATAGTGGATATACAAAACAGCTTGTAAAACCACATCTCCCACATACCAGGCCATATCCACTTCATCTGGAATCAACAAGTCTCCCCGTAGATACATATATGACATCAACATGGTATCTGTCGTGACAGAATCTTCAAACACCATATGGACCACCTCTGTCAGCAACTCAGGAGACCAAAGCCCCAGTCCAACCATCCTCTGGAAGAGGAAGATCCATCGTTGAAAGCTTCATGTAAAAGGCCAACTTCTGTAATTGATAGTGGACAAAGAAAGAATGGTCCGGAGGAACATATTCCTGGAAATGCTCAAATGTAGACCATAGCAGATCCATCCTGGACTGCAATAGTTCCACTTTATCTTGGAATAGAGGACACAAGGTAGCTTGTCTCTGGAGAACTGCCTGTAAAATATTACACGGCACAGCGAACAGAATCTGAGAAAGAGATAGAGAGTACACAACAGATAAGAGGAGAATCAGTAAAATTCTTTAACTCCAAACAACTGATACAAAGATGGCTCTGTCCACCCGTGCGCTTCCACTGAGTGAAGCTTAGATGGCGATCTAGACAGAAGATAGGCGAAGAGCTTAAGGCTAGCTGGAACAACAACTCTGACTGGGTGAAAGATAAGTGAATGATGGCCGCGAAGGGGTTTAGCTTTTATAGCCCGCGAAGGTCGTTAGGTCGGCCTGCTGACCGACCTTCCATATGAGCCTCCACTAGTCGGCCAGGGAATATTCCAGGGAATATTCCCTTTACCATCGGGCCGGGGGCGCTGCCCCCGGACCCCCGCCAGGGGGGCCGCTAGCCCCCGTGGGACCCCCCAGCCAGGGGCCGCTTCCGCGGCCCCCGGACCCCACAATAGGGGCCCCTTTTAACTCCCTGACCACGCAACTCAATGCAATGTGCCTCGAGTTGCTACCAGCTTAACCACTTCGTCTAACCCAAAGATTAGACCCACAACAGTCACCTTTTTGCCATCCGGTCACATAGACCTCATCTGATATACAAGTCAGGACTCAACCAATGTCCGGGCTCACATTTGGCTTCTCCTCATAATGGGGGCCTTACAACTTTGAGCACCATGGATCATTGGTAGCACCTAATGAGGGTGGGGCATTGATCATATCTAACACTGCCAAGTCCTGCTGTGAGAGAGAAGGGATCAGTGGAACATTAGGGCTTGGAGGAATAGACCGTGACTGTGCCAGTTGGTCTTGCAACTGCTTGATTTGGGAAGCTTGTTTATTACAAACTAAAGTGCCTCTGAGGCGCACGTAGCGTGTGCAAAGTGAACAGTTGGTTAATTTTTATTATGAATTGGTGTGTTTAGTGGGAATACGCGTAGAAAATGTGGGTGAATAAATAGTTCATTTTAGCAATTAATTTGTGATTGGGGGGGAATGAAAATAAATAAAGCACATAAAATAAATATCTGGAAGGGGTGTGTATGCAATGGCCTGAAGGCGCACGGAAGAATCTCCTAAAAGTAATGAATCCAGTAAAAGAAAAGTAAAGACCACTGTTCACTGAACAACAAAGACAACATCTTAGTGGATGTGGCGATTATTATTATTATTTTTTATTTTATTATGATATATTAGTATTTTTTGAATTTTATATTGTGTTTGGTTGGTATTTTAGGGGGTATTATGTGTGGTGGTTGGAGTTTTTGTTTTGGTTTTTGTTTAATCAATTGTATGTGGTTGTTTATTTGTTTATTTGCTTATTTGCTTTTTTTAAATAAATGAATAATAAGGAAAGATGGATATGGGATGAATAAAAAATAAAATGGCAACCAGTTGGGAAATATCCACAATTTAGGGTATGAAAATAAGATGGAGATTTTTATGGTTAAGTTTTGTTTGTTGGTTTTTTTTGTGTTTTGTATTTTCTTTTTTGAATATGAGTGCCATGTATGAAAATATTTTAAAGTGAAAAATGAATGGAAAAAGGTCAAGAGGGGTGGATGGAATTTTCTAGAATTTTTTCTATATTTTTTACTAATTTTAAATGAAATTTTTGCATTTTTGTAGGTAATTTTGAATAAATTGGCAAATATTTAATTTTCTGTAATTTTGGGGGTGGAAATTTCCACCTAAAAAATTTCAAAAAATTTACAGAAATATGGGAGAAATTTTAGAAATTTTTTTGAGTGGAAATGAATTTATAAATTTATTAAATCAATGAAATCAGAAAATCAGGTTAGTTTGGTAAGTAGGGTTAAATCAAGTTAGCTAAGTCCTGTTAGTCTATGTAAATCATGTAAGTCAGACTAAGTTAAGTCAGGTTAGTCAAAGGGAACTAGGGTAGTCTGGGTTAGGCAAAGTCAGGTAAGTAAACTAAGGCAGATTCTAACTAAGGTAGGGTAGACTAACTAACCTAGGGTTAGTTAAGTTAAGGTGGGGACTAACCTAAGGTGGGTGAGTGTAACTAGGCTAAAGTTAGTTTGACTAAGGTAGGGTTAGTTAACTAGGGAGGGTTAACTAACCTAAGTAGGGTTAGTATAACCTAGGTAGGGTTAAGGAACCTAGGGTTAGTGTAACCTAGGTAGGGTTAATTGAATTAGGGAGGGGTTAGACTAACTAGGGGGGGGTTAGTGTAACTAGGGGGGGTTAGACTAACTGGGGGTTAGTTAACTTGGGGTAAGTTAACCTAGGGGGGTTAGTGTAACTAACTTAGGGTTAGTCTACTAGACTAAAGTTAGTTAACCGAATTGTGGTTAGTGAACTTAATAGGGGTTAGTTAACCTAAGGGTGGTGAAGTAACTAACCTGTAGTTACAGGGAGGAGGAGGAGGGCGGCGACGCGGGCGGAGCCGACGGCGGCAGATGGAGGGGAGGGTGCAGATCCGGGCGACGCGGGCGGAGCTGGCGGCGGGCGGAGTGGAGCCTGGATGACGGTGGAAGATTGGAAGAGGACGTCGAGGGGGGGCGGAGCCTGGGCAACGGCAGCAGACTGGAAGAGGACGCCGAGGGCGAGCGGAGGGGAGCCTGGGTGTGTGGAAGAAGTGAGCCGGGGCGGACGCCGAAGGGAGGAAGGAGTGTCGGTGGAGCGGGTGGGGGTTGGAAGAGAGAAGGAGTGCCGAGGAGAGGACGGCGGCCGTTGTGGGGGGCGCGAGGGGAAGGAGGCCGGGAGGAGACGGCCGAGGGGGGGGGAGGAGTGGGAGGAGGGTAGGCGTAGAAGGAGGCAGAATGTGGGGGGTGGAGGGAGGAGGGGAAGGAGGGAGGTAGAGGGGGGAAGGGAGGGGAGGAAGAAGAGAGGGAGGGGAAGGGAGGGGGAGGAGGGGATGGGGGGCACGAGGAGTAGAAGATGGGGGAGATGGTGGGGGAGGGTCGGGGAGAGAGAAAGAGGGGCAGGAGAGAGAAAAAAGAAAAAGAAGAAGAAGAAGAAGGAGAAGAAAGAGAGAGAGGGGGGTGGTTGGGATGCGGGGGGAGGTGACCGTTGGGGTGGGGTTTAAAAACATAATAATAAAAAAAAGAAAATGAATGAATAAATAAATAAATAAATAAAGGAAAAAAGAAAAGAGAGGGAAAGATGGCACGCCCCCGTCTCGTGCGCATGCGCGGGGTGGGGGTAAAAAAATTTGCGGTGGTGGGACTTGAAGAGGCGGGGACGTCGACACGCAAGGCGCGGACACGACGGGGGCGTCTCGAGATATGGAAAAATAAAACGCACGCATTCACGCGCAAGGTGAGGCACGCGAGAACACGAAAAAACAAAGAAAAATTAATAACTCATAAACCGTTCGTCGAAACAAAAATCCGTCAAAAGAAAAAAGGGGCTGAGAGAGGAGGGGAAAATGAGATGGAGTGTTCAGAGGAAAATGAGGGCGTCACATGGGAAATTTGCAAAAAAAACAAGCTCGAAAACACATACGGGGATTAATACCGGAAAATCCGCTTGCTGGAATGCAGGACGAAAAGAAGGAAGAAGGTGCAGAAGAACGTGGCCAACAACCCTATCATGTCAAAACACAATTTTGATCGAGATAGGATGTGTTCACATGGGAAAAATGAAAAAATAACACATGATAACGAGGTCCAAAATTAATAACAAAAAATCGGTTCACCGGAACAGAGGGTAGAAAAAAAGAAAAATGTGCGAGGGACGGGGCACAAGGCTATCATATCAAAACTGAGTTCCGGGGGAATTAAGAGGGGTTCACATGCAAAAAACACGAAAAATGGATTAAAAAACGCTCGGAAAATTTAATAACTAAAAATTCGGCAATCGAAAAAGGGGGGAGGAAAAAGGAAAAAGTGGGGGGAAGGCTGGACACGACTGTCAAATCAAACTGGAATTTCGGTGAAAATAGGACAGGTTCACATGGAAAATTGTGAAAAATAAGCACGAAAAAGACTCGAAAACCCGCAAAAAATTAATAACGGATGAACCGTACATCGAAATGACATGGAGCAAAAAGGAAAAATGTTAGGGAGAAAGGGTAGGATAGGCCTGACTCATCAGATCAGAGTTCCGAAGCAAGCAATATGCGTTCACATGGAAAACTGGCCAATGTACGCAAAAATTAATAAGTTGAGAATCATCTGTCGGAACAGGGGTGGGTAAAAAGGAAAAATGGTCAATTCAAAGGGATGAACAGGGCTGTAAGTGTGGATTGGAATTTCGATGAACATAGGGTGCGTTCACATGGAAAGACAACAAAATCAGGGAATGAAGGAAAACGGCAAGGGAACGGCCCCAAGGGTGGGTTGAAAATGGACGAGTGGGTGGGAAGGGACCCCATCAGGGTAAAAGCAAGGCAGGCATAGATGCATTATCAAGTTAAGGCAAATGCAGAGGGGTATGCAATGTACACACTTAAATCCTTAACGGATAGGATTGACCGAGCAACAGGGACCGAGTGCCACACAACAGACCATCCGCTAACGTCCCCACCCTTAAAACATGACCGTCATTGACAACAGAAGGTGTAGCGTTAGAAAAACTTGGCCCATGTTGTCGAGAATCAAGGTTGACTGTTGATGGTACGTCCACTGTCGTTGTCGCCTGCTGCAGGAGGTACTAAGGTATCTTCATAGTGTTGAGATATCGAGCTCCACTCATGATACGCCAGGGTGACCGTTGTGTATTTATGTCACCGACTTGTCAGTTGCAGACGCGGTTGGTACACCGCCCATGAATAATAGCTACATGATAGCTATCCTTATCTACTCTAGTTCGTGGCTCAGTTAGTATGCCACCTTAGTTAGTTGAGTTTGGTTTGAGACGCATATATAGGGTTCTTCTATTTCTTTGTAAGTGAGTTCTTTTGGCTTACACAAACTAAGAAGAGGAAAACTGTTTTCAGCCTCCACCCTTGTGTGTATTCCCCCATTGTGCAAGCAAGAAAGCTACAAGTGAGACTCCTTCCTTCTCTCCCACAATCTTGACATGGTATCAGAGCCTTGTTCGTGGTAAGGAGCTCAAGAAAGGAAGCCAAGCTCACGGTGGTCTGGTAAGAGGAGCAGTGTTGCTTTCATTTTCTGTTTTGGGAGCAGATCTCTGCAGGTAGCACAGCCGAAAATTGCAGGAGTGCATTGTCTCAGGTTGAGACGCCCTTCGCGGTGAAGCAAAAGGGCAGTATATGCTACGGGAGAGGCCTTTAGCCCTTGGCGACCTTGTTTTTTTGATTTGAGGCCATTTCGGGGCCTGTTTTGGAAGCGGAAGTTTTCTGTACGCACTCAGGAAAAGGCCCAGTTTTATGCTATGCAGCCACTGTTCTACAGGTCGGTGAAAAGTTTCTGTAGAAATTGCATCGTATGCTTGTGCGCAGAGACATTGGGAGTTACAGAATCATCCCTGTTGCCTGTTGATGCAAAATCGTCACTAGGAAGTGACTGTGTGGTCAAATACCACTTTCGCCAGTTTTGCAGATTTGCCCTTGTGAGGGTGAAGCTGTGTTTTTTGCAGTGACAGAATTTTTTGCAGTGTTCTGTAATGGCGTCTGATTCTCTTTCATAGATTGTCACTGAAAAGCTTGACAAGAACAACTTCCAAGCATGGAAGTTTAGAATGACGAATTTCCTTATGGAAAAAGGATATTGGGAATTTGTTACAGGAAATGAAGAAGAACCAGTTCTTCCTGATGTTCCCAATCAACAGCAAATGCAGGCATTCAAAGCATGGCATGAGAGAGCCAGGAAAGTTATGTATTGGCTGTCTATCAGTATTTCAGACTCTATGATTGTGCATATTCAGGATGCAAGTACACCAAAGGAGGCATGGGATACTCTGTCAAAAATGTATAGCACAAATACGCAAGCCAGGAAAATGCAGCTCAAGCAAGAGTTGCACAATGTGCAAAGAGAAAATATGAGCATCAACGACTACCACATGAAGGTGAAGAAGATTGCAGATGCACTTGCTTCCATTGGGTCACCAGTGGAAGATGATGATTTAGTTTGTGTGACCTTGAATGGTCTAGGAAAGGATTATGCACAGTTTCGGACATCCATTTCAGTTCGTGAAAGATTTCCTGATTTTGAGGAGTTGATTGCTCTTCTAATTTCTGAGGAACAGAGAAATGGTGGTGCATCTTCTTCAGGAGGAACTTCAAAAGAAGCTGTCTTCTACTCAAATGCTGGAAGAGGTAGAGGCAGAGGTAGAGGAGGCCGATTTGGAGGCCGTGGTAGAAATCAGAATATGCAGCAAACTCAAGAAAACCAGTCCTATGGAGGAGGACGTGGTAACTCTAGAGGCAGGGGGAGCCAAAGAGGTCGTGGTGGATGGCAAAGAGGTCAAAATGCAAACAATAATGTTGAATGCTACTACTGTGGTAAAATGGGTCATATGGCTAAAGACTGCTATAAAAAGTAGAATGACATCATGAATGGAAAACTGCAACAAGGGAATTATGCATCTTCAAGCAGACAGGGTGATGACAGAAATGAGCATTTGTTCATGGTGCAGCACATGAACAATTCTGTGACAAGTGCAGAAGAAAGCAATGATGTATGGTATGTTGACTCAGGTGCATCAAACCACATGATAGGTCATGCAGAATGGATGGAGGATGCAAGGAAAATGGAAAAACCAGGATTTGTGGAGACTGGTGATGATACTGCACATCCTATTGTGCAGATTGGAAAAATTCCCTTGTCTATGCAGGATGGGAAAAAGAAATACATGTCCGATGTATTTCATGTCCCGAATATCACCAAGAATCTGGTTTCTGTCGGTCAAATGGTTGAGCAGGGCTTGCAGGTCAGATTTAATCCTCATGGATGCTTTGTTGAGGATATGAAAAATAAAGGTCGCTTGATAGCAAAAGGAAAGAAGAAGGGCAGAATGTTTACGTTGGATGCAGACATGTCTGAATTGAGTGCAGCAATGTTTGCACATGGGACCGGTGTAGTTGCAGATATTGATATCTGGCATAAACGCATTGGTCATGTTAATGTACAGCGACTTAAATCAATGCAGGCCCAAAATATTGTTGCAGGATTGCCTAAATTCAAGGTTGCAGAAATGCATAAGGTATGTGAAGCCTGTCAGTTTGGAAAACAGGCAAGGAAACCATTTCCTAGACATGTTCAAGAGAGTAAAAAGCCATTGGAATTAATCCACTCTGATGTGTGGACTACTAAAGCTGCATCTCTTGGAGGCTGTCATTATTTTGTCAGTTTTATTGATGACTATAGCAGAAAAGTTTGGGTGTATTTTATGAAAAAGAAAAGTGAAGTTTTTGGGCATTTCAAAACTCTTAAAGCTATGGTTGAAAAAGAAACAGGCCTGCAAGTAAAATGCCTAAGGTCAGATGGAGGGGGAGAGTACCTCTCAAATGAGTTTGCAAGGTTCCTGCAAGAGCATGGCATAAAGCAGCAATATTCATGCAGTCATACCCCACAGCAAAGTGGAATTGCAGAAAGAAAAAACAGACATATTGGAGAGGTGTCTCGTGCCATGCTCAATGAAAAAGACTTGCCAGATTTTTATTGGGCTGAAGCAGTTGCTACAGCAGTCTATATAATGAACAGGACTCCCACTGCAGCAATACATGGGATGACTCCAGAGGAGAGGTATACTGGTAGGAAACCAGATATTTCTCATTTGAAAATTTTTGGTTGCATTGCCTATGTACATGTGCCAGATGAGTTGAGATCCAAGTTGGATCCAAAAGCTGAGAAGTGCATCTTTATTGGTTACTCTCTGCAGCAAAAAGGGTATAGATGCTATAACCCTTCTGCTCGTAAGTTTACAGTGAGCAGAGATGTTGTTTTTGATGAGATGAGTAGCTGGTATAAACCAGTAAATGTGATTGATAATGTAGATGCACAAAATGGTAATGTTGCACAGAATTCTCAGCAGCAGTCACAAGATATTAGTGGACCTGGAGCGTCCTCTAGCAGTGGTTCACATTCTTCGCCATGGACAGGCAGATTGAGATCAGGAGAATCTTCTGAAGGCAGCGCAAATAGTGGTATGCAGGTATCACGAAAAGGAAAAGAGAAGGTTGATCAGCCCATGTTTGATGTGAATGCAGGTCACTCTTATGTGGATGGTGAATCCAGTGGCTCAGAACAGAGCATTGATGATGAGTTGGGTATTCCTTCTATTGTTACACCTGGAGTAAGGAAGACCAGGGATGTTTTGAGAGTACCTGGGAGTGAACCCACTTTGCGCAGGTCTACCAGAGTTAGGTATCCTGTGGATAGGCTGAAATATGATGGATTTACAGCCATTCACTATGCATATATGGTCAAAGTGATACAGGAGCCAGAACCCACTTCTTTTGAGTAGGCCATGGGAAAAGAAAAATGGGAGAAAGCCATGGATGAAGAAATGGATGCCTTGGAAGCAAATGCTACATGGGAATTGGTACCTTTTCCTAAAGGTAAAAATGCAATTGGCTGTAAGTGGGTTTATAAGGTGAAGCACAATGCAGATGGTTCTGTGAACAGATACAAGGCAAGATTAGTAGTCAAGGGGTATGCACAAACATATGGCATTGACTATGAAGAAACATTCAGTCCGGTTGCAAGGATGGCAACCGTAAGAGCAGTCATTGCTATGGCTGCATCAAAGGGATGGTCTTTACATCAGATGGATGTAAAGAATGCCTTCTTGCATGGTGATTTGCAAGAAGAGGTCTATATGGAGCAGCCATCAGGTTATGTGCATGTTGTTCATCCCGAGTTTGTTTGCAGGTTGAAGAAAGCCTTGTATGGCTTGAAGCAAGCACCTAGAGCATGGTCTGACAAGATAGGACAGTATCTTGTCACTATTGGCTTTCAGATTTCCAAGGCAGATTTCTCACTTTATGTGAGAAAAACAGAGAAAGGTATTATGCTACTTGTCATTTATGTTGATGATTTGATTATGACATGTGACAGTGATGAAGATATCCTTCATGTGAAAATGCTATTGAAGCAGAAGTTTGAGATGAAGGATTTGGGAGAGCTGCGTTATTTCTTGGGCATTGAGGTGATTAGATCACCAAGTGGGATATAGCTCTTGCAGAGGCAGTATGGATTGGACATGCTGTCCAAATATGGGATGACAGGCTGTAAGCCTATTTCAGTTCCTTTGGAGCAGAATGTGAAGCTGAGCACAGATGCAGGTGAGCTTTTAGAAGACCCTACTATGTATAGACGCATAGTAGGAAGTTTGATTTATATGACTATTACCAGGCCAGATTTGAGCTATGTTGTTGGATTGGTAAGTCAGTTTATGCAGGCTCCAAGGAAACCACATTTGGATGCGGCTAGACGCATACTCAGGTATGTGAAGTCCACATTGCAGTATGGACTATTTTATGAGACTGGGGTTCAGATACAGTTGCATGGATACACTGATGCTGATTGGGCTGGTAGTATTTTTGATAGACGATCTACCAGTGGATATGTGTTCTCTTTTGGGAGTGCTGCAGTCACTTGGAGCAGCAAGAAACAGCCTACAGTTGCCTTGTCGAGCACAGAGGCTGAGTACAGGGGTGCAGCAATGGCTGCATGTGAGGTAGCTTGGTTGCATAAGCTACTTTATGATATGCATCAGTCTACAGATGGGCCAGTTGTCATTTACTGTGACAACATGAGTAGTATACACTTGGCAAATAACCCAGTCTATCATGCTAGAACAAAGCACATTGAGGTGCATTATCACTATGTGCGAGAGAGGGTTTTACTAGGTCTTATTGATCTAGTTTATGTCAGCACAGAGGATCAGGTAGCTGACATATTCACGAAGGCATTGGGCGCAGAGAAGCTGCGCAAGTTCAGAGACCTGCTTGGTGTGCAGGAATTGGGATTGAGCTCGAGGGGGAGTGTTGAGATATCGAGCTCCACTCGTGATACGCCAGGGTGCCCATTGTGTATTTATGTCACCGACTTGTCAGTTGCAGACGCGGTTGGTACACCGCCCATGAATAATAGCTACATGATAGCTATCCTTATCTACTCTAGTTCGTGGTTCAGTTAGTATGCCACCTTAGTTAGTTGAGTTTGGTTTGAGACGCATATATAGGGTTCTTCTATTTCTTTGTAAGTGAGTTCTTTTGGCTTACACAAACTAAGAAGAGGAAAACTGTTTTCAGCCTCCACCCTTGTGTGTATTCCCCCATTGTGCAAGCAAGAAAGCTACAAGTGAGACTCCTTCCTTCTCTCCCACAATCTTGACACATAGCACACATCCTTCGTGGCAGGGACCACACGGCACCACCCAGGGAGGTAGCTAGTTGAAGGAATCGTAGGAAATTCGTCGATGATGAATAATATTGCACTCAACTCACGGTCACTCAACTGGAATGAAGGAGCAATCACTCACCCCATGACTGACATCACTCGAGTGAATGATGAGGAAACCCAGAGCTCACACCTAGTTTAGGAATCAAAAAAGGAATGGTGCAGAGGGAGTATGCCAGGGTGCACAATTGATGGTGCATCAGTGCGTCCAACCCATTTGGCATAGGTGCAAAGAGAAAGGCAAGGGAGCCTTATAGTGCAATGTATAGAATAAAGTGATGTTTCATGTGTTGATGGCAGAAACCCAGCCCATGGGTGCATAGGGAAATGGGAACGTACCTGACTCCAAAGGTCGTAACGTCCCTCAATCCTCACCACTTGGTAATTGATTGAAGAAACTCCAGTCACACTCAGCCCACCCTCTGTCTCACGCTCGGTTGAAAGATACAGAGGGCAGCTATGTCCTGAAACCCGTTGATGTAATCCTCGCGGTCACTTGTGTAGAGGTTGTATGCCTTGTGCGCATTTGATGGTGCAACTGTGCATCCCGCCCAGTACCGGCATACAGGGCAAGAAGGAAGGCCAGGGAGCCTTATAGTGTAGTGCACAAGAACAAATTGTGTTTTGTGCATTGAGAGGCCCATCCCGTGCATGCAACACTCCATTCACACATCTCACCTCTCATTTGATTTGAAAGGGAAAGACAAGTCACTCACCCCACCCTCTGTCTCACTCTCTGATAGATATCGAGGGCAACCCATACTCACATCCCCATCCTGTTAGGATGAAAGCTCACATCACTCAAGGGGTTGGTGATGAAGATCATGTCGGCTGTTGTTGTCATTAGGATCTTGAAGATGAGGCGTACCCAGGGAGGCAGCCTGTAAATCCCATACTTCAATGATTGGTAAAAGGAGTCGTTTGTTAAGAAGGGCAGACGGATTGATATTGTAGAGATAGTGCACCAAGGGAGGTGGCTTCACATTGCTTGCTGAAGAGGTTCTGCTGCTGAGTTAGCTATCCTGAACTGCAGGGTGTTACCACCTTTTCCACAGTCAGCTTCTCGCCCAAGGGTGTTTCCACCTTTTCTTAGAATGAGGCCTGTTATGATAGGGAATTTCTTCCTTTTCTCCCATAACAGGTTCGCTTGTTTTTCTTTTTTTTTTCTTTTCTCTTTTTTTTCCTTTTGTTTTCTTTTTTTCTTTTTTTTTTCTTTTTTTTTCTTTTTTTTCTTTTTTTAATTTTTTTAAAAATAAAGGAAATGGTAGAAATACTATATATTAAGACCAATCTTGCTACCGTTGTTGGATCAGACGAGAAGAGAACAATGTCGAGTTGAGATGGTTTTGCGAGGGGGTAGCAGAACGAGACCGCCCCATGAGGAGAATCATAAGGGCTATCAAAAGCACGACAAGAAGGATAGTGCGATGCCCAAAAGAGAAAGGGTAGGTTGACTGTGATTGTCAAGATTCCCAGGGAGGGAAGTACTTTTTCAGGCGATAGCCATTGATCAGGAAAGGATCATCAGAGGCATCAACGGTCTGCACCTGAACAGAGCCGTTAGGATTGACGGCCATTACCTTGTACGGGCCCATCCACCGTTGTTGAAGCTTGCCAGGAAACTTGCCAAATCTCGAATCATAGGCTAGGACAAGATCTCCTTCTTTGAACTCCTTGTGCGTGATGGAACTGTCATGATAGGCCTTGCGTCACGCTTGAGTGGTTTCCATGCACTGTAAGGCCATCTGCCGAATCTCATCCAAGCATTCCAAGTGTAGGAGACGACGTTGCAGTGACTCACTATCTCCCAAGAATTCTTTAACTTCCACTCGCAAGGAGGGCAATTCCAGCTCAACAGGGAAGACAGCTTCTGTACCATACACTAGCTGGAAAGGGGTTTGTTCTGTAGCTACGTTATGAGAGGTTTTGTACACCCAAAGGGCCTCTATAAGTCGATCGTCCCAGTCGTGACGATGTGTGGTAATCGTTCTTGTCAAAATCGAGCAAAGGATGCGATTGGTGACTTCAACTTGGCCATTGGCTCTGGGGTAATAGGGAGTGGACTTACGATGGTGGATCTTATACAGTTCCATCAGCTCCTCTATGATTTTGTTAAGGAAATGAGTTCCTCTGTCACCTCGGGGGGGTCACTCATGAGTATATGTATATATAACATGAGTTCAAAATAAGGGGTTTTTAAAACACCATTTATATATATATTTTTATATACAGAAGGGTGTCATATAAAGGGGTTACTTACAAATTGAATAGAAAAAGGTTGTGTTTTATTGAAGAAAAATTCACAGATTAGGATATTTATAAATAGGCCATGAACGCACGTTATATAGAGAATATATATATATAGTGAACCCCCCGAGTCTGTCACTTACCAGCTCAAGGGGATTGCCAAAATGGGTGATAATATTCTCGTACATGAACAAGGCGACACTATTACCATCGTCTTGCTTTAGGGCTTTAGCTTCACACCACTTTGTGATATAATCTGTACATACTAGGATGTATCTGTTCTGCTTCCGTCTGGCAGGTGGATCAATGGGACCCACAAAATCAATCCCCCACTTCTCAAAGGGCTTTAGGGGAAGAATGGGTTGAAGTGGCATGGCACTTGTTTTGGTGGGTTTCCCCATTCGTTGACAAGCATCACATCTCTTGCAGTAATCATATGTGTCCTTGTGGAGGGTCGGCCACCAATATCCTGCTAATAGATCCTTCTTGGCTGTCACTTATCCTGCGAAGTGTCCACCACATGGTTTGTCATGGCATGCTTTCAATACTATGTCGATTTTATCTCCTGCAACACATCTTTGCAGCACTTCATCTTTGCCTTTCTTGTATAGTGCACCGCCTAACAAAGTGTATGGGGCTGATTCTAACAGAAGCTTCTTCTTCTTATGGCTTGAGATGCCAGGAGGATACTATTGAGTTGCTAGGAGATTGTCTATGTCTGCATACCAAGGAGTAACTATTTCAACTAGAAACAAGGAAGCGTCAAGAAGGTCTGGATCGTCCTGTTCCTCTTCTTCTGTTTGAGGAATCCGTGTTAGATGATCAGCTAGAACATGGGAGCGGCTAGACTTAGTGACTACTTCAAAGTCGAACTCCTGGAATAGGAGCAACCATCTCATTAGTCATCCTTTAACATCTGCTTTGCTCATCAAGAAGGACAGGGCTTCATGAGCCACATAGAACTTGAAATCTGTGGACAATAGATAGTGTCGAAACTTCTCCAGTGCAAACACCATTGCCAAGCACTCAAGCTCTGTCACTGTGTAGTTCCGTTTCCTATCAGTGACCTTTCGGCTTGCATAATATATCGGTTGATCTAATTTGGAGGGGCCCTTTTGACATAGGACAACGCCTAGCCCTTCAACTGATGCATCTATGTGCACATGGAACTCCTTCGTCCAATCAGGAGGCTACAAAATAGGTGCTTGGATCAGGCACTATTTTAGGGTATTAAAGGCCTCTTCACAGTCACCAGTCCAAAGGAAATCAACTTCTTTCCTTAGGAGCTTGTGCAAAGGGGCTGCCTTGGTTGCAAAATGTGCAATAAATCTTCTATAATAGCCCACATATCAGGCACTGTTTGTTGGTGTTGTTAAGGCAGCAATCTTTTCAACCTTTGTCAGGTATGTTGCAATCCCTTGTACAGAGACAATATGGCCCAAAAGAACTCCCGAGGAGATGCCAAAGATACATTTGTCGGGGTTGAGAGAAATCCCATACTCACGGCATCTATCAAAACATTGCTCTAGGTGTCCCCAGTACTCACGGATCAAACTATAAACACAGAAGTCATCAAGATACACCTCAATAAAATCATGAAGATGATTCTCGAAGGTAGCCATCATTACTCATTAGAAGGTGGCAGGAGCATTATAGAGCCCAAATGGCATCACTCTATAGGCATAGGTCCCCCATTCTGTGGTGAAGGTTGTTTTGGATTGGTCCTCTTCTGCTATTTGGACTTGGTTATATCCACTGAATCCATCCAAGAGGGAATACAGCTCATGGCCTGCCACTGTGTCCAATAGTTGGTTTGTAAAAGGGATAGGGAAATGATCCTTCTTCGTCTTGAAATTGAGCTTTCGAAAGTCGACACATATTCGAAGTTTCCCATTCTTCTTGGGTACTACCACAATGGGCGAAACCCATTCACTATTAGCCACGGGATAGATGAACTCTGCTTCAAGAAGTTTCAATAATTCGGCCTTCACCAGAGCAGAGTAATTAGGATTCATCCCTCTTTGTCTTTGCCTTACAGGTTTGGCATCGGGCTCTAGGTCAATGTGATGTTGGCATATTGTGGGATCAATCCCCTTTAGGTCTTTGTTGGACCAAGCAAACACATCTAAGTTCTCCTTTAGTAGGTCTCGAAGGACCACTAATTCTTCTTCTGGAAGATTGAGACCCACTTTCAGGTGACGTTCAGTACCCATAGCATCCAGGAACGTTACTTGTCTTTCACCTTCCACTTCGTGGATAAATGTCCCACGGATTAGTTCTGGGTAGAGGTCTGACTCTTTCAAGAGAGTCGTATCCTCATCTGATGTCCCACTAGAACTAGTGTCCTCCTTCTAAACAGATGACTCATTTGTCTATTTAAGTTGTTGGAAGGGTAATAGAGCTTTGTTTACTTTTGTTTGAGTGGTGACCTCTTTAGGACTCAAGGCTTCATCTTCAAAGGATGAGTCCAGGAATGTCACATAGCACGGACCTGCTAGAGGCTGGGGCTCTGGCTTCTGTTGATAGGGGGTATCATCATCATCTTTTCTTTGGACTTAACGGTCAGACGACATGAGCCATTGGTGAACTTAATTTTTATGCTTTTAATCCATTGCTTATACAGATTCTGTATACTTTGTAGTCCATTGATCAACCCAAACGGAACCATGGTCATTCCATCTAGTACCCTGAGATATTCGGCCTCTAAGGTCTCTATAGGGACATCAACCAGATCATCCTCTATCAGAGGGAATTCTTCATCTGCACTTTCATAGCCTACTTTATTTTCTTCCTCATCAGTTTCATCCTAATCCTCTGGAGGCTCAGTCTCTGCTTCTGTAGAGGCTCTGTAGGAGAAGAACAAATCTTCTGCCTCTGCATGTGCTTCTGCTTCTGTCACCTGTTCTGACTCTGCTTCTATCTCTGGCTCTAGCTTTGGCTCTGTTACTGTCTGTGTAACTGTCTTTGTATCCACTCTATCTTTGTTTTGTAGCCGCTCTATATCTGCTCTGCCTCTGTACTGTCTTTACTCTGTAACTGTACTGTCTCTGTACTGACTCTGCTCTATCTCTGCGCAACTGTCATGTAACAGGGTGAACAATACATCCATGCTTCTATTCACTGTCAGAGGTGATTTCAGAAGTTAATTCTAGTTGAGGCAGGAGGTATTCACCCATGGACAAGGATTTTACTTCCCTTGGTAGTTGGCTTACAGTGCCCATTGTTAGGAACTGTGCCTCTGTTTTCTTAGGAAAGATCTGCTTAACGGCCTCTTCATCTCCTGATGTACCATCTATTACCTCGTTAGAGGAGTCAGTTATGACTTTAATGGATGTGGATCCATTGCCTTTTTGCGATTCATACAGCTTTAACACCACTTTATTGGGTCCTCTGCCTAGGGTTAGGGTTTCTTTGAACCAATCCTTCTAGCTCTTGCTTCAAAAAGCCAAGGTCTTCCCAATAGCAGAGGGTATGAAGTCCCATAAGAATTTGGTTTGACCACCAAATATGTCAGCCAATAGTCTCTTCCTGCAAGGGTTGTTTTTACATATGGGAGGATGCCCAACGGTTTGACTCTACTTTGGTCTGCCAATCGGATAAGCCACTGTGTAGGTTGAATTTCTTGCAACCCTAAGTCCTTCATTGTGACATCCGTCATTATGTTTACTGATGAGTCTCCATCAATCAATGCATCTGAAATGAAACATCCTTCTATCCATACACTAATCTCTGGGGTTCTGGGATCTAGGAAGGCATTAGCCACATCTACTTCCTTTACAGGCTCTAGGGCCTTATTGGTCTTGGTCGCTGTTGAAGGAGCAATCCTTAGTCCACGCCTTCTTGTCAAGATTCTTTTGAATCTCTTTTGATAGTTGGGAGACAGCATCAGTAACTGTCAGAATGTTAAGTTTGGTTTAAAAGTATCTAGGTCTTTAACCAAGTCATAATCTTTAATAGGATCCATAGGCTTCTCCAGCTAGTTGGGGAATGGGGCTACACCCATTTTCATCTTTCCTTTTTCTTCTAACAATTTCAACATTGGTACTTACTCTGTTTCTGAAAGTGCTTCTGTATCTTCTATCTCCTGGGCATCTGGTCCTGTCTCTGGGACTGTCTCTGTATCCCTTTGTGGCACTGTAGCGCTCTGTACTGTACTGTTTTGTTCTGTACTGCTTTGCCCTCTGTAGGTAGGTTGAACTTCACAGTCTTGGCAGGATAGCCATTTCCATTCTGAACCACTGGTTCCTTCTTCTTGGTTCGCATAACAGCGGCAACTTCCAACTCGACCAAATTGGAAGCAAGTTCTTGTACCTTCTGTTGGCTATCAGTGGCATTGGCCTTTACTGGAGCTGGACTGGGAAAATCCTTTGCAGTGTGGCCTTCTCCTTTGTATCTGCTGTATAAGGGCTTGTAATCCACTGATCTTCTAGGATTTGGACAATTTGGGGAGATATGTCCCTTTTCTCCACACCTATAACATTCCACCTCTGATCTCTGACCACCGCCAGACTCTCGTCCTCTGTAACTTTGAGAGGGAAACCTCCTTGGACCGAAATTAGGACCAAACTCTCTAGCCTTGGGTCCAATATCGTGTGTTGTCATTTTGGATTCTAGCAAGTTAAATCTTGCATTTTCATCCTTTTGTCTTTATTCATGCATCTCTTTCAGAGAGCAAATATCCTTTGTATGGTTCTTCTGCAAACAGTAGGAATAGAAGGCTCCACGAATGGTTGGTCTTTGGGTACATTCAAAGGCTAAATTTCCTGCTTGATGGCACTTTTTGCACCATGTATTAGAGTGCATCACATCTCTTCTAGCTCTTGCAGGAGTGGATATATTGGTGGTATTCACCTTCAGTGTCTGTAACTGCTCTGTAATCACATCCAAAAGCCCTTTCTCGATACTTGCAACTGAGTTGGATAAGTAATTCTTCAGATTTTCACCTCCTAAAGTACTTGTAGTAGGGTTTTGGGAAGCGTCTGTAATTACTGCATACACTAGTTGGGTAGATCCAGAAGGTCCTCTGCTTTGGCTCTGATTCAGAGCTCCTATTGAGACTTGGGGTTGTTGATTCCAATTGGTAGGGTTCCACTGTTGTTGAGTCGCCATTGGAGGAACTATTTGAGGCCATTGTTGTTGTGGTTGAACCATCATCTGAGGCACTGTCATCTGCGGTGACCACATTAGATTAGGTGCACTATACTGCGGCACTGTTTGCATCTGGGGATAGGGGTAGGGAACTGTCCCTAGGACTGCATTTGGTGGGTATACCATTCCAAGCATAGGAGGAGGTAAGACTCCCCTTTCTGGAGTCATTGACAGCCTTGCTTCAGCTTCGTCATACAATCTTGCACCTTCAACTACAGCTTGCAGATTGACTGGTCTTCTCAATTCCACAAACTTGCAAACTTCTAGTTGTAGGCCCCTGAGAAACACTCCTTTCTGGATACCTTCATCCAAATGATGGTTGGTCCATCTCTTCAGGATGGATTCCATTTGCGAGACATAAGCTTCTACTCTTTCTCCAGAGGACTGACTTAGATTCATGAACTCCTCTCGCATCCGCTCTTCAAAACCTTCATGCTTGAATTTAGTGAGGAATGCCAACTTCAGATCGTCCCATGTGCCAAAAGTTCATGCTGCTTGTCTCTCACACCACTGAAACGCCGCGCCCTTGAAAGTGGCGGGGAATATTGCTAAGCAATGCTCAGGTGTTCTGGCATTGTTAGCCACACATGCTACCATGAACTATGCTACATGAAGATCAGGGTCTTCATTGTACTCTCCCTTAAAAACTGGCCATGGGACTACATTTGCTAGCCTGTCATCAATATTTCCAGGATGAATCTGACTAGGAAGGGGACCTTGAGTCGCCATGGGGATTTCTGTAAAGAGTGCTTTTAGGGCGTCGAAGGAGGCTTTTGCTACGAGCTCGTTCTCAGCTTTGATTTTTTCATTCTCTCTTCTCACGTACCTATGGACTCGTTCCAACGCTTGCCTCTTTATTGCGTCATTCATCAGGGGATTGGCTTCAACCAGTTGGTCTGGACTCAACAGGATAGTATTAGAGGGGGCTTCAGTCTCTGAGGGATTCTCTGGCCAACATCTCTTCTACTTCCTTCTTTTCAACATCTCTGAATTCAGCTTTCAAACCACTACAGAGGGGGAGATATTCCGTTCTGAAAGTATCAAAACTCATTCTTCTTAGGATCGTTGTTGCGTCATTATAATAATGCCAGCTTCTGAGGGTTTCAACAGTGTATGTTGTGAAAAACACTCTATCTACCAACTTCTAGTGGGTTGCTAATTGGACAAATAGAAGATTATCAGTGCACCAAGCATCCCATGTGTCTTGCTATTGAGCATCCACGAACAAATTCCAACTCTTTTCCTTCTTGTTTTCGTGAACCTCTACAAACCAAGACTCCTAAAGCTTCTTCACAATCTCCCACTTGATGTTGTCTGGAAACTTCTCAATGAATGCCAAATCTTCCATGGATGGTCATTCTCTCTGTTTCTGCTCTTCAATTTGTTCCCAAACAGTTTGCCACCAAGATGCAAGTTTCTGCTGCTTCAACAAGAAGAGGAAATAGTCCACCACATAGAGCATGCATCATGATGGTGATATGTTTCCGCCATTGTGGGATGAAATTCTTGTGGAAAGTGGCTTTGAGAATGAGAAATTCCAACTCTTCAGTGGAAGAAGGAACTTTACAAACATCCATTGAATTCTTCTCTTCTTGGCAATGCCATTTCCTTCATTTTCAGCCTCTTCTGATGCTTGTTGATGGCAAGTTTCCCCGGCTGTGCACCAAAAACATGGAGACCCAAGAGGAACACCAAGGAAAAGGGAATTCTCTTGCAAGAAAATCTATCTTGTAACATCAACAAGGTTCCATTTCATTCTTCTGATCATCAAAACAAAGAAAACAACAATTCTTCACGCAGCATCATAGTAGATATCTCCCACGGATTTGATAGAATCAACCATAATCTTCAACATCTTCACAAAATCCATCAATATAACAAAGAAAAAAAGGAATAAACCATCTTTTTAATGGAAAACAATCACATATTATTCATCTTCAATGTCTTCATAGTTCTCTCTCTCAATCTCTCATATACAGTTACACTGTTTTGATAGAATTGACTATCGCTGACTCTATCTCTCTCTCTCTATCAATAGTACATCCTATCCTCACTACAATGCTCTCATAATAACCCTCAATAATCCTTCTTAGGTCGTGGATGCACCTCCCAAGAGGTATGTCTGATATGAAGAGTCACCAGAGCCACTATAGTGTCTTTTCATAGCTCACTACTGTCACTGTCACTTAGTCTTCTCTTCAGTCTTCAGTAGCTACTTCTTCCACTTGTTTTAGCTATTTTGAACTTAGATTCATCCTTTCCAAAGGTTAGAAAACTTTCCAAAATTCACACATACATTCTATAGAACACCTATAGAAGATCTACAGAACAGTCACAGTACAACACTAGAACAACTACAGTACAATTACAGTACAGAGATAGAGCAGAGACAGAGTAGAGACAGAGGGTCTACAGAAGGTCATCAAAACCTCATAACTAATATTCAAACCATTTCAAACTCTCAAAAACTATTCAATAAGCTCTCACAAGATCTCAATCTTCATCAATCATCAATCCATGCTTCATACAGAAGACAATCAGAACAAAATAGAAGCTATACAGAAGGTATACAGAACCAATCAGAACCTATCAGAACATCACAGAACCTCATATCTCCACTGAAAATCATCATGAAATTCCAAAACATAATCAATATCATCCAAAACACTCTCAAATACTCCCCTTACAACCATACATCACTCTAAATCCATAAAAAATCAATCATTCAGACCTCAAAAACAACAAAAGTCAATCAAAAATTCAGTCTTTTTCCGCTCTCAATAGTTAACGATACAAATGATATGGTACTGATAGTAAGAAGCATGACATATACTCTTCAAGGATAAATAACCAATTCTAGGCCTAGGAAGTATGGTGAACTCTCTCTTAGAAGAAATAAAGAGCATGGGAGTGACACCTTAATATACTCTATTTATTTAGTTATGTTGGTTTCCTTCCTCTTCTTTCTCTCTTTCTATCTTTCTCTCTCTTCTTCTAGTATTTCTCTCTCCTCGTTACTTACTTTCTTTCCCTTCTTCTCTCTCTTAGGTCCTATTAGGTTCCCTTCATTACAGTTATTATCACAACACCAATCTTTGATCCTTGTTCTCTCTTCTTCCTTTATATTTAGTTTCTTTTTAGTCTTACGAATCCTAGTTACTCAAGTACACAGGTATACAAGGAGTACATTAGGTAGGTTGGTAGCCTTTCTTAAATTTTAATTTGAGCTTTGACTAAATTTGGAGGGAAGAAGACAAAGACAGCACCTCATTTTTACTCTAGAGCTCAATTTTAGAGGTGTTTTACCCAAGGAGGACACTGAAGACTTGGAGGACGGCTTATCTCTGACTATTTCTCCCAAAAGAGAGTTTTCCACTTCTTTCTCATAGTTTATTGAAGCAGCCATAGGAACTCTAGCCCAAGTACTCTCCATATTTTCCTCCACTCTCTTTTTTGGCTTGAGTCCCATCCCCACTACTTTCCTAACACTTTGGATAGCTTGTAGAGCACCCGTGAGCTACACCTCAACTAGCTAGACCCTTCCAAAATCTCGCAAATTTCAATGCATTCTATGTTGAGTTTCTTGGCCATTCTCCTCCTGCTCTAGCACTTCATCCCCTAGTTATTAGCACTCATCTGAGTAAGGTTCAACACTCCTTAAGACTGAGATCTCTAATCCTGGTACTCTCCTAAAACCCTGGAGTAGATGACATCAATGGCAACCATGGCACCTTCTCTATAGCTCAATATCTCTTGAAAAATCTTCAATTTCTTGCCTCGGGAGCCATTGGCAGTAGTACCTCAAGACTCTGCCCCCCACTGCACCTCCACCCCCCCTTGAATATTTCAAAGGATTGAACACCTTCTTCCATTTATGGGATAAATTAAAGAAGAAGCATGGGTTCTTGATTTGGGCAACATTCCACCACTACTTCAAGCATGTCTAAGGTATGTCTCATAGTTTTCAACCTATCTCTTTATCCATTTGTTGAGCTCTATCATCTTTCTTGAGAGAGATTAGAGAATCATCCCTCTCTTGGCATGGATAGAATCAAGGGGATGTATTGGGCTACTCCTTCATCTACTCAGTCATTTGTGTAATGAATTCATATTTGTGGTTCAATTAATCCCTCTCTTAAGTTAAGCAATCAGTGAGTCACTTAATTGTTGAGGTAACACCCTTTCCTATCCAATTCTCTATTATACACTTGTATCTCATCAAAGATGAAAGTTTATTTTCAAAACATGCATATAATGCAGGTTGATTAGCTTAGAATTCTCATGCCATGTCTCTTTCAGCTTATGTTATCAAGGTCAATACCAAGTGAGATGGCAAGTCAACATTGGGGTGACCCTCCCCCATTAACGACCCAAAAGGATGCATAACATAGCGCGAGGAGGAACTTTGCACACCCCTTAGGTTTGAGAACCCAAGAACTTGTATGTAGGTGCAAGTATAATCCATCCCTACCCTGAAGACCATTGGAAGAACATTGGGAATATATATGGTATATATGTCACACATGTATTGGTAGTGAATTGAATGTATACTCCCTATGACTCTTGTTAAGTTCACCAAATCATTGCAAGTAGTCATAGGCTAGGTACGGATGCTATGGTATACTTTTGAGGCTATGTATATGGTATAGTTAATTTCTGAAGGTCTTTGTATCATTATAAGGTCAAGCGATATTGATTTAAGAGTATGAGATAGGGTACAAGTAGTTCAGGACTACTCCAAAAAACCTATTATAGAAAGAAGGAATTGGAGGACTAAACTAAATCACATAGCTTATTTCAAATAGAGCTTCATCCCCTTCAAGTAGATCTAGAAAGCTCCCAAATTAGAGCTCCCATTGGAGAGTTATAGTCACTATTGTGTGCAGTGGTCGTGCAGTATAGGCTTCTATGGCTTCCTTCTTTTCTTTCTCTCTTTCTCTCTCTCTCCCTTTCTATCTTTCTCTATTTTCTTCTAGTATTTCTCTCTCCTCATCACTCTCTTTCTCTCTCTTTTTCATTATTTCCTCTCTCTCTTAGTTCCTATTAGGTTCCCTTCATTATAGTTGGCATAAAAGCATTGATCTTTGACTCTTCTTCTCTCTTTCCTTCCTTCAGGTTTAGTTTCTTTATAGTCTCAAGAATCCTAGTT
The DNA here is from genome assembly GCF_053477565.2 of Lygodium microphyllum. Classification (NCBI taxonomy): domain Eukaryota; kingdom Viridiplantae; phylum Streptophyta; class Polypodiopsida; order Schizaeales; family Lygodiaceae; genus Lygodium; species Lygodium microphyllum. The sequence continues at coordinate 109,388,501 of NC_141156.1, read as the reverse complement.
ACTCAAGTACACAAGGAGTACGGCCTCATGCAGTAGGCTGGTAGCCTTTCTTAGAGATTTAAATAGAGTTCAGACTAAATTTTGATGAAAGAAGACAAATATGGCACTTTGTTTTTACTCTAGAGCTCAATTCTAGAGTTGTTTTACCCAAGGAGGACATGCAAGACTTGGAGGATGGCTTATCTCTGACTATTTTTCCCAAAAGTGAGATTACCACTTCTTTGTCATAGTTTATTCAAGCAGTCATAGGACCTATAGCCCAAGTAATCTCTAGATCTTCGTCCTCTGTCTTTGTTAGCTTGAGTGCCATCTCCCACTACTTTCTTGACACTTTGCAAAGCTTGTAGAGCACCCGTGAGCTACACCACAACTAGCTAGAGCCTTCCAAAAGCTCACAAATTTAAGTGCATTTTGTGTTGAGTTTCTTGGCCATTCTCCTCTTGCTCTAGCACTTAGCACTAATCCTCAACTTCATCCCCTTGTTCTTGGCGCTCATGTGAGCAAGGTTCAACACCCATTGATTAAGATCTCTAATTGTGGCACTCTTCAAAAACATTGGAATGGATGACATCAATGGCAACCATGGCACCTTCCCTTTAGCTCAACCTCTTCTGAAGAATCTTCAATTTCTTGCCTCAGGAGCCATTGGCAGCAACAAGACTCTTCCCCCTTGAAGATTTTAAAGGGTTGAACACCTTCTTCCATTCATGGGTGAAATTAGAGAAGAAGAATCATGAGTTCTTGATTTGGGCAACGTTCCACCGCTACTTCGAGCATCTCTAAGGTATGTCTCATAGTTTTTGACCTCTCTCTTTATCCATTTGTTGAGCTTCATCCTCTTGTTTGAGAGAGATTAGAAAATCATCCCTATCTTGTCATTGATGAATCAAGGGGATGTATTGTCCTACTCCTTCATGTACTCAATTATTTGTGTAATGCATTCATATTTGTCGTTTAATTAATCTCTCTCTTCAATTCAACATCATACTCCTAGCCATAACCATCTTGTTGGTTGTGATTTTGAAGTAAACCCAAAAGAAATTTGTAAAAGGGGTAAGTTAAGCAATCATTGAGTCACTAAATTGTTGAGGTAACACACTTCCCTATCCCATTCTCTATTACACCCTTGTATCTCATCAAAGATGAAATTGTATTTTCAAAACATGCATTTCATGCTCGTTGATTAGCTTAGGATTCTTATGCCATGTCTCTTTCAACTTATGTTATCAAGGTCAATACTGAGTGACATGGTAAGACAATATTGGGGTGACCCTCCCCCATTAACACCCAAAAGGGGTGCACATCCTAGCGCAAGGAGGAACTTTGCACACCCCCCCTTAGGTTTGATAGCCCAAGAACTTGTATGTAGGTGCATGTATAATCCATGCCTACCTTGAACACCATTGGAAGAACATTGGAAATATATATGGTATATATGTCACACATGGATTGGTATTGAATTGAATGTATACTCCCTGGGGCAATTCTTGAGTTTGCCAAATCATTGCAAGTAGTCATTGGCTAGGTACAGATTCTATGGTATACTTTGGAGGCTATGTATATCGTATAGTTAATTTTTGAAGTCTTATGTATCATTACAAGGTCAAACAATATCGATTTCAAAGTATGAGATAGGGTACAAGCAGTTCCGGATTGCTCCAAAAGACCTATTACATCAAAAAGGAGTTGGAGGACTAAGATAAATCCCATAGCTTATTTCAAATGGAGCTTTGAACCCTTCAAGTAGAGCTTGAAGGCTCCCCAATCAGAGCTCCCATTGGAGAGTTATAGTCACTATTGTGTGCAGTCGTCGTGCCGGATAGGCTTCCATGGCTTCCTTCCTCTTCTTTCTCTCTTTCTCTCTCTCTCTCTCTCTCTCTCTCTCTATCTTTCTCTATCTTCTTCTAGTATTTCTCTCTCCTCATCACTCTCTTTTTCACTCTTCCCTCTCTCTCTTAGGTCCTATTAGGTTCCCTTCATTATAGTTGGTATCAGAGTAGCGATCTTTGATTCTTCTTCTCTCTCTCCTTCCTTCAGATTTAGTTTCTTCATAGTCTCAGGAATCCTAGTTACTCATGTACGCAAGGACTATTGCCTCAACCAACAGGCTGATAGCCTTTCTCAGGCATTTAAATAGATGGAACTTTGTTTTTAATCTAGAGCTCAATTTTAGAGGTGTTTTACCCAAGGAGGACATGCAAGACTTGGAGGATGGCTTATCTCCGACTATGTTTCCCAAAAGTGAGTTTGCCAAATCTTTGTCATAGTTTATTGAAGCAGTCATAGGACCTCTAGCCAAAGTACTCTCCAGATGTTCCTCCTCTCTCTTTGTTGGCTTGCGTGCCATCTCCCACTACTTTCTTGACACTTTGGAAAGCTTGTAGAGCACCCATGAGCTACACAGCAGCCAACTACAGCCTCCGAAAAGCTCACAAATTTTAGTGCATTTTGTGTTGAGTTTCTTAGCCATTCTTCTCTTGCTTTAGCACTTAGCACTAATCTCCAACTTCATCCCTAAGATTCTTGGCACTCATGTGAGCAATGTTCAACCCCCCTTGATTGAGATCTTTAATTGTGGCACTTTCGTGAAACCCTAGACTAGACAACATCAATGGCAACCATGGCACCTTCCCTTTAGCTCAACCTCTTTTGAAGAATCTTCAATTTGTTGCCTCGGGAGCCATTGGCAGCAACAAGAATCTTCCCCCTTGAAAATTTCAAAGGGTTGAACACCTTTCATGCATGGGTGAAATTAGAGAAGAGGAAGCATGGGTTCTTGATTTGAGGACCCTTCTACCACTAATTCAAGCATGTCTAAGGTATGTCTCATAGTTTTTGACCTCTCTCTTTATCCATTTTTTGAGCTCCATCCTCTTGTTTGAGAGAGATTAGAGAATTATCCCTCTCTTGGCATTGATGGAATCGAGGGGATGTATTGCTCTACTCCTTCATCTACTCAATTATTTGTGTAATGCATTCATATTTGTGGCTCAATTAATCCCTATCTTTAGTTCAACATCATACTCCCAGCCATAACCATCTTCTTGGCTATGATTTTGAAGTAAACCCAAAACAAAATTCTAAAAGGGATAAGTTAAGTAATCATTGAGTCACTTAATTATTGAGGTAATAGCCTTCCCTATCCAATTCTCTATTATACCCTTGTATCCCATCAAAGATTAAAGTGTACTTTCAAAACATGCATTTCATGTTCCTTGATTAGCTTAGAATTCTCATGGCACGTCTCTTTCAACTTATGTTATCAAGGTCAATACCAAGTGAGATGGCAAGATAATATTGGGGTGACCCTCCCCCATTAATGACCCAAAAGGGATGCACAACCTACCGCAAAGAGGATCTTTGCACCACCCCCCTTAGGTCTGAGAGCCCAAGAACTTGTATGTAGGTGTAGGTATAATCCATCCCTACCCTGATGACCTTTGGAAGAACATTGGAAACATATAGGGTAGATATGTCACACATGTACTGGTAGTGAATTGAATGTATACTCTGTGAGTCTCTTGTTGAGTTCCCCAAATCATTGCAAGCAGTCATAGGCTAGGTACGAATGCTATGGTATACTTTGAAGGCTATGTATATAATATAGTTAATTTTTGAAGGTGTTTGTATCATTACAAGGTCAAACGATATTGATTTCAAAGTATGAGATACGGTACAAGTGTTTTAGGACTGCTTCAAAAAATTAATTATAGCAAAAAGGAATTGGAGGACTAAGTTGAATCCCATAGCTAATTTCAAATAGAGCTTCGTCCCCTTCAAGTAGAGCTAGAAATCTCCCCAATCAAAGCTCCCATTGGAGAGTTATAGTCAATATTGTGTGCTGTGGTCGTGCGGGATAGGCTTCCTTCCTCTTCTTTCTCTCTCTCTCTCTCTCTCTCTTTCTATGTTTCTATTTTTCTATTAGTATTTATCTCTCCTCATCACTCTCTTTCTCTCTCTTTTTCACTCTTCCCTCTCTCTCCTAGGTCCTATTAGGTTCCCTTCATTATAGTTGGTATCAAAGCAGTGATCTTTGTTTATTCTTCTCTCTCTCCTTCCTTCAGATTTAGTTTCTTCATAATCTCAAGAATCATAGTTACTCATGTATACAGGGAGTACGGCCTCAACCAATAGGCTGATAGCGTTTCTTAAGGATTTACATAGGGTTCTAACTAAATTTGGAGGCAAGAAGACAAAGATGGCACTTTGCTTTTACTCTAGAGCTCAATTTTAGAGGTGTTTTACCCAAGGAGGACATGCAAGACTTGGAGGATGGCTTATCTCTAACTATTTTTCCCAAAAGTGAGATTGCCACTTCTTTGTCATAGTTTATTCTAGCAGTCATAGGATCTCTAGCCCAAGTACTTTCCAGATCATCATCCTCTCTCTTTGTTGCCTTGAGTTCCATCTCCCACTACTTTCTTGACACTTTGGAAAGCTTGTAGAGCACCCATGAGTGACACCATAACCAACTACAACCTCCCAAAAGCTTAAAAATTTTAGTGCATTTCGTGTTGAGTTTTTTGGTCCTTCTCCTCTTGCTGTAGCACTTAGCAATAATCTCCAACTTCATCCCCTAGTTCTTGGCACTCATGTGAGCAACATTCAACCCCCCTTGACTAAGATCTTTAATTGTGGCACTCTCCTTAAACCTTGGACTAGACGACATCAATGGCAACCATGGTACCTTCGCTTTGGCTCAACGTCTTTTGAAGAATTATCAATTTCTTACCTCATGAGCCATTGGCAACAACAAGAATCTTCCCCCTTGAATATTTCAAAGGGTTGAACACCTTCTTCCATCCATGGGTCAAATTAAAGAAGAAGAAGCATGGGTTCTTGATTTGGGCAACGTTCCACTGCTACTTCAAGCATGTCTAAGGTATATCTCATAGTTTTTTACCTGTCTTTTTATCCATTTGTTGAGCTTCATCCTCTTGCTTAAGAGATATTAGGGTATCATCCTTGTCTTAGCATTGATGGACTCAAGGGGATGTATTGTCCTATTCCTTCATCTACTCAATTATTTCTATAATGCATTCATATTTGTGGTTCAATTAATCCCCATCTTTAGTTCAACATCATACTCCCAGCCATAACCATCTTGTTGGCTGTGATTTTGAAGTAAACCCAAAAGAAAATTTTGAAACGGGTAAGTCAAGCAAACATTGAGTCACTTGATTATTGTAGTAACACCCTTCCCTATCCAAATCTCTATTATACCCTTGTATCTCATCAAAGATAAAAGTGTATTTTCAAAACATGCATTTCATGCTCATTTATTAGCTTAGAATTCTCATGCCATGTCTCTTTCAACTTATGTTATCAAGGTCTATACCAAGTGAGATGGCAAGACAATATTGGGGTGACCCTCCCCCATTAATGATCCAAAAGGGGTTGCACAACCTACCACAAGGAGGAACTTTGCACACCCCCCCCTTAGGTCTAAGAGCCCAAGAACTTGTATGTAGGTGCAGGTATAATCCATCCCTACCGTGAAGACCATTGGAAGAACATTGGAAATATATAGGGTATATATGTCACACATGTATTGGTAGTGAATTGAATGTATACTTTGTGGGACTCTTGTTGAGTTCGCCAAATCATTGCAAGTAGTCATAGGCTAGGTCATTAGGGACAAAAACACTTCCAAAAATGAACTTTTGTTAATCACAGGATTAAGAAATAGGCCAAAGAGAGTTTGCCACGTGTGCAAGAATATGGTATTCTTGTCTTCTCTTTTTTAGAGATAGCGGAGTCCATTTCGTGATTCTCTCTTCTTTTTTAGCCAAAATCCCCAAAGTCTAACATGTTTTGGAGTCCCAAAGACGTTATTTACTCACAAATTTGACAAAATACGTGACAGAGATGTGATGAAATTAATAATGAGTTTTTTGAAAGTCATGAGATCTTTCAATCTTCTTTTTGGCGCCCAATACATATTCATTTGTGTTCTTGACACTACTTTTTAGTTCATTCACCCCTCTTTGAGCTTCTTTCTCTGTGCTTTCATTCTTTTCATGGCTTCCTCCAGACAGCCTTCTTGTTTAATACACTCTTGCACAGTCTATAGCCAGGAAGCAGATGGAAATTGGAAGCCCAAAACCTTTACTGTAAACGATTGGGTTACCGTGCTGCCATCTTGCAAGGGCTCTCATAAGGTGAAAAGAAGAAAATGAGATGATATAAAACATCACTGGAAGGGATGTATCATTGCATTCAAAGTTATGCCCGAAGGGTGGTTTGTCAAGGTGCAACATGTTTACATGGCCAAGGATATGCACTTGCCTCCAAACGAACGTGTTCCCCAACAAACACATTGTAAGTTATTAGTTGAATAAGGTATGTAATTCTTTTCCATTTAGGCAAGTACTAACAACCAATTCGTCATTGCAGATATCTTTCCGTCAACAAGTATTGAATGGCAACCTGTAAAAAGCCTAAGTGGGACTTTCTATGCCATTCATAAGGTATTGGAAGACATTATTTATGCCGATCAAACTGTGTCTTTTTTTAGTGAATGCAAGGTTTTTATATATTATGCACAGTATGTGGTTCCCTCTAAAGTGGATAGATATGGAAATATCAAAGATTTGCCATTGCCAAGCCTTTCATCTCTAAACTGGGAGATTCCTGACAAGGTAATGGTGCAGAGTTTCAAATTCAAAATATCTCAGGATATTCAAAAGTACATGAGAGCTAGAAGGATCTCAAGAAGAATACGTTTATCATGGTTCGTACCCCTCCATATCTTCATGGCTTGCTTCAAAACAACAAATTTACAAAGAACGAAGGTATCTTAGCTAAGTAGAAACTTTTCGGAAGAGGATTTGGACAACACTATAGGGACCCTTTGGAAATCTAGAGAGTGCGACCATAAGGGTGATATCTTGAGGTGCAGTGCATGCCCTCAATCCTGGGCTTTGGCTTACAGTATCCCTCGCCAAACTCTTGCTTTAGGCTTTGATTACAGGAGATACAAACTAAGATTGGGTATTTGGGTTCCCTTGGATTCCGATACAGATTGCACACCGTATAAACTTGCAATGCACGTTTTGTCGCATGAAGAAGTAAAGGAGGTGAATGTTACTTCCAATTGGAGTCTAAAAGATATGAGGGATACCTTGGAATTGCTAGACAATACATCCCCTAGATATAAGTTCAAAGTGAATGGTGTAACAATTGGTAAAAGAGCCGAGCGCTCTTTCTCTTGTACGAGTTGTTTGTCTCCCACAATTGTGAGTTTTGAGCCTTGAGAATGAAAACTTTGCAGGAATTTATCTTAATTGAATGTCCTTAAGATATTTCTTAGTGGGAACTCATAAGCTATCATGAAGTAAGTTGACTTTCGAATGTATAGAAATAAATGTACATTACATTCGATTTATAAGTGAAAAAGTTCATTACATCATGAGGTACAAAAATGTCATATAAATATACAAAGCCAAAATAATAACGCTTGTGTATGCTTATGTTTGCTCTTTTGATTCTTTATCTGCTGCCTTCTCCTTTGTTGGCTTTGTGGCTTCTTTATCAATTTATTCAAAGATGTTTTTTCTCACAGGGCCTTTCTTTTTTGATTGTTGAAAGAATTTCACATTTATAGGTACTCTCTTTTCTTGGGGTTTAAGAGGGGATGGATCAAATTTCAGAGGAGAAAGCATTGGCATTCTTTTTCTTTTAGACTCGGCGGCAGTGGTCTTTGTGGCTGACTTACCATTAGCATTGCATTGGATCCTTTCTCAAGTGAACTTGGCCTCCATGAAATCCCATTTTTGATAGTAATGCCTCGCATTTATCAATACACTCATCTGATAAAGATAATGGCTTAATGGAATATGCATAGTCAAGATGCAACCTGAGAAGCTTATCGATTATTCTAATCTCTACATGCAAAGTACAAATATGAACATTCTTAAGAGAGATTGAAAGAATGGGATCCCAGATGTCTTCTATGTTTTTAAATTTACTCAAATCTATAGAGTCTCTATTTGAGGCTCTTCTTACTGGTCGCAAACTACTCCAATCTTTGGATCCAACACTTTCTATGCAATAAATGCAAGGATATTTTGCATTTGCACCATTATATATTCCAAGCATACATTTGATAGTTTTTAAATCAACACTCATATGCCATTCCACATTAAAATTACCAACCCCATCAACTACCAATATTTCGCCTTCACTTTGAGACTTAATGATATTTGGAATACCTGTACGGTTGAACAACCATTTCAACGTTTGATGATTTTCAATTGGTACCTGTGCTGCACCAATCCACCAAATCTCCATCTCAGATTGGATCTTATGCAATGGAGCTTGGCCCTCACCATTGCTATGGTCCAATGCCATGTTCATGAGGCAAATGCTAATTCTTTCCATCTTCTGTCCCTTTTGAATCTGTGCTTCATCCAACTTCAAGGCAAACTTTAGAATGCCATAAATTTCTTCTACTATGATTTTATACATGCGAACCATTGCAATTTGCACCTTTTTTAGATCAAGCCATATATTGTTAAATGCATTGTAATAAAAAAGTACATTTTTTTGTTTTTCATAGGACATAGACCTTTCGATGTGAATGTAATCTCCAAAAACATGTGGAATCTTGCGATTCATGGAAATTCTTGCAGTTGAAACTGCAAGGGCTCGGGGCAATCCAAATACAGTTACCCTATTGCGTCTAAGATTTTTAAACCATAATCCACAGATAGCACGATAACCTTTCCAACTTATATCCATAGTATCACACGTCTCTACAATTTCATTTGCTTTCACCATGCCTTTTAAGTCCTTCACTAACTCTTTGAGAGTTGGACCTCTCAAATCCGCATTTTGGGGTGACTTAAGAATCCTCAAAATATCTTTCTTATCCATGGTTTCCTTCAAAAGTTCGATTCTTTCCTCATTCTCTCGGATATTGGTGCCTAATATGTTAGAGACATATTTCTTTGTAAGATTTAGTCTCGTTTTCTTTGCTCTCTCACACAAGTTGGTTATATTTTTTAATGGTCTCTTCCTCTCTCTAAATCCTATTGGAGTTTCTCTCAAGCGTGTTAGCTTTTCCTGCAATGACTTGTGAACATTTTTCAAAACATCAATCTAACTTGTCAACTCTAAAATATTTGTTTGTGCAGTTTCTAGTGCTTTTTTCATTTCGTGCATTTGAGCTATATATGTGTAAGATGTAGAGTATAACCTAATACAGTAGCCAAGCATCCCATTGTAACCTTCTCCAACATATCTTATATAGTCATGGACATTGAAAAAAGGAGGCGGTTTACCTGTAGAAGGATCCCTGGGATAAATATTTCCGTCCACCCACAAATCTATATGCTTCATTCCTTGTGTTCGCAACCTGTTTCTTCGATCTCATCTATCAATACTTGATGATGTATAATTCTCCAAGATGTGTAAATCGGATCTAGTTGAACAGTTAGCTTGTATTTACGTGTGCTTGCGCATGTGTTATTTGAAGAGGTATTGCTAGACATTTTAGCAAATGAACCGAGCAAGAATCTCACAGTGATATGAAGCAAGTGCAACAAAAATAATGGTGAAAGAGAATAGTGTGTAGAAAGAAAATGTGGGAGCAAACAAATGTGATTTTCGTGCAAAAATCTTGAAAATACAAAATCTCTGGAGTTCCAAGACAAAAACGGCCGAAAAGGTGACCCCTGAACTGGATTAAAAGATGAGGGCAATTAATAACCGACCTCTTCAATGAACCAAATATTCTCTCATTAATCACATCTGGACAACCAAATTTAGAGGTTTTATTCTTCTTAAACCTCAACTAATTAGCAACTTAATCACTTTCTTACAAGTGCCCTTTTTGAAGCATTTTTGGCCCTAATGTACGGATGCTATGGTATACTTTGGAGGCTATGTATATGGTATAGTTATTTTTGGAAGGCCTTTGTATCATTACAAGGTCAAATGATATTGATTTCAAAGTATGAGATAGGGTACAAGCATTTCAAGAATACTCCAAAAAACCTATTATAGCAAAAAGGAATTGGAGGACTAAGCTAAATCCCATAGCTGATTTCAAATAGAGCTTTGTCCCCTTCAAGTAAAGCTAGACAGCTCCCCAATCAAAGCTTCCATTGGAGAGTTATACTCAATATTGTGTGTAGTGGTTGTGCGGGATAGGCTTCCATGGCTTCCTTCCTCTTCTTTCTCTCTTTCTCTCTCTCTCTTAGGTCCTATTAGGTTCCCTTCATTATACTTTGTAGAAGAGTAGTGATCTTTGATTCTTCTTCTCTCTCTCCTCCCTTCAGATTTAGTTTCTTTATAGTCACAAGAATCCTAGTTACTCAGGTACACAAGGAGTATGGCCTCAGGCCACAAAATGGTAGCCTTTCTTAGAGATTTAAATAGAGTTCATACTAAATTTGGAGGAAAGAAGACAAAGATTTCACTTTGTTCTTACTCTAGAGCTCACTTTTAGAGGTGTTTTACCCAAGGAGGACATGCAAGACTTGGAGGATGGCTTATATGTGACTACTTTTCCCAAAAGTGAGATTGCCACTTCTTTGTCATAGTTTATTGAAGCACTCATAGGACCTCTAGCTCAAGTACTCTCTAGATGTTCCTCCTCTCTCTTTGTTGGCTTGTGTGCCATCTCCCACTATTTTCCTGACACTTTGGAAAGCTTGTAGAGCACCCATGAGCTACACAACAGCCAACTACAGCCTCCCAAAAGATCACAAATTTTAGTGCATTTCGGGTTGAGTATCTTGGCCATTCTCCTCCTGTTCTACCACTTAGCACTAATCTCCAAATTCATTCCCCAGTTATTGGCACTCATGTGAGCAACATTTAAGCCCCCTTGACTGAGATCTTTAATTGTGGCACTCTCCTAAAACCCTGGAGTAGAGGACATCAATGGCAACCATGGCACCTTACCTTTAGCTCAACCTCTTTTGAAGAATCTTCAATTTCTTTCCTCATGAGCCATTGACAGCAACAAGAGTCTTCCCCCTTGAGGATGTCAAAGCATTGAACACCTTTTGGGTGAAATTAGAGAAGAGGAAGCATGGGTTCTTGATTTGAGCAACCTTATACCACTACTTCAAGCATGTCTAAGGTATGTCTCATAGTTTTTGACCTCTCTCTTTATCCATTTTTTGAGCTCCATCCTCTTCTTTGAGAGAGATTAGAGGATTATCCCTCTCTTGGCATTGATGGAATCGAGGGGATGTATTGTTCTACTCCTTCATCTACTCAATTATTTGTGTAATACATTAATATTTGTGGCTCAATTAATCCCTATCTTTAGTTCAACATCATACCCCCAGCCATAACCATCTTCTTGGCTATGATTTTGAAGTAAACTCAAAAGAAAATTCTAAAAGGGGTAAGTTAAGCAATCATTGAGGCACTGAATTGTTGAGGTAACACCCTTCCCTATCCAAATCTCTATTATACCCTTGTATCTCATCAAACATGAAAGTGTATTTTCAAAACATGCATTTCATGCTCGTTGATTAGCTTAGAATTCTCATGCCATGTCTCTTTCAACTTATGTTATCAAGGTCAATACCAAGTGAGATGGCAAGACAATATTGGGGTGACCCTCCCCCATTAACGACCCAAAAGAGGGGCACAACCTACCACAAGGAGAAACTTTGCACACCATCCCTTAGTTCTGAGAGCCCAAGAACTTGTACATATGTGCAGGTATAATTCATCCCTACCCTGAAGACCATTGGAGGAAGATTGGAAATATATAGGGTATATATGTCACACGTGTATTGGTAGTGAATTGAATGTATACTATGTGAGTCTCTGGTTGAGTTCGCCAAATCTTTGCAAGTAGTCATAGGATAGGTACAAAAGCTATGGTATACTTGGAAGGCTATGTATATGGTATAGTTAATTTTTGAAGGCATTTGTATCATTACAAGGTCAAACGATATTGATTTCAAAGTATGAGATAGGGTACAAGCATTTCAGGACTGCTGAATTGCTGAGGTAACACTCTTCCCTATCAAATTCTCTATTATACCCTTGTATCTCATCAAAGATGAAAGTGTATTTTCAAAACATGCATTTCATGCTAGTTGATTAGCTCAGAAGTCTCATGCCATGTATCTTTCAACCAATGTTATGAGGTCAATACCAAGTGAGATGGCAAGACAATATTGGGGTGACCCTCCGCCATTAAGGACCCAAAAGGGGTGCACAATCTATCGCAAAGAGAAACTTTGCACACCCCCCCTTAGGTTTGAGAGCCTAGGAACTTGTATGTAGGTGCAGGTATAATCCATCCCTACCTTGAAGACCATTGGAAAAACATTGGAAATATATAGGGTATATATGTCACACATTTATTGGTAGTGAGTTGAATGTATACTCTATGGGACTCTTGTTGAGTTCGCCAAATTATTGCAGGTAGTGATAGGCTAGGTATGAATGCTATGGTATACTTTGGATGCCACGTATATAGTATGGTTAATTTTTGAAGGCTTTTGTATCATTACAAAATCAAATGATATTGATTCCAGAGTATGAGGAGATAGGGTACAAGCATTTGAGAATTGCTCCAAAAAACCTATTAGAGCAAAAAGGAATTGGAGGACTAAGCTAAATCCCATAGCTTATTTCAAATAGAGGTTCGTCCTCTTCAAGTAGAGCTAGAAAGCTCCCCAATCAGAGCTCCCATTGGAGAGTTATAGTCACTATTGTGTGTAGTGGTTGTGCGGGATAGGCTTCCATGGCTTCCTTCCTCTTCTTTCTCTCTTTCTCTCTTGCTCTCTCTTCTTTTTCTATCTTTCTCTATCTTCTTTTAGTATTTCTCTCTCCTCATCACTCTCTTTCTCTCTCTTTTTCACTCTTTCCTCTCTCTCTTAGGTCGTATTAGGTTCCCTTCATTATAGTTGGTATAAGAGCAATGATCTTTGATTCTTCTTCTCTCTCTCCTTCCTTTAGATTTAGTTTCTTTATAGTCTTAAGAATCCTAATTACTCGTGACACACAAGACTTGGAGGATGGCTTATCTATCACTACTTTTTCCAAAAGTTAGATTGCCACTTCTTTGTCATAGTTTATTGAAGGAGTCATAGGACCTCTAGCCCAAGTACTCTCTAGATTTTCGTCCTCTCTCTTTGTTGCCTTGAGTGCCATCTCCCCCTACTTTTTTGACACTTTCGAAAGCCCACTTCTTTGTCATAGTTTATTGAAGGAGTCATAGGACCTCTAGCCCAAGTACTCTCTAGATTTTTGTCCTCTCTCTTTGTTGCCTTGAGTGCCATCTCCCCCTACTTTTTTGACACTTTCAAAAGCTTTTAGAGCACCCGTGAGCTACACCGCAACCAGCTAGAGCCTCCCAAACGCTCAAAATTTTCAATGCAGTTCACGTTGATTTTGTTGGCCATTCTTCTCCTGCTCTAGCACTTGGCACTAATCTCCAACTTCATCCCCTAGTTCTTGGTAGTCATGTGAGCAAGGTTCAACCCCCCTTGATTGAGATCTCTAATCGTGGCACTCTCCTGAAACCCTCAACACGACAACATCAATGGCAACCATGGCACCTTCCCTTTAGCTCAAGCTCTCTTGAAGAATCTTCAATTTCTTGCCTCAAGAGCCATTGGCAGCAACAAGACTCTTCCTCCTTGAAGATTTCAATGGGTTGAACACCTTCTTCCATCCATGGGTCAAATTAGAGAAGAAGAAGCATGGGTTCTTGATTTGAGGAACCTTCCACCACTTCTTCAAGCATGTCTAAGGTATGTCTCATAGTTTTTGACCTCTCTTTATCCATTTTTTGAGCTCTATCCTCTTATTTGAGAGAGATTAGAGAATTATCCCTCTCTTGGCATTGACGGAATCAAGGGGATCTATTGTCCTACTTCTTCATCTACTCAATTATTTGTGTAATGCATCCATAATTGTGGTTCAATTAATCCCTCTCTTCAGTTCAACATCATACTCCTAGCTATAACCATCTTGTTGGCCATGATTTTGAAGTAAACCCAAGAGAAAATCATAAAAGGGGTAAGTTAAGCAATCAGTGAGTCACTCAATTGCTGAGGTAACATCCTTCCCTATCCAATTCTCTATTATACCCTTGTATCTCATCAAAGATGAAATTTTATTTTCAAAACATGCATTTCATGCTTGTCGATTAGCTTATAATTCTTGTGCCATGTCTCTTTCAACTTATGTTATCAAGGTCAATACCAAGTGAGATGGTGAGACAATATTAGGGTGACCCTCCCTCGTGAACGACCCAAAAGGGGTGCACAACCAAGTGAAAGGAGGAACTTTCCACACCCCTCAAGTCTAAGAGCCTAGAAACTTGTATATAGGTGCAGGTATAATTCATCCCTACCCTAAACACCATTGGAAGAACATTTGAAATATATATGGTATATATGTCACACATGTATTGGTAGTGAATATAATGTATACTCTGTGGGACTCTTGTTGAGTTTGTCAAATCATTGCAAATAGTCATAGGCTAGGTACATATGCTATGATATACTTTGGAGGCTATGTATATGGTATAGTTAATTTTTGGAGGCTTTTGTATCATTACAAGGTCAAACGATAGTGATGTTAGAGTATGAGATAGGGTACAAGCATTTTAGGACTACTCCAAAAAACCTATTAAAGCATAAATGAATTGGATGACCAAGCTAAATCCCATAGCTTATTTCAAATAGAGCTTCATCCCCTTCAAGTAGAGCTAGAAAGCACCCCAATCAGAGCTCCCATTGGAGAGGTATAGTCACTATTGTGTGCAGTGGTCGTGCGGGATATGCTTCCTTCCTCTTCTTTCTCTCTTTCTCTCTCTGTCTCTTTCTATCTTTCTCTTTCTTCTTCTAGTATTTCTCTCTCCTCATCACTCTCTTTCTCTCTATTTTTCACTCTTTCCTCTCACTCTTATGTCCTATTAGCTTCCCTTCATTATAGTTGGTATCAAATAAGTGATATTTGATTCTTCTTCTTTCTCTCCTTCATTCAAATTTAGTTTCTTTATAGTCTTAGAAATCCTAGTAACTTATGTACACAGGGAGTACGGCCTCATGCAGTAGGCTAGTAGCCTTTCTTAGAGTTTTAAATAGAGTTTTGACTAAATGTGGAGGCAAGAAGACAAAGATGGGACCTAGTGTCTTCTCTAGAGCTCAATTTTAGAAGTGTTTTACCCAATGAGGACACGCAAGACTTGGAGGATGGCTTATCTCTAACTATTTTTCCCAAAAGTGAGTTTGCCACTTCTTTGTCATAGTTTTTTGAAGCAGTCATATGACCTCTAGCCCAAGTACTCTCCAGATCTTCCTACTCTCTCTTTGTTGGCTTGAGTGCCATCTCCCACTATTTTCTTGACACTTTGGAAAGCTTGTAGAGCACCCGTGAGCTACATCGCAACTAGCTACAACCACAAAAGCTTAGAAATTTTAATGCATTTTGTGTTGAGTTTCTTGGCCATTCTCCTCCTGATCTAGTCTTTAGCACTAATCTCCAACTTCATCCCCTAATGCTTCGCACTCATGTGAGAAAGGTTCAACCCCCCTTAACTGTGATCTCTAATGGTGGCACTCTCCTGGCACCCTACACTCGACAACATCAATGGCAACCATGGCATCTTTACTTTAGCTCAACCTCTTTTGAAGAATCTTCAATTTCTTGCCTCAGGAGCCATGGGCAGCAACAAGACTCTTCCCCCTTGAAGATTTCAAAGGGTTGAACACCTTCTTCCATCCATGGGTGAAATTAGAGAAGAAGAAGCATGGGTTCTTGATTTGAGCAACCTTCCACCACTACATCAAGCATGTCTAAGGTATGTCTCATAGTTTTTGACCTCTCTCTTTATCCATTTGTTGAGCTCCATCCTCTTGTTTGAGAGAGATTAGAGAATTATCCCTCTCTTGGCATTGATGAAATCAAGGGGATGTATTGTCCTACCCCTTCATCTACTCAATTATTAATGGTTCAATTAATCACTCTCTTTAGTTATACATCATACTCCTAGAAATAACCATCTTGTTGGATGTGATTTTGAAGTAAACCCAAAAGAAATTTGTAAAAGGGATAAGTTCAACAACAGTGAGTCACTGGCAAGGTAACACCTTTCCCTATCCAATTCTCTATTATACCCTTGTATCTCATCAAAGATGAAATTTTATTTTTAAAACATGCATTTCATGCTGGTTGATTAGCTTAGAATTCTCATGCCATGTCTCTTTCAGCTTATGCTTTCAAGGTCAATACGAAGTGAAATGGCAAGACACTATTGGGGTGACCCTCCCCCATGAATGACCCAAAAGGGGTGCACAACATAGCCCAAGCAAGAACTTTGCACACCCCCCTAGGTCTGAGAGCCCAAGAACTTGTATGTAGGTGCAGGTATAATCCATCCCTACCATGAACACCATTGGAAATATTTATGGTGTATATGTCACACATGTATTGGTAGTGAATTGAATGTATAGTCTGTGGGACTAAGCTAAATCCCATAGCTTATTTCAAATGGAGCTTTGAACTCTTCGAGTAGAGCTAGAAGGATCCCCAATTAGAGCTCCCATTGGAGAGTTATAGTCACTATTGTGTGCAGTCGTCGTGCGGGATAGGCTTCCATGGCTTGCTTCCTCTTCTTTCTCTCTTTCTCTCTCTCTCTCTGTCTCTTTCTATCTTTCTCTATCTTCTTCTAGTATTTCTCTCTCCTCATCACTCTCTTTCTCTCTCTTTTTCACTCTTTCCTCTCTCTCTTAGGTCCTATTAGGATCCCTTCATTATAGTTGGTATCAGAGCAGTCATCTTTGATTCTTCTTCTCTCTCTCCTTCCTTCAGATTTAGTTTCTTTATAGTCTCAGGAATCCTAATTACTCACATACATAGGTAGTACGGCCTCAAGTAGCACAATGGTAGCCTTTCTTGGAGTTTGAAATGGAATTCTAATTAAAATTCGAGCTCAATTTTGGAGGTGTTTTACCTAACAAGGACACGCAAGATTTGGAGGATGGCTTATCTCTAACTATCTTTCCCAAAAGTGAGTTTACCTAACGAGGACACACAAGATTTGGAGGATGGCTTATCTCTAACTATCTTTCCCAAAAGTGAGTTTGCCACTTCTTTTGTCATAGTTTATTGAAGCAATCATAGGACCTCTAGCCCAAGTGCTCTCCAAATTTTCCTCCTCTCTCATTATTGGCTTGAGTGCCATCTCCCACTACTTTCTTGACACTTTGGAAACCTTGTAGTGCACTCGTGAGCTACATCACAACCAACTACAGCCTCCCAAAAGCTCACAAATTTCAATGCATTTTGTGTTAAGCTTCTTGACCATTCCCCTCCTCCTCTAGTGCTTACCACTAATCTCCAACTTCATCCCCTAGTTCTTGGCACTCATGTGAGCAAGGTTCAACCCCCCTTGACTAAGATCTCTAATTGTGGCACTCTCTAAAACCCTCGACTAGAAGACATCAATGGAAACCATGGCACCTTCCCTTTAGCTCAAGCTCTCTTGAAGAATCTTCAATTTCTTGCGTTAGCAGCCATTGTAGCAACAAGACTCTTCCCCCTTGAAGATTTCAAAGGGTTGAACACCTTCTTCCATCCATGAGTGAAATTAGAGACGAACAAGCATGGGTTCTTGATTTGACCAACCTTCCACTGCTACTTCAAGCATGTCTAAGGTATGTCTCATAGTTTTTGACCTCTCTCTTTATCCATTTTTTGAGCTGCATCCTCCTATTTTAGAGAGATTAGAGAATCATCCCTTTCTTCACATTGATGGAATCAAGGGAATGTATTGTCCTACTCCTTCATCTACTCAACTATTTGTGTAATGCATTTATATTATTGGTTCAAATAATCCCTCTCTTCAGTTCAACATCATAATCCTAGCCATAACCATATTGGTGGTTGTGATTTTGAAGTAAACCCAAAAGAAAATTGTAAAATGGGTAACTTAAGCAAGCAGTGATTCATTGAATTGCTGAGCTAACACCCTTCCCTATCCGATTCTCTATTATACCCTTGTATCTCATCAAAGATGAAAGTGTATTATCAAAAAATGCATTTCATGATCATTGATTAGCTTAGATTTCTCATGCCAATGCTCCTTCACCTTATATTATCAAGGTCAATACCAAGTGAGATGGCAAGACAATATTGGGGTGACCCTCCCCCATAAATGACCCAATTTAGGGGGTGCACAACCTAGCACAACGAGGAACTTTGCACACACCCCCTCAAATCTGAGAGCCTAGGAACTTGTATGTAGGTCCAAGTATAATCCATCCCTACCCTGAACACCATTGGAAGAAAATTGGAAATATATATGGTATATATGTCACACATGTATTGGTAGTGAATTGAATGTATACTCTATGGGACTCTTGTTGAGTTCGCCAAATCATTGCAAGTAGTGATAGGCTAGGTACGGATGCTATGGTATACTTTAGAGGCTACGTATATGGTATAGTTAATTTTTGAAGGCTTTTGTATCATTACAAGGTCAAAGGATATTGATTTCAAAGTATGAGATAGGGTACAAGCATTTCAAGTTTGCTCCAGAAGACCTATTACAGCAAAGAGGAATTGGAGGACTAAGCTAAATCCCATAGCTTATTTCAAATAGATCTTTGTCCCCTTCAGGTAGAGCTAGAAAGCTCCGTAATAAAAGCTCCCATTGGACAATTATAATCACTATTGCGTGTAGTGGTTGTGCCAGATATGCTTCCATGGCTTCCTTCCTTTTCTTTCTCTCTTTCTCTCCCTCTCTCTTTCTATCTTGCTTTATCTTATTCTAGCATTTTTGTCTCCTCATCATTCTCTTTCTCTCTCTTTTTCACTCTTTCCTCTCTCTCTTAGGTCCTATTAGGTTCCCTTCATTATAGTTGGTATCAGAGTAGTGATGTTTGATTCTTCTTGTCTCTCTCCTTCCTTCAGATTTAGTTTCTTTATAGTCTTAGGAATCCTAGTTACTCAGGTACACAAGGAGTATGGCCTCACGCATCAAGCTATTAGCCTTTCTTAGAGTTTTAAATAGAGTTCTGACTAAATCTGGAGGCAAGAAGAAAAATATTGCACCTCGTTTCTACTCTAGAGCTCAATTTTAGAGGTGTTTTACCCAAGGAGGACAGGAAAGACTTAGAGCATGACTTATCTCTAACTATTTTTCCCAAAAGTGAGTTTGCCACCTTTTTGTCATAGTTTATTGAAGCAATCATCAGACCTCTAGCCAAAGTACTCTCTAGATTTTCCTCATCTCTCTTTGTTGCCTTGAGTGCCATCTCCCACTACTTTCCTAACACGTTCGAAAGCTTTTATAGCACCCATAAGCTACATCGCAACTACCTACAGCTTGCCAAAAGCTCACAAATTTCAATACATTGTGTGTTGAGTATCTTGGCCATTCTCCTCTTGGTCTAGTGCTTAGCACTAATCTCCAACTTCATCCTGTAGTTCTTGGCCTTAGTGTGAGCAAGCTTCAACCCCCCTTGACTAAGATCTCTGATCGTGGCACTCTCGTGAAACCCTGGACTGGACAACATCAATGGCAACCATGGCACCTTCCCTTTAGCTCAAGCTCTCTTGAAGAATCTTCAATTTCTTGCCTCAACAGCCATTGGCAGCAACAAGACTCTTCCCCCTTGAAGATTTCAAAGGGTTGAATACCTTCTTCCATCGATGGATAAAATTAGAGACGAATAAGCATGGGTTCTTGATTTGAGCAACCTTCCACTGCTACTTCAAGCATGTCTAAGGTATGTCTCATAGTTTTTGACCTCTCTCTTTATCCATTTCTTGAGGTGCATCCTCCTGTTTGAGAGAGATTAGAGAATCATCCCTTTCTTTGCATTGATGGAATCAAGGGAATGTATTGTCCTACTCCTTCATCTACTCAATTATTTGTGTAATGCATTAATATTATTGGTTCAATAATCCCTCTCTTCAGCTCAACATCATACTCCTAGCCATAACCATCTTGTTGGCTGTGATTTTGAAGTAAACCCAAAAGAAAATTGTAAAAGAGGTAATTTAAGCAGGTAGTGAGTCACTGAATTGCTGAGCTAACACCCTTCCCTATCGGATTCTCTATTATACCCTTGTATCTCATCAAAGATGAAAGTGTATTATCAAAGCATGCATTTCATGCTCATTAATTAGCTTAGATTTCTCATGCCATGTCTCCTTCACCATGCTCATTGATTAGCTTATATTATCAAGGTCAATACCAAGTGAGATGGCAAGACAATATTGGGGTGACCCTCCCCCATAAACGACCCAATTTATAAGGGGGTGCATAGCCTAGCACAAGGAGTAACTTTGCACACCCCCCTCAAATCTAAGAGCCTAGGAACTTGTATGTAGGTGCAAGTATAATTCATCCCTACCCTGAACACCATTGGAAGAAAATTGGAAATATATATGGTATATATGTCACACATGTATTGGTAGTGAATTGAATGTATACTCTATGGGACTCTTATTGAGTAGTGATAGGCTAGGTACGGATGCTATGGTATACTTTGGAGGCTATATATATGGTATAGTTAATTTTTGAAGGCTTTTGTATCATTACAAGGTCAAAGGATATTGATTTAAAAGTATGAGATAGGGTACAAGCATTTCAAGATTGCTCCAAAAGACCTATTATACAAAAAGGAATTGGAGGACTAAGCTAAATCCCATAGCTTATTTCAAATAGAGCTTCATCCCCTTTAGGTAGAGCTAGAAAGCTCCCTAATCAAAGCTCCCATTGGACAATTATAATCACTATTGTGTGCAATGGTTGTGCTGGATAGGCTTCCATGGCTTCCTTCCTCTTCTTTCTCTCTCTCTCTCTCTCTCTCTCTCTCTCTCTCTCTCTCTCTCTCTCTTTCTATCTTGCTCTATCTTATTCTAGTATTTTTGTCTCCTCATCATTCTCTTTCTCTCTCTTTTTCACTCTTTCCTCTCTCTCTTAGGTCCTATTAGGTTCCCTTCATTATAGTTGGTATCAGAGTAGTGATGTTTGATTCTTCTTCTCCCTCTCCTTCCTTCAGATTTAGTTTCTTCATAGTCTCAGGAATCCTAGTTACTCATGTACGCAAGGAGTATGGCCTCATGCATCAAGCTGTTAGCCTTTCTTAGAGTTTCAAATAGAGTTTTGGCTAAATTTGGAGGCAAGAAGAAAAATATTGCAACTCATTTCTACTCTAGAGCTCAATTTTAGAGGTGTTTTACCCAAGGAGGACAGGCAAGACTTAGAGCATGACTTATCTCTAACTATTTTTCCCAAAAGTGAGTTTGCCACCTTTTTGTCATAGTTTATTGAAGCAATCATCGGACCTCTAGCCAAAGTACTCTCTAGATTTTCCTCCTCTCTCTTTGTTGCCTTGAGTGCCATCTCTCACTACTTTTCTAACACTTTCAAAACCTTTATAGGACCCATAAGCTACATTGCAACTACCTACAGCTTGCCAAAAGCTCACAAATTTCAATGCATTGTGTGTTAAGTATCTTGGCCATTCTCCTCTTGGTCTAGTGCTTAGCACTAATCTCCAACTTCATCCTGTAGTTCTTGGCCTTAGTGTGAGCAAGCTTCAACCCCCCTTGACTAAGATCTCTAATCGTGGCACTCTCCTAGAAACCTGGACTGGACGACATCAATGGCAACCATGGAACCTTCCCTTTAGCTCAATCTCCCTTGAAGAATCTTCAATTTCTTGCCTCATGAGCCATTGGCAACAACAAGACTCTTCCCCCTTGAATATTTCAAAGGGTTGAACACCTTCTTCCATCCATGGGTGAAATTAGAGACGAACAAGCATGGGTTCTTAATTTGAGCAACCTTCAATCCCTACTTCAAGCATGTCTAAGTATATCTCATAGTTCTTGACCTCTCTCTTTATCCATTTGTTGAGCTACATCCTCCTATTTGAGAGAGATTAGAGAATCATCCCTCTCTTGGCATTGATGGAATCAAGGGAATGTATTGTCCTACTCCTTCATCTACTCAATTATTTGTGTAATGCATTAATATTAATGGTTCAATTAATCCCTCTCTTCAGCTCAACATCATACTTCTAGCCATAACCATCTTGTTGGCTGTGATTTTGAAGTAAACACAAAAGAAAATTGTGAAAGGGGTAATTTAAGCAATCTGTGAGTCACTAAATTGCTGAGGTAACACCCTTCCCTATCGGATTCTCTATTATACCCTTGTATCTCATCAAAGATGGAAGTGTATTTTCAAAACATGCATTTCATGCTCATTGATTAGCTTAGAATTCTCATGCCATGTCTCTTTCAGCTTATGCTATCAAGGTCAATGCCAAGTGAGATGGCAAGACAATATTGGGGTGACCCTCCCCCATTAAGGACCAAAAAACTCAATATTAGTGAGTTTTGGGAATCGCCCAATTCCCATTTTTTGAATACAAAAAAGTTGGCACCCGGACAACATGCCCATATGTTTTTGAAAACCATATGATGTGACCCATCATTGGAAATTTCTTGAAAAATGGAATCCATTGAGCTATAGAGCACTCGCTTTGGAGTTATAGTGTTCGAGTTATGACAAATCCAAAGATTTGACCACATGTCCCAAAATTATGGAAAATTCCCATATTTACAAATATGGTGTTCAAAGGGGATACAAAACGTAGTGCAAGGAGGTACTCTGCACACCCATCCTCAGGTTTGAGAGCCTAGGAACTTGCATGTAGGTGAATTGAATGTATAATCTGTGGGACTAAGCTAAATCCCATATCTTATTTCAAATAGAACTTTGTCCCCTTCAGGTAGAGCTAGAAAGCTCCCCAATCAAAGCTCCCATTGGAGAGTTATAATCACTATTGTATGCAAGGGTTGTGAGGGATAGGCTTCTATGGATTCCTACCTCTTCTTTCTCTCTTTCTCTCTCTCTCTCTTTCTATCTTTTTGTAGTTTCTTCTAGTATTTCTCTCTCCTCATCACTCTCTTTCTCTTTTTTTTTCACTCTTTCCTCTCTCTCTTAGGTCCTATTAGGTTCCCTTCATTATAATTGGTATAAGAGAAGTGATCTTTGATTCTTCTTCTCTCTCTCCTTCCTTCAGATTTAGTTTCTTTATAGTCTCAGGAATCCAAGTTACTCAGGTACATAGGGAGTACTACCTCAAGCAGTAGGTAGCCTTTCTTGGAGTTTGAAATAGAGTTCTAATTAAATTTGGATGCAAGAAGACAAAGATGGCACCTTTTTTTTACTCTAGTGCTCAATTTTAGAGGTGTTTTACCCAAGGAAAACACGCAAGACTTGGAGCGTGGCTTATCTCTAACTATTTTTCCCAAAAGTGATTTTGCAACTTCTTTGTCATAGGTTATTGAAGCAATCATAGGACCTCTAGCCCAAATGCTTTCCAGATCTTCCTCCTCTCTCTTTGTTGGCTTGAGTGCCACCTCCCACTACTTTCTTGGCACTTTGGAAACCTTGTAGAGCACCCGTGAGCTACATCGCAACCAGCTCTACAGACGCCCAAAAGCTCACAAATTTCAATGCATTTTGTGTTGAGTTTCTTGGCCATTCCCCTTCTGCTCTGGTGCTTAGCACTAATTTCCAACTTCATCCCCTAGTTCTTGGCACTCATGTGAGCAAGGTTCAACCCCCCTTGACTGAGATCTCTAATCATGGCACTTTCCTAAAACCCTGCACTAGACGACATCAATGGCAACCATGG
The DNA here is from genome assembly GCF_053477565.2 of Lygodium microphyllum. NCBI lineage: Eukaryota > Viridiplantae > Streptophyta > Polypodiopsida > Schizaeales > Lygodiaceae > Lygodium > Lygodium microphyllum. The sequence continues at coordinate 109,364,847 of NC_141156.1, read as the reverse complement.
CACCTTTCGTTTAGCTCAAGCTCTCTTGAAGAACCTTCAATTTCTTGCCTCAAGAGCCATTGGCAGCAATGAGGCTCTTCCCCCTTGAAGTTTTCAATAGATTGAACACCTTCTTCCATCCATGGGTGAAATTAGAGAAGAAGAAGCATGGGTTCTTGCTTTGAGCAACCTTCCACCACTACTTCAAGCATGTCTAAGGTATGTCTCATAGTTTTTGACCTCTCTCTTTGGCCATTTGTTGAGATCCATCCTCTTTCTTGAGAGAGATTATAGAATCATCCCTCTCTTGGCATAGATGGAATCAAGGGAATGTATTGTCCTACACCTTGATCTACTCAATTATTTGTGTAATGCATTCATATTTGTGGTTCAATTAATCCCTCTCTTTAGTTCAACATCATACTCCTAGCCATAACCATCTTGTTGGTTGTGATTTTGAAGTAAACCCAAAAGAAAATTGTAAAAGGGGTAAGTTAAGCAATCAATAAGTCACTCAATTGCTGAGGTAACACCCTTCCCTATCCAATTTTCTATTATACCCTTGTATGTCATCAAAGATGAAATTGTATTTTCAAACATGCATTTCATGCAGGTATATTAGCTTATAATTCTCAAGCCATGTATGTTTCATCTTATGTTATCAAGGTCAATAACAACTGAGATGGTAAGACAATATTGGGGTGACCCTCCCCCATGAACGACCCAAAAGGGGTGCACAACCAAGCGCAAGGAGGAAATTTGCAAACCCCTCAAGTGTGAGAACCTAGGAACTTCTACTTAGGTGCAAGTATAATCCATCCCTACTATGAACACCATTCCAAGAACATTGGAAATATATATGGTATATATGTCACACATGTATTGGTAGTGGATTGAATGTATACTCTGTGGGACTCTTGTTGAGTTTGTCAAATCATTTCAAGTAGTCATAGGCTAGGTACGAATGCTATGGTATACTTTGGAGGCTATGTGTATGGTATAGTTAATTTTCGAAGGCTTTTGTATCATTACAAGGGAAAATGATATTGGTTTCAAAGAATGAAATAGGGTATAAGCATTTCAAGATTGCTCCAAAAGACCTATAACACAGCAGAAAGGAATTGGAGGACTAAGCTAAATGCGATAGCTCATTTCAAATAGAGCTTTGTCCCCTTCAGATAGAGCTAGAAAGATCCCCAATCAGAGCTCCCATTGGAGAGTTATAATCACTATTGTGTGCAGTGGTTGTGCGGGATAGGCTTCCATGGCTTCCTTCCTCTTCTTTCTCTCTGTCTCTCTCTCTCTCCCTCTGTCTGTCTCTTTCTATCTTTCTCTATCTTCTTCTAGTATTTCTCTCTCCTCATCACTCTCTTTCTCTCTCTTTTTCACTCTTTACTATCTCTCTTGGGTCCTATTAGGTTCCCTTCATTATAGTTGGTATCAGAGAAGTGATCTTTGATTTTCCTTCTCTCTCTCCTTCCTTCAAATTTGGTTTCTTTATAGTCTTAGGAATCCTAGTTACTCAGGTACACACAGATTATGGCCTCAAGCAGCAGGCTGGTAGCCTTTCTTAGAGTTTGAAAAATAGTTCTAATTCAATTTGGATGCATTAAGGCAAAGATGGCACCTCATTTTTACTCTAGACCTAAATTTTAGATGTGTTTTACCCAAGGAGGACACACAAAACTTGGAGGATGGCTTATCTCTGACTATTTTTCCAAAAAGTGAGTTTGCAACTTTTTTGTCATAGGTTATTGAAGCAATCATAGGACCTCTAGCCCAAGTGCTCTCTAGATCTTCCTCCTCTCTCTTTGTTGGCTTGAGTGCCATCTCCCACTACTTTCCTGACGCTTTGGAAAGCTTTTAGAGCACCGGTGAGCTACATCGCAACCAGCTGCAGCCTCTCAAAAGCTCACAAATTTCAATTCATTTTGTGTTGAGTTTCTTGGCCATTCCCCTTCTACTCTAGAGCTTACTACTAATCTTCAGGTTTATCCTCTAGTTCTTGGCACTCATGTGAGCAAGGTTCAACCCCCCTTGACTAAGATCTGTAATCATGACACTCTCCTAAAACCCTACACTAGACGACATCAATGGCAACCATGGCACCTTTCCTTTAGCTCAAGCTGTCTTGAAGAATCTTCAATTTCTTGCCTCAATAGCCATTGGTAGTAGCAATGCTCTTCCCCCTTGAAGATTTCAATGGGTTGAACACCTTCTTCCATGCATGGGTGAAATTAGAGAAGAAGAAGCATGGGTTCTTGATTTGAGCAACCTTCCACCACTACTTCAAGCATGTCTAAGGTATGTATCATAGTTTTTGACCTCTCTCTTTATCCATTTGTTGAGCTCCATCCTCTTGCTTGAGAGAGATTAGAGAATCATCCCCCCCATGGCATTGATGGAATCAAGGGAATGTATTGTCCTACTCCTTCATCTACTTAATTATTTGTGTAATGCATTCATATTTATGGTTCAATTGATCCGTCTCTTTAGTTCAACATCATACTCCTAGCCATAACCATCTTGTTGGTTGTGATTTTGAAGTAAACGCAAAAGAAAATTGTAAAAGGGGTAATTTAAGCAATCAGTGAGTCACTCAATTGCTGAGGTAACACCCTTCCCTATCCAATTTTCTATTATACCCTTGTATCTCATCAAAGATAAAATTGTATTTTCAAAACTTGCATTTCATGCTCGTATATTAGCTTATAATTATTATGCCATGTCTCTTTTCAGCTTATGTTATCAAGGTCAATACCAAGTGAGATGTCAAGACAATATTGGGGTGACCCTCCCCCATTAATGACCCTAAAGGGGTGCACAACCAAGCGCAAGGAGGAACTTTTCACACCCCTCAAGTCTAAGAGCCTAGGAACTTCTATGTAGGTGCAGGTATAATCCATCCCTACCGTGAACACCATTGGAAGAACATTGGATATATATATGGTATATATGTTACACATGTATTGGTAGTGAATTGAATGTATACTTTGTCAGACACTTGTTGAGTTCGCCAAATCATTGAAAGTAGTCACATGCTAGGTATGGATACTATGGTATACTTTGAAGGCTATGTATATGGTATAAGTATTTTTCGAAGGCTTTTGTATCATTACATTAAGGGAAAATGATATTGATTTCAAAGAATGAGATAGGGTACAAGCATTTCAAGATTGCTCCAAAAGACCTATTACAGCAAAAAGGAATTGGAGGACTAAGCTAAATCCCATAGCTTACTTCAAATAGAGCTTTGTGCCATTCAAGTAGAGCTAGAAAGCTCCCCAATGAGAGTTCCCATTGGAGATTTATAGTCGCTATTGTGTATAGTGGTCGTGCAGGATAGGCTTCCATGGCTTTCCTTCCTCTTCTTTCTCTCTTTCTCTCTCTCTCTTCCTCTCTTTCTATATTACTCTCTCTTCTTCTAGTATTTCTCTCTCCTCATCACTCTCTTTCTCTCTCTTTTTCACTCTTTCCTCTCTCTATTAGGTCCTATTAGTTTCCCTTCATTATAGTTGGTATCAGAGAAGTGATCTTTGATTCTTCTTGTCTCTCTCCTTCCTTCAGATTTAGTTTCTTTATAGTCTTAGGAATCCTAGTTACTTAGGTACACAAGGAGTACTGCCTCAGGCAGCAGGCTAGTAGCCTTTCTTAGAGTTTGAACTAGAGTTCTAATTAAATTTGGATGCAAGAAGACAAAGATGCCATCTGTTTTTTACTCTAGAGCTCAATTTTAGAGGTGTTTTACCCAAGGAGGACACGCAAGACTTGGAGGATGGCTTATCTCTTAACTATTTTTCCCAAAAGTGAGTTTGCCAGTTCTTTGTCATAGCTTATTGATGTAGTCATAGGACCTCTAGCCCAAGTACTCTCTAGATCTTCCTACTCTCTCTTTGTTGGCTTGAGTGCCATCTCCCACTACTTTCCTAACACTTTGAAAGCTTATAGAGCACCCATGAGCTACATCGTAACCAGCTACAGCCTCCCAAAAGCTCACAAATTTCAGTGCATTTTGTGTTGAGTTTCTTGGCCATTCTCCTCTTGCTCTTGTGCTTATAGCACTAATCTTCAACTTCATCTGCTAGTTCTTGGTACTCATGTGAGCAAGGTTCAACCCCCCTTGACTGAGATCTCTAATTGTGGCACTCTCTTGAAACCATGGACTGGATGACATCAATGGCAACCATGGCACCTTCCCTTTAGCTCAAGCTCTCTTGAAGAATCTTCAATTTCTTTCCTTAGGAGCCATTGGCAGCAACAATACTCTTCCCCCTTGAAGATTTCAAACGGTTGAATACCTTCTTCCATCCATGGGTGAAATTAGAGAAGAAGAACCATGGGTTCTTGATTTGAACAACCTTCAACCACTACTCAAGCATGTCTAAGGTTGTATCATAGTTTTTGACCTCTCTCTTTATCCATTTATTGAGCTCCATCCTCTTGTTTGAGAGAGATTAGGGAATCATCTCTCTCTTGGCATTGATGGAATCAAGGGGATATATTGTCCTTCTCCTTCATCTGCTCAATTATTTGTGTAATGCATCCATATTTGTGGTTCAATTAATCCCTCTCTTCAGCTCAACATCATACTCCTAGCCATAACCATCTTATTGGATGTGATTTTGAAGTAAACCCAAAAGAAAATTGTAAAATGGGTAAGTTAAGCAATCACTGAGTCACTGAATTGCTGAGGTAATACCCTTCCCTATCCAATTCTCTATTATACCCTTGTATCTCATCAAATATGAAAATGTATTTTCAAAACATGCATTTCATGGTGAGTGATTAGTTTATAATTCTCTTGCCATGTCTCTTCAAGCTAATGTAATGAAGGTCGATCCCAAGTGAGATGACAAGACAATAGTGGGGTGACCTTCATTTGCAATTAACGACCTTGAAGGGTTGCACAACCCGATGTGAGGAGGAACTTTGCACAACCCTTGAGGGTCTCAAAGACCAAGAACTTATTTGTAGGTGCATGTATAAACTATCCCTACCTTGAAGACCATTGGAAGAACATTGGAAATATATATGGGATACATGTCACACGTATACTGGTAGTGAATTCAATGTATACTCCATGGGACTCTTGTTGAGCTCTCCAAATGATTTTAGGTAGTCATAGGCTAGGAATGGATGTTGTGGTATACTTTGGAGGCTATGTATATGCTAAAGTCAATTGTCTATGGCTTTTTCATCATAACAAGGTCAAAAAGTGTTGATTTCAGATTGTGAGATATGGTACAAGCATTCCGAGAGTGTTCGAGAAAACCTATTACAATAAAAAATAATTGAAGGAGTGAGCTAAACCCCATAGCTTCTTTCAAATATGGCTTTTCCCCCTTCAAGTAGAGCTAGCAAGCTCCCTAATCACAACTCACATAATTGGAGAGTTATAGTCACTTTTATGTGTAGTGGTCCTGTGGGACAAGCTATAGTCCCCTTCTACATAGCCATAGAAAGTTGTTCACAACCAATTATGAAAAATTTTTTGTCATAAAATTTTTCTCATATACTTGTAGAGGACACACTCACCTCTATTTTTAATTAGAAAGTTCTTGAATCAAAGATCCCTAGCTAAAGATATCTTAGATTTTGTGCCATAGGGTTTGTTTGGACAACAGCCAGTATGGTAGGACAAAGAGGCAAAGCAAAGGATGAGGAGGAGTTTCAAAATTGAAATCAGGGATTCTCAGGCATCAATAAATGACCTTAGATTCTCCCAATAGGACCATGAGGTGTGTGAAGAAATGCCCCCTGAATTAATCCATTACTCTATGCTTATCCATTCATTGTGTCAATGTGAGAATCATCATGTTCTGAGATATAGAGAGATGATGGCCACGATGACTAGGCTATTGGAGAAAATGACCACTCTCATCTCGACATTGGCAGGCCCCTTGATGCAAGAAAAGGAGCATCATTCTCATCTTGAGGCCAACCGGCCCCTCCCTTGGAGACCATGCATGGCCAACAAGGCATCATTGGGACATGAGGTATTCCCTTCAGCACCTACGAGATGGATGATCCCTCAACAATGCATGATGAGCCTATCCTTCCATCCCTTGTTTCCAATCCATCTAGTTCTTTCTCAAGATAGCTAGCCACTAGAAATAGAAATTACATGCCTACACAAAACCATGCATAGCCCACTCCACAAGGTATTAATGAATAACATGGCATGCATGGCATTCATGGGCAGCATGCACATGGTAATTTTGGGAGAAAAGGCCCTAATCTTTAGTTTGGGTAGCATGGGATGTATGGGAAGCATGCCCCCAAGGTAATCATGGGCAGCAAGGCCCTTATGGAAAATTTGGCCAGCATGGTCCTCATGGACAGCATATGCATGGGCAACATGGATCACATGGAATTTATGCTCAATAAGGCACTAATGAGTTGCATGACAGAATCATTTTTACCAAGTTTAATGGACTATCCCCATCCCTAACTGACTTGGAAGAGTAGACCTATCAGTTAGAGGCTTATATTCACATCTCACCTCTCTTCATTTAGAGGGATTTACCCATAATGTGGTGGCATTACACATACAAAGGGAAAACTAGCAATTCCATGATTGGCATGACTTTAAGATGCATATGATGCAAGTATTTGTATCCCCGATTGAAAAGGAATAGTTGGCTAGAAGATGGTACCAACTTGATCACCGTAATCTCACCGTGTGGGAGTTTACAAATCGGTTCATGAACTTGACAATGTATGTAGAGGCTATTAGTGATGATGCTAAGTTGCATAAGTATATTTATGGGCTAGAACTAAGCCTTTTAGCTAATGTAATGGCTCAAAAGCCCTCTAGCTTGTTTAAGACCATAAAGCTAGCTGAAAGATATGGCCGGAAGTACCACAAGAATGACAATTTAGAACTTGGTTTGGGATAGCAAAGAACCCCCATAAGACAAGGCCAATATGGTGGGATTCATTACATCACTAGCATGTCTAATGGTAGCCCCAAAATATCTAATTTTTCCACTTTTAATGCTAATAGAAAACATGGTAGTTTTGGGATAGTAGCCACCCCAAAGGGAGACACTAAGTATGTTAAAAACAGACCAATGTGTTATCCCCAAGTGGTAAAAAATTTATCCCATCGGAAGTGGTCAAGGAAAGAAATGTTAAGGGTTTATGTTTCAGATGTGGGGATAAATATATAGCAAATCATGCTTCTCAATGCCCTTTTATAGGAGAGCCACTGACAACTTTCATAGCATGTATGTCTTGGAAGATTGTGAACATGAGAATAACAACTTCTCAATTTCTAGTTGATAACAAGAAAGAAACTAAAAATGGGAGTTTAAGAGATGCTCACAAATCTTTGTATTGCATTTAAAGAAGCGTGTTTTAGATCATTACTAAATTGACCAAGGATGAAGCCTCGGATATAAGGACCTCTTTCAACCACCCACAACTCTCCCACCAAAAGGCAAGTGGATTATCCTATTGACTTGGAATCCCACTCGAAACCAATCAATAAGCCACCTTATAGGCTCTCTATGTATGAGCACAAAAGGAAGTTTCCAATAAAGTTAAAGAGCTCACTGAAATGGGGTTTATGGAGCCTAGCTCTTCTCCCTATGCATCTCCCTATCTTGTTGGTCAAGAAAAATGATGGCTTCTTCAAGATTGTGTATTGATTATCATGACCTTAACAAGATTATAGTAAAGAATAGGTATCCCATACCTATATTGATGACTTGTTGGATGAACTCAAGCATTAGGGGAGTTTTGAGGTCTCGAAAATGCCCTGTAAGAGATCCTAGAGAGAGAAAACAATTTACGAAATAAAATCATTTTATAGAATTTTTAAAAGGTTTATATTTTGGTAAGTTAAAATATCAAAATTCGTTAATAAGTCATTGTCGTGATATTCTCGTGGTCACATCAAACCTAGAAATCTAGGTCGCCATAAAGTTGGCAAGGTTGTCATAATGAAAATCTTACCTCTCCTCATTAAAGTGAAAAGTAATATTCAATTTGAATTTTGGTGGATACTCGATTGCCTCCCTCCATCGTTTCTCCATCGTTTCTCTCTTCTTTTTTTCTCCTCCTTATTAGTCTCTTCTTTGTTTTCGTTCTTGCTTCTAATCATATCCTTAGCTATGGATCAATCACCCAATGATCTCTGTTACTCAGCTATGGATCAATCATCTAATGATCTCTGTAGCTCTCATAAAAGACCTCTCTATCATCTTCATATTGAGTTGGACAGTGAGTATGAACCGATAAGAAAGAGAACAAAATCTATCACGGTTACAGAGTCTATGAAACATATACTGAGGTTTGAAGGAAAGAAGAATATTGATCTTTGGTTAAATGGAAAGCTATATCCCAGAGATCCTAGCAGAAATAGCACTCCTCCTTTCTATAATAGCTCGTCATTAATGAGGTTTATTGGTGATGGCTACAATGGATTTTTAGGTTATACACTTAATCTTGTTGCAGAAAAGGATATCCTTGGACTAGAGAATCATCTTTTGATGAAACACAATATAGAGTTGTTGCAGAAGCTAGAGGATTGTCAGCAAAAAATTCATTCATTGGAAAAGCGTATCAAAGCTTATCAACAAAAGCAAACTTATTAGGCCTTCAAAATCGACAAAGAGCTCTTAAAAATATTGAGAATCTCAAACGAGGAGGAGGAGGCTGTGGTAAAAGAATCCAAGCAGCAAGGTATATTTTTTTTCACTTGAAAAATCTTAAATATGGCTTTATTTAAACTACTTGCATTGATTTGTGATGTTAATTTTGCTTAGATCTCTTCTACAACCAAATGCAAGTGAAAGAGATTCTTTAAAAGCAGCTCAATTTTATTATCATCTTCTTCCTTCAATGGTTTCAAAGGATATTTTGGAGAAGAAGAAATTTAAAAAGGCAAAGAAACAATGCTTGGAGTCATTTGTGAAGGATCATTCTTTGGATTCTGAGTTAGTACAGAAGACACTGGATAGTATTGGTATCAGTCGAGATGCTTATATGCAACTTTTCCAACTTTTACAATCAAATATGAAGCAAGGACAGGTACACAATTGTATACTTCTGAAACCATTTGTGGTTAGGACTATCAGACAGAGAGTTAATAACAAAGTGATGGAGATTAGGTGAGCCTTTTCATATCGAGGCTAGCTTCAAGGGCAAGAAAAAGGAGGTTACATTCAATGAATTTAACAATATTTTCCTTGACTTGCCCACCCTACAATGCTTAATGATCAAATTTTATGACTTGTCAGTAGCAGAGGCACAGGGAGTGGCTAGATTTGTGATTAAACTTGATGAAAGTGAGATTCTGAAATGTAAAAAATTGGAGAGAATCTCTATCACCTTGATGAATAGAGCACTTTCGTCAAGTCATTGCAATCACTCAACATCATTTAGTGTTCAATCTGAATATAACATCTGGTGGCTAGGAGCATTTGAGGTAGATACTGAGAATTTTGATATACTATATTGGGTTTTTCATCAAACATCAATACCTAATGTTATTCAAAGGCAACAAGTAGGAGAAGAGCTATTTGTTGAAGGATTAGGGAACTACAGGATTGAGTGGCAAATAGATGGTGACCTAAAGACACTCAAATGTATGTATAATGTATCAAAGGGAGTTAACTCGAGATCTCCTTGCTTATACTGCATGTCACCAGCTGTAGAGTTAAACTCAAGCAATTGGAATAGAGCTCCCTCTAGGCACAATAAGGATCCACAGTTTAAACGAGTTTTGGACATTCCTTTAGCGAATGCCCATATTTGTACACTTCATGCACTTTGCAGGATAATCGAAAAGCTTGTTTATCTCTATATAGGATTTGCATGGAAGTTGAAGCCATTATCAACTAGAACAGATGCTATAACAAAGGTTGAAAAAGTTCTCTCTGCAATTGGTTTGCATGGTGGCAATGTTGTTATTGAACCAGATCTTCAAAAGTCTAAGGATGGTAATTGTGTCCCAAAAAAACCATCTATTGGTGGAGTGAAGGCTAGAAGGTTTCTAGGCTTTCATGGGAGACTTGGCAAGATAAACTCGAGAAATGGTGGCTCAACTATTAAATTTAATCAGTGGAAATCCCTACATAATGCAGTTAAGGATCACACTGATAATGGACAAGCTCGAAATAGAAAAGCTAAAGTTTGGGAAACACTAGACAAAGTGTTTTTTTATTGTGATAAGACTGAATGGAATGATGATGATCTCAAAGACTTTAAAAACCAATTGAACCTTTTCAAAAAGGTGATGATAGAAGCTTGGGGTGATCAACATTTTACTCACTATATAGTAAGAAGTTTTTATATGTTTGTTTCTTCATTGTCGAACTCATATAATGTTTTTTAATAACTTTCCTTATTTGTTGACTATGCAGCATATTCTATACAACCATGCTCCATACTTTATTAAACAATATGGATCTCTATCTATCTGGTCAACCCAAGGTATGGAAAAATCACATTATCAAGCAAGAACAAAATATTTCAGACATACAAGACATGGAGGTGGAAGACACAAAGCCAACAGTTTATTAGAGGTCTTTCAATGGTTCTATCGACAAATTTGGCATAAATTCAAGCTTAAAGATACAACCACATCAAGCAATACATCATCTTTAGCAAGGACTATACAAATTGTTACCCAAAGAAGAAAAGATAGATATTTAAATTCTTGCGCAAAGCAAAGATTTACAGAATGGTTACAAATCAAACAAAGAGTTGGGAAAATATGGGTTTCAAGAAACCCTTAATCTTTGGCATCTTCTAGTCTGATTGTGTTGCAGAAGAGTCCTTAGTTTCAAGCACCTCAGCAGGGCCTTCAGAGGAGTTCTTGGTTTCAGGTAGCTTGACAGGGCCTCTAGAGGAATCTTTTGTTTCATCCCACTCAATAAGACCTCTGTATTTCAAAAACTCTTGTTTCCAATAGCTTGGAAGAAGCTTCAAATTCTTACTATCTCCTACATAAGAGAGCAAATAGGAGCCAAGAACTCCAAAATATCCAGCTCTAGATCCACTGTATCCAGGCATAAAGCCAAAAACTCTTATGGCTTCTTCCTTCTCCACCAAAATGATCTTGTCCAAACCTCTGCTGAAAACTTGAGATCCAATTACCTTTGAGATAGCTCTCAAAGCCATCATTGGTAGACTTGGAGAGCTTGACAATCTACTATGATATATTACAATTGTTTGATTGTTTAAGTTTCCAATATAATGGCCAAGGCTTTGATTTTTTCCAAGCTTCATTGGCCTAGAGCCCTTGGCCCTTCCAAGAAAGTTGTCCAGATCTTCAATCTCAATCTATAGAACAAACCACAACAGTACAAGATATAAGATATTTATCTATAATGCATAATAAAGTCTAACATAAACTCAATGGGTAACTTCGAATTATATTTCATACCTTAGGGTGTTCATCTTCTTCAAGAAGACTATCATCATAAAGATTTATTGAACTCTTGGGCTTCTCATCTGCTGGAGACTTCAATCTCTCTTCATACCCTACATCATCAATATGAAGTTTTTTCTGGACATGCAAGAACTCTTCTTCTGTAGGTAGCCCCCCCTTTTCGTATTCTATGATCTGATTAATACATGTATGTAAGGCTATAGAGCTATCTTGGAAATTCTCTCCCTCAACATCAAGACTTGCTAGTGGTTCTTGTTCATAACCTATAAAATTCATGTCATTTTTGCCCCAACCTGCAAGGATTGCTAAGCAATAATCTTCTCTAAGATCAAAAAGATGTTGAATATCATTTAGCAACACATATCTCTTCTTGTTGATAAGATAAGTGGGAAATGTTGGAACACAGGCAAGAGGACCTTCTTCATCAACCTGTGCACTTGGCTCAATCTCCTTTTCTTCCACCATTGTGATATTGTCACTCTTGAATAAACCTACATCAAAACCTTGGACAAGTTGATTCTCAACATCTTCTTGGAACATCTCCTCCTTCTCTTCGACCTCCTTATCCATACTTGCAATATCCTCTAGCTTTCTCTGTTGGTCTATATCTGGAGAAGAATTTCCATGTACTGAAGATACACAATAAATCCAATGTCCTTGTGGATCAAAAGGCATTGGTGTTGGTACCTGTGGAAAGGGCAACATGTTTCTTTCTTTTTGAATTCCTCATCAATGAGGTTGAACCTGCCGAGCAAAGTTGACCTGGATGTATTGGTGGCTCCCATGACATCACTATAATGAACAAATCCATTGACTTCCAAACCTTGCACATGTCTATCATAAAAACATCTATACTCCTTAAGTTTATCATCAAGATCCTCCAATAACTCCTTCAAATCAAAAGGAACATTGAAAATTTCCCTGATATAGCAAAACTTGGAAGAATTTCCAGTGGTGTGTAAAAAATCAAAGAGCCTATCATCAGATGTCTCAATTATCTCCTCCTCATCCATTCCTTCCAGAGATAGCTTCCTCTTTGTCATCTTGACCAGAAAAATATTTATCCCTGAAAAAGAAAAAGCACAATAAAACCAATATCCAATAAAACAAGATGATATCATGGAAAGAGGCCCCAACATTGATTTTCCAAGACAAAAAAATCAAAACAGGAGAATTTTTTTAGTTGACCGGTGAAATGCGAAAATTCAAGTGTGTAAGGAAAATGCCTGTGAAAGAATCGCGTTTCATCGGACACTAGCTTGAAGACAAAAATTATTCTAATATGTGGCCGGTGAAATGCGATACTAAGCAAAATATCGTCAACAGAGACATTTTCTCGCGTTTCACTGGTCAAAAATTGCAAATGAAGAAAAGAAACACGAACAATGTATAAATTCTATGGAAACACACAAATTGATGATATAATCATTTTTGGAAAAGTTGTGCTGCTTTTGAAAGATAGAAAGCACATAACATCTTTAATTGTTCAAGTGTTATAAAACATTCTTTCTATATTAATCAAATTTATTTTGTTAAAATGCTTGTAATAAAAAAATTTGTTACCTATCAAAGATTGTTGAACTGCTCTTCACACAAGATGCAAGGACCTTGAAGGGAAGTCGAGATGAAATTTTGGCAGAGAAGAAGACAATGTCGGAGAAATGGGTTTGAAATGCTTTTATATCGACCATTAAGCATGTGGTGATAGTTCCAACGAAAAAGTTTGTGTAATAATGGAAAAATACGTGTACACGTGTCTGACTTAACACAGCGTAATAAACTCCAGAGAAGACGTGCGCATTCTCTTTTTCCAAAAATACGTCACACGTGGTTAAATAACCCTTTTCCAAGAAATTTAAAAATTCCGGTAAGCGAGAGTACGTCACACGTGTGTTATTAACACTTTGCGAAGAACGTTGAGTCCATGCAAATTCACTGCCTTCACCTTTCATCGAATTTCATCGCTACTCCATCTTTGTTTTTGGTGTTCCTTCCAGTCTCCAAGCATTTCCTTCCAATCTTCAAGCATTTCACTGCTTCCCCAACAAAGCAAACCTTCAAGCATATTGTCATCTTTAGGCTGAGATTATGAAGAACAAGCTAAAAAGAAGGTATGGTTTCTGCATCTTGCTTTTCAATAACAAGCTCCATTCAATGCATTGTTTTGATATCTTTCCTTAATCCTTTATGTTATTATTAGCTCATGACCACTACAAAAGAATTTTTTTCACAGTGAAAGCATTCCTTAATATTGTGGATATTTAAGAAAATCTTAAAATTTCCTCCCTAATTCTGTGGATATTTTAAGTAATCTTAAAAGCTTTCCTTGGATCAAAGCTCTTTTTTCTTGATTTTGTCAATTTTTATGCTATTCATGAGCTGTCCGGTGAAACGCGAAAATAAGGTACTTCAAGCAGGTTTCCTGGCTTAAATTCGCGTTTCACTGGACACAATGGACAAAAGTCTGGTGAAACGCGAAAAGAAGCAGCTGCAAGGAGGCGCCTTGCTTGACACTCGCGTTTCACTAGACAGCTTGAGAAAAATTCAGCTGATACGAGAAAACGCCATGCAGCATAGATAACTCTTGTCTGGGACTCGCGTTTTACTTTACATGCTGGAGAAGAAGTAACATATGTTTTTTTGGCAGATGGCTAGGACTAAGGCAACAGCAAGAAAAGAGAAGATTGATCCTAGGGATTTAGCATCAAAGATTCATCAGTCTCTTCAAAGCCTCAGAAGCTCTCTAGAAAGTCAAAGCCAAGGAGAAGGTTTTCTCAAAATGTCAGGTGTCTAAGGGAGATCAGGAAGGCAGTAAATGCTCTTGACAATGCAATTCCAAAGTTGTCTTTTCAGAGGCTTGTCAGGGAAATTTGTGACAGATATAGTTTGGATAGTTTCAGATGGACAAGAACAGCTCTTAATTGTATACAAGAAGCCACAGAGGATTTTCTAATTGAGTTTTTCCAAGATGCCTACATTTGTGCTGCTCATGCTCATAGGCTCACACTCATGGACAAGGACATGGTAATTCTTAGGAGGCTAAGATATAGATTTTCAAAGGTCCTTGAGCCAATTCCCCTCACTGATATGAAGACATTTAATATCCTTAATGTGCCCCCAGCTAGAAGAAAGAAAGATGATTCTGGTGTCAGGGTTGAGGATATCACCCATGAGAAGGATACAAGGCAACATGAAAAAGAGGAGAAGGCTAAAGAGGAACAAGCAGATAAATGGAGAGAGTATAGGAGGCAAAGGGTTGAAGAAAGGGAAATAGAGCAACTAGAGTCCTTTGAAAATGAGCTAGCCACCCTTCTTGAAGCAGCTAATCCAAAAGGATTCAGTGTGTTTTGTTTCTTACCTGGTGACTTAGGCAAAAGAACTAAGGTTATCTCCTTTGATGCTGCATGTGTTCAGATTCTTAAGGATAAAAGAAGAGAAGTAAATGACAGTCTTATTCTTGCTGGCCTAAGGTATGTCCATCCATAATTACTTATACTTTTTGATATTTTTTTAGCAATAAGATTTTTCTTGTTTATACTCACTATTTCTATGCCTTTTCTAGGTGTATAATGCACGAGTTTCCTTTGGATATACAACAAAAAATTGAGGTTTTTGATCCATCTATCTCATTCTTTATGAGGAATGAGCTTGAGCACCACTGGCTCAATTTGATTGACTTCGATACTTTGGAGCTGCTTATAATTCCATATAATGAAAAGTAAGTGATTCAATATTCTATTAGAGTTTTTGAGATTTTATCCTACTAATTTGTTGAGATATGATTGCTTTTAGTTTTCATTGGAGCTTGATTGCAATAGACCTTGTGGATAAGCAATGCTTTTTAATCAACTCTATGAAAGGAAGCCATGGAAATGCTAAATTGTAAGTTATATTATCCAAGGGCTCCTTGATATTTCAATTCTTTTTTTTGTAAGTACTCTAAATTTCAACATATTTTATATACAGAGGTGACAAAAGATTAATTGAAGAGCTAGAGAAAAGACCCCCTATGCCATCTGATTTGCTTGCAACAATGCAATATAGACAAGTTGCGGTAAGTTATTCATTAAAATAATTGAAACATGAGTTTATTCTATGAACTACCATTCATCCTCTTTATAGTTTTACTTTGTGTTGGTGGTTGCAGTGTCCCCATCAGGATGATAGCCATTCTTGTGGCTGGAGGGTGATTGCAAATGCTAGAAGAATGGTTAACTTTGTTTATCTTAATGATGATAAACATGTAAAGGTAATATGAAAGATGCTAAACTTTAAGATAGATATTAATTGCAAATAGTCCATTGATGATAAAAATATAGTCTATTGTAAGAACAATAATGAACTAAAACTCTTTTTTCTATAAATGTGTAACAGTTTTCGAAGGATTGCTATACATCTGAGCATGTTTGGTACATCAGAGCAAAGCTCTTGAAGTATATGATGGTCAATTGTATACAACCAACAACAGAGATTGGTGGGGATTTGCACCATGAAGGAGATGCGGTGCCTATAACCACGGAAGGCAAATCCACAGCTTCAACACCTTCTATACCCAAGACATCAAAGAAAGGCAAAAGGACTCCTAGAAAGGATAGTTCTCCAAAAAAGAAATAGCTTTGCCATATTGCCTTGTAGGCCTTCATATATAGAAATTTGCCCTTCAGCCCTTGTATATCTCATAGAGATGGCAGATAGACATCTGCTACAAAATTTGTATATGTATTTTATATTGATAGTAAAGATATCTTTTCTTGAATGTCATTGCAGTGTATTTTATTTTCTCTCCTTTTCGATATCTGCAAAAATAAATTACAAATGTTTGTTAGTTAGAAAGTGAGATCTTGATATACATCTAAGTAGATATAATATGTTGTGAAAACTTACTCGTTTCTTATCAAGTTGGAATACAAAGAAGCATGGTAGTTCAATGTCTTCATTTTGTAAATACATCCTCACTTGATGTAGCGTACATGATTTTCTGATCTTTAAGATTGCAATAATATCCTCGTTGAACCAAATATCAAGATCCACAATAGAATCCTTGCTGAAATCATTAAGATTTTGGTCTAAAGCAACTAGACTACTACCAACAAAATGCCATCGACTATAGTAAAAGCTAAGGATAAAATTTTGAGTAGCAATCATATATTTACAAGCTATAGAGTCTTGATCTATCTTACATATAATTTTTCCTTCTGTCCTTGTATCCCATCCTTCATCAACAAATTGTATGATATGATCATATGTTAGTCTCTTCACTGAAAGCATGGTTTTTGTTATTCTTATCTCCATATTAGAGAAGAAATCAATAAATATATTAATAGGCATAAATAAAGTAACTTTGCTTAGCCTACTTGAGATATTAGATTTTAGTGCTTTCTGGATCTTAGAAAATATCTTACATCTATAGCCCTCACTAGTAGCTGGACTTGGCAAAGGCCACTCAAAGCTTGAAAAATCTGGCAAAGGAAGGAGTTTTATTGATCCCCATTGGCAACGCCGCATAGGAATAACATAAGAATGGCCATAAAAGAATATTCCATTCTCTGCAAGCTCTGTCTTCTTTCTACCTCTATACATTTCTTCTCCAATTGAACCATGTATAACATCAATAGCATCAATAATAGATTCCACTGGTTGCCATTCCTCAAGATTAGAGGGATAGACATCTACAAGACAAACAAATATTATAATGGAAAAACCTAAACCATGTTTAAGAAAGGAAAAACTTTAAGAATCAAATTCTTACAATTTGGTCTATGCATTGGAAGCTTTGAAGATCTAGGTTTCAAACACAGCTCTCTATGCATGAACACATGTTGCACTAGTACCTCTTTGATACTATTCTTATTTGCTCCAAGCTTAAAATCTTGGATTCTGCCCTTCCAAGCAGAGATAAATGAGCTCTCATGTCTTTGCCTTTTTCCACGTTTTGCTTGTTGCATGGTGATCCAACTACCTTTGCTAATGATAGTAGGAATCCATCTTCCATCAGTTTGGAATGAGTTAATAAACACTGATATGGATGTGATTTGGGAGCTTGGACGCCTTGTTGAAGGTCGAATTTCTGTATCCATGGTAGAAGAGAGAGATACATGCACACACAGAGAGAGAGAGAGAGAGAGAGAGAGAGAGAGAGAGAGAGAGAGAGAGGACTAGGCTATCATAACGGAGGGAAAAACAATAGAGGAATAAAAGAAAGGAGGGAAAAAACTGAGCGCCATGCTTTTCACCAATTTGAATTTCGATTACATCAGTCATTATCATTAATCTAGAAACATCATTAAATAAAAGTAGCCGAGACTCTATGCCATTAATGCAAAAGATGTCATAATCACGAATATAAGAGACTAAAAATACATAATAAAAATACAAATTCGTAATATTATCATAATTATATATTTTTGTAAAATTATTTTTTAATTTTTTTAAAATAGAAGTTCCGTTACGGAGGCTTTGCTCTTATTGGTCTAGAGCACTCTCTCTCCACATCCTAAAAGGCATTTTCGAAACCTCAAAACTCCCTTAATGGGAGCCCGCTACTTCACCAAGATAGACTTGAGGTCTATCTAACTATCATACCTAATATGCGTGAGGGTAGGTGATGAAATCAAAAAAACATTTAGGATTGACCAAGGATTGTATCACTTTCTTATGCCATTTGGGCTGAAAAATTCTCATGCCACTTTTCATAGTCTTATGAATAAGATCTTGCATCCCTTCCTTTTTCGGTTTATGCTTGTCTTTTTTGATGATATACTCATCTATAGCACGATATTGAGAGAGCACCTATAGCATGTATGGAAAGTATTTGATTTATTATGGGATTATAAATTGTTTTCCAAGTAAAGAAAATGGTTTTTCATGCAAAGTGAGGTTAAGTAATTGGGACAAATTTTGAGTGACAAGGGGATTCAAGCTGACCCCAAGAAGGTGCAGTGTGTTTGGGATTGACCCACGCCCTATAATGCTACCTCTTTACGTGGGTTTCTTGATCTTTCCTCTTTTTATCAAAGGTTTATTCAACATTATGCTACCATTACATCACCATTAATAGATAAGCTAAAAGAAGAGGTTTTTTTAAAAAGTACTCTATCTAATCATAGCTTCCAATAGTTGAAAATTTTGCTTACTTTAGCCCCCATTCTCGTGTCCTAACTTTACAAAAGAATTTAGTATACAATCTAATGCTAGTGGAAGGAGTATTGGGACTATTTTGATACAAGAACATGGTGTGATACCCACACATTGGATGACAAAAAAATCTAGTTTCATATTTATGATGAGAAGATGTTAACAATCATTCATGTTATTTAAAAGTGGCACCACTAACTATACAAAAATAGATTTAAGATTAAATGTGACCATCGAGTGCTCAAATACTTCTTGATGTAGCCTATTTTGACTCCTAAGCAAAGGTGGTGGATGGCAACTTTACAAAGTGATGATTTTGAGATCACTCATACTCGTGGGAAGGACAATGTGGTGGCTAATTAACTCTCCCGTATGTGGGCATGTAAAGTCACGTCGATCACAGAACTTCACAGTCACTAGATAGAGAAACTTCAAGATGCTTACTTACTTGATCCCAAATCCAACCCTTGTCAAGAATCACATGATGGGAGAACTTTCTTGAGCTATTGTGCCAAACACACACTATATACACAAGAGGAAGCTCACTCAAGAACACAAGAAGAGAGATGGAGGCCAAAATGTTTTCTTGCTAGTTTCTTCTTCTTCTTTCACACACAATACAATTTACACAAAGTATAGATAAGATACAACATAAAGGAAAGTGGCCTACTAAGTCAAACAATGCATAATTGATTGCACTAATCGACTAGCACTATATCTATGCCACCTATAGGTAGGTGTAAGAAACTAAATTTAATAAGTGATAAGTCAGTGGTCATGTGAATATCATAATGACCACTAATGTGATAAGTGTAGATGTGTGGAACCATCTAGCTAGGTAATCCATCATCAATATCTGCACGTCTTGAGCTTGCCATCTCAACACTCCCCCTCAAGTTTAACTCTATCTCTGCAACTCCAAGTAAGCTTGGAAACTTTCAAAGCTTCTCTACACCAAATGCCTTTGTGAAAATGTCAACTATCTAATCCTGTGTACTGTCATATACCAAGTCAATATCTCTTGCAAGTACCTTCTCTCTCACAAAGTGGTAGTGCACCTCAATGTGTTTTGTCATAACATGGAACAGCGGGTTCCTAGCTAGCTGTATCTTGCTCATGTTATCACAATGAATAAAAACTAGACTATCTCCCTACACATCCAAATCACCTAATAACTTTTGCACCCATACCACCTCACATGTTGTTTACCGCAGCACAGAGGAGCGGGAAATGAAAAAAAAGAAGAAGAAGGAAAAGGCGCCTTAACTGGCAACTAGACCCTAGAAAAAATTAAATGCACGGGCACGACCCTCAAGAAGTCTTAGAGTCATCCAAGGAGAGTAAAAGAATGAAAAGCGCACCATTAAGTGCGAAAACACTTCCAAAACCTTGTAAGAGAGCGCCAGGCTCACTCCTATGCAAATTGTATGCATTAGTTGGGGATAGGATAGACTAGAACGGTGGGAAATGAGAAATGGGCCTAGGCTAATGACTGGCCATGTAAAAAAGGGGGATGACCGCTCATGAGAAATAGGGCATATATATAAAGTTGAAAAGTGAATGGGAAGCTCATTCTTGTGTGTGGCCAAAGCTTCTTTTTCTTCTTCTTCTCTTGTTTCTTGCCTTCTTGCTTGTGCTTGAGAGAGGGATTGAGAGAGTGCGAGGGAGTGAGGGAGTGATTGTGTGGAAGTGAGGGATCTTGGAGAAGAAGCTCTCCATCTTCTCTCTTCATCTTCTCCTCCTCTCTTCTCTTCTCTTGTCTCGTGCGTGGCTATGGAGGATGAAGCTCATGGGAGAGGGTTTGAGGTTGCTTGAGCTTGCCTCAAGGATCATGGAGCTACCAGTGTGCAAGAAAGAGGAGGATACTCGATCGAGCATCAAGGTAAGCTCACTACACCCATAAGGTAGGCATTGCGCGTCGGCTATGTGAGAGGTAGCCATGGGCGCTCGGTTCGAAACACTTGAGCAATAAGTAGTCCGTAGGTCTCGCGGTAGAGCTTGGAGCTCCCCTCCATTTTGGTTCCGTTGACAGGACAGACGGAATTGAGCCTTGAGCATCACGTGCATCAAATCGAGCATGGAAGTAGGGTTTGTAGCCTGAACCGATGCTGGAGATAACTAGGAGATTTAGGAGGGTTTAATCCGTGCAACAAGTAAGTAATTGGGTTTGTTGGAAGCATTAGATTAGGACTACTATTTTGCATTTATGTTTTGCATGTTGGCTGCACTAGATTAAGGTTAGATTAGGGTAAGAAAATAGAAAATAGAGGTTCTGGCTGCTGTTGGAAACAGGGAAACAGGGGACCAGGTTCAAGTTCCTTGGTGAAACAGGGATAGGGAACTAGCTGTAAGGTCTTGCAGTGCAAGGAAAGGACCTTAAGAGGCTTGGGAGGCCAGGACAAACCTCATTTCATTGGTTAGCCTTGTGTGTGTGAGAGAGAGAGAGAGAGGGAGAGAGAGAGAGAGCTTCTGGTTCACAGGATGAGGAAACGCTACCCCGATTCTAGGCGCCATCGATTCGTGCTGCTCCAGGTGAGTCTGGTGTTTTCCAATAGTGCTCTAATCAGATATGGAAAGTCTGTAGTGATTGTGTGCAGTAGACATTAAGAGGGATTCAAACGCGTCGGAATTGCACCTGCCGCCGATGCAGTCGGACCAACTCGTAGTGGTCTGATTCCCAGAATCGGACCACCCGAGTCCTGGGGTCGGGGACCGTCCGATTCCCAGAATCGGACTGTCCGACTGAGGGAGTTAGACCATCCCTGTCCGAGTCCCAGAATCGGACACCCCGATAGGACATGCCACATGGCACTCGGACTGCCCATTATAGTCAGACCACTTTGAAAGTAGGACCACCCTCCTGGTCCGATTCCCCGAATTGTACCACCAGGGTCGGACGAGTCCCAGAATCGGACCACCAGGTCGGATGAGTCCCAGAATCGGACTAACCTCATCCGACTATTAGAGTCGGACCAGACCGGTCTGATTGCAAGAATCAGACCGTTCGACTCCTAGAGTCGGACAGCTCTGTCCGATTCCCAGAATCAGACCATCCTGCCAGAAGAAGAAGATAAGGATCTTTTGCTAGCCTTGCCACAGACCTGACCCCAGGACGCAACCTTGAACACCCCCAAGACCTAGTTTGACCATTAGAACCTCAGAGACCAATCGAACTTAGGGTGCGAAAAGACCGTAGAATAATCGAGAACCGAGTTGAGAACTCAAATTAGGCTAGGAATGCGAGTAGAAACAAGGTGGACTTTGCACTAAACGCTTTCTACATCGGCACTTCACTCTTGTGCTCCACTAAGTCTGCACAGTAAGAAAAGAGAAAAGCCTATTTTTGCACCAAGCACCACGAAAGCACTAAGCACAACCTGTGAGTAAGGATCGCAGCTGCTTTCGAATAACAAGGAACACACCAGGATATCTAATAACATTAAGGAACCCACTAGTAGGAGAAGACCCCAAGGCTTAGACAGGTGCCTGAGTGCCCTACTAGTAGTACTTGGAGAAGACACAAAGACACGGGAAGCAACAAGATAGAGGAGTCGAAGCTGTCGGAGCTGATTGGATTCATTAACAACCTCGTGGAGCTGGAAGCAGAAACAATGTCGGGATCAAGAGGCAAATAAGGGAAAGACCAATTTGACTTAGGAGAATTTTCAACCTCGATCCAGGAACTGGTCCACAACTAGGATCTACTCACCAGGACCGTGATCCAAGGCAGATCTGTAGAGGAAGTGGTAGCTAACCTGGAAGAAGAGAGAAGAGCTATTAAGAGAGCACTGGAAGGCATAATTGCCTACAACCACGAGCAAAGGGCTAGAAGGCTGCAGCAAGACATGGATATATATGAGGCTAGATGAGTACTAGACCTAGCTGGGGCAGCCAAGTCTTGACCTAACGTAGAGATGGAACGGGCAGCGGAGGCTGGCATGACATTGAGTAAATTGGTGGCAAAGCGACTCATGGACAATACATCCGTGGAACAGAGTGCTACTGTCCTAGCCACCACGCTGCTATCAGGATTGGGAGTCACATAGGGGGCTAAAGGGTAGGCTAGAATCCCCATAGTAGCAAAACAACTAGCTCGATACGAACCTAGCAGTGACCCGTACAGCTTCATGGAGTAGTTCGAGCAAGTATGTGAGGCGAACAGTCTTACTGAACCTGCGCAACGATCTCAAGCCTTCGGCCTGTGTTTAGGCGACAAGGGGAGGACCTGGTATTCTAGTCTGGATGACGCAGAATGTACAAACTTTCCTCGCCTTAAGGGCCTCTTCATCAAGAGGTTTTCGAAGGCAAGGTATTCAGATAACCTCATTGTTAGGTTGATGAATATCAGTCAAAGGGAGAAGGAGGACATTAGCGATTACGTCACATTAGCGATTACGTCACTCAGGTGTGCGACCTACCGAGAGGGCAGTGTCTATAGTGTTCATGAACGGGATTCGGAGTGAGGAGCTCTACAAGCCTTTGGCCAGTAACTCCACCTTACAACGAGACGTGCTAGCTCGAGTCTTCGAGGAGGCAATACGCGTAGATGATCAACTCAAGGAACGTAGCATGAGGACTACCACAACCAAGATAGTGCAAGATAAGGGAAAGAGTGTAGACCACGACCAAGGGATGGCAGAGATGAGAATGGAGATTGCACGGATGCAAGAGCTCGTGAGAAAGCTTGTGAGATTGCATGTACAATGTGTGTATTGCGGCGGCAATCACCTCCCAGTTGAGTGCCAAGATCCTAGATCTCGGCCGTGCTCAAATTGCGGTAGATTTGGGCATGATGCAGCGCATTGCAGAATGCCGAGGAGATTCCCATACACGCAGCATAGGCCACCTATTCCCTTTGGCATGGGGGCCCAGTTAGCTCTTCCAGCACCAACTGACTCAAGACCTGCCGTGCCTAGGCTAGAGATGAGCCCAACTGGTATACCCAGGCCACCAGGGCCTTTTGTGACTCACCCATCTAGCGATGCTCCTGTTCACTTTGTGGAAGAGCCTAATGAGGAAGAGACATATGTCAATCCGTACATATCCTATGATGAGGAGGGCAACCTAGTCCTGATGGACTATCGGCCAATGCCGGTGATGGCTTTAGGAAGAGGAAGAGGCAGAGGCTTTGGAGGGCCCAGCGAGGATCCAGTCACATGTTGGACTTGCGGCCACCCAGGCCACATTTCATCACACTGCCCAGAGTGAGAACAAGCTAACAAGGACAAAGCGGATCTCCGATGCGCACAGAGTGTGGAATCACACATCTATTTCCTGACTGTCCTAGGTGGAAGCCATCAACCAGCTTTGCCAACATGCCATCGATGCCTTTGGGGCTCTTTGGAGTGGAAACTTTTGGTAGTGAGGATACGCCCATCCCACTACATGCTATGACGCGAGCTCAAATGAAACAAGCAAGCATCTCCTTGCCAGGGCCAAGTAACCTTGATGCAACCTCAATGGGGAAGAAAAGCCGGAGGAGACAGAAGAAGAGAACCGATGCAAAGATAACCCTTAAAACTGAGGAAACAACTACGCTAGTAACGGGAAAGAAGGTCACAGATGTAGAGGCAGAGACCTCAGCTCCTAAGACATCAGAGCTAGGGAGTGCCAAGGTAGGGGAATATCCCCACCCCAAATGGCAACTCGACGCTATAGCCAAGGTCAAGGAGTGGGTCAGGGACGCCCAAAGGCACCTCGAGGATGCTGAACCCATATTGGAAGATCCAATGGACGACTTCTCCAGTGTTAGCACACCAGTCTCACCCTCAAAACCATAGGTTGGGAGCATACCTATACCACTAGGAGCGACTCAGCAGCAAGGCCGGGAGGAAACTTACCATGGCAGACAGAATGCATGGCCTAGAATTGCTAGCCTCAGAGGAAGACAAGGGTCCAATGACCTCCTCACAACCTTGCTGTCCACTCCAATAACTCTAAACTTGGAGGATTTGCTTAGGCAAAATCACTCCTTGTGGCAGGAGTTAAAAGACTTGATCGAGGGACACGTAGGACTTGCGGGTGCTGATCCACAAGATCATGATGTAGTTACACGGATCCCAAGTCTAACTCTACACTCGAATCCTAAGTCTTTGCACATCAATGCTTTTTGGGAAGGCACTTAAATGCACACAGTTTTGCTCGTCCTAGCCTTAGGAGACATGACTCGAAAAGGAATTGTAGACACAGGCGCCAGTGTTAGTGTGCTAAACCATGCAGTCCTAGAGGCATGGGGAAACCCTCCTGTAGAGACTGCTAGATTCAATGTCATGTTAGGAAAGGGAATGAGGGTAAGACCATTTGGGGTCTTAAAGAATTGGCCGGTAAAGATTGCCGATGTGCAATTTTTGGTAAACTTCATTGTCATGAAGGGAGTGGATTACCACATACTATTAGGCCAACCTTGGATAAGGAATGCACGTGTCATAGAGGACTGGGGCAATGGATTGATTTTCCTAGGAAACAGAACTAGTGCAGTGAGGATAGAGATGGACACTTGGACAACGACATCTATTGACCTAGCTGCCATCTCGGCTATGCTAAAAGGCAATACTCAAATGACCAAGCCCTATGGATCGCTCGCTAGATATATTCCTTGCCCTGAGGATGAGAGGGATTGGATGCACGTTTTGGCAACCATTGACCTACCATTCTCGGATGAGGAAGAACCACATTAACAGGCTGTTAAAGCCGCAACCATGCCAACTGAGGAGCCAATTGTGCCACTTTGCATGATGACAGGAAGCTCACTCAACCCGGGCAAACCGGCCTCGTCCCACATCCCCAACAACAAATTAGAGCTTCAGGAAATTGTAGAGTATCTGACCAATAAATTGGACGGCAATTTGGTTGCTAACTTAAAACCTCTACGAGACCTTTTAGCTAAACCAGAATGGAAATGGACCAAGGTCCACGACCTGAACTTGTTATATAACTGGGCTTTAGTTACTGATGACAAGGAGATTGAAGAGGGAAGCTTAGGGGATGATGAGCAGTCAGAAGGATAGGACCCGGATGATGAGGGGTACGAGGACTTTCACTCTACGGGAGAAGAGAGTAAAGAAGAGATAGACACAATAGAGTACGGCACGGAGGAAAAAGCAATAGAGAAAATCAGGGCACACTAGAGGCCTAGGAAAGAAGGGATCAGTTAGAACGAAAAAGGAGTCATGTGAATGGAGTGTGACAGATCCTGGCTAGAACACATAGGAGCCGTGGATTACGAGCAAGCCATAATAGCATAACCATGGGTCATCCCAGTGCTCAAGACAGATGCACCTACGGAACTACACCCCCTAGGGAAACACCTTCCTCAAGTGAGGGATGCGAGTTTAACTCAGAGTCGGAAGTTAGCACTAAAAGTGATTCCGAGATAGCACTAAAAGTGATCCCAAGATACCGCAACCCTCTAAGGTCAAACGCACCAAGGGAGACTTGCCAGTCCACCTGAGGCGCAGGAGGCTAAAAGAGGAGGCCAGAAAGCAAGCAAGGGACTCAGAAGTGGAAAGGCAGAAGAAACCACAGGATCTGTCCAAACGGTTTGCAAAATTTAAAAAGGGTGACAGAGTGGTGATTCTGTTAGGTGCAAAAAGACAAGGGCAGACTAGTGAACCGATCGAGGGACCCGCCAAAGTCAAAGAGGTTAACTTGGCCGGGGAAGGTGAAAAACCAAGACCGGTGTTCGTTGCAGATGACTTGGTGGAGGATGAAGAGACCAAACTCGTTGCGCTCCTGCAAGAGTACATTGACGTATTTGCCTGGAACTTAGGGGAGTTGAACCTAGGGTCATGACTCATAACATCCCAATGGTCCCAGATGCAGTGCCAACAAAACAACGACCTTACCCCATGAATCCCAAGCACACCCATGCAGTAAAAGAGGAGATTGATAAACTCATGAGGGCAGATTTCATATTTGAGATCGAGCACATGGACTGGGTATCACCTATCGTGATTGTCATGAAAAAAATGGAAAAATCCGAGTGTGCGTGAACTACGAAAAAGTGAATGCCGCTAGGAAGAGGGATAACTATCCTTTACCTTACACCGAGCACATGCTTGAGAGGGTAGTGGGAAAGGAAGCCTACAATTTTCTAGATGGTTTCTCGGGCTACAATCAAGTGCAAGTGCACCCCGATGATAGGCACAAGACTGCCTTTGCCACGGAATGGGGCGTGTTCACCTACATTGTCATGCCTTTTGGGCTAATGAACGCACCTGCAACTTTCCAATGCCTAATGTGCACTATCTTTAAGGACATGCTTAGGCGCGAACTGGAAGTGTTCGTAGACAACTTATGTTTACACTCTAGCTGGGCTGAACACTTGGAGAAATTGAGAGTTGTCTTTGAAAGGTGTAGGCTATACCACCTCTCGTTGAACCCCCTAAAGTGCCAGTTCTGGGTAAAACACGGATGCATCTTAGGGCACGTAGTGTCAAGGAACGACATTGCTACTAACTTTTCCAAAGTCAAAGTCATTGTTGACTTACCGCCACCCGATAACTACAAGGGATTTTAGTGCTTCTTGGGACACATTGGATATTATCGATGCTTTGTACTAAATTATGCACTAATAGCTAGACCATTGTACAAGCTATTGATAGTGTTTGAGTGGACGGAGGAATGTCAGCACTTATATGAGGAGTTGAAAAAGGCTCTTACGACTGCACCAATCTTACGAGCCCCAGACTGGAACGTAACGTTTCATGTACACATAGACGCTTCTAAGTTCGCTATTGGAGTCGTGCTATGCCAGCCTGGTAAACATAACTTGGATTACCCTGTGAGTTTTGCCAACAGGCAGCTCACAGAGACCAAGATGAACTATTCCACGATAGAAAGGGAGGGGTTGGCCATGGTATTTGCGGTAAAGAAATTTAGGCATTACCTGTTGGCCACTCCCTTTGTCTTCTTTGTTGATCATCAAGCCTTGCTGTATCTTGTGAACAAGCCTTGCGCTACGGGGTACATAGCTAGATGGTTACTCCTCTTACTGGAGTTTGACTTCTTTGTGGTTGTACGCAAGGGAAAGCAGCATTACATGGCTGACCATATGTCTCGCATACCCACAGGAAAAGCCGCCGGACAAGGCGTGCCTGACAATTTTCGGATGCCCATCTCTTTAACCTGTCTAGTGAATGAGAATTATTTAAAGCTGATTTGACGCCATATTGGGCCGATGACATAGTGCAAGTGCTAGAAAATGGACTACCAGAGTGACCCATTGAGAAGGCCAGGTTGAAAAGACTTATCTTGAAAATTCTGCCATACCAACTGATAGCTAGCCAACTCTACAGGTTGGGACAAGATGGTTTATTGCGCAGATGCGTATGTGAGCACAAGATGCACGACGCATTGAACGAAGCACATGGCAGAATTACTGGATGACACTTTAGCGGGGACACAACAGCCCGAAAGGTGCTACAATCCCAACTATGGTGGCCCACCCTCTTCTGCGATGCAGCTAAATTTGTAAAGCACTGCGATGAGTGCCAAAGGACCAAAGTGCCTGTGCGAAAGGACAAGATGGAATTAACCCCTGTCATAGCCTGACAACCCTTTGAAAAATGGGGCATCGATTTTATTGGACCTATCAGCCCTGCAGCACAATATTCCCAAGCTCTCTACATCATAGTGGCGACCGACTATCTAACGAAATGGGCAGAGGCACGAGCCATGAGGAAGAATGATGCTAGAACCACCACAAAGTTCATGTGGGAGCAGGTCATCTCACGGTTTGGCTGTCCAATCGAACTTGTAAGCGACCAGGGCACACACTTCATTAATGAAGTGATTGCCCACTTGCTCTCCATCTTCCTCATAATTCATTGGAAGTCCTCTCCCTATTACCCTCAGGAAGTCAAATCCACAAATAAAATCTAATGGCCAAGCCAAATCCACAAATAAAATCTTAGTCAACGTGCTTACAAAAGTCGTGTCTACTTCAAGAAGTGAGTGGGACAACAACCTAATGGCGGCCTTGTGGGCCTATCGCACAGCTTATAAAATGGCTGTAGGACAAATACCTTTTAGGCTGATGTATGGAATTGAAGCCATATTACCCTTAGAATTCTTCATCCCTAGCTTGAGGCTAGCAGTCTAGGAGCGTTGGGAGGAAAGAAAGGCTTGGGCCAACCGCTTGGTGGAGCTAGAGCGCTTAACGGAGTGAGTGGCGACTCCTCGCCACTCACTCTCTGATTTGTGAAAAGGCTCGACGAAAGATGTGGTTTGACAAGCATGTTAAGCAGTGAGACTTCGAACAAGGGGACCTTGTTCTACTATACTCGGTAAAAGGACATAAACAGAAGATGAAGTTTCGGGGGCTAGGGCCTTTCAGAGTACGCATGATTGGTAGGACCGGGAATGTCGAGTTGGAGACACTTGACAGTGAAGGAATAGGCTTTTTTAACGGCAGCCACATTAAAAAGTACTATCCTCCTTCCGATCCATTACATGAGCCACCCATGCTAGAACCCCCACTGAATGTCCGCATGGCTACTCTAATTGACCTTACAGATCAGGACGAAGAAGCAGTGGCACCGGCGTATCTACGAATCACAGTCGCAGTAGGAGCAGTGTATTATTTTGAGGCCTTGATTGATGAAGGCACCGACTACAACATCTTGATGCATGACCATTGGACACGCATTGGTCAACCGAAACTACAGCCCACTAACGCTAAACTCACCCCGTTTGGGGGATCCACTTATTCACTTCTAGGGAAGTGCAAGGTGGTAGTTTCCATTGAGTCTGAAAGTTTACCAGCCTTCTTCCATGTGTTTCCTAACACCAAAGAAGCCAGTAATGTGTCACTATTGGGTCGCACTTTCAAGAAGCAAACAAACTGTAATGTGGATTACAACCTAAACCGCATAGATCTTGCTATCGGCAATGTGCGTATAGTGACGACCTTTAGCAAGGGTTGTCTTAATTCCCCCACCATTAGAAGCCACCGGTAGAAACCCCTATGATCACGCTTCAACACGAGTTTGAACAGAAGAAAACTACGGCCTCGTGCCGGGCTTTCGACCCCAGGCCCAAACCCACCAAGAGGACTCAGAAGGCCAAAGAGTCCAAGTTTCTATGGGTGCCAAAACAGCAAAAACCACATCTGGGCAGACCACCCAAGTGTGATCCTAAACGTAAAAATCATCAACCGTGACGGCCTAAGAGGCAGTCTAAACGATATCAACGTAGACACACAATCATGCCGCGTTGGATCCCTAAAGATCTTTTGCGAGCATAAGGATACTACGAGGGCAATCCCTAGATTTGGGTGCCTAAAAAGGACTAGCTAAAAAGCTCATCTACAAGCAATCTCACCCTAGTGAGGGAGGTTTGCACAAGTGGTGCCCAAAACATAGTCAGCAGGCCATGGCCAGCTGTGGCTAGTAAGTCTCAGCTCATCTATCGACCAAAGCAGATGCCACAGGCCTTAAACCTACCTAATCCAGAGAACTTAAAAACCACTATGACTGCTCACTCAGAACCCATCACAACCCCCATGCCCCTGGAGCTTACTACAGCACCTCAAAGTGCTTCAAAGTGTAAGGCCCAACCCATGACACCGATGAGGGAGTCACCACTATCCAGTCCAGTTGCACCACCCCCACCAGCGGGTCTTAAACCTTCATATGCAATATGACCTTTCCTCTCCTTGGCTAAGGACCTTGCCGCGACTTTTGGGGATGACTTAATAACCTGCATTAAAATGTTAGACGAAACTTTCACTACATTTGCTAGAAGTTATGAGAGGCTAGACCTAGGTCTTCCTGACAAAACACTTGCTTCGGATGTTCGTGCATTACCATGCACTTGGGAAGAATACGAACTTATGACCACTAAATTCCCCAAAATTGCTGGCGAACTGATAGCAAACAACGAAATCTCAAAGGAACAAGCTACCCTCAGAAGACTTATCACTTCGTATCGTAAGTCTCCTCGTTATGCTCCTGAACACGAGTTGCAAGAGCTCATGCAGATGGCAAGCTCGCTTGCCACGTTCTTGCAGCAGTGGTTTACGCTAAGGATCCAATGGGAGAAAAAAGGTTGCCGAATAATGACCAATGTTGAGCAACGCAGGGCAGTTAAAACCATCGAATATGACCCCACTTATGTTGCACCTATCTCGTTTAGAGTCTTGGCCATCACCCGCAATCAGCATTTGGACGACCATGTGCTTGTCCACCCCTACATTGACCAATTCCTCATCGAAGAGGAATTACATGTTGCCAGTTGCCTCAATACTGGAGATCTCTTCCACGATGTCTTGACCTACATTTCCCAAGTCTCCATCCAACCATCTACTCTTGATTGTCATGCCCAACTCGAATACAATCCAAGCTTCTGTGATTGGTTATTGGCCCGGTAAGTCAACCCACACGAAACAACGTTTACCTCGTCCTTCCTGTGCTAATCCTAGGAAGGATTCCTTGAAAGATCCCCGACGGAGGGGGGAGCAAGCAATGTGAGCAAGAGCAGAGCAAAAATGAAAGTTATGCTATCTAGCTAGTAGATTGTTATAATTAAGTAAGTTTTATGGAAGAATACTGCAAAGGAAAACAATAACAATCGCTGTTGTGGGCCGATTTCTAAAATTCAAGCCTCTAAGCAAGTATACCCATTTTGGGCACATACATTTTTCTCTCAAACTGATTTTTGATTAGAAATAAGCCGGTTGTTAAGCATTAATGTTGGCATGGTGTGTTGATAGGTCACCACCATGGCGGGACAAGAAAAAGGGGGAAAACTCCCATTCTCTGAAGAAGAGATGACCAAATTCGGCATTAGCATCGAGACACGAGGATTCAGTCAATTCACTTTCAAGCACACACTGAATCTGGATGAGGCCATCCTGGAGGAACCTACGATCAAAGACTTCGTGGACAGATGCCACCTCCACAAGTATGTGGAAAAGGTGGGGTAGGCCGTGGATTACAGCATGTGTGCAGATTTCATGAGGAACTTCGACAAGGGCAGGAACTATGTCATTGTCACAGTAAGGACAAGGGAGCATGAAAGAAGAATCGAAGTGCCCCTCAATGCAACAATCATAGAAAGGGCCCTGGGACTCGTGCCCAACAAAAAGAGACGATCAAGACGGGATGTTTACGCCATGCTGGGGGTAAAGAAAGAAGCGGTGCACACCATGGATGGAATCAGCTTGGTTGACATCCCGGACCCAGCAGTGAAATTACAAGCGAAGATGATCCATACCCTCTTCTCAGGCCAACGGTACAATGCATTGATGAACAGGATCGGGGTCTCACTGTTGGAAAGCATCGCAGTAGGAGTCCTTGAACAGATAGACTGGAATGGGTTCGTACAGAAAACCATTCAAAGTTCAACTGCCCTTCTCACTCTGGCGGAAGCACCAATAGGAGGAGAATCCCCTGCCTCAACCGCGCGCTCCGCAAGGAAGAAACCTGCATCAAAGGCAGCTACAATCAGATACGGTGGTATCTTGACAGCCATCATAGACGAATCAATAAAGGATGAGGGTGTCATGGAGGAGCAAGATGCGCATCAAAGCCCACCTCACCACGAAGGAGAGGAATCAAGCAAAAGAACAATAAGTGACAAGGGAGAGCAGGAGGTGCCGCCTACACGAGCGATCAAAACCGAAGAACAAAACAAAAGTGATAGGAGACAGAAGGAGAAAAAAGAGAAATAAAGTAAGGAAGAATGGGCTGACATCAAAAGGGCTCAAAGAGAGTCTCGAAGGGCTGAGGAAGAAAGGAGAAGGAAAGAGGAGGAGGAGCTTGCAAGGATAAGAGAGAAGTTGAAGAAGGCAGAAGAGGACAGGAAAAGAAGGGTGGGAGAAGAAGCCGAAGAGTAGCGACTGAAGGAACTGGCCGAATTGGCAGAAGCTACACGAAGATCTGTGGAAGAGACCCATGGGGGCGAAGAACTCGAACCCGTAAGCCCCCGCCATAAAACTGAAGCCAGTGCAAGTGTGGAAGCAGCTCCAGTAATTGTAGGCAAGGGCAAGTCCCTGCTACATCCACTTCCTTCCTCCTTTGTGTCAACAACAGCTGAAACCATGGCTGCAGCCACCGCACAACCCACACCTCCCCTTGACACGGCACAGCTCATGACCATGGTGCAGATGCTAGTGAGCAAGGTGATCGAAATCGTGCCTGAAACCAAATTGAAAAGGCCCACGGCCGCAGATGCAGAGTCACGGCAAGACCCTAAACGACAAAGGCTGGAGGCATCAACCACCACGCCCCATACTCCCATGCCTGCCGACACTAACTATGACGCATATGTGGCCGAGCTACTGACACAACTTGACAAGGCAAAATAAGAGAAGAAAGTGGCCTTGCTAGAGCTAGAGAAAGAAAAAGAGACGTCAGCGGCCCTCGGGCTAGAAGTCTCAAGGCAGGAAGCCGACAGACGGAGAGAAATAAAGGCCCTACAAGACCAGCTAGCAGAAAAAACGAAGGAAGCCCAAAACAATGAAAGCCACCTTAGACAAAGGCTGGAGGACGAGGAGTAGAACAAAGGAGCCTAAAGCTACTGATGCAGCAATACAGTGATCTACAGCAAAGGGTCGCTCAAGTGGAAATGCTCTACCAGGGGGTTCAGGAAGGCGAAGCCACTATT
Source organism: Lygodium microphyllum (assembly GCF_053477565.2). Lineage (NCBI taxonomy): Eukaryota > Viridiplantae > Streptophyta > Polypodiopsida > Schizaeales > Lygodiaceae > Lygodium > Lygodium microphyllum. The sequence goes on along the minus strand of NC_141156.1, from coordinate 109,331,726 downwards.
CCACAAGAACATGCCACGGAACCCCAGTCGTGGCGGAAGCTAGAAGAACAGAACAGGTTAATAAGCGAAATCGAATTCCTGAAGAGTGAAGGGCCAGGAGTCTCATCAGCTGAAACAAAATGGCTACAGGATGAAGTGCAAAGATTACAAGATGCGCTGGAGACCTCCCAGGAAGACGTAGAAGCCCTCATGCCCATGGCTTTCAATCAAAAAAGGCTATTCCTCGCTAAAATGCAAAGCCAAGAGCAACTGGTGTAGGAAAAATTAGAAATCCTAGCCGAGGTGCACCAAAGGCTCAACATTGTCGATCAAACGAGAGGGATTGCTGAAGAACAGGTAGCTCAGAAATTAAGAGAAAGAAACCAGTTATGGTTTTTATCAAATGAGTAGCAACAGGTAGTAACCACCCTGGCAAGCCAACTGCAGGAGGAAAGGAAAAGGATGGAGGAGAGAGCCATGGAATGGGAAATGAAAAATTTTGACAGGGTAAGGGACTTAACCAAATGCCTGGCGGTGGCAGAATGTGAAAGAATGCTTGCAGAAGCTAGGGTCGAGGCTGCAGAAATAACCACTAAGACCCAACGACATGCCTTCCTCAACATGGTGCTCCACGTGACGCAAGCTGAGGGCGATGATCCAGTGGAAAAGGTGAAAAGAAAGTTGGAGATAACCACCCGAGCTCTAAGATACGGTCTTCAAGAGCGGGAGCTTCCAACAAGTATAGGAATCACTAAAGAGCAACAATTCTACTACCTATGTTGTACGGGCCTTTCCACTGCTGAGCTCAAGGAGTTAGGTTTTCAGGAGCAGGAGCAGCCACCACCACCACCACCAGTCATTCTCCCTGTGGTTGAGTGAAATGTTGAAGAGGGTCCGGATTTCGAGCAAGATGATGACGAAGAGCCACAAAGGATTCCGAGTCCGCCTCAACCCGATATCCCACAGGAGGAACTTGCAGATGCCCATCTACCTGAGCACATAGTTGCAGCAAGGAGGAGACAAGAGTTAGCTGAGAAGGCCCAATGCCGAGCACGCACACTTCCACAACAACTCCCTGAGGAGCCCATGCCACTGAGGAATGATACACATCCTGTAGACTGGCCCCAGGAGTTGGTCATCTGACGTCAGCGAGAGTTACATAAGAGGCCGTTCGAGCTTTCGTTTGCTTTCCCACGCTCTCTGGACCAAGCCCTGCCTCTAGGAGTCATAGCCAAGATCAAAGATCTGGCTAACGAACTTGCAAACAGATGGATGGAAGAAAGGAGCATGATAATGACTAGGTGGCGACAAGAGCCACAAGAGTACTGGGAAGACAAGGTCAATCTGGTTCCCAAAACCGTCCAAGGCTACGAGGCACAGCCAAAATGGGGAAGGAGGATTTGGGACACCAATTTTGATGCATGGACTGCACTTTGTAGTTCACTCCCCGAAGAGCGTAACGATCCCATATACATGCCCTACCCCCGTAGCCATGGAGTGGACTATGATAGAGATTTACATGGGGATTATGACTTCCCGAAAATATATAATGTAAATGCTAGGGGCCCTGAGGAGTGCTTAGTGTTTGGGGTAGAAGATATACTTCCCTCCATAAATCGTTTTCTTGTAGACTTTTCTTCATGCCCAGATCCAGCATTTTTGACCACTTGTAATTACCTCCGACTTATCAAATTCCTACTACTCCAGAAACCCGGAGCAGAGAAAGCCCATCTCCCCCCACTCTTCTTTGATATTAACGTAGGAATAGATAGTAGAGCCATGACTAGTTTGATGATGCGGGCTACTCTCCTCCCTGCCTTTTGTCTAGATCTCTTAGAAAATATGAGTGGCACCAACTTTGCAAGGTGTAATCACCCCTTCTTGTCCACCACTCCTCTGAGAGCTAAAGCCGGTATTAAAGAATACCTACAAAGTCACGCATTCTTATCACAATGCCTGCGACCGACCTGTGACTAAATAGGTGCCATATACCTTGCCAAATGTACTCTCTCCCATTCTTAAAAAAAAAAAAGGGCTAGACAGGAGCAAAAACAGCAAAGCTGAAAGATGAATTTACTACTAAATAGGTTGACAGGGAGGACACTTCACATGTGCTTGCAGTCTTCCTTCACTATTATTGTGCACCACACTCACTGCATGTAGAGTCCTCTCTAGCCCCTCCCCCACTTCACACTTGGGGCACATCAAGGGCAGGACTTTCAGACCTGTCACCCTAAGTTTTGCACCGCACCTCCAATGACGCACGAATTGGGTCCTCAAGAGTGGGACATTACCAAGGGCTTGCCCAAGGATAGACCCATTTCCTAGTTCCATTGGCACAGGCACCATGCACTACACAGTGAGACAGACACACCCCCTAGGAAGTGCACAACTTTTCTTGCAGGTTATGTTCGTGTTTCCAGAATTGGCTATTTGGCTGAAGAAGATCGTCCACTACATCCTCCAATGGCAAGGAATTTTTCCATCAGTCGGACATAACTCCATTCCCACAACTTTGAAGCTTCACCGCAAAGGTCTAAAGGGCTCCACACACTTTATGTTGCCAAAACATCCGTCTCCTGATGGCTGCCATGACTGAACCAAATCAAGAAGAAGAAAACCCACTGATGGATTTGCCATTGGCATAGATCTTGGAACCTCATCATCCAATGATCCCTGCCCAACGCCTCAAGATCTACGGATCTCTTATTGATTCCACAGGCCTGAAGACCTTCAAATCAAAACTGAAAACCTTCTACTCAAAGACAAGGATCTCTAACCACATCCACGGATTTTCAAGGCAAACAGCATCTGGGGGGGTTTTTCCAGAATAAATCCCTCCAATACCATCCTCCTAAGGGATTTCTTATTGCTTCAAGTGTTTCAGATACTCAAAGGACAACCGGCTACCTAACGGGGCGCCACAACAGTGTGAAAGATGCCTAGGATACTCATGGAGCCTAAAGCACGTCCGAATCTCTCCTGGTCATCATCATCAAACCCCATCACGTCTCATTCACAAGCATCAACGTCATCTACTAACCCGGTCCACCTCGCGCTAGCATGATCTATCCCACTACCTCCCACCATCGTGCCATGGGACTGGCACTTGGCTAGGAGGGGATAATGTTTACCGCAACACAGAGGAGCGGGGAATTTTTTTTAAAAAAAGAAACGAAAGAAAAGGCGCCTTAACTGGCAACTAGACCCTAGAAAAAATTAAATGCACGGGCACGACCCTCAAGAAGTCTTAGAGTCGCCCAAGGAGAGTAAAAGAATGAAAAGCGCACCATTAAGTCCGAAAACACTTCGAAAACCTTGTAAGAGAGCACCAGCCTCACTCAAGTGCAAATTGTATGCATTAGTTGGGGATAGGATAGAGACTAGAATGGTGGGAAATGAGAAATGGGCCTAGGCTAATGGCCAGCCATGTAAAAGAGGGGGATGACCGCCCATGAGAAATAGGGCATGTATATAAAGTTGAAAAGTGAATGGGAAGCTCATTCTTGTGTGTGGCCAAAGCTTCTTCTTCTTCTTCTCTTGTTTCTTGCCTTCTTGCTTGTGCTTGAGAGAGGGATTGAGAGAGTGTGAGGGAGTGATTGTGTGGGAGTGAGGGATCTTGGAGAAGAAGCTCTCCATCTTCTCCTCCTCTCTTCTCTTCTCTTGTCTCGTGCATGGCTATGGAGGATGAAGCTCATGGGAGAGGGATTGAGGTTGCTTGAGCTTGCCTCAAGGATCGTGGAGCTACCGGTGTGCAAGAAAGAGGAGGGTACTAGATCGAGCATCAAGGTAAGCTCACTACACCCGTAAGGTAGGCATTGCGCGTCGGCTATGTGAGAGGTAGCCATGGCCGCTCGGTTCGAAACACTTGAGCAATAAGTGGTCCGTAGGTCTTTGGGTAGAGCTCGAAGCTCCCCTCCACATGCTATCATAGCATCAGCTCTATACTTAGCCTATGTACTCAATAAAGCAACTATAGGTTTCTTTTTATTGCTCCATGTAACTGCTGCACTACCAAGTGAAAACATGAATCCACTAGTAGATCTTATGTCTAACATGCTACAAGCCCAATTTGCATATGTGTATTCAAACATGTGTACATCCTTATCTACCTCATAAAAAAGTCCATAATGCAAAGTGGACTTTGCATACCTCAATATGTATCTTACTGCATCTAAAATAGGCTTTCTAGGCATGTTATAAACTAACTAACAAAGCCAACAACATAGCTCAAGTTTGGCCTTGTGATAGTCATGTAAATTAGACTCCCTTTTATCCTCTTGAACATGTGTAGGGTCTTCTATCTCATCCCCAATTTCAACACTCAACTTCACATTTTGCTCCAATGGTACTGAAAGCGACTTACATGTTGCCATACCATACTTGGATAACATATCCAAGCCATACTACCTTTGAGATAGCCATATACCATCACATCTGATCACCTCAATACCAAGAAATTATCTCACCTTACACGAATCCTTCATCTCAAACTCCTTCTTCAAGAAGTCAACTTACAACAATCCCATTGTCACTGTCACCTGTAATAATCAAGTCATCCACATAGATGACTATGATGACAAAACTTACATCTCCCCTTCTCACATAAAGTGAGTGATTAGCATAAAAAATATAAAAGAAAATATTGACAAGATACTCTGTGATCTTGTCAGACAATGCTCTAGGTGCTTGCTTCAGTGCATAGAGTGCCTTCTTTAACCTGCACACATATGTAAGATGCTCTAGATCCTCATAACTTGTTGGCTACTCCATATACACCTCTTCTTGCAATTCACCATGCAATAATACATTCTTAACATCTAATTTCTGCAAACTCTAACCTTTGGCTAGTGCCAAGGGAATCATGCATCTAACAATGGCCATCCTAGGAACTAGACTAAATGTCTCTTCATAATCTATGCCATATGTTGGAATTCATACAATGAATGCTACTGTGTATGCTAAAGGAAAAGGAGTGGTTGCAGACATGGAAATATGGCATAAAGGTATTAGACATGCAAATGTGTAAAGGATGAAATTAATGCAGTCCAAAGGATTGGTCAAAAGGCTGTCTTCCTTTAGAGTTGTAGAATTTCATAAAGTGTGTGAAGCATGTTGGTTTGGTTTTAGTAGGCAAGACAACTCTTTTTTCATGATATAAAAGAGAACAAAAAATATACTTGATGCTGTGCATACAAATGTTTAGGGGCCAACATAGAATATATCTCTTCGTAGCAGCAAATATTTTGTCACATGTATTGATGACTATTCAGGGAAGCTATGGGTATATTTCATAAAGGAAAAGAGTGACGTATTTCAATACTTCAAATCTTTCAAAGCAGCTATTAAAACAGAAAAAGACTTGAAACTTAAGTTCTTGAGATCATATGGAGGGGAAGACTACCTCTCTAATGATTTTAGTAGCTTCTTGAGGTCTCATGGGTTAAAGAGACAATTTACTTGTAGATATACCCCACAACAAAATGGGATTGCAAAAAGAAAAAATGGATATATTGCAAAAGTTGCACGAGCATTGATGTGTCTGAAAAGAACATGACAAAACATTTTTGGTCTGAAGCTGTTCATATTGCTATCTATATTATGAATAGAACTCCCACAACTATAGTTCACGGGATGACCCCTGAGGAATGCTTTACATGCAAGAGACCCGATGTATCACACTTGAAAGTATTTGGTTGTATTGCATATGTTCATGTGCCAGATGAGATTCAAAAGAAGCTTGATCCAAAGGTTGAAAAATGTATTTTATTGGTTACTCTTTAGATAAAAAAGGATATCATTGTTATAACCCTGTCACATGTGAGTTCAAAGTGAGTAGAGATGTTATTTTTTAAGAGATGAGAAATTGGTATGTGCTTGCTAGTGATGTAATAGATCATGATAATGATCATGATAGCTATGTGCAGACACAAAAGAAAGAATCATGGTGTCTTAGTGGACCGGAAACATCATCTGGTACTACACATACAGTGAGCCCTTGGTCTGAGATACTAAGGAGTAGCCCTATATCTTCTAGTGGATCTCAAGTGTTGCAGGCAAAGACAAAGGAAAGAAGAAAGTATTTGATGGTAATGATGCATCTACCAGTCTTTTGCGATTTTATGGAGATTCTAGTGGTTCAAAGAGTTTGGATTATGATCTTGGTATTCCTTCAATCAGGACACCAAGTATATAGAGAGCACATAGTAATGTAAAGGCTTCACTAAGTGATCTTTGGTACGCAAGTTTAGCAGGGTCAGAAACCTTGTTAAAATATTTGGTTTTGAAAGTTAAGCAACTCACCATTATGCTTATATGGTGAAGCTAGTTGAGGATGTTGAGTTGACTTGTTTTGGGGATGTTGTTGGTCATGCTCATTGGGATGTAGCAATGGATGAGGAGGTGGGTGCATTAGAAGCCAATAAGACTTGGATTTGGTACCCTTGCCTAAGGGCAATAAAGGTATTGGTTGTAAGTGGGTTTACAAAGTCAAGAATTCTTTGTGATTCATGGCACATGTAATATATTTGTCAACTCTTTGTCTGACTGTCATGTGAGGACAAGGGAACCTTTTCAATGTGTGAAATTGGACGGCATGAATCATCACCTATCTACACATAACCTAGATTTTGTAAGTCCTACATTCTCCAAACCATTCAACATGACTGCTCATATAATTAGATACACATGATTTGACATACCATACATCATCATGTGTCCCTTGTGTCTCGTAATATCATTCATCATATGTTGCATAATTAACAGATGCTCATTTTTGTCTTCATTCTTTCGTGAAGATAATACATAGTTTCCTTGCTGCAATTTACCACTGTGGATATCATCCTTCTTAGCATAACAATGGGATGCAATGTTACCTATTTTGCCATAACAATAGCAAAATTTCTAGAATCTCTATTCTACTATCCACCTCTTCCTCTAGAGTTCCCCCTATCTCTAAAGTTTTCATGGCCTCCTGAAACCTGTATTTTACAAAATTTCTAATTTAACATGTTTTACTGGTTATCATGAGCACATCCCATACCACATCCTCTCAAAGAGAATCTTCCATGTTTCCTTTCTAAACTTAAGTGAAATGCTTGGACTTGTTCACCATTTCTTTCAGATGAGTCATCTTGCATATTGATCTCTTTAGTAATCATGAGAGAGATCAACTCATCAAAATCTGAACATGGTTTCTATACATATACAAAAGTGATAAATAGTTTCCAAGCCTTCTCATTATTAAGGCCACTCAAACATATTATCAATCATTGCTAAAGCATCTACAATGCTCCTCACCTTCAAAACATACTCATTCACAGACATTTCTCATTTCTTCAAGGTATTCAACTCTTGCTTGAGTTGAATCTTTTGCACCTTTGTATTTACTGAAAACATGCTCTAAAAATTTGTCCAAGCTACATGTGAAGTTTTTGCATTCCTGATATGTTCTAACATAGTATTATCAATGACTGCAAATAGCCAATACATCACCTTTTTGTCTTTTCCATTCCATTATTTCCATGCCTTTAATTCATTTGTAGTTAAAGGGATACTCAACTCTGGATCCTTTTTTTTACTTTCAAATGAACTCATAAAGGCCTTTTCTTACAAGGAAGTTCGTCACATGGAACTTTCGCGAAGGGTAGTTGTTCTTGTCGAGCTTCTCAATGATGGCATTTCCACTATTCTCTGCCATTATTACAAAAATGATATAAAACAACAAGAAAGTCTTGTGCAACCTTTCAACAAGTGCACAACAATACACCAATCAACCTTTTTTACTGATTGTTCATGTAATCTGTAACTTATATGCAAATAAATCTTATGTTTGTTTCTTGGAAAACACCTCAAAATTTGTAGATTTAAGATTTGAAACTTTCGCATCCACTTTCGATTGACACAGCTGAAATTGCAGTATACCCTAAAACTGATGTCTGCAACCTTGCAGCTCCAAAACGAGGCCTAAAACAACATCAAAATGCCCAAAAAAAACTACAAGAAAGTCCTAAAGGGCTAATCTACAAAATATACAATGTTTTGCTTGCACATCAAAACTCACAGTAATATGAGATTTTCACTCTACCCCTACTTCCGGTGCCTCCATATGCACTATCCAAGAGAAAGAGCGGAAGAATGGGAGAGTTTCTTACCCATTACTTGCTTGCTTGAATTCTTGCTTCTTCTCCTTCACTTTAGCCTTTAAAACCAGCCTCTCTTAGTGGCACCACTTTGATACCATGTCAAGAATCACGTGGTGGGGGAACTTACTTGAGATGTTGCACCAAACACACATTATATACATAAGAGAAGCTCACTCAAGAACACAAGAAGAGAGATGGAGACAAAAACGTTTTCTTGCTAGTTTCTTCTTCTTCTTTTACACACAATATAATGTACACAAAGTACATATAAGATACAACATAAAGAAAAGTGGCCTACTAAGTAAAACAATGCATAAGTGACTACAATAGTTGAATGGCACTATATCTATGCTAGCTATAGGTAGGTGTAATAAACTAAATATAATAAGTGATAAGCCAATGGCCATGTGAGTATCATAATGACCACTAATGTGCTAAGTGGAGATGTGTGGACCCATCTAGCCAAGCGGTCCATCATCAATGATGTCAAGAATTGCGTGGTGGGGGGACTTGCTTGAGTTGTTGCCCCAAAAACACACTATATACACAAGAGGAAGCTCCCTCAAGAACATGAGAAGAGAGATAGAGGGAAAAACGTTTTCTTGCTAGTTTCTTCTTCTTCTTTCACACACAATAAAATGTACACAAAGTATAGATAAGATACAATATAAAGAAAAGTGGCCCAGTAAGTTAAACATCACATAACTGACTACACTAGTCGACTAGTGCTATATCTACGCTAGCTGTAGGTAGGTGTAACAAACTAAATATAATAATTGATAAGTCAGTGGCCATGTGAGTATCATAATGACCGTAGACATGCTAAGTGTAGATGTACGGATGTGTTGAGCTTGCCATCTTCATATCCCTGTCTTTCAAAATTTACAATAGGGCACTATGAATGAGAACTCCCCATATTAGTTTGAAAATTTTCTCATCTAGGCACATGGTTAGATTGTAATCCCAAACCTTTTCTTTCACATAGTAGATTCTAGAAGAGATACATTCTTCACCAATGTTGGTCACCTAGGGGTGTTTAAAACCTATAATCACATCTCAAAGAGCTTTTATTGGAGAGGCCTATGGAAAAATGCTGAAGGACTTTGTGTCTTAATGTGTGCCTTGTCAGCAGAATAAGAACAACCACCTTAAGCTGGGTAGATTATTGTAGTCATTGCCCATGCCCAATGACAAGTGGACCCAAATTACAATGGATTTTATCACTAGTCTACCCACCACCAAGAAGGGTTGAAACAACATTTATGTGATAGTTGAAAAGCTCACTAACGTAGCCTATTTTATTCCCATCAAGTCACAATTTACAACATCTCAAGCAACTAATGAGTTCAGGGAGCATGTATTCAAGTTGCATGGGTTACCACATGTCATAGTGCATGAATAGGACACCAAATTCATGAGCCTTTTTTGAGAGAGAGTTTTTAGCTTCATAGGGATGATATTAGCTCCATCTACAACCTATCACCCCTAGAGTGGTGATGGTCAAATAGAGTGGGTCAACAAGTGGCTTGAAACCTCCTTGAGACATTTTTTTCACAATATCCAACATGTATGGGATTCATGGCTACACTTTGTTGAGTTTTCTTACAATAACTCTGCTCATTCTAGCATTGGAGTGTCCCCTTTTAAGGCTTCCTATGGCTATTGGTTGCCCTTCCTATAATCATCTTTAGTGAAAAGCTCAACCTACATGGGAAAGAGGAATTAGACCACATGCAGGCCTTGCTTCAATAGTGCAAAGTGAACCTTAAGAAGGCCCAAGACCTCATGAAGCTCTATGTTAATGACATGAGGCCCCCTCTTGAGTTTTAAGAAGGTGAGTTGGCACTTCTCAAGGTCCCCAAGTCTTGATATCCCACACTCAAGGATGGTTCATGTAATAAGTTGGCACATCACTACTATGGGACATATAAGAAAGTCAAAAAAGTGGGTGACTTGTCCTATCACCTCCAACTCCCTCCCTCCACTAAGATCCATGATGTCTTTCATGTGAGCCAATTGAAACCATTCATTGAAGGCCCAAAAGACTATGTGGAGGAGTTTTTCCCTATGAATGAAGAGGGTCTTATTCAATACATTCCCCAACCAATTGTTGGGCAGAGAGAAAAGCGGCTTCGCATCTAACTGATCAGAGAGTACTTGATCAAATGGCAAGGCCTACCTCTAAAGGAATCCTCTTGGAGACCAAGATCCATTCTGAAGGAATTTCCCCACCTTAGGGATGTTTTTTTGGTTGAAATTAGCCCTGTTTGGGACTATAGACTACTTATGGACAGCAAACTATTTTGCACCATCTTCTTCCCTAAAGAATTTTTAGCCCTGTTAGAAATGCGGGATCTAGAGCATGGCAAAGACAGAAGCTATGGAGGATGGAAGATAAAGATACTACTCATGTTGACATTGACAAAGAAGACAACTGTTACACAAGTGAATTAGGTTTCAAGATTGAGACTTGAACTCATAAACACAATCTTGTGTAGGACTCACAATGACACAGTGACTTGACAGAAAGAGACAAGTACTATTGCATTATCTTCATATGAAAGTGATAGTCAAGTACATCATTATATAGGATTGCTTGGTAGCACATTTCATCCACTGTGCATATGGGATTCTGTCTCTCTTCCTAGAATAAACTGCATCTTCCTAACCTAGCTGTTCCATACAAAGGGGCATACACAAGGTGTGATTGACAGATTCTCAACACCCCTCCTCAATCACAACCTGAAAGTACAAAGTGTGTAGAGGCTTTAGTGAGAGCAGTACCTGCAAAGTGTGGGCATACCACAAACATGGCAAAAACACCAGAGGCTGTCGCAGAAAAGGCTAAGTGTGGGTACCATAAACATGGTGGACATCCAGAGGCTGTAACAGGGGCCTCACAAAGTGTACAGAGGCTGTAGTACAAGGCTACATGAGGAGTTTACAAAGCTTATGAAAGGAACATTAAGGCAGGTACAATGGTTTTAAAACAGAAAATGAGAGACAAGGACCGATAAGCCCTTGTGGTCTTTTTCAGCATATGCTATTTCTTTGTCAGCATCATGGAAAATCTTCTTATCTTTCTTCTCTTCTTCATGATCTTCTTGGTCTGCTCCTTTATTGACTTTTCTTGTAGCATTTTTGAGTTTGCTCTTCCAGTTGTCCCCCTCAAGCAAAGTGGTAGACATGTCTTCAGAATCTTCAAATGGATTCATTGATTTCTCTTTTGTGTAGGTAGCTCCATTTCCTTCTGCAAGTAGAGTAAGAACATCTTCTATGTCATGTAAATAAGCAACACAAGTCATGTTACTCTTCATGAAGTGTATCCACATAGAAATTTTCCTGATTTCCATTGATATGACCAGGAATCAGCTTCAAATCTGATATAAATCAGTAAGAGTGTTGTATTCAAGTGTATCAAAGGATACAAGAAGAATAGTGTTAAATAACACTTGATAAGTATCAATAGATACTGTTCTTGATGAGCCTGATGTTGATGCTGGATCTTCTTGAACCTTCTTCTTGTTGATTTTGATGTTTTGATTTCTTGCTGAAGACTGAGTTTTGGAGTAGGCAAAGCCTTCAGTTGAGTGAAAAGTATGAGTTGGAAGAGAAGCTTGATGTGGCTGTTGCTTGAGCTGCTTGATTTCTTCAACTCTTTCAAATCTTCCAAGCACAAATCTCCCCTCCTTGATGTGATTTGATGAGTAATCCTTGTTAGAATCTTCAGTGTTTAGTCAGATCTGAGTGGCAAGAGCTTTGTTTGAGTCCTGAGGAGAGAGTAACTGATGAATTTCTGAGCTTGAAGCTCAAAGCTATGGCTGCCTGAGTTTAGGGTTCATAGATCCGACTGTTCTTTTCACTGTAGCAGCACGTAGGAGTAAAATTTTTAAGAACCCTCTTAGCTGGAGTTGGCCCACTATATGGCCTACTAAAGCCCCATAAAAGCCCCTTCAATGGCTGCCCCTATGCTGAGCTACAGCAGGTCGTTTAGGCAGCTGTGAAAAACTGCGCCAGATTGGGGAGATCAGCAATGGCACGCCGTACTGTGCACAATGTTGACGTTTTTCATGCTGGGAAGTTGCACCTAGAACTGTAGAAGATATTCTCAGAAGAAAGCGTGAGGAGATAAGGTCTGTAGAGGGAGATCTCAGCCCTCTATCAGAGGTATGTTCAGGCTGGCTATGGTGGCCACAGGACAGAACCACAGAAGAATGACAATGCTAAAGCTATAGGAGCCCAATGTCAGTGATTGATGTGTCAAGAAGAAGCTCTGGAAGTAGGGGAACACTTTCCCAGAAGGAAGCAAGTGAAGATATGCCCTGTAAGTGGAGATCCAGCTCCTCCAACAGAGGTAGGTTGCAGGTTGGCTATGGCTGCCAAGGGATAGAGAGTGAAAATGGAGTTGGAGATGAAGTCAAACACTTGAGCTGAGCTGGATAGAGATTATGAGAAACTGAGGGAGTAGAAAGAGGACCTGAAACATGCTAAGCCATGCTCAGCTGCGCTCTGATACCATGTTAGAAATGCGGGATCTAGAGCATGGCAAAGACGGAAGCTATGGAGGATGGAAGATAAAGATACTACTCATGTTGACATTGACAAAGAAGACAACTGTTACACAAGTGAATTAGGTTTCAAGATTGAGACTTGAACTCATAAACACAATCTTGTGTAGGACTGACAATGACACAGTGACTTGACAGAAAGAGACAAGTACTATTGCATTATCTTCATATGAAAGTGATAGTCAAGTACATCATTATATAGGATTGCTTGGTAGCACATTTCATCCACTGTGCATATGGGATTCTGTCTCTCTTCCTAGAATAAACTGCATCTTCCTAACCTAGCTGTTCCATACAAAGGGGCATACACAAGGTGTGATTGACAGATTCTCAACAAGCCCAACCCCACCTACATAGGCTAAAAGTACACTTCAGAGCTCTGCATTGACACCTCAATCATCCTATTCAAAGCTCCCCAACCAAAGTTATAATCGTTTTTCTACAACAACCCTATTTTGGACAACATGCCATCCCCTTCATCCAGGGCCATAATTTTCATGAAATTGTGGACCTGTCCCTTGTGTGGGCCACCCCTAGTGATGTCCCTACTACCTATGCCTCTATCTGCCCCATTTCACATGGTACTGAGTCCCCTCTTCTCTACTTATTTTCCTTGTATTACTGCAACACTAGTACTTTGTTGCCCCTTCTCTCCCCCCTCGCCCCAATTCTTCCTTTCTTTTTGGGGACAAAAAGTCTTTGAGTGGGAATGGATTGTGACAAGTGGGATATACAAGAAAATAATGAGAAGATACTGGTCACCCTAACTATATTTAAAGTGTATGAGGGATAGGTCAATTATCATGCATGAATCAATAAACATTCTCTTCACCTTCACAACTTCCATGGCTTCCTTCCTCTTTTTCTCTTTCTCTCTCTTTTTAACTTTCTCTCTCTTCTTCTAGTCTTTCTCTCTCCTTTTTACTCTTTTTCTCTCTCTTCTTCATGTTGAGATATTAGCATCCACACTCAGCTTAGCCTCTTTGTATGGAGCAATGTGTGCTCAGGATACAGAATCCCATATGCACAATGGTGAAAAGTGCAGCCTAATCTATTCTTATAAAGCATTGTACTTGCTCTCATTTTGAATGCAATGTCATAGTACTTTTGAACTTCCAACAAAGTTTCTGTGTCATTGTCATTCTACTACACAAGATTGTGTTTATGAGTCCAAGCTTCCATCTTGGAACCTAATTCACTTGTGTGACATTTGGTCTTGATGTCTATTATCTCATGAGCTCACTCTTCCTCTTTCAACCTCATAGCCATGCTCTAGATCTGATATTCTTTACATGGTATCAGAGTCCAGTCCGGCATGGCCTAAGCTCAACTCAACTCCTCTCATTACTCTCTCAGTCTCTCTCACCTCAATTCAACTTACTGGCAACTCATGACTTTATCTTTAACTTCCACCTTGTGGCAACCATAGCCAGCCTGTACCTACCTTGCTTGAAGCTTTCATATCTCACTCTTCAGGCAATATTTCTCAGTACTTCCTTCTGGAGAATTGTTCTCCTACTTTCAAAGCTTCTCTATGGTACTCTAGTTGCTAACATTGGTGGAATAATTGCCCAGCATTGCTAAAAAATGTGATCATTGCCTTGTTTGTGATTGCGAGTGGTCATACTGACAAATCTCCTATTGTGCACCTTGATGTTAGCCACAATCATAAGGCAATGAGATCCATCACCTAAGGCACCCCCAGCTCAAATCTTGTCCCAAATGGTTCCTTGTGTGAGCCACACATAGAGAAAAACCAGGCCCCTATCCTGTAACCCTAAAATTTCATAGCCAACTTACTTAAAACTTCATCTTTCCTTCATTTTCTCTCTTCTGGCACTCAAACCAAACCTCTACCACTCTAATCCATTGAAAATTGAAGTTTCTAACAAGGATTTCTCATCAAATCAACAACAAGGAGGGGAGAAATCCATGCATCAAAGCATCAAACTCAAGTGCTTGAAGGCATAGTATCTATAATTTGATACTTATCAATTGTTACTTGACACTACATTCCTTATATCTCTTGATACAATTAAATCTTTTGTTGCTCAAATCTAAGTGTTTTGGTGCTGATTTATTGCTCCAATATGGGCAAAGACTCTCAAATTGTTCGGTTTAAAGGGGTCAGGTTCCACACCTGGTAAACTCGCATCAAGCTCATCTTAATGAAGAAGAGTCTTTGGGCCATTACCAATGGCAAGGAGAAAAAGCCTCGGGATGCGGGCCTTGCAATTACTTGGCAGAAGAACAATGACAAAGCACATGCCATCATTTAGCTGGAATTAGATGATAGCTACATCCACCATGTGGATACTTGTGAAACCTCTTATGATACCTAGAAGAGATTAGATACTTTGTTTGGTGCAGAATCAAAGTCATCTACATATGGATTACTCTTTTAATTTTTCTAGCTAGATATGAAATCAAAAACATCTCTTGAAACTCACTTAAACTACATGGAAAGTCTCTTAACTCAACTTGCAAGAATTGATCTCGAGATGGATGAAAATATTTGTATTAGTGTGTTGTTAAAAAGTCTCTCTCCTGACTATAATAATGTGTCAATAATATTGATCCACATGCCTATTCCTAAACTAGTTGACATGAAGGCCTCCCTGCTAGAAGAAGAAAAGAAGGTAAAATCCAAAGAAGAACCAAGCACCTCTAAAGATGAACAGATGTTATATGTAGGTACCACTTACAAGGGCAAGAAAGATCAACTGATATGTGACTTCTACAAAAGGATCAAGCACACTAAGAAATTTTTTCATGCCAAGAAGAGGTTGGCAAAAGGCCTATCTAGTTGGTATTAAAGAAGAAGAAGACCATGGAGTAAAAGAAGAAGACGAAGACCACCAAGAGAAGGACAAACCTCATCAGTCCTTCTATTCTGATATACTTTTTTAGCCTTGTATTGCCTAGCCCTAATGCTTCTAACATAATCTTGTAAACTCCTCATGTAACCTTGTACTACAGCCTCTGTACACTTTGTGAGGCCCTTGTTACAACCTGTGGATGTCCACCATGACTTTGGTACCCATACTTAGCCTTTTCTATGACTGCCTCTCTGGTGTTTACCAAGTTTGTGGTATGCCCACACTTTTCAGGTGGTTGCTCACTAAAGCCTCTACACAATTTGTACTTCTCTAGTTGTGATTGAGGAGGGGTGTTGAGATATTGGCAATCACACTCAACTAAGCCTCTTTGTATGGATCAGTGTGGGATCAAGATGCAAAATCCCATATGTACAGTGGTGGAAAGTGCAACCTAGTCTATTCCTATAAAGCACTGCACTTGCTCTCATTTTGAAACTCTTGGGTGAAGTCAAGGGATTATATAGGCTACAAAATCCCTAATGTAGCTCTCTAGATCAACTCTAATATATGTTGGGAAAAATTTCAGTTGATTGGGAAAAAATGCAAAGTTTCCTTTTGTATGTACCAAACCTGTTGATTTTCATCGTATAGAGGCTCACCATGATGCAAATGAGATTCTTGTAAAGCCTTTCCTTAAATAGTTTTGTGGGTGGAGAGAATTAAGCCCTCCAAGTGGGGATAGTAGTAGCTGGCTCTACCTATTTTTTGGCTTGAAAAAGTTAAGAATAATTCTAAGTGGGTGGAAGGAAATTAATTTTCCTAAATATTAGCTACAAATACATGCTACTTGAATGAATCTACTTTGATACCATGTTGGAAAAATAGATCCTCATTGCACTAAACCACACTAAAGATACTTACAATTATGTGGTGAAAAGAAATGAAACTTGGTCATAACTAACAAGTCATGAAATGAAGAGATGTGCAAAATAAAAAGTGTGTTAATGGCTAGAGAAGATACAATGGATGAGCTTTCTATCAAGATGGAAATAACAATATGGATGCACTAGCTAGCTCTCATGTTCTCATACCTTTTTCACAACGTGAGGATCCACATGCTCTTTTATAGGCCATTTCAATTAGTTGCAAGGCATTTGCATAATGACAACATTGATGATTGCATACATTATTCTCCCCTAGCTAAGATTTGGATCTCATGTACCTATTTCCAATAGGTACTCTTATTATTTGCTATCTTCACTTATACATGACTATAAAATTGTGTATCTATATAGGCATTTCTCATTTGGCTATTGGCATTGCTCACTATCCCAACATGACAACCTTTCCACCATAATAAAATGTTTACATGGTTGATTGATGAACCTTAGTAGGTGAGTTTATCCCTACATTTAAATCCACATATATAAAGTGGAAATATAAGACATTTGATGCATCCTTAACTTCTTTTATAAGCACACATTAAAATGAGACTTATGTGACCACATAAACATGTTAAGAAGAAGATAAAAATTCAAACACACCAAACAGTTCATTCTCATTTAGAGTGAAATTATGCTAAGAGAAATAGGGGGAAGAGAAGGGCTAAATGGAGGAGACATAATAAAAGTCATTTAGGAGATTTTATGTCAAAGACAAGCTGCACTTTGTCATGTAGGAGGTATCATGAGATAAAGAGAAGCTAAATCTTTTATGATTCTTCTTCTTCCTCTTCTCAAGAGTAATATATTTTAGTTCTTGTTCTTCTAGTCAAGAGTAAGAAAGACTTCCCACTTCTTGTTCTTCTCAAGATTTATCTTTTTCCTCTCCTTCTATTCTCATAATCAAGTTGTAAGCTAACTCTTTCTTTTTCTCTTCTTCTTCTTGGAGTTCAAGTGTGAACAAGGCACAAAGGACCTTCTTCTCAAAGTTCTTTTTTTCAGTGAAGGTACATCTTTTTACTCCTCTTCATATTCTTGTTCTTATTCTTATTATTCTTATTTATGTTCAAATATTACATTTCTTGCTATTTTACTTTACGTTCAAAATTTTACAAAGCTTGTTTTCTTGTTATTCTACTTTTTGTTCAGGATTTCTCTTGGTAAATCTTGTATAAAAATGTATACAAAAGTGTGGCTACTATAGTGTAATTAGTTATGCTTATAAACATTCTTGTAAATGAAATTTTAGATTGTTGTATATGATGGCATTAGGTATTCTAATTTGGAATTAGTCCATTTATTTTCTAGTTCTTTGGTTTTTGTGCAGAATCTACAAAGTAAACACATTGTTAAACGTGCATATTCTATTTTGAAATTAGTCTAGGTATTATGTATTTTTTAAATACATGTTTTTTCATTATTTTTTTGTTTCATGTATTGATGGCCATGGAGCAACATATGGTAGTGTGCATTGTAGATATAATTCTCATTTGCACTAAAAGGGCATGGATGTTTGGTAAGTTGCTTCAAGCATGGGTGGAGGATACACTACAAGATATAGGCCTTATACCGACGTTTAAAGCAATGAAAATGCAAACAAAAAAATTTGCCCCCATCATTGCAAAAAGTGTCGTTATTGGCGACGCCATAGAACAGTCGGTATTGGCGTCGCTATCAGCATCGCTATTAGTGTCGTTATGCACGTCGCAAACCGTCGATATTGGCGTCGCTACCGACGCTTATAGCGATGGTTTGCGATGTGCATAAGAACGCTAATAGTGACGCGTGCAGTAAAATTTGCGACACTAATAGCGACAGTAACACGGAAAAAAAAATTTGTGGTAGGGTAGCTTGATAGCACTGTGTGCTTTATGAGAGCCATACAAAATAGTTTCTGCACTACTGTGTACAATGCGCTTGCAAACAAAAACAATGTATACTGAAATCATAAAACTGATACATGAAATAAATACATGATCGCATAAAAAGTGATTGGTACAATCATAACAGGATATCACTAATACATAGAAAATGTCTATATAGATCAGGCAACTCAAAAATAAAGGTGTGTGAGCTCCAGGGATCCAAGGGCGAGCTACGCATCCTCGTTCCCCGAAAGCTCGTCCCGCCGCAAAGGAGCATTGAACGGACTCTGCAGAAAATGAAACAACACATCAGTCTACATACGATAATGCATTCAAATATCTCATGGTAACTACGGACAAGAAAGATGAGTGACTTACAGGGCCGCCGTGTCTATACAATGGGTCGATCAATGCAGTGAGATCGTGCCTCTCTGCATATCAAGTCTCAAGGCCAGTCGGATCACGATTTGTAATGGAGTGCTGCAAAGAAAACAAAATACTAACTATTAGAAACATGATTGTCAGTACAAAGAATATTTCAAAAAAATAAACAAGCAAAACAAAAGAAAAACTTACAAAGTCCTCCAAATATGTCCTGTGGCCGCCACTCCCAAGATAATGGACCACTTCGGCCTTGATTCATGCCCTCGCCGCCTCGCGCTGCTGACTCCAATGTCTTGGAGAATCTGTAGCCTCCTCCCTCAGTCGGCACCAGCCGTCTGCATCTAACCACTCGGGCTTTGCAGCCCCACTCTTGATTGCCTTGCGTGCGTCGGATCGTCTATGTGACATGTATGCACGCATGCAATCCATCATCCAGTCCGTAGAGAATCTATCTATTGCGGCTAGCACCGGAAACTCCTCGTGTAAGGATGCTACTATGTAGTCCTTGCTCCCCTCTGGTATGTTCTTCCAATGATCCAAGACATTGTGCCGGAAAACTTGTTGGCACAACTCTCTCATGCGAGCCATCACCCTCCTCCCCTCATCATTCATGATGATGGCTCCTGACCTACTATTGACCAGATATCCGTAACCCCTAGGAGTCTGCCTAAGATGGATCCTCTCCCATCTACGTCCATGCTCCTGGGCATATCCAGGAGACCCCTCTGCATCTGGTGTATCGACAGGGGTAATCTCTCTCGGAGTGGCACCCAAAGGGGTGCCACCTACTGACGGCTGCGCAAAAGGCGGAGTAACTGGAGTAGACGCCCCCACAGGTGTGACAAATCCCAGAGGTGACGTAGCTCCAGCTGAATGACGCGATGGAGACACCGCGTCCGTGTCTCCATAGTATCCACCTGAGCCACGAGAGCGAGGAGTCGCACCTGTATGCCGTGTCGACTGGCGGGCTCACTGCCTCTATATCTCTGCAGCATCCCCTTGATCTCGATGCACTCCCTCCCTCTGGCCCAAGTCGTGAGCGTCGAGATCGTATTTCAAAGCTAAAGCATCCGATCGCGCTGAAGCAGATTTAGCAGAGCGCCTTGACGAAGACCGAGAGAGCTCCTGGTCTGCCATCTCTCTGAATCTGGCGATCTAGTCTGGAGACATGCGTGCGAAGATGTCCTGTAACTCCTCATCACTCATCCCTTGACTCATCCTAAAAATGTCACCTGCACAGACAAAAAATGATGTTAGAATAATCAATTTAAATCATACAAAGCACAGTAATATAAATCATTTAAAAAAAATCTCACTTAAAATGCATATCTTATGTACCCTTATAAGCAATTAGTCAACGAATTGAGTAAGTTGATGCTCCAAGTATGAAGTATCCTATGGTCCCATGTTAATCTCCTGACACAACTCCGCATACACTAGAAGGTCGATAGACATGTCACCACAAAAGAATGAGTCCGCCTCATTCTCAAAGAATTATTGGACTCCTGTATTTCCATCATTGTTAGCCGATACTGGCTCCAAGCTTTCGACGGCCTCCACCCCTTGCAATATCGACCCCTCTATTTGCATATTATCTTCATCTATGCTCGGAACATCGCTTTGATCATATACTCTTGCACTTCGGGGAGTTGAAGGTATAAGATACCACCATTGACGTTGTCGGGGGTTTGGATAGAAGATTACCTTTTCACAAACACGTACAAGAGAGTTCAAACCATTGTGACATAAACCATGTCGTAATACAATTAGCAAGCAAATGAGTCCATGCACCTATTCACAATGGGCCGGCAACACAAAGGTGTCGCGCAAATCCGTCCATTTTTTTTCGGAATCTATTTCGAGAAATCCAGATGGACCTCGTCGAACTGT
Organism: Lygodium microphyllum; assembly: GCF_053477565.2. NCBI lineage: Eukaryota > Viridiplantae > Streptophyta > Polypodiopsida > Schizaeales > Lygodiaceae > Lygodium > Lygodium microphyllum. The sequence goes on along the minus strand of NC_141156.1, from coordinate 109,311,136 downwards.
TGCTTTAGCTCCTCCAAGTACCACTTTGAACCACTGCACATCGAATAGTATCATGGAGAAGCTACGGTAATCCACCGTAACAATACTTTGCAAGTTCCCCAAAATACCCCATCTCATCCACAACCGTATTTGGATCCGTTGCTCGTCGCTGGCTCTCTTGCTCGAATCTTGCCATGATACCACATTCCATTATGGAGCGCATTTTGTCAATACACTCCACACAAAAATGCCGTCCACGCGACCACGCTGCACTATATATTTTGTGCTATACATTGAAACACTCAAATTAGATGTTGCATATAAAATTTAGATATGACAGATTCTAAACCCCTCATCACCTTTGGACTACATCCCCTCAAGAATTCCCACTCCTCCATTGAGACCTCTATCCCTTCGCGAGACGTTGTGGTCAAGGCTCCATGCAACCATCGCGTTGACATAAACCGCGGCATCTCCTGCATGCCTTCAGGATATTGAATCGATCGATAACGCGTACTACGTCGTAATTTAGCTCACGCTTCCTCTCAATCTTGCCTAGTGATCTGGTACTTGGCAAGCGACATCTCCATAGAGGCATGGTGCAACATACAAAAGCGATTCACCTTCTCTTCCATTGAGGTATCCATTCTTTTTTCTACCCCATTTCCAACCACCACATCTCTAGTCAGTCTATCATCGTCCTTCAGCGACCATAGCATTTCATTGTATGGGTCCACCATTGGTAGTCATTGTGAAATATGCACTAGCGCCTCAGACACCAACCAATCTTTGGCCATGCTACCTTCTAGCCGAGCTCGTTGTTACACAAAGCCTTTTGGGGTTTTCATGAAGTGCTCCAAGAAGAACATCCATCGCGTATGGACAAGTCCAGCAATCTCCACTTCATCCACAAGATTCATAAGAAGGTGGATTTGTATCGTGAGCATGCTGGTGGGCAGGTATTTCTCAAAGAGACAGACCGTCTCCACTTCTCCCTGCCTCGCGGATTCAATAGAGGACGTCTTAATCTCCTTCTGTGAGATCCATTGCACCAAAGTCGACAACTTGTAAATGGCCCCACGTATTTTTGGAGTAAGATATTCTGCAATCGCGATTGGTAGTACAAACTGCCACAAATGAGAAGGCATTATGAATAATGGCTATATTCCAAATAGCAAAATGCCCATGCTAATTACAATCCATTTGTAGTACAAACCTGACATATCTTATGCCAATCAAGGGATTTTAGCCCTGATAATTGGTCATCTTTAGAAAATGCGGACTTGAGAGAAAGCATCATACCCGTCGGAGTGCGGATAGACTTGGTTACTTGCTTCACAATGCGCTCTTCTTTAGTGGAAAAAACCTAAGGAGCGCGAGGAAGCTGCACGCGACCATCAACACTACACTGCGACCAAAGCGTCTCCATCTTACCTACCTTCTTCAAATCCATTCATGCCCCTATAGTGTCTCTCTTTCCTATGATGTAGTCCCATAACAAGCTGCCCACATTCTTGAAAATATGCATGGGATCCAACAAGTAAGTGGGTCCAATATGGCAACTCGTAGAAAACTGAGAGAACTGCCGCATTCCATTTGGATGTGATTCCACGTGGACCATTTTCAGCTCATACCAGCTTGCAACGTTCATACGTATTGGAGGTCGTCCAAGGAAACCTTCCCTAAATTCATGATCCTCCCCAAGAAAGCAGCGTGTCCTTGATATACTATCTTCTTCATGGTTCGTGACCTTCGGGAGTCTAACTGTGGCCCGCACAATGGACATGCATGATAACTTGAGGTAACCAGACCTGTTCCAACACCACGACCTAGTGAATACTTGATTGAACAAGATAAAATATAGATATTACCAGCGAGAACGGAGGCCTGCTCACCTGAGCACTCTCCCAGTCCCGAAAAGTCATGCATCGTCCACATGAGAATGGCTCGAATATTGGCTGACCGCCGACCATCGTGCCTGCTCATATCTTGCACAGTGACCCCCTCCTCCCACAAAATCTTAAGCTCATCGACTAATGGACGAAGATACATGTCCATATTTTTTACTTTGTAGCGGCCTCGGACGAGCAAGCTAAGGATGAGATGTCCTTTCTTTGTAGAAAGCCATGGAGGGATGTTGTAGTTGACAAGGACTATAGGCCACACACTGTAAGAAGTTGAGCGCAGATCGAATGGGTTCACGCCATCCATTGCGAGACCGAGCTGAAGATTCCTTGGCTCTCGAGAAAAGCCTGGGAAGGTAGAGTCAATGTGGCTCCATGCACGCGAATCCGCTGATATTCGTTGAACTCCATCCGTGGACCTATTCTGCGCATGCCACGTTGTCAAACTCGCTATGCCGGACGTACGAAACATGTGGTTTATGCGGGGGATGAGAGGAAAGTGTCTGAGAAATTTTTGAGGGATGGTTTGCTCTTGCAAGTCCTGTCGATACCTGTGAGCACCACACTTTGGACATGTCTCCATAGTCTTGTATTCTCCTCGAAATAGACAGCAATCATTGATACATGCATGGATGTTATTGTAGTCCATGCCAAGCTTCCGTAAAACATGTTGTGCATCATCACGAGACTTAGGTATGGTATTTGTAGGTGGTAATATATGATATTTCAATAACCTGAAAAAAATCATAAAACACCTTGAAAAAACACAAATGTTTGTAATAATAGTATCGAAAAAAAAAATCAATGAAGCGTATGTACAAGGTACCTGAACGACTCGGTCACACTCGTATCACTCCACCCGTATTTTACTTGCACACTTAAGAGTGCAAGCAGTGTCTTCAGCCGAGATTCTCGGCACCCATCATATAATGGTATGGATGCTTCCTCTCTAAGCGAATTAGAAGTCTCGACATCAATGGGAATCAATGCATCGATCATTGCCTCCATCTCAGGCTCCAAGATTGTAGGTAGGTCTGGAAGGTTGCTTGTCTCCTCTGGCATTGACTGTATAGATTGGCCTTGCGAGTGGTGGATTGGCTCCTGCACTCCATTCATCGCACGCCCACATACTCTTCTAATTGGCCGCAAAGGGTGCAATCCCCCTTGGGATGAGAAATCGCCTCCTTGGATAGAAAATTTGCCAGCAAGACCCAATCTTATTGCATATGGTATTCAATTATCTTGCGAGTACAATGCATGATTGATATTGACTTCAAATTACCGTTTGCTGAAAATCCACAATCGCATGATCAATGATCTCAGATTGAAACTTGTCAAATCGTCGTACGTGTTCTATAGACAATCGACGTTTTCATCTAATTTTCAACTTGCATTGAGAGCAAGGACATGGGATATGCTGATTAAGATACGCCTCGCGATCTTGAACAACAGGACCTTCTTCATTTTCCATCTTGTCTACATTACAACAAACAATTTAATGACTTGTAATACAATTTGGGAAAACCCTTCACTCATTGTTTATTGGAGGTCACTTATGCTTCTCGAGATGTCTATTTGATGTGAGATCACTTGGGATGCTATGTCAATGTCTTGGCATGCTATTGGACTAATTTGAGCACTCATTTACTCAATTTTATAGAGGTTTTCACTTCTGTAATAAGTAGGGTTGAATGATATTTTGTCAGTGCTTGTTGATGCTTATTGATTACTTTGCATGCTACACTAATGTATATGGTTGATGCCATATACTTGGCCATGCTTCTAGAATGCACTTGGATTGAGATTGAAGCTTAGTCTCATTGAGTTTGACTATCACTTCTCACATCAAGCATTAATTTAAGACACTTCATGCCTCTTATCATTGGATGATACATGAGCCATTTGTTAGATATATTATAGTGAGACAATAGGACTAATTGTGACATGTACATGCTCTCTTGATACTCATTGGATGTAGTACCCCTATCGTAGGATGGTTTGATGTTTTCTCTTGGATCTAGTACTTATATCTGTCATAGTGTTGTCAGTGGTATTTATATGCTTCTAGGTTATGCTTCTAGGACGACCTCTCTTCCTACTAGCTTTCACTCAAAAGGTCCCTCCATTTAAATGCTTCTAACACTCTCCAATGAGTTGCATTTAGATGAGCTACATTGTGAGTTCATGTCGTAATGCATTTAGATGAGTTACATTGTGAGTTGTATTTAGATGTCGTAAGCAAAAAAATTTCACTAATTTCTTTCCTAATACAATTGATAAACATTAGACATAACTAATCCTCCATAGCAATCATTAGACATAACAGTAGACATAACTAATTTCTTTCCTAATGCAATTGATAAACGTTGGACATAACTAATCCTCCATAGCAATCATCAATCAATGCAATTCAAATCTCTACTACAAATGATTAGAGAGTTTTTAAATAAAAAATTGAGTTGTTGATTTCTATCTACTCTAATATACTCAACCAATCAAATCATCATCTCAAATCAATTCAGCCTCACAATCCAAGCATGGCTCCCTCAATTGGTTACGCCACTCCATTTTGCAATCCATCCATTCCTCAAGTACTCCAACAAAGAGAGGAAGCATAGAAAAGAAAGAGGGATATCCCAACCTCATCTCAACTCCACCTCTCACCCTCCAAATTGTAGAAGAAGAAGGGGAAGAAGAGAAGAATGCAAGATAGGAGAGAAGCTTCACTCTTCTAGTTCCTCACTTAATTCCTCTCTCACTCACCCTTACCCTCGCCCTCAATGTGAAGCATAAGAAGATAGGATACAAGGAGAGAGAAGAGAGCTCTCAAGTTTGCACACACAAGAATGATCTATGCATGCATCCTATGTTAATTTGAACACTTCAAAAAAGTGAATAGAGAGTTTTGCCCACAACCTCTTCCATTTCCTCCCTCTCCCTTCCTCACCCTCTCCCTCTCTCCCCCTCCCTCTCCCTCTCCCTCTCTTTCTCTCTCATTTCCTCTCCCTCGCACAATATATCCTAACCCTCTCCACAAGCAAAAGGGAGAGGGAGAGAGAGAATGCACTCTCCCTCCCTCTCCCTCTCCCTCTCCCTCTCCCTCTCTTTCTCTCCCTCTCTCATTTCCTCCCCCTCCCTCTCCCTCTCCCTCTCTTTCTCTTTCTCTTTCTCTTTTTCTCCCTCTCTCTTTCTCTTTCTCTCCCTCCCTCTCCCTCTCCCTCTCTTTCTCTCTCATTTCCTCTCCTAAACAAGCAAAAGAGAAAGTGATTTAAACCCTAAACAAGCAAAAGAAGGAAAGAATAGACTCACCGATGAGATATGGCGACTGTGGGGCAGCTCCTCTTCGCGATGAAGGCTCCTCCTCTCCTTCGCGAACAACGGTGGTGGCGGCGGCGGCAAGCCTTCTTCCTCTCCTTCTCTCACGACGGTCGCTCTCGCTCTCAAAACAGTAGACGCAAAAATGCGAAATAAACCCGCGCTCGGTTTCGGCTTGTTTTTTTTCCCTGTGGAGCGTCGTTATTTGCATCGCTATTTTTTGCATTGCAAATGCGACGCAAATAGTGACGCTGCTACCTGCGTCGCTACTCCCCATCGCTATAGGCTTAAATCCTTGTAGTGATAGTGACTTGAAGGAGGATGTCCTTGCTCCATGTACAATAAGTACATCATCACAAGGATAATATTTGATCCTTTGTGATATGTGCTTCTTAGAGAGCGAGCCCCATGCATAGCAATGAGGCATGCATATTGTGGTTGCTTCTTCCCTAGACTTATAAGTTTTTATTCAAAGTTCATAAAATGAATCATTTTTCCATCCACTAGTCTAATCCATTTTATTCTCCTTTTAACTACTCTAAAACATATTATAACAATCACACTTCAACATATACTTTTTCTATTGATGTTTTCCTAGTTTTTCTTTGATTCACTAGGGTTCTCTTAGGAGTTCTTTTTTCAATCTCTAAACCTCAAATTGAGATATTTTAACTATTTATTTCTTGCTAATTTTTCACACTAAAATTTTTGTAACTTTCTAAATTCTTGGGCCAATGCGAATTTCTAGATTCTCTAGCTAATTTTGGTGGTAATGCTATATTAATCTTACGAGTTTTGAGTGCTCAACTATCTATAACTTAAGATCATGTCTAATCTTTGTGTTACTAATTTTTACCATAGATTTTCTAACAATTGAAATTTATACTCAAGAACTTGGTTCGGCCATCCTTCTTTAGATGTACTATCATCTCCACTTCGAGTTTCATAATTGTCTTAGTTATAGGTTTCTCGTCCTACTAGCTCATTTCCAATATTTTGACATCTATCTAGTGCCATGATATATTGGTCTCAACTCATCATCATGGTCATGACCTTTTTAATTAGAGTGGTCATGACTACCATTACACCTCAAGCATAGGCCACAACCTAGACATCTTCCACTTGAAGTAATTTTATGACCCAATCTTAGTAAATTTCCCCCACTAAAATAAGGTCTATAATATTTTTGTGTGAAGCTATGGTTGTGATATTTGGTGGGTGGGTGGGGGATTGTGGTTAAGATAAGTGAAACTACAAGTAGAGAAAACTAATTACTTATAGGCTTATAAGATAGATAGAAATCTTATCATACAAAAGCTCTAGTTCACCTCTATGGCATCATCAAAAGGTTATTTGTGGAGTTGAAGATGATCATGAGGCCTCAAGAGGGGGGGTACTTAAGGCCTTCCTTGATATGTTTTCTTAGGTCATATGTGCTTTTTCTCATATTTGGAGTGTCCAAAATTGAGGTTTTGTTGATCTCTTACGTGCTCTCAATATTAGATTTCCTTCAAGCTCCCAATGTTAGATTGAGAGACTATAAAATTTTATTCATTACATGATTTAATGCGAACATTTCTTTAAAAGTTTTCAAGTAACTCATCTAGTTGTTTTCCTTCACTTTTTTTAACATCAAAGGGTACCTCCCCTTCACATTAGCTTAGAGAGTGGACAAGAGCTAAACTTCTATGTGTATATCTAGAAAGTCAAATGAAGAGTGATACTTGGTTGTGGTGGGACCCTTCTCCTTGACATTTTTACCAAGGAGGAGGATCAACCAAGTCTAGTTACAAGTTCAAACATATGAACACACCATGTGAAAATACATGCACCCAAAGAGACTTGAATCCACAATCTCACAATTATGTCAACTAATCTTGAGTGCTAAGGAACACATTTGGGACAATTAGTTTTACATTCATGATATAAATGTATTTGAAAATAGGGTAGGAAGTCTTTAGGGGTCCATTATATGTAAAGCCAATTTTTATATTGTGTATGAGTATCCCCCTTAAATGATATCCTTCTATAAAAGACATGTGCAAAATAGGGATTTAAAGCATCACTTTCCTTTAATCCATGTGATATATATTCTAGATGGAAACACATACACTAAACCTCTTGTCCTAAAAAATCCAATGACACTTGTTATAAGTCCAAGTGTTCTTATTCCAAAATTATCTAGTGTACAACAAGAAGTGCATGTTATTGAACTTAAGTATTGGAACCATTCTCGCTAAAATGTGTTTTCTAGCACATTAACCATTGGTATTGAGACATTCAAGTTTGCAAGTTGTACCTTGAATGCAAGTGGACGCGAGATTCGTAACATGATAGTTTCCAACCACTTAGCTAGAAAAGTATGTTTTGTCTATCATCTTAGTGTCCACAAATGATTTAATAAATCATTGTAGTTTAAATTTGTAAATTGCAAATTGAAAGGGACATTCTTGTACAAAGACACCCACCATATTTTAATGTTGATTGCAATTAACAAATGTCCATGCATAAATGCATGTTTGAATTGTATCTGCAAATTGCTACACAAGCGAATCATTTATTCAAGTTCACATGATTACTTCATTTACTATGAACACTACCAATGACCAATATGTCTCATACAAAATCAAATATATCAAGAAATTTCTATGTTAACGGTGTCCATCAAAATATATGATTTTGATTGCTTCTTTTTCAAGTATTTTTGTTAATCTTTTATTGGAATAACAATTTACACTATTGACAATTTTCTTTATCACATTAAGTCTTCAAGTCCTTGTAACTAAAAGCACATTTGAATAAGCTTTTATTCATTTTAAGTATCCAAATCTTTATAATAGTCAAAAGAAAAAGTAAATAAGCAAGCTCATAAGTCATACTACCAAATATTTTGTTGCTATGTTTTCATTTTCTATATTTTTCCATTTTAAGATTGATAAACTATCAAACCCAAGAAATTGTAATAAGTCTCTTTCAAATTTCCCCCTTAAAGATTGATAAATAAACAACTATAGGCATGGCTATAAATGTCATTGTTTTCCTAAGATATGATCTGTGGGTCTAACTTATGGGATTTTAAAAGTATGATCTTCATTATCTATTACAATTGGCATACTTTGTCACAATGTATGCTCCCTTGTGCTAGTTGTAATCTTGTTTCAAATCAAGACTTTTGATATCATAACATGCACAAAAACTTCATGTGGTTTTCCTCGACTAAGAACTTCATTCATGGAGGAAGCATGCTATTATTAAATTCATGATCAATGGGATGCTGAACTATAAGATCCATCCCAAATAAGCATCTTGAGTTCTTTGCAATGACTAAGGTTAGTATGCACCATGTTGCACAAGATAGACCATGTATGCTGTTATAGTCTCGCATGTTCATTAGACCACCCTTTCATTAAGCCAACAAAGGTCCACCAAATATCTACTCCATCATGAAATCTCCTTTAGAATCATAGGGAAGATAATGTGGGAACACTCACATCAGTTCCAATATGATAAAAAAATATGCCACTTTGAGGGTGTTTGGCCTTTCAACAAGCAGAAGAACAAGAAATGCATGTTAGACCATAGCTTATATTCCTTATTTTGTTGATTTAGAAATTGCAATACCCTTAAAAATAAAAAATGCATGCATAGGACTATGACCTCTCAACCAAAGAAAAGATCATGGCATCTAAATGAAGTGATTTTTTTTTGTGTAAGATTAGAAGCTAACCTAAGGATAAAAATGGCATTGTGGTTCCTTAAATAATGTGCAAATATAATTGGAATTGTCTAATGAATTGGTTATTTTCTTACAGTGGTTTTATAGAAATGAATGATTGCACACAATATACATGTTTAAAATGGTGTGTCCTAGAAATGTGAACAATTAGCTATGTCTTATGTACACTTTGTAGTTCACCCTAAAGGAGAAGGGGTTACAAAATGATGCTAATGTTACAATTAAACATTTAAAATAATAATAGATGTTGGATAGTTTATTTTAAGGTAGGTGCTCTACAAGCTTCAAAATCAAATAGTCAAATAGAATATCAAAAGTTCTTTCATTGACATCTCGTGCATACTTAATACTGTCCTACAACTATAGGCCTTTAACATTCTCCAAATAATAAAAATATCCTCTAAATTGTAAAAGGATTTCAAATTACATTCATGAATTTGTAAAGATATGAAACATCATATAGGCACATTATCAATGAGAAAACTATCATGCATGTGATAGCCTATATGGGCATTTTGTCCCCATGACCAACTAGGTTGAAGCTAATATCCCCTTTTTAGTAACAAGTTAAGTGGTGTTAGGAAGAAGGGACTTGATGGTCACATCTTAGTTCATGGTGGATGAAAACTCCATTTGCGGGTAAATCTTATAACATTATTCTTGCAATACTAAAGTGTATACATATGTCTAGAGTCTTCTTCTCTTCTATTAAGACTTTTTGACTTCTAGCTTGCATGCATGGAGATGACATAGTAGAAGTATAGAGTGGGATATAAGCATTCTATGAATATAGAAACCTCATAAATTGACCAATCCCTCTTGAAACAATAGCAAGTCCATCAAGTCCCCTATTGTTGAGCTTGTGTTGGAGGCTATTATCTTTGCTCCAATGTTAGGAGCAAAGGAAACATTGCCCATTCTTGGGAGCTTAAAGACTCATTATTATGTCCAAACACAAAGAACACTGTTATTTCAATCGTTGGGTTTCTCTTGAACTCTCCGCTATAGTGAGCATAGTGTGTGTGAAAACCACTATGACTAGTTAAGGATTAGATAATGAAGTAATGCTTGCAAATGGATTCTATCACAGTGAAGAAAAGAAATTTAAGAAAATGAATTATTTTAGATTCACTTTAAACCCCTTTTTCTTGTTTTTCATCAATATCATTCATTAATCATGTCATTAGATATCTATGAAGTGAAATGTGACTTGTTTTTTATGGTGTCTTGATGCTAGAATCTTCTCTCTACAATGAGCTTAAGCTTCTACTCATGACTAGGTCTAAAAATTAGGGTAAAATAAAGCTATAAACTTCAAATAGTGTGTATGTACTCAATACATTAGCTAGCCTACTTATACCATGCAATTGAATCTTGTATTTTACATTGACATGTATCCTTGTCTCATGAATTGTAAAAATGATATAAACACATAGCTTTAAGTGGATCATCAATTTGATCATTCTTGACTAGATGAAGTCGAAGTTCAAGGTAAGATCCAATCTTGGATGCATGGAGCTAGGTGAATTTTTCCAAATGGCTTTTCTCCTTTTGCAACTCTTTAGGATACTAGAACTTTTAGATCTCATATATTTAACAATTTTATCCTTGAAAGGTAGCTACCATGGATGTTTACCTTAAAGTATTATAAGTGTAGCACCTAAGATGATTAGGAGAGGTTCCTTTAATTTTCCCTAGCAAAAAACTATATACAATTAAAGTGACAAAATAATTTTCATCCTCTAGCTAATAAAATAGTCAAGTATTATTTATTTTAAAAAAATATAATAGTGAAATTTATTTTAAATGCCTCTTAAACATAAAACATACACAAGGTCTCTTATTGGTAGACCTTAAGGGATATCTTTTGGTTTAACAAATTGTAAGAAGGTACTATTTAGATAGAATATGTTGAAGAAAACCAAATAGATTTTATCTATTCTTATATTCAAAATTTGTCAACATGAGGTGGTGATTAGTATAGATTTTAACACCTAGACACTTCAAAATTTCCATACAAACATAATAGTACACTCTAAAAACCAAAAAGGGTGTATTTGTTCTAAATGCAATGCACTCATATTAATCCAAAATTGATACTTGGATTAAAAATGAACAATATCATGATGAGAAATCACTCAACTAGATTAAGGATTAGTGGCATCAAGTTTCAGACCCTCAAAGTACTCTATGTAGTGTGCAATGACCTAAGGATTAGTATTGAGTGAAGCCCATTGCAATACTCTCTATAGGAAAGAACTAGAATTCTTTAGCATCAAAATAAAGACTCTAAAAAGGAAATTTGTTTCAAATGTGACTATCTTTTGTAGGAAGTATGTATAGATTTTTCAAAACATTCCATCCACCAAAATGTCTCGAAACCATAAAAACATTGGTGATTGTCTTTTTGAAATAGCCCCTAGATGTTCCCATAATTTTCACATGTCGAACCCAAGATAATTTACTACATAGAAGGTGCAAATGCATGTGGATGTGGATGAGATGGGCAAATAATTGGAGTTCCATGGATGTTTCCTTTCATCCCATGTGAAGGGAAGAAACTAGTTTGCAAACTTTAAGTTCACATATTATGAGTTTGGGGTCCTCTATCTTATCATTAGTAGGTCAAATATGCTTACTACTTTCTTTTTAATGTGATAAACTAGTGTTGACGTCAAATCCATCTACCATACAAGTAAGCTTGATTCCCATGTCCTACATCATTTATCTCACTTCCTTTAAGGTGATGAATATGAGAGTTAAAATCAAGGGCAAATGAACAAAGAAGACGATATAAGATCTCACAATTTCACAATGATCTAACGCTTGCAAATAGCTCTTTAGTGTTGATTTCATATTGCTCTTTGTTGCTGCTTGTAGATTGATCTTTGTTGCTGACAAAGATTTTAATAAACCTTGGAGGGTCAACCAACCTTAACTTGAAAAAGAAATGAAATTTTTGTATTGTTGCATTGCTAGCCCAATAAAAATTTTAACGAAGCTACCTCAAGCTCCACTAACATCACCTTGAACTAGTAGGGGAAACATATTTTTGCTGCATCGAGCATATTAATAGGGAAACATCAAGCTCACGGTTGGCAACATTGTTTGTCTTAGGAGATGTATTAATCTACCTTCAACATCCATTGACTTCACCCTTCAAACTAGCAAGGGTAGTCTCTCTTGTCACACCATGAGCATACTAATAGGGCAAATGGTCAAGCTCAACTAATAGGGAAGAAAAGTAAAATCCACCCCACCTTTGTACTAAAAAGAGGGAGGATCGCTAATGACCTAGTATTCTAATAGAGCAATGTCAAGCTCAAACTACCTCGTACAACATGAAGAAAGTGAATGACCTAGTATACCATTTGAGCAATGTCAAGCTCAACCTCTCTCTAAAGAGGAATGAAGGCTACTTCACCTTGAGACTAAAGAGCAAAGAGGTGTAAATTAACAAGAGAAATATTGATATCAACCTACCTCTAAAGAGGAAACATGGACAAAACTAACCTCACCTATCTCACCTCAAGACCAAAGAAAAAAGAAAGCTAAACTAATACATTAATAGAACCTAGCTCTAAAGGGGGAATAAAGCTACCTCACCTTGAAACTACAATGGGTCCTAGGACATTGACAAAGCTACATCAAGCTCAGCTTGCCTCTAAAAGAGGAAAGAAAGATATAGAAGATTCACTTAACCTCTCATTGAAATGAGAGCCTTGCGAAAGCTAAACATTATATGAATAGAGCAAAACATTGAGCTCAATCTACATCCTCTAAGGAGGAAAGAAAGCTACAGCAAACCTCCCCTTGGAACTAGAAAGGCCCAAAAGTACTGTAAACCCTTTACTTAAGGAAAGATTTAGAAGTTGTTCACAAAATGACTTTAGTTACACATTCTTTACTTGTGCAAATAGGGTTAAATTTATAGAGTTGGACATATTACATTATGTGTTGTCCAACCATTGAGAATGGATGAATTGATGACAATATTTAGACATTAAGTTTTCTAGGGGAAGATGAAAGCAAGCCAAGTTTAGTAGGAACCTCAATTGGGTAATGTGAACCCAAACAAAAATATGCTAGGAAAACCAACAGTTAAAGATGGAACATCGAAAAGTTTCACAATGGATTTGTGTATTGTAACTTGAAAATGTGGAAACACTCAAACCTTACACGTGCTCCTTACATGGTTAAACCTTATCCAACCGTTTCTTTTGAACCCTCGAATGAAGTCATGCCTAAAACACCTCCTCAAAGCTTGGAAGATAAGAAGGTTTAATTGAAATGACCAATGCATTGGTGCTTTTAAGTTGAAGTAGGACACATCTAATGGCTTTGCACAAGTGCCTATGAAACACACACACACGGTAGAAACATCCTTGAGACAAAAAACCTTTACATAACCCCAAACAATCTCAAAGAACTTGGGTAAAAATATGCTTGAGACCAAAAAACCTTCACATAAACCCAAACAATCTCAAAGAACTTAACCATGCAGGAAAAGAAGCTCTGAGAATCCGGCACTACGGAGACAATTTGTAAGTTCAATTTAAGGATGATAACAAAGGGCCATTTCAATCCCCAAATAATGGGGAGTTTATAACTCAAAAAGATGTTTACAAACTTGATGATATATGGAAGGTGTGTTTAATCAAAACCAAACTGAAAACGTTCAAACTTCAAGGTAACAAATATATAGTTTTCTTTGGGAGTATAATTGTAACGAGCTGATGAACCAAGGATCAAACACATACAGATTCTTCCTTTGCAACTGGTGCTCCTAGCTAGAGGCTGGAAACCGGGGGTGCCGCCGACGAACCTTTGTCAGAGTTCATGCGCTCGCCGATGTGTCTGAGAGCCATCTGGAGCTGAGCAGATGCAAGAAGGTACTGCGCGCGCTGAACTACGTTCAAAACGCTCAATATGTTCTTCAATGTGCTTCGACGTAGCGAGTCGGCTTGGAGAGACAACTGCTCCAGGGTTTTGAGCTTCTCTTTAATGACTGACTGTAGGCCATTGTCGCAAGAATACGCTGACAAGGCCGAAGATCCAGTTCCTTGTTTTCTTCCTTTGTGTTCATCTTCTTCATCTTCATCCTCAGCATCATCATTATCATCCTCATCATCCCTGTCTTGTTCTACAAGCATTCGATCAGCTTGAGCCAAATACAACAACGGCTCGTCAGCTATGCTTTGCTGCAGCACCGCCACATGATCGCTTAGAGACTCTTCTTCCTTGTTCGTCCGCGTCTGCAGGCTGCTGATCTGCGTCAGCTGCGCAGACGTCAAGGATGCCAAGCTCGGGGTGTCGATGCCCTCCAAGAACTCGGCTAGCTCTGCCTCCACCTGCTGGCCTGCGAGGGCATAGACAAGCAGGAACGCCATGGAGGGGCGCCACTCGCCAAGCCAGAGAAAGGCCTTCTCCAAGGGGGATCGCCACGAGGGCGTCATGACCTGCAGGATGTTGTGCTGCGACGCATGATCGATCGCGTCGTAGTAGCACTCATAGTGCTGCTCCACTCTCTTGACCACCACCTCCAGCTCCTCCTCTTTCATGTTGCTGTCCAGGGCCTGCTGGAGCTCTTTAATAAGCTCCTCCTGCCTCCGAGTCCACTCTGCATAGAACTCTTCATAGTTGTTGTGATGGCCTAGGTAGCCGCTGCGATCGTCCTCGTCGTTGTGACCGCCAGCACCCACGCTGTCCATCAACAGAAGATCTAATGATATCACACACTTCTGTGTATCTGATCAGGTACTGAGCAGAATCCTTGCCAATTTGATCACACTGTCATATGACTACAGATCAGTAGCAGCCTCCTATTTGTGGAGAGAGATGTCCACTTGTTTCAATGCATGCAGGATATTTTTCCTATGACCAGGCATGGAGTCTGTTCTTCTCAGGCTAGAGGCATAAGCAGATGGAAATATTAACAAAGCACGTGGCTGCTGCTGATTCCTGTTTTTCTTCTGTATCAGATAAATTGAAGAGCTTGAAGTATAAATGAGGTCTTCTGAAACGAGAAGGCTTTGTGGTCGTGATAGCCTCTAAAGCATGAGCGCAGCCTTATATGGAGAGAGAGAGAGAGAGAGAGAGAGAGAGAGAGAGCAGAGCCGAGCCCAAACTACCAAGTTAAATCTCTCAAAAGATAGTGGCAATTCTCGGCTACAAAGTAATTCCACAGCCACAGACAGACATACAGAGAGACAGAGAGAGATGGCGAGCGCGCGAGAGAGAGAGAGAGAGAGAGAGAGGAGAGATGGGAATCATGCAAGTATTATATCTTGAAAGGGCAAGTAACCCCAGTTTGGAAAGCAGCAAAAAATCAGGCCTAGATGATGGGAAGAGAGAGAGAGAAAGAGGGAGAAATGAGACGATGGGAAGAAAGAGAGTGTGCTAGTGAATCATGAGCGTAGAACGATGTACGAGACTTGAGGCTTATATAAAATAAGGGAGACTCGGGTGGATTTGCCCCCTCGTAAAGCTTTTGTTGAAACCATTTGCTAGCTTTTGTGCTAGGGGTCCCTATCAAGTCCCAAGAGAGATTACCTTTTGGCCAAATTCCGTGAACCTAATATGATGGAATTATTGTTGTTGCTTCCCACTCCGAGGGATGATCGTGACATGGAAGATGCTCATTGGGAAGCCTCTCGAAAAGAAGAACATGTTAGAATATGAACTAGATATTATCCACATTAGCAATGTTTATTTCAGCTATTTTCATTCTCAATTCCACCAGTGCTTAGAAGGGTTTTGCATGAGGCAAAGTTAGTAGGTCTAGAGAGAACAACATTTATAACTATGACAAAGGAAGAAAAGTTTTAAGACTAGGGCAGAGTTTGTCACATGAAAAAAATGCTAAGTGAAAGCATAGGATATGTGTAAAGTCCTCTTAATTTGTAGTGCCATTCATGAATGTATATATCTCTCTGTAATAAAAACTAGCATTTCATGCATGCTTTACATGCACGGAACGCTAGCGGCCACTTTGCTTCGCTGCCGCCAAACGACATGCGAAGTTTATCACGGCAACTTCACTCAACAATCCATTTCTCATCTTTCTCTCTCCTCTTTTTCCTCTCTATTTCCAAATTTTTATTTACTCTCTCTCCCCCCAAAATTCCTTGTCTTATTCTGTGTGTGTGTGTGTGTGTGTGTGTGTGTATTCTCCCCCCTCTCGCCTCTCTTTTCCTTCTCTCCCTCTCCTCTTTTTTCCTTTTTTTCTTTCTTCTCTCTCTCTCTCTCTCCCTCTCTCTCTCTCTCTCTCTCTCTCTCTCTCTTCATTCTCTTTTTGATTTCTTTCTTCTCTCTCTCTCTCTCCTCTCTTTTCCTTCTCTCTTTCTCCTCTTTTTTTAATTCTCTTTTTAAATTTTATATCTCCTCTCTTTATAATTCTCTCTACATATTCTCTCTCTCTCTCTCTCTCTCTCTCTCTCTCTCTCTCTCTCTTAAAGTATGTATATTTTATTTTTTTTCCTATATATAATTCTCTCTTTATGTTTATATTCTCTCTCTTCTTGTCCTCTCTCTCTCTCTCTCTCTCTCTTTCCCCCCTTCTTCTCCTCTCCTTTCTCCTAATTTTCCTTTGTTGCTTCTCTTTCTCTCTCTTTTAAATTTAATATTTTTCTTATCTCCCTCTCTCTCTTTTAAATTTTATCTTCTCTCTATCTCTCTCTCCAAAAAAAATATTTAAATTTAAAAAATACTTTTCTCTCTTCTCTTTTTCCCCATCTCTCTTCCTCTTTTCCTCTTTCTTTTTCTTATTCTCTCACTCTCTTCCTTCTCTCTCCTAATTTTTCATTTTTTTTCTTCTCTCTTTAATTTTTTTTCTTTTCTCTTTCTTTTAAATTTTATCTTTCCTCTCTCTATAATTCTATCTCTATGTTCAAATTCTCTCTTCTTCTTTTCTCTCTCTCCTTTTCTTCTCTTTGTCCCTCTCTCCCTTTTCTTCTCCCCCATCTCTCCACTTTTTTCCTTTTTTCTTTTCCTCTCTCTTTCTCTTTCAAGTTTTTTTCTGTCACTCTCTTTTCTCTCTATATATCTTTTCTTCTTTCTCTATTTTTTCTCTTTTTTCTCTTTCCCTTTCTCCCCCCCTATTTTCTCTCTCTTTCAATTTATATATTTCCTCTTTGTCTCTCTCTCTAACTCAAAAACTATATTAATAGAAGGTTTAATTTAAAATAGATTATTCTCTTTTCTCTTTTCCCCCTCTCTCTGTCTTTTTTCTCCTCTTCTTCTTCTTCTTTTTATTTTATCCTTATCCTTCTTCTTCTATCTCCCTCTCAAAGTGTGTGAAAAACTGTCCAAAAAACTTTAAATTTAAAAAATCTATTAACAATATTTAATTTAAAAAGTTTAAATTAAAAATTTTAATATAACTCTGTGTGTGTGTGTGTGTGTGTGTGTGTGAAAACCTAGGCCCTACACATGAGAGAGAGGGGGGAAGGGGGAGAATAAAAATGTCTAATTTTAAAAAAGACTATTCTCAAAGTGTGTGAAAAACTATGTTAGAAAAACTTTAAATTTAAAAAAACTTTTAAAGAATTTAATTAAAAGAAAAATTTAACTAAAAGGTTTAATATAAGTGAGAGAGAGAGTGAGTGAGAGTAAGAGTGAGAGAGAGAGAACCTAGGCCTTTTAAATGAGAGAGAGGGGGGAGGAATTTAATTAAAAAGAGGAGGGGGAAAAGAAAAAAAGAGATTATAAGTGAGGAAGAGGAGAGGGGTTTTTAATTAAAAAAAGGGAGGTGAGGCGCATGGGGGGGAGGGGGGGGGGGGGGGGGGAGGGCCTTTAATGAAAAAGGGGAGGGGGAAGTGAAAAGGAGAGATTGCATGTGAGAAAGAGGAGAGGGGAGGGGGCTTTGGTTGAAAAAGGGAGGTTTGGAAAAGAGGGTAGGTTCAGAAAGCCCTTTGCAGGTTCGGGGCACCTACAACAACAATAATATAGTCGTAAGATGTCTAGGTTTAAAAATAGTTAGCAATGTGCTAGTTCCCTTGAAGGTTGCATTTGAGGAGTGTGCCATGTAACCAAAAGCCATGCATTTGTGCAACAAAGCTTCATCCTTAGTTTAGCTCCCAATTCATGAAACACTCATCTCCACAATTTACACAACATATAAAAGTATGCATCCTTGAAAACTTACAACAAGACTAGGCTTAATCTAGCTAGGATAAGGAACTCGTGACCACATTAGAGGAGCCACTAATATCTTGGTACTTAGTAAAAAAAAAATAGTAATGTTGTACTCTCAAAAATGGAAAAATTCAATTATTGTTCACTTCAAAAAAGTGGATGTGATTATTGTTTCGTATTCATTTCTATTGTGTTTCCATTGCCTTTCAACAATGCCCAAGTGGATGACATGGTTGGGTATGATATGCTCAATTTCTTGCATGAATTTAATGACTATAATCATGTGAGTATGGCACATTACACTACTTAAAAGTTATAGCATTTTAACTAAATAGGCATTTTTCTCTCATTAGTGAAAGAGTTATCCAAGGGATGGTATTAATAAGGTTTTTTTTTCTAGAATGATTTAAATAAATGAATTTCAAGCATATGAGTTTGTGTTTACAAAATATGGATAAAGATCAACCTATGGTTAAATCTAATTCTACTATGTGCATTCCTAACCCGATTCCTAATTTCCTTAAGTCTACTATATGATGGTAGGCAATGTACATGGCAATAGATCCAAAAAAACTTGTGGAATTAGAAGTGCCCCAACTCTAACAAATGATATAGAGCAAGTATAATGGTATCATCAACTTTTTTATCATGTGGCTCCCATAGCATTATCCCCCAATTAACTATTAAAGAGGGTGGCAAAGTTAAATGGAGGGGATTGTTTCACAAATAGCTATTGAAATACTATAGTTAATGTACAATTGATCACCCCTATTATGCAAGTTCTAAAAAATAAACCTTTTCGTGACTTTACCAATGCCAACTTATCAACTTTTGTCTCATATGGACCACATAGCATTTCCCCTAAATGAACTATTGAAAGTAGCAAAGTTCATTTGAGGGGAATGTTTCATTTCATGAATTTACCAATACTTTGTATGCAGCAATATGTGAGGCCTTGATATAAATGGAAAATATAAAAGTTGACCTTGTATGTTATCTATTAAGGTGAGGAGAATTATATAACAATTAGGAGAGAAAGACACACTCCATTATATACTTTGAACATGTTTAATCCATTACTTTCTTGGTACAAGTTTATGGTACACATGGATCACCAACCTTTTGTTTGATTTACTAAGCTAGAGAATTTGAAACCTAGGGCCCACTATTTGAAACTTCATGAAACGGGACCACTACCCTCACATATAGCAAAGCATTCTTCAAAAGCCTCATAGTTTTCTAATTTCCAAATGATTAAACTTGTGTTGATGCATGATGCAAATGATATGTCGGTGGATAGTTTCTGCCTTTTATAATGGTTGTGAACTTGTCACTATTTGACCTTTATGTTGAAAGTTTGTCAAGGATCATCCTATTCATTATAGGTAGATTAATCATTCTACTCACATAATCTAATCGTTCATTATTAACTCCTATTTACTGGTCTTCTTATAGCTTTCTCATTAAACGGATTGTGGAGAGTAGACATGTGTCACATGTAGTGATCACTAAGGACTTGAATGTACTCTCTCTCTCTCTCTCTCTCTCTCTCTCTCTCTCTCTCTCTCTCTCTCTCTCTCTCTCTCTCTCTCTCTCTCTCTCTCTCTCTCTCTCTCTCTCTCTCTCTATGAAAGAGATTCCTATCATGCTATCCCCCTTCATTATACCTCAATAGTTAATCACAAAAAATTGAGATCATATAAGAGAGAAAGAGAGATAAGCGTGCATAATGAGAGAAAGGGTAAAATCACCCCCATTCATAAGTGAGAAGCTCCCTCATGCATATATAATGAATTATTTCTTTACTTTTTATGCTCAAAAGTCATGAAAACATGCTTTTGAACCTTTTTCTTTCCTTGCTTGAACAACTTTCTATTGTCTAATAATTCCTAAGGCCTATCCAAATTTTGCTAAGGAATAAACCATATATCTAACCTTCCAAGAATAGTTATCTTGCCCTAAGGCCATAATACAAAGATTACAACAATTATAGATAATCCCAAGCATGAGCACACAAATAAATTTGTGCAATAACAACACCCAAAATACTAATCCCATGCAATAAAGGAATTTTATTAGTAAATACAAAAGTGATTGCACCTACATTAATTTTTCTACTAATAATATGCCCACCATAAACACAAAATGCATTAATTCCCTACATATGCTTCCAACATAATACGACATATACATATACACATACAATGTCACTATTATGTAATGAAATAATAATAATAATGAAAATCCACAAAATGAACAAATAAATCTTACTTTCATAGCAATAAACTAAATATCATCACATTGCATGGGGCTTAAAAGCACACATTTATTCTCATTTGATTTGTGAAAACCAAAAGGCAATATTTGGTACCTCATGCCACAAATTTACGCATCCACTATGAAAATAAGGAACCATGGATTTTTCAAATGCTATGTCATTAGTAAATTTGTGCCTAACCAAAATGTGATTATGAATGGTAATTAAATATTAGATAGTCACAAGTTAGAGTAAGAGATAAATTCTCAATCCATTGGGATTTCTTAACATAACTACTTTTATGCTTAATCAAATATCCATAATACCAAATTATTCTGAATGACAAATTCATGTACTAAGTTTTCAATTTCATGATCCTCAAGCAAAGGAGGATCATCTAGAATTGGTGTCACCATGTAGAATCCCCTTAAAGGGTTTGAATATAATATAAAATGAGTTACGTATTTTCCAATGAGGAGGGATACCTTGTCTAAATGCATTATCATTAGTCTTGTATAAAATGTGAAATGGTTGCCCATAATATCTTGGAGCTAAAATGATCTTTTGATGCCTTGTTTGCTTGAGAGTCTATTGAAGCATATTGAGTTGTTGAGGATGGTCTTAGTATCTTGGGACGTTTTACCCACTCAAATTTTAAAGTTGTAATCAATAGCTTACTAAAATTGCATCGAGAAATCTTTTTAGCCCAAAAATAGAGTACAACTCTATAGTATTCTTGTTGGTGTTGGTATGGTTTGCAATATGCTAAAATATATAATTCTGAGGGGGAAACAAGCCCTTAGAAAAAATCATTAATGATAGGCCTTACATGAACAAGCCTTTGATGGGGGTCGTTAATCTATCTAGCCCTCATTTGCTGTCAAAGTAGGCCATGAGCCAACACGTTGAGATTCTTTCGTGTACATATCCTTTAGGTTAATTCAAGATAATCAACCATGTCAATTAGCTATAAATATTCCTATATAAGCAGCCTCCATCTAGTCATTTCTTCATCAATCACACACTTGCTATCATGTGATTTATCAATAGCATTAGTGGACATATTCTAGTCACCACCAATGGTTATAGATTGCATTCCTAACCTATCCACTAGCCTATCTTGGCATGTACCTCTCTTTGTAGAGGATTTTGGGGCATAGATAGAGATAATGAAGATGTCTTCCTAAGATGCAACCAAACACCCACAATGGAACCTTCATAATCAATTATGAAATTCTTAGGTTTGAGACAAACACTCAACCAACATCAAGGTTGCCCCTCTTCTTTTGCTCTAAGCATTAGTAATCCATTTTTATCCTTTTATCTCAATCTCTGAGGGTCATGAACACTTTTCAACTCATGGATCATGAGCTCATTAGGTTTCATGATTTAAGCATTCTATGACATACTCCTTGCCCGCTTGAAGAGCATAGCCCTCTTACATTGTAGATGATGATTGTTAGTTTTTTGAAGCTCTCTCCATCCTTCTCACCTTTTTGGTTTGGATCCAAACCACCCAAAGACTTGTATAGATTCATGAAACCTTTGTGATCTCCATGCAAAGTTCTCAAGCTAGGTCCTTGTATTCTTGAGCTCAAACTCCTCACTCCTACTTCCTTGCCCACTAATACCACTCATAGTCCTAACTAGACGCATCTCATTGTCCGTGTTATCATGTTGATTATTGTTTTTTCCCTGCCATGTCTTCACCTTTTCTATAGCTTTACCAGTCTACCATTCAGAATTCTCTTTTCTAGGTTCCTTCTGATTTTGCACCTCCTCCCATATTTATTGTTGTCTTTTCCCTACCTTGTCTTCACCTTTTCTCTAGCCTTACAAGCCTAGCATTCAAACTTCTCCTTTCCAAGCTCCTTTTGATTTGCCACCTCCTTCCATCTATGAGGTTCTTCACTTTTCATGGAGGACTTCACTTCCATCAATCCCTTAATATCCTTTTCAACAATCTCAAGGGGTTTGATCTGACCATTCCCTTCTCCATTCTCCTCCTCCATCTTCTCCTTCTTTTGCATGTTCTTCTTAGGGCAAGGCTCATTACGCTTGTCCCACATAATAGATGATCTTCTCCATCCTCTAGGATTTGAGGGCAATGGGGGGACACATAAAGAACCTTTCCAAAGGCTTGAGCAGTTGATCCAGCTTCTCCTTCCAATATTCCAAGCAAGTTGGGGAATGAGACCCACACCATGCACTTTGTGAGTAAGACATCTTGAGGCAAGAAAGTTAGTGACCACAATAGTAGTAGACCAAATTCCTTTTACATATCCAACTGAGCAAGATAGGACCCAATCACATTCTTGCTACAACCCTAATAGAATTGGGTAAAACTCTTTATTGATAAACTTATAGTACATGAGACCGTAGTGAGCTTGAAACGTACGAATGAACCACAACGACATGTTAAATTCTTCATTGAATGGCATCTTGCCCATGAAATAGCAAAGGAAACTAGTAGTAGCAAAATCAAAACACATGGAGCATAAAAACGCCAAAGGTCGAAAAATATTTGGCATGTGGCATCTATGATTAGCAACATCCATAGCCTAATTGATTTTATGCAACACAATGACTATGGTGGGAGCCACAACCTGTAGATCGAGCTTTTTATCATTCGCATGAATGGCATATGACACTACCTCAATGTCAAAGGGTTGTCATTGGTCCTTTGAACTTTGACCTTGGTACTAGTATCCTTGTCTTGCTCCTCACCTAGTGTCTTTCCTTGCATGGAATGCAAAGAGGGCAAAGTGTTCCATAGTTATCCGGATTCCTTGTGGCAAAGAGAGTTCTTGCCAAAGGTCTTTACGGTCTTTTGACAAGATCCACTCTTTAGCATGTTTGGCTTCTCCTAATGGATGGTCAAGCGCCGCCGAATGAAGTAAAATATAGTTTAATTTAAAAAAGACTTTCGTGGTTTTGAGGTGAGCTGTTTTAAGGCATCGGGGTTGCGGGGCGGCAACCGAGCCTCATTAGCTGGCATGGCCTCCTATTCGAACAACCACGATCTTCGGCCCTTGCAGGGAGGCGCATTCACACCGGCAGGGGAGGGAGGCGGCGGCATGCGGCAGAAAGCCATTGACAGGTCGCAAAACCACTGTACGGGAGGCCAAATCCACTCCTTAGCTGACCCACTGTAGGCGAGGCGGCGGCAACAATAGCACAGAGAAATCGGTTGGTGGCCGATCTGATCATTGTTGGTGAAAAATAACCTGCGACTCGCGAGTACGAAAACCACTCTATCTGCTGTTCTATAAGAAGAATAGGTCGTTCTCTTAATAGTAGGTGGTTTTCTATAATAGGAGAGGGTGGTCTTCTACTTTTATCAAGGGAGTTCCCACCTGGTTTTGCTAAGAGGAGGCGTTTTTGGGCCCACAAACACAATGAATCTTGTATTCTCTCGGCATATGAGAGTAGCGTCACAGTGTGCGTAACGATGATGGTGATGAAGCCTTCCTTTGATCATGATGGTCTGCCCGATCACCTCGCACACAAATGCCAACGCTATCGTGCTATCCACTTGCGCTATATCTTATTAACACTTGCCATACATTTTAAAAACACAAGAGAACAAGACACAAATGGAGACGAGAGTATACAACAAGGCTATTAGCACAATCTTTCTCCATGGATGAGTGAGTACCTCTCTCGTGTTTAGTAATTTATTTCTTTGCTCTTGTGTTTTGAAAAAAAGTAAAGAGCATCGTTCTGAGCTTTTTGCTTTACTTCCTTCAACAAGTTTCTTTTGTCTAATAATTCCAAAGGCCTATCTAGTTTTTGGAAAGCCGTAAATCATATTCTAACCTTACAAAAATAATTGTCTTGCCCTAAGGTTGTAATACAAAGGTTACAACAATAAATACAGAATTTGGTGTATGAGTCTATAAATAGATCCGCACAATAACAATACCCAAACTAACAATCCTGTACACAAAAGGTGCCCCATTAGTAAATACAAAAACCATCCCCCCCAAAAAAAAAGGCTAAATGTACCTCATCACTTCACTATTTTCTATAGGTCCTCTAAAGGAATCCCAAACCAATGACTACATGAAACATTCAAATACTTGTAACATGTCGGGAATAGAGTAAAGAAAAAATTGTGGCTTGGGAGATTGATTTAGTAAGTATCCTAAGTTATCAAGTTTACTTTTATAGATGATCAATGAAGCTCAATGTATGCAATTTATATTTGAAACTTTGTATGCAATCACTAGATGGCTAGTACTAGAATTCTAGGAGAATGTCATGACCATCATAGGAAAGAAAATCTTTACTTTCCCATCCATACATACATACATATACATATATATGTATATATCTATATATATATGTATATATATATACATATGTACATATACATACATATATATATAGATATATGTATATATCTATATATATATGTATATATGCTTCCAGCTCCAGGAGGTTGTCAATGAATCCAATCAGCTCTGGCAACTTCCACTCCTCTATCTTGTTGCTTCCCGTGTCTTCGTGTCTTCTCCAGGTACTACTAGTAGGGCACTCAGGTACCTGTCTAAGTCTTGGGATCTTCTCCTACTAGTGGGTTCCTTAATTTTATTAGATATCCTGGTGTGTTCCTTGTTATTCGAAAGCAGCTGCAATCCTTGCTCACACGTTGTGCTTAGTGCTTTCATGGTGCTTGGTGCGAAAACAGGATTTTCTCTTTTCTTACTGTGCAGATATATGTATGTGTGTGTATATATATATACACACATACATATATATATATATATATATGTATGTATATATATATATATATACATATATATATATACATATGTATGTGTGTGTATATATATATATATATATATATAGAGAGAGAGAGAGAGAGAGAGAGAGAGAGACCGACCATGGGCTACATGTAGGAGTTAGCAATGTGTAAGTTAAGTATAAGCATACAATGTAGGATAAGTGTAGGCTAGAATATACTAAACTAGGCCTAACTTACAAACCATAAGATGTACTTCATCATCAAGTATCTACCAATCATCAACTACTTACCACATCATCTCTAGTCGACACTTAGCCAAGCGCAAGGGTAAGCTTGGCCAAGCTTTCCTAAGCCTATGTGAAATATAGATGCAAGCTAAGGATAGGCCATGCTATCCCCAATGATGCTAGGATTGGGTATAGTCATCTATACTAAGCATGGGTAAGGAATGCCATATTAGTATAAGCTTCCATTAGGGAAATTTTGAGGTTTAAAACTAGCATTCTAAGGGAGGTTGACCAAAATATTTCCCTTAAAAATGGGGGTAGGTTTAAATTTTTGAAAATGAACTTCAAACTTCTCAAAGATTACAATTTTTGAACCTTCTCTTCAAGATCATTCCATTGATATATGGGTTGTTAGGATTTAAAAGCGGGACAATGAAGTTATATAAAATATATCTTTTGCCTAAAGCATCATACTAGAGAATTTGAAATTTTCCCAAGTCCTAATTTCAAATAAGTGATAAATATTTGACCATGTGGCTAAATCTTGATCCATGTTTAAATGTGGGGTTTGGGAAGGTTGGTTAGATAGTATTTAGGGTAGACTCCACCTTTAAGTAAGACAAAAATATTTGACCATGTGGTCAAAAAATAAAGGTATTGGAAGTTCCCAATGTTCATGGAAATTTCCAAATTCTCTAATATAGTGTTCTAAGCTTTCCTATGATATCTGGATTGTTAGGATTTGGAAGTGGGATAAACAAGTTATACCAAAGATTCCTTTTTGCCTAGGGAATATTAGACAAAAAGGAATCTTAATATTTCCTAGGCAAAAATAAATATTTAGTAGAGTTTAAATGTCACACTTCCAAACCCTAACAAACCATATGTCACTCGAAAACTCTTGTAGAGTAGGGTATAATACTCCTTGGGTAAAAAGAAAGCTTTAGAATAACTTTATTATCCCACTTCCAAACCCTAATAGCACATATATCAAAGAAACACTCTTGAAGGTTAGGTTTTAGAAATGCAATCTCTAACACCTTTGGAGTTCTCTTAAGCCAAGTACATGCATAGGGGCTAACTATAGGTTAGGCCATACTAACCCACTAGGATTAACTACACTTGTCTATGCTGAGTGTGGGTAAGGAAAGCCATGTCTTGGGAGAATTCACCACATGTAAACCCTCTATATTATGTATACTCAAGGCTATTTTTAAATACCTTTACTTGTGAATCTTCCCTAAGTAAAGCACACCCCTTTTGTATTCAACCTATGAATAACTCCTTTATACAATACCCTTCTATATGGAAAAAAAAAGAAAAAATGATATTTAAAAAATCTATTTCTTTTAAATCCACTTAATATATTTACATATTTATAAGTGATCTACTAAAGCCATATTAGGCTAGTCCTCACCAAGATTTGGCTAAGCATGGTTATATGTTAAGTATAGGTTAGGCTATGCCAAGCCACTAGAATTGGTTACACTTCCCTATGCTATGTCTAGGCAAGGAAAGCCATGTTAGGTTAGGCCTCACTAACCTTAGGCTAAATTAACTATAGATCACACCATACCAAGCCAATAAGGCTAGCTACATATGGGAAAGGAAAGCCATGTTAGGCTCGGCCTCAATAAGCTTAAGCTATGTAAGAATAAGCTAAGTACATGTATATGCTAACTATAGATGAGGTTATGCCACTAGGATTGGCTATATGTGCATGTGCCAAGTATACATAAGAAAAACCATGTTGGGCTATGATTCATTTAGCTTAGGCTAAGCATAGACATAGGCTAACTACAAGTCACACTCTGCCAAGACACTAGGATTGGCTAGGCTTGCCTATGGTGAGTGTGGGCCAAGCCCTACTAGGCTTGGTTACACTTGGGGTAATCTATACTAGGCTTCACTAAGCTTACGTTGTTGGAGCGTTTGGGGTCAAAAGTCTACCACAGGGTAAGAAATACACTACAAGGATTTAAACCTATAGCGATGGCGGGTAGCGATGCAGATAGCGGCGTCGCTATTTGCGACGCAAATAGTGACACCCCACAGGGAAAAAAAACAGGCCGAAACTGAGCGCGGGTTCATTTCGTGCATTTTCGTCGATCATTTTGAGAGGGAGAGCGACCTCGCGAGAGAGGGAGAGGAAGAAGGCTTACCGCCGCCGCCGCCGCCGTTGTTCGCGAAGGAGAGGAGGAGCCTTCATCACAAAGAGGAGCTGCCAAACCCTCGCCATATCTCATCGGTGAGTCCATTCTCTCCTTCTTTTGCTTGTTTAGGGTTTAATTCTCTTTCTCTTTTGCTTGTTTAGGAGAGGAAATGAGAGAGAAAGAGAGGGAGAGGGAGAGGGAGAGGGAGAGGGAGGGAGAGAAAGAGAAAGAGAGAGGGAGAGAAAGAGAAAGAGAGGGAGAGGGAGGGGGAGGAAATGAGAGAGAGAGAGAAAGAGAGGGAGAGGGAGAGGGAGAGGAAGGAAATGAGAGAGGGAGAGGGAGGGAGAGTGCATTCTCTCTCTCCCTCTCCCTTTTGCTTTTATAATTTGTGTATATATATTGAGAGAGGGAGAGGAAATGAGAGAGAAAGAGAGGGAGAGGGAGAGGGAGGGGGAGGGAGAGGGAGGAAATGGAAGAGGGAGGGGGATGAAATGAGAGAACAAGAGAGAGTGAGAGAAAGAGAAAGATAAAGAGAAAGAGAGGGAGAGAAAGAGAAAGAGAGGGAGAGGGAGAGGGATGGGGAGGAAATGAGAGAGGGAGAGGGAGGGAGAGTGCATTCTCTCTCTCCCTCTCCCTCTTGCTTTTATAATTTGTGTATATATATTGAGAGAGGGAGCGGAAATGAGAGAGAAAGAGAGGGAGAGGGAGGAAATGGGGGAGGGAGGGAGAGGGTGAGGAAGGGAGAGTGAGAGGGAGGAAATGGAAGAGGGAGGGGGATGAAATGAGAGAACGAGAGAGAGGGAGAGTGTATTCTCTCTCTTATTTATTTAACTTTTGTATAATTTGTATATAATGTGAGAGGGAGAAGAAATGAGGGAGAGGGAGAGGGAGAAAGAGAGTGAAATTAAAGAGAGGGAGAGGGAGGAAATGGGAGAGGGAGGGGGAGGAAATGAGAGAGAAAGAGAGGAAGAGAGAGAGGGAATGAGAGAGGGAGAGAGGGAATGAGAGAGGGAGAGTGTATTCTCTGTCTTTTTTATTTATTTTTTGTATAATTTGTATATAATGAGAGAGGGAAAAGAAATGAGGGAGACGGAGACGGAGAGGGAGAAAGAGAGGGAAATTAAAGAGAGGGAGAGAGAGGGGGAGGAAGAGAGAGAAAATGAGAGAGGGAAAGGGAGAGGGAGAGGGAATGAGAGAGGGAGAGGAGAGATAAAAAAAGAGAGAATGAGAGGAGAGAGAAAAAGAGATAAGATGTTAAACATAATAGGCAAATAGAGCAAGAGAGGGTATGGGTGAGGGTGAGGGCGAGGGAGGGAGAGGAAATGAGAGAGGAAGAGGAAGAGAGAAAAAAATGAGAGAGGGAGAGGAGAGAGAAAAAGAGAAAAAGTTATTAAAAATAATAGAGAAAGAGAAAAAGAGAGGGTTAGGGTGAAGAAGGGAAGGAAATGAGAGAGGGAGAGAAAGAGAGAAAGGTAAATGAGAGAGGGAGAGGAGAGAGAAGAAAAAATGAGAGAGAGAGGAGATAGAAAAAGAGAGAAAAATCACTAAACCTAATAGGGAAAGAGAGATAGAAAGAGAGGGTGCTGGCGAGAGAGGGAGAGGAAATGAGAGAGGGAGAGGAAGAGAGAAAATGAAATGTAAGAGGGAGAGGAAGAGAGAAAACGAAATGAGAGAGGGAGAGGAGAGAGAAAAAAATGAGAGAGAGAGAGAGAGGAGAGAGAAAAACCATTAAACCTAATAGGGAAAGAGAGAAAGAGAGGGTGAGGGCGAGGGAGGGAGAGGAAATGAGAGAGGGAGAGGAGAGAAAAAGGAATGAGAGAGAGAGGAGAGAGAAAATGGAATGAGAGGGCAAGGGAGGGAGAGGAATGAGAGAGAGAGGAGAGAGAAAAAGAGAGAGGGAGGGAGAGGAATGAGAGGAAGAGTAGAGAGAGAAAAGAAAATGAGAGAGAGAGGAGAGAGAAAAAGAGAAAAATCATTATACCTAATAGGGAAAGAGAGAAAGAGAGGGTGAGGGCAAGGGAGGGAGAGGAAATGAGAGAGGGAGAGGAGAGAGAAAAAGGGAATGAGAGAGAGAGGAGAGAGAAAAAGGAATGAGAGAGGGCAAGGGAGGGAGGAATGAGAGGGAGAGGAGAGAGAAAAAGGAATGAGAGAGGGCAAGCGAGGGAGAGGAATGAGAGAGAGAGGAGAGAGAAAAGAGAGAGGGAGGGAGAGGAATGAGAGGGAGAGGAATGAGAGGGAGAGGAGAGAAAAGGAAATGAGAGAGAGAGGAGAGAGAAAAATAGAAATATCATTAAACCTAATAGGGAAAGAGAGAAAGAGATGGTGAGGGCGAGGGAGGGAGAGAAAATGAGAGAGGGAGAGGAGAGAGAAAAAGAAAATGAGAGAGAGAGAGAGGAGAGAGAAAAAGGAATGAGAGAGAGAGAGGAGAGAGAAAAGAAAATGAGAGAGAGAGAGAGAGGAGAGATAAAAAGAGAAATATCATTAAACCTAATAGGGAAAGAGAGAAAGAGAGGGTGAGGGCGAGGGAGGGAGAGCAAATGAGAGAGGGAGAGGAAGAGAGAAAACGAAATATTATGTGCTAGGTACTGAGTACTAGGTACTAAATACTAGTGTTCTATGATACTATATGCTAGGTCATAGAAAAAGAGAGAGATGGAAGGAGAGGATAACAATCTAAGAAAAGAAAAGAATGATAACAAAAACAAATTGTTTGTTGTAACGTAGACAAAATGGAAAAGGAAGAAGGTCCTGTTGTTCAAGATCGCGAGACATATCTTAATCAGCGTGTCCCATGTCCTTGCTCTCAATGCAAGTTGGCAATTAGACGAAAATGCCGATTGTCTATAGAACATGTATGACAATTTGGCAAGTTTCAATCTGAGATCATTGATAAGGTGATTGCGGATTTTCAGAAAAAGGTTTTTTGAAGTTAATATCAATCATGTATTGTACTCGCAAGCTAATTGAATACCATATACAATAAGATTGGGTCTTGTTGGCAAATTTTCTATCTAGGGAGGTGATGTCTCGTTCCAAGGGGGAGTGCACCCTTTGCGGCCAATTAGAAGAGTACGTGGGCATGCGATGGATGGAGTGCAAGAGCTAATCCACCACTCGCAAGGCCAATCTATACCGTCAATACCAGAGGAGATAGGCAACCCAGACCTACCTACAATCTTGGAGCCTGAGATGGAGGCAATGATCGATGCATTGATTCCCATGGATGTCGAGACTTCTGATCCGCTTAGAGAGGAAGCATCCATACCATTATATGATGGGTGCTAAGTATCTCGGTTGAAGGCACTGCTTGCACTCTTAAGTGTGCAAGTAAAATATAGCTGGAGCGATACGAGTGTGACAGAGTTGTTCAGGTACCTTGTACATACGCTTCATTGATTTTTTTTTCGGCACTGTTATTACAAACATTTATGCTTTTTCAAGGTGTTTAATGATTTTTTTCAGGTTATTAAAATATCATGTATTATCACCTGCAAATACCATGCCTGAGTCTTGTGATGATACACGACATGTTTTACGAAAGCTTGGCATGGACTACAATAACATCCATGCATGTATCAACGATTGCATACTGTTTCGAGGAGAATACGAGACTATGAAGACATGTCCAAAGTGTGGTGCTCACAGGTATTGATAGGACTTGCAAGGGCAAACCATCCCTCAAAAAGTTCTCAGACACTTTCCGCTTATCCCTCGCATAAACCACATGTTTTGTACGTCCGGCATGGCGAGCTTGACAACGTGGCATGCGCAGAATAGGTCCACGGATGGAGTTCAATGAATATCAGCGGATTCGTACGCATGGAGCCACATTGACTCTACCTTCCTAGGCTTTGCCCGAGAGCCAAGGAATCTTCGGCTCGGTCTTGCAATGGATGGCGTGAACCCATTCGGTTTGCGCTCAACTTCTTACAGTGTGTGGCCTATAGTCCTTGTCAACTACAATATCTCTCCATGGCTTTCTACGAAGAAAGGACATCTCATCCTTAGCTTGCTCGTCCCAGGCCTCTACAAAGTAAAAGATATAGACGTGTATCTTCATCCATTAGTCGATGAGCTTAAGATTTTGTGGGAGGAGAGGGTCATGTGCACGATATGAGCAGGCACGATGGTCAACGGTCAGCCAATATTCGAGCCATTCTCATGTGGATGATGCATGACTTTCCGGGATTGGGAGAGTGCTCAGGTGAGCATGCCTCCGTTCTCACTGGTAATATCTATATTTTATCTCGTTCAATCAAGTATTCACTAGGTCGTAGTGTTGGAACAGGTCTGGTTACCTCAGATTATCATGCATGTCCATTGTGCGGGTCACAGTTAGACTCCCAAAGGTCATGAACCATGAAGAAGATGGTATATCAAGGACATGCTACTTTCTTGCCGGAGGATCATGAACTCAGGGAAGGTTTTCTTGAACGACCTCCAACACGTATGAACGTCGCAAGCTGGTACGAGCTGAAAATGGTCCACACGGAATCACATCCAAATGGAATGCGACGGTTCTCAGTTTTCTACGAGTTGCCATATTGGATCCACTTACAGGTCAACCACTTGTTGGATCCCATGAATATTTTCAAGAATGTGGGCAGTTTATTATGGGACCACATCACAGGAAAGAGAGACACTATAGGGGCACGAATGGATTTGAAGGAGGTAGGTAAGATGGAGGCGCTTTGGCCGCAGTCGAGTGTTGATGGTCGCGTGCAGCTTCCTCTCGCTCCTTGGGTTTTGTCCACTAAAGAAGAGCGCATTGTGAAGCAAGTAATCAAGTCTATCCGCACTCCGACGGGTATGATGCGTTCTCTCAGGTCCGCATTTTCTAAAGACAACCAATTATTAGGGCTAAAATCCCATGATTGACATAAGATATGTCAGGTTTGTACTACGAATGGATTGTAATTAGCAGTAGCCATTCTTCATAATGCTTTCTCATTTGTGGCAGTTTGTACTACCGATCGCGATCGCAGGATGTCTTACTCTAGAAATATGCGGGGCTATTTACAGGTTGTCGACTTTGGTGCAATGGATCTCACAGAAGGAGATTAAGACGTCCTCTATTGAATCCGCGAGGCGAGGAGCAGTGGGAGACGGTCTGTCTCTTTGAGAAATACATGCCCACCAGCATGCTCACGATACAAATCCACATTCTTGTGCATCTTGTGGATGAAGTGGAGATTGCTGGACCTGTCCATACGCGATGGATGTTCTTCTTGGAGCGCTTCATGAAAACCCTGAAAGGCTTTGTGCGACAATGAGCTCGGCCAGAAGGTAGCATGGCCAAAGGTTGGTTGGTGTTTGAGGCGCTAGTGCATATTTCACAATGGTTACCAACAGTGGAACCAGACAATGAAATGGTATGGTCTCGCTGAAGGACGATGATAGACTGACTGGAGATGTGGTGGTTGGAAATGGGGTAGAAAAAAGAATGGATGCCTCAATGGAAGAGAAGGTGAATCGCTTTTGTATGTTGCACCATGCCTCTATGGAGACGTGGCTCGCCAAGTACCAGATCGCTAGGCAAGATCGAGAGGAAGCGTGAGCTGAATTCCGACGTAGTACGCATCATCGACCGATTCGATATCCCCGAAGGCATAGAGCAGATGCTGCGGTTTATGTCAACGTGATGGTTGCATGGAGCTTTGACCGCAGTGTCTCGCGAAGGGACAAAGGTCTCAATGGAGGAGTGGGAATTCTTGATTGGATGTAGTCCAAAGGTGATAAGGGGTTTAGAATCTGTCGTATCTAAATTTTATATAAGACATCTAATTTGAGTGTTTCAATGTACAGTACAAAATATATAGTGCAGTGTGGTCGCGCGGATGGCATTTTTACGTGGAGCGTATTGACAAAATGCGCTCCACAATGGATTGTGGTATCATGGCAAGGTTCGAGCAAGAGAGCCGGCGACGAGCAACGGATTCAAACACGGTTGTGGATGAGATGGAGTATTTTGGAAACTTGCAAAGTATTGTTACGGTGGATTACCGTCGCTTCTCCATGATACTATTCAATGTGCACTGGTTCAAAATGGTACTTGGAGGAGCTGAAGCAACAGTTCGACGAGGTCCATCTGGATTTCTCGAAATAGATTCCGAAAAAAAATGGACAGATTTGCGCGACACCTTTGTGTTGCCGGCCCATTGTGAACAGGTGCATAGACTCATTTGCTTGTTAATTGTATTACGACATGGTTTATGTCACAATGGTTTGAACTCGCTTGTACGTGTTTGTGAACAGGTAATCTTCTATCCAAACCCCCGACAACCTTGATGGTGGTATGTTATACCTTCAACTCCTTGAAGTGTGAGAGTATATGATCAAAGCGATGTTCCGAGCATAGATGAAGATAATATGCAAATAGAGGGGTCGATATTGCAAGGCGTGGAGGCGATCGAAAGCTTGGAGGCAACACCTGACAATGATGAAAATACAGGAGTCCAAGAATTCTTTGAGAACAAGACGGACTCGTTCTTTTGTGGTGATATGTCTATCGACCTTCCAGTGTATGCGGAGTTGTGTCAGGAGATTAACATGGGACCATAGGATACTTCATACTTGGAGTATCCACTTACTCAATTTGTTGACCAATTGCTTATAAGAGTACATGATCGATGCATTTTAAGTGAGATTTTTTAAAAATGATTTATATTACTATGCTTTGTATGATTTAAATTGATTATT
The DNA here is from genome assembly GCF_053477565.2 of Lygodium microphyllum. Taxonomy (NCBI): domain Eukaryota; kingdom Viridiplantae; phylum Streptophyta; class Polypodiopsida; order Schizaeales; family Lygodiaceae; genus Lygodium; species Lygodium microphyllum. Next base: position 109,276,981 of record NC_141156.1, on the reverse strand, counting down.
CTAACATCATTTTTTATTTGTGCAGGTGACATTTTCAGGATGAGTCGAGGGATAAGCGATGAGGAGTTATAGGACATCTTCACACGCATGTCTCCAGACCAGATCACGAGATTCAGAGAGATGGCAGACCAGGAGCTGTCTCGGTCTTCATTAGTGCGCTTTGCTACATCTGCTTCAGCGCGATCAAATGCTTCGGCTTCGAGCAGATAAGCTTGACGCTTACGACTTGGGCTAGAGGGAGGGAGTGCATCGGGATCAGGGGGATGCTGCAGAGATACAGAGGTAGTGAGCCCGCGGTCGACACGGGATACAAGTGCGACTCCTCGCTCTCGTAGCCCTTCCAGGGAGCGTGCCTCGGGCTCAGGTGGATGTTGTGGAGACACGGACGCGGTGTCTCCATCTCGTCGTTCAGTTGGAGCTGCGTCACCTCTAGGATTTGTCACACCTGTGGGGACGTCTACTTCAGTTACTCTAGCTTCTACGCAGCCGTCAGCAGGGTGGTACCCTTGTGGGTGCCACTCCAAGAGATATTATCCCCATCGGTACACCGGATGCACAGGGGTCTTCTGGATATGCCAAGGAGCGTGGATGCAAATGGGAGAGGACCCATCTTAGGCAGACTCTAGGGGGTTATGGATATCTAGTCGATAGTAGGTCAGGAGCCATCATCATGAATGATGAGGAGAGGAGGGTGATGGCTCGCATGAGAGAGTTGTGCCAACAAGTTTTTCGGTACAACGTCTTGGATCATTGGAAGAACATACCGGAGGGGAGCAAGGACTACATAGTAGCATCCTTGCATGAGGAGTTTCCGATTCTAGCCGCAGTAGATAGATTCTCTATGGGCTGGATGATGGATTGCATGCATGCATACATGTCACATAGACGATCCGACGCATGTAAGGAGAGTGCGGCTGCAAAGCTCGAGTGGTTAGATGTAGACCTTGGATCCCTGGAGCTCACACACCTTTATTTTTTGAGAATGAGGATTTGTAGCTCGCCCTTGGATCCTTGGAGCTCACATACCTTTATTTTTGAGTCGCCTGATCTATGTAGACATTTTCTATATATTAGTGATATCCTGTCATGATTGTACCAATCACTTTTTATGCGATCATGTATTTATTTCATGTATCAGTTTTATGATTTTAGTATACATTGTTTTTGTTTACAAGCGCATTGTACACAGTAGTGCAGAAACTATTTTGTATGGCTCTCATAAAGCACACAGATCCACAAAATTTTCTTTTCCCTTTTACCGTCGCTATTAGCGTCACAAATTTTACTGCTCGCGTCGTTATGTACGTCGCAAACTGTCGCTATCAGCGTCAGTATTGGCGTCGGTATCAGCGTTGGCATCGCCAATAATGACGCTTTTTGTGACGACGGGGGCAAATTTTGTTATTTGCATTTTCGTCACTTTAAACGTCGGTATAAGGCCTATATCTTGTAGTGATAGCAGGGTGAAGGGAGATTCAAGGAGAGGAGTAGACAGAAGAGAAGGGGCTCAAAAAAATAGAAGATGTAGAAGAATACTCATAAAGACGAAGGCTATCAGTTTATTTCTGCATTATGAGAATATAAAACTCTTGTAAACAAAAATGTGCATAAAATAATATATTTCTCTATGCTACTCAAACCGCCAATCTGATACTTCCATTGGCTCTGAAAGGGGGGTAAAATAGCAGGACACCTGCCCAAAATTTTGCCAAATCACTCCTTTATCTCCCACTTTGGAGTGTTGTTTACTGCCTAAAAACAGTAATCACGCAGCGTGCAATTTTGCCAATTCTTCTTTTTACATAAAATCCTCTCAAAATGGCTAAAAGCTACCTACTTTCTTTTACAATGTCATTCTAGAAGTTGTCTACAGTTCTTGAATTTTTACAAGAGATAATATCTAAAATATAAAAAATTGGTTAAACTTGTCCAAAAATCTAATATTTTTGAACCATCCACACTACAGACACTAACATTAATGACTAAAATGGCATTGGCTCTCCAAATCAATAAGAAAGCTGCACTCGAGTTTTTCACACTGTGTGCATGTAGTGGCACGCCATCCACCCCCTCCTAAACTGCACATCCTATGGCATGTGCCAAAGTCTTACAAATCTGCAGTGTTAGAAGAAGTATCTTCTACCATGTCAATGTATTCATCTTCTATCTCTTCTTCTTTCTCCATATTCTCATGTTCATGCTCTGTATCCAACTCCTTCCACTCATATGCCAAAGACTCCCTACGTTTAAAGAGCTTGATATATTTTCCAGCCTGAAATTCTTAGAGCTGTCCCATCCATTTCATTTAATGCATATGTAGCATTATAAAAAAAAAACCTTACCACGTATGGATGAAAACACCGCTTTGCCATCTTCCGACTAGCACTATGCTGATTTTCCAAGCTGTTGTCATAAACAAGCACCTAGTCTCCTTCCTGTATAGCTTGTGGTCAAAGTTTGTGTTGCTTGTCAAACCTCTTCTTGTTCTTGATCCTTGCAGTCTTCATCTTTTTCATGGCTATCTCAATGTCTTCAAGCCTTCTTTCTAACTACCTAATGTGTAGGGTCAACAACTCTTCTATATTCAAACCCTCTTCCCATGGTAGAACACTTCAAGTAGAAATAGTCTCCTCAATAGGCATGATTGGTTATTGTCCATATATTATTTCAGTGGGCATGATTGGTTGTTGTCCAAGTAATTGCACTATGAGTAGTCCTATCAGCCCACAAATCAAAGGGTAATATTCTTGGCCACTCTTTCATCTTACCCTTGCATGACTTTGCTAATGCCTTAGTGATAGGTTGATGACATCTTTCAATAGTCTCCTCAATAGGCATGATTGGTTGTTGTCCAAGTAATTGCACTATGAGTTGTCCTATCAGCCTACAAAGCAAAGGGTAATATTCTTGGCCACTCTTTCATCTTGCCCTTGCATGACTTTGCTAATGCCTTAATGATAGGTTGATGACATCTTTCAATAGTCTCCTCAATAGGCATGATTGGTTGTTGTCCAAGTAATTGCACTATGAGTGGTCCTATTAGCCCACAAAGCAAAGGGTAATATTCTTGGCCACTCTTTCATCTTGCCCTTACATGACTTTGTTAATGCCATCTTGCCCTTGCATGAATTTTCTAATGCCTTAATGATAGGTTTATTACATCTTTCAATAGTCTCCTCAATAGGCATGATTGGTTGTTGTCCAAGTAATTGCACTACGAGTGGTCCTATCAGCCCCACAAAGCAAAGGGTAATATTCTTGGTCACTCTTTCATCTTGCCCTTTCATGAATTTACTAATTGCTTAATGATAGGTTGATAGCATCTTTCACTTTTGCCATTTGCTTCAAAATTATAGGCTGAAGTGAAAGCCATCTTGATACCCAATCGTGAAAAGAAGTCACAAGACTCATCCGCATCCAATTCTCCTCTATCTGCAACTACTTTGCCAACACAACCATACTTGCAAAAGACTTCTTCCAATAAAAACTTGCAAACTACTTGAGTAGTTTTTGTACTAAGAGCTCAATTTTCCACTTGATTTGTTAAGTCTTCTTGTGCAAGCACAAGATATCTCATATTCCATAAACCTGTAGGCATAGTAACCAAATCAACTACCCACTTGTAATGCATAGACAATGGATAGGTCAGTTGCAACCCATCTCTATGCTTTACCATGGAATATATTTGACAGACATTGCATGATTCCACATAATGCTCCACATCTTTATGTCAAGATTGTGGGAGAGAAGGAAGGAGTCTCACTTGAAGCTTTCTTGCTTGCACAATGGGGGAATACACACACAGGTGGAGGCTGAAAACAGTTTTCCTCTTCTTAGTTGTGTAAGCCAAAAGAACTCTCGTACAAAGAAATAGAAGAACCCTCTATATGGGTCTCAAACCAAACTCAACTAAATAAGGTGGCATACTAACTGAGCCATGAACTAGAGTAGATTAAGACATCTGTCATCTAGCTATTATTCATGGGCGGTGTACCAACTGCATCTGCAGCTAACAAGTCGGTGACATAAATGCACAACGGTCACCCTGGCATATCACGAGTGGAGCTCAATATCTCAACACTTTATATATATTTTTCCACCAATACTTCTCTTTGATCTTGGAAAATGAGCCCCAAACTCCTCTATGTCCAGCCCATAAGCTTTCATGAAACTCTTGCATCACCTATTGTTGAGAAGCCGTATCTCCCAATACACGTACTGGAGCTCCTCTCTTTTTCTTTGCATGCTTCCATAAATATCTATCTTTCATGAAAAACCCATAAGCTTTTCTTTTAATCCTTTTGAATTCAACTTCAAGCCACTTAGCCTTCTTTGTCATGAGGTTGAAATATTGGCCTATTTTCAGCCTATTATCCTCATACAACTCTTCCAAAAATTGTGGTCTCACTAAAGTATAACACAGATGATGCTTTCTTTCTACTGTCCATGTCTTCTTCATGGCTGTAAGTTCTTTTCTTATTGTTGAAATCCCTGTTACAATAGTTTTACCTGTAGTAACATCATACTTATTCCTTGATGTTGCTATAAAGTTGTTTTTAGCACCTATCACATCATCCTCTTCATCTCCCTTCAACTCCTCTTCATCTTCAAACCTTGCTCATGAAAGCATGACAACCACAGGGTTTTCTCTACGTGTGATATGCTGAAAATCACGATTAAGTGACTTTATGTATGCAAACTGCCATAACATGGTAATACCAGGAGTTGAGCAAATTACTATCATCCCCAATAGAGGTAGACAATCAGTCTCTACCACTACATGTGCTCTCATAAAATAATCCCTATCACACTTAAGGGTTGTCACTACACCCGAAAGCTCTCTTTTGACTTGAGAATACCATCGTTGTCATTCATTGAGGACCTTTGATCCAAATCGAATGGCATACCTATTCCCATCAGCATCATCCTAACCCACTGCCCAACCAATGCCAATTGGTCTTGTATCCATGGTGAGAATAATAGGCTTCCCATTCTCATAATTTTCTCTCTTTAGTATTGGAGCTAAAATCAATAAGCTCTTTAACTTCTAAACTGCCTTCGTATGTTGTTTACCCCACCAAAACTTTTGCCCTTTTCTCGAGCTGATATAAACTTTTAGCATAAGAAAAATGTGAAATCCATATCAAGTAAAAGACACATGCACCCAAAAATCTTCTTACCTTGGATACATTTGAACATGTCTCTCTCATCCTGATTATGGCATCAATCTTTACTGGTGAGCACTTTCTCCCATATGTTCCACACATGTTCCCAACAACTAATACTTTCTCTACACCAAAAACTGACTTTTCTCCAAAAAGAGTTAAATGCACTTCTTCAAGATGGCTCAAAATCATGTCACAATCAACAATATGATGAACCAAAAATATTCTACATCCATGCTCATTCAACTCTTCATTCTTCTCATAGATATCACATCATTTGATCGACACATCATCAAGAAAGGGTAAGGTCAAGTGATGAATATACTCCCTAAAAAATGTATGCATACATTCATCATATGCACCACCAAATTGGTTTCTCCCTATGGAAGCATACACATCTTAACCAATCCAAGTGGTGTCTCCATGGTAGTGATATCCAGGCTTTCTAATGCAAGCTGGAACTAATCGTAACCTAAATATAAATCTCCCATAGAGTAAATTTCCTTGTATGCAAATGCTTCTACAAATTCATCCACTATCGCACCTGATCCAACAATCCTTATAGTGGCCTTATTAATTGGTTGTAAATCGTGTATAAACTTCAAAGAACCATTCTTCTTCAGTAAACCACCAATTCGAATATGGAGCTAAAGAGGGCTTCAAAAGCTGCATCCTAATCTTCTCATTTAAAAGCTCCAGCAGCTTAGGTAAATATGCCTGAGATACTGAAATAGCTTTTAAATTCCATGGCACATGAGGTACTGTAAAGATCACCATAGGTGCAATTTCATCTGGTTGAAATGCAAAGGCTGAGTCCATGCCTTGCCAACATCTGCAAGAAATAAGCTATTTCTAACAGGTAAAAGAAAGCTTGTATAACCAATTTTTAGCTTTTGTAAAGTTTTAGCTATAAATTTATGTCCTACTCCATGTGGATCTTGTAAACTAGGGTGTTGAGTCACTTCTTCAACCAACCCATAACTTTCAGGTGGTAAAGGCAAAGCCACAGGCTTAACGTTCTTTGCAACTATTTTGCACTTTGTCTCCACCCTTACTTTAGTCATGTTTTGCAGCCCATAACATTCATGCTCAGCAAACTCTTGAATGACTTCATACATCTCTAAAGTGTCAACATAAATAACCTCTTTTTCTGCCCTATTTCAAGCATTAATTGCTCTAGAAAATTTAATCACTATATCAACATCAACCACCCTTGAAAACAACACTGAAATACCTTCATTTGCAGCCATCAAACCATATGTCTTCAACTCTTTTTCAGCCCATCCTACATATTTCTTTTCATCCCTGCACAATATGGTTGAAATATTCTTTAAACTGCCAAGACTACATGCTTTCCATTCTTGTAATCCAAACACAAACACAGTTTTCCTCTTTCTTGGAGGCATAATTATCTTCCTAGAGGCACTGCCATAGTCTCTACTTACAACAGTGCTATCTAAAAACCCTTAAAATCTCATGCATTAGGTGGCATATGAAGAACCATCATCCAAGGCTTTTGTTTTCATCCTTGATTCCAAAATATAGGGCTGCCCCAAAATCACCAAATAACTACATGAATCCTACACAAAAAAGTGGCATTCATCCCTAACATCTCCAATAGTCATGGATACATTAGGGCAAGTTGTGTAGAGATGAACTCCAAGACCCATGGACCGCTTATTCTTTCAAGCGTTTCAAGCCGAGCACTAGTGGCTACCTCTCACATAGCCGACGCACTATCTCTCTTTATGACTGTAGTGAGCTTACCTCCATGCTCGATTGAGTTGCCTCCTCTCCCAAACACTCAGGTAGCTTCACGATCCAAGTGCAAGCTTCAAGCGAGCTTGATTCTCAAGCTCCACACTCCAAACTCCATTGCCACAAGCAAGAGAAGAGAAGAGAAGAGAAGAGACGAGAAGAGAAGAGAAGAGGAGAGGAGAAGATGGAGAGCTTCTCCACCATAGTCCCTCACCCTCACACACTCACTTCCTCACACTCTCACATGCTCTCTCTCAAGCATAAGCTCAAGCTTTGAAACAAGCAAGAAGAAGAAGAAGAAGAGAGCTACTTTTGGCCACACACAAGAATGAGCTTCTCATTCACTTTTCAACTTTATATACAAAACCCTAAATCCCTTTTGGGCAGTCATTCCCTTATCCCCTTTTTTAAATGGGCAGCCATGGCCTAGGCCCTTTTTCCCATTGTCTTCCTGTATTCCTAGCTTCCTTCCTACCGCCCATCTACCTTTACAATTTGCGCAGGTGAGAGCCTAACACTCTTAAAATAAATCATGGTGTGCCTTGCGCTCTTTTACGAAAGTATTGACTTACGTGTTAACTCTTAGATAAACAAGGTGGAAAATCTGAAAAATCTAAAGTGGAAGACAAGGCCAAGGCAAAAGTAAAACGAAATAAGAATGTGTGCTAAGAAAAATATGGAAACAGAGGAAGTGCAAAAAAGTCCTAAATCAAGGCGAAAGGCGCTGTCGAAGGGTTTCGAAAGCAATGTCGCAACTTCAGAAGTCCTTGTTAAATTTCAGGATAGAAGATCAATCAAGTGTGACATTTACAACCTTAATCAACATCAACAGCTTCAGCTTCACAAAGGAATCAATTCTGATTTAATAACCAACTGGTTATTCAAAAACTGAAGTTCTTCACGTCCCTTCTTGCTATTTCAAAAAGAGATCCGCTGGTTGGTACTGTATAAGAAACACCAAGATAATTTGTATGCAGAAGACTGGACTCTTGATATTTTAGAGAGAAATAACATTCTTATTCAGATAGGATAGCATTCCAATTCTATAATCAAACTGTCTTCAAGTTTTCTATATGTTGAGCTCTAGAATTTTACAAAAGATTCGTGGTTCATAATTCAGCATCAATTCAGTTAGGCATTGGGACATTAATCTTTAGTCAATGGAGAAGTTTACAAAGAAGAGCTCAATGGATTTCTGAAAGCCCATCTTTCTCTGTTTAATAAACATTTGAAAGCTCATATTTTGAATTTTGCACAGCCTGAATTCTGTACACTAGGGTCTCTGTTCGATCCTTTGTCATCATCAGCAAACGCACATCCAAATCAATACTACCCACTTCCAATAACGCATATCCTCAACTGGCCTCCCTATAGCAATTACTCGAACTGGATCTGGATAAGCCTCATCAAAAATAGCATGAAGTCCCATGATGCGTTTAGCCTCAGCCAAACTTGCCTCCTTAGCATAAACAGGTAGCTCATCTCTGATTTGCTGAATCACTAGAATTGTTGTGTTGCTGTAGATGAATGCCTGAATTGCAGACTTCAGTTCAGATAGGTGTTTGTGATCATGGCGTCTCTGCACCACGTCCAATTACACATTTGAATGGAACCGAAGGCCACCCCTATAAGGCCCCAAAGCTTGGTTGAATTGAACTCTAAAACCTCGGTTAACATGTGGCTCTCCTTTATCATCAACCCAGGGTACTCTGAACATAATAACAGGTTATAGTTCCAGAAAACGTTCCAGAACTTGTACATACTGGGATGCTTTGATAATACTGGCTCAAGTGAATGAACCACCTCTTGAACAACTTGAACATACTCAACTTCATGGGGATCCCTTCGCATAACTCCTTCAACAACTGATTCTGCACTTTTGGATAAAAGTGCTGTTCAAAACCTAGGCACTTCACCACGCCCAGCTGGATTATCCAGAAGAAGAACTCGGTCTTGTATCCTAGAATCCAGTACTCCTTCCAATTGCCTCACTGCCTTTCCACTCTCTTGAACCAGCTCTCGAATACAAGAATCAACCACATGGCTGTTATTTCCATCTGCAGAAAGCTGCATATATGACATGATTACTTGCCTGGAGCGTACAAATAGCAACAGGCATGCATAAGCTGGTGCGTCCGATTTAGATACGGCCCCTGAGGAAGGCCTTGACAGAGGAGATGTAAATTTGCGTGCAGCAGGTGACACGGATGTCTTTGTTATGGGTGATGAAGAGGGTGGTAAGCTCGAGTGTTTCTTTTTCAAAGCCTACAGGCGACTCCTCTTTTTCTCTGACAACAGAGTGAGAGAGCCTCCCCTTCTTCTTGCGTTGCCTCTACAGCTGCTTTATCCCGCCTGTTCACTTCGTCTTCAGAGTTCTCCCCTTCCAGTCCACAGTCGATCCTCCCCAATGCTTTTTTCGTTCCCTCCTGAATTACAAAATCTTCCCTGCCTTTCGAATCCGCTTTTTCCCCCCAAAATAGCCTTTTTGTTTTTCTTACCATTTACTATTCACAATCCCCTTCCGCTTAATAAAGTGGCTGGTCCTGCACCGGCCTTGTCAAAATGCCCATGCAATGCTAATGTTTAATAGTTAGACAAATACCATACTCCTTGTCCATAGATCCAAAATACAATAGACCTTTATCTATAAGACCTGCATGACTACAGACAGCGAGAACACTAACAAAAGTGATACTATATGGCTGAATACCTTCAATTCCATCAGTTGAAAAAGATTCAGAGCATCCTCACAAAGCCTAGATTCAGCATTGCCAAGGATACCCAGAGATTAGAGCATTCCAAGAGACAACATTTGGTATTTTATCAAACAATTCTTCTGCTTTTGCGAATGCACCACACTTAGCATACATGCTCACCAATCCATTGCCTAGCACAATATCATGAGTTTCCATTAGCCCCAGCCTCCGTCTCAGCATGTCAAGCCTCCGTCTCAGCATGTCAAACAAGTTCCAAAACAGTATGAACCTTTAGTACCCTTCACTTAATACCAAAAAGATCCACTTATTCCATATGTAAAAGTCTTATTTGTTGACTGTAATATAGTTAAAACCCATGTCCAATGGCTGACAACATCTAGACAGACACCCTCTAATTACATGTGATGATAAAAAACAAGTGCCTTGATAAATGATTCATATTCAACATAACCTTTTTGGTGGATTCCACATCTCGAATGCGCAGCAATACGACATCCACCCCCTCTAATCCTGCGCATCCTCCGGATGGGCCAACTACCCATGATTGTTATCATCAAGATCCACAAACAGATCAATCTCTTCATTATGCATTTCCAGTATATCAACAAGATTATCTGTCATATCATCTGTCTCTTTCATTGGAGTTCCTTCTCGTTGCTCTTCTCTTGAAAATTCTTCCAATGCATAATCTTCATCATCTCTTTTCTTGAAAATCTTAATTCTTTTTCCAACAATAGGCACTTTAAGCAATGTTCCATCCAATTCTGTCAACTCATATGTTGCATTATCAAAGACATGTCTGACTATGTACGGCCCAAACCATCTTTTCATCATCTTCCGAAGTGCAATATGCTGATTTTCAAGGCTGCTATCAAAGACCAATACCCAATCTCCCTCTTCTATTGCTCTAGGCCGCAAGCGATGCCTGCTGTTAAACCTATCCTTATTCCTTATTCTAGCAACCTTCAACCTGTCAATAGCTAGCTGAATATCCTCTGGTCTTCTCTCCAACTGTCGAATCCGAAGAGCTAAGAGCTCCTCTCTCGTCAAATCCTCCTGCCAAGGTAAAACTGACCAAGTCAAAGCACAAGTCTAAGTCGACATAACAGGTTTCTGACCATATATCAACTCTGCAGGCATATATCCTGTGGTAACACTATGAGTCGTACAATCAGCCCACAAAGCAAATGGTAGAAGTCTCGGCCATTCTCCAATCCGTCCTCTGCATGTTTTGGCTAATGCTTTCACTATCGGTGGATGCCCTCTTTCACTCTTCCCATTTCCCTCTAGATTGTATGCTGTAGTTAGAGCCAACTTGATTCCTAGCTGAGAGAAAAACTCCCTAGCTTCATCTGCATCCAATTCACCACGATCCGCAGTGATCTTATCCACACAACCATATCTGCAGAAAATTTCCTCCAATAAGAACTTACACACTGCACTAGTGGTCTTCGTTCTCAAAGATCTGCCCTCAACATGATTGGTAAGATCTTCTCTAGCCAAAACAATGTATCTCATTTGCCATAGACCCATAGGCATAGTAACCAAATCAACTACCCACTTATAATGAATGCATAGCGGATAGGTCGGATGAAGCTCATCTCGATGACGCACTACCGAATACATCTGGCAGTCTCTGCAAGTCTCAACAAAGTGAGAAACATCTCTATACATGCTTTTCCACCAATATTTCTCCTTGATTTTCTCATAAGTAGCCCACACTCCTCTATGACCAGCCCAAGGACTCTCATGAAACTCCCTCATCACCTGTAACTGTGTCTCTCTATCGCAGACAACCCGCAAAGGTAATCCGCCTCTTTTCTTCGGATGCTTCCAAAGAAATCCGTCCTTGAGAAAATAACCATAGGCTTTCCTTCTGATCTTCTTGAACTCTTCATCTGTCCATTCATCTCTTTTGCTTAGTGTACTAAGGTACCTGCCAATCTGCAACCAATCTCCAACATAGAGTTCTTCTATGAAAGCCACAATATCATAGACATGACAAACATGATCAACCATAGTGGTTGAAATTTCTGCATCATCCTCTTCTGCAAGTAGAGTCTCCTCATCATCATATCTCGCTCTAGACAACATATCTGCCACTGGATTATCCTTCCCTGCTATGTGTTTAAATTCCGGATTTAATGACTTGATATATGCAATCCATCTCAGCATAGCTATATCCGGAGTAGAGCAACTCGTGATCATACCAATCAATGGCAAGCAATCTGTCTCTACCACAACTGAAGCTCCAATAAAGTACTCCTTGTCACATTTGAGAGCCGTAACAATCCCCAATAGCTCCCTCTTGATTTGCGGATATCTCCTCTGTCTCTCGTTTAGGACTTTCGCCCCAAACCGAATAGCATACCTATTTCCATCTGCATCATCTTGACCCATAGCCCAACCTATGCCAATTGGACTAGTGTCAACTGTCAATACAATAGGCCTTCCACAATTATAATCCGCTTTCCTGAGAGTAGGAGCATTCTGCACAATAACTTCTTCAATTTCCGCATAGCTCTAGTGTGGCTCTCATCCCAATAGAATTTATGCCCCTTTCGAAGCAGCTGATATAAACAATCTGCTATGTGTGCAAAATGAGGTATCCAAATCATATAAAACACACAAGCTCCAATGAATCTCCGTACCTCTGAAGTGGTAGAACAATGCTCCGCAATCTTGCCTATAGCATTCACCTTATCAGGTGAGGGTTTCCTGCCATAATATCCACACATATGTCCAACAATGACAACCTCATTCACTCCAAAAACAGATTTTTACCCTGAAAGTGTCAAGTTCACTTCTTCTAACCTGGCCAAAATCTTCTCATATGCTGCAATATGATCAGCCACAAAATATCAGCATCCCTGCTCATTTAGACTCTCATTCTTCTCTTCTTCTGTACACCCCTTAATGGGCACATCATCCAAGAAAGGCATGGTAAGCTGAGGTATATAATCACAAAGGACCTTATGCATGCCATTCATCATATGCGCAACAGAATTAGTGGCACCTTGAGGCAAGGTACACATCCTGACAAGCCCAATAGGAGTTCTCATGGTGGTTATGTCTCTGCTTTCCAAAGCCAGCTGAAACTGATCATATTCTGAATACAAATCACCTAAAGAATAGATGGCACATCCAGCAAATGCCTTTGCAAACTCATCCACAATTGGACCTATACCAACATTCCTGATAGTAACTCTGTTCACTGGCTGCATGTCCTGAATAAATCGGAGAGTACCATTCTTCTTTGGAACTGTAAACCACCTGTTTGAGTATGGTGCAGATGAAGGCTCAAGGATTCCCACCCTGATTTTCTCATTCAATAAATCAATCAGCTTTGGCAGGTGTGTTGTGCCTTAGGCACTGGAATAGGTCGGAGATTCCATGGAATATGAGGAATAGTAAAAATGACCATAGGAGCAACAATATTAGGATTCACACATCCAATCTCATGCGGGAAAAAAGCAAATCCCCTTCCATGTCGCTCAAGCATCTCCTGAAAGCATTGCTTCTCTATGGGTAGCAAGAAATCACCATTTCCAATTTTCAATTCAGCAAGAGTCTCTGCTGAAAATTTATGACCAATATGCTCCGGATTCCTCAAAATTGGTTGTTTAGCAGCCCTCTCTATTTGCTGATCACTGTTAGGTGGAAGCGGTACAGCAACCGGCTTCACCTTCTTATCCACAGTTTTGTATTTCGTGTCAACCCTGGCTTCATTATGCTCTTCTGCATTACACAAATCTTGCTGTAAATCAGCAATTCTGCACTCCAATGGCTGAATATCCTTAGCCCTCTGCTCTATGGACTGCATAGGAACAGCCCTAAACTCTAAATGCTGAAATATTTCAGCAGTACACTATGTTGGCTGAAAGTTTTCAGCCCTCTGTGTCTCTGAAAGCTGATCATAACCAGCTAGAAACTCTGTTTGCTGAATTTCTTCAGCACTCAACACTCTTTGCTGAGTTACCTCAGCCTCTGACTCAATCTGTGACACAAAATCTACAATTTCATGAAACATGTCCAGGGACTGCACTAATACATTACTGTGACAATTCTGCATATCAGTTTTTAGCATATCTCCCATCTCTGTCATCGTATCTGCACAAATCACACTGTCATACATCCCATCTATGTGCTCATCATCCTCCAAAATCTTGCATTTTTCAAATTTTTCTCCTTCCTGCATATATACTGCCTGGTAGCTCTAGGCAACCTAGAAGTCTTCTGATAGCTCATTGAACTATTTGTTGAAATCCCAACAAAACCGGAGGAGAAAACACCGCTGCCAGGAGGCGAGAACTCCAATTTCCTCTGCTCTGTCCCACCGTCATCTCACGAAACGGCGGTACCTAATGAAAACCCGAATCCCTCACAGTGGGCAAAGGTGCATCTTTGAGAGTATCCCTGTTTCTAACATGGTTCACACACAGAGTCATAAACTGAACTGCTCTCATGCCATCTTTACTGCGAATCCGTGCATAAGCAGATCCATCATCCATGACCTTTGTTTCCATACGCATCTCCGTGATGAATGGCTGTCCAAGAATTATAGGATAAGAGCATGAATCCTGCACAAAGAAATGAAAATCCTCCTCTACATCACCAATAGAAACCCTGACACTAGGACAAGCAGCATACAAATCACCTGCAGTGTTATTGGCGGCTCTCATACGCCACCCATGCTCTACATCCATAGGCCATCTGTTACTCTCATAAACTCCACGAACTATGAGATTAATCTTTGAACCATGATCCACCAATGCAACATAAGGCACCTGTTTCTCTCCAATCTTTACCATCGTCTCTGTAGTTGCCCTAGCCCAATGGCTCCGCGAAAAGTGACTTCGCAGTATCAAGACAGGCTCATCAATTTCAGCATAATGCATAGGCTGAACCCTCTTCTCTACCTGCGGAAAAATAGAAGCATTCTCAACCATAACCTCATCCTCATCCTCATCCAACTTCCCAATCAAAACTCCCTGTGTATCAGTGACAGACAATGCATGTCTTTTCCTCTTCAAAACCTCCTGAAACTGATCCTGAAACTCTCTTTTCGAGATGCCCAAAATCTCAGAAATAGTGAAAGTCACCTTACTACCAAGTATCTTGTCATTAAAGATTTTCTTCATGTCTGTAGATGTCTCAATATCGGACATCAATCTAAACCCTAGCTGCTTTCTCTCTCTAGGCTCTTGCCTCTTTTCTCTCTTTTGAGCATCTTCCATCTGTCGATCTGGCCCTGATCGTGAAGACGGTCCTGCAGTAGGTGGAGTAACAAACTCACCCCCTCTAGTCTTCTTAGCTGCACTTGGATTTTCTTCATCCCTTTTACGCTTCTCCTCAACAAGTACATCTACACCATGAGACTTAGCCAAATAAGCATAAATAGAGTACCTGTCAACAAGCGAGTCCCAACCTGTCTCTGATCTGATGTTAGAGCCTGCACTGATCAAAACAGTTTGCTAAATTTTCCCCTTGTTTGCAGTCTCCATAGCATAAGTCCATAGCGCTAACTGAGTCTCTGATCCCTTCTCAATCTGGACTCCATATGCAGAAGCATCACCTCTAGCTGTCACATAAGAAGTACGTGCAGCCATATCATCCACTAACTTCTTCATTCCACCTTTACCAAAGTTGGTAGCAAGTGGAGCTCCTATCTCAGTCAACCAAATCTTACCATCTTGCCCCTAATATACCAAATTCTTCCTCCTTGCATCCTAAAAAGATTCACAATCCCTGCAATGCTGATGGTCCATAGTATCACACCAAATACATCTCCGATCTCTCCTAGGTACAGTAGGAGCACTAGAAGAAGTAGTAGGGGCAGTCGAAGCAAACTGCTCTTTCAACTTTCCCACCAACTCCACTTTGACTGACTCCAGTGTCAAATCTGTTATGCCTTTGATTATGTCATCAAGAGAGGTAGGCACCGATTGAGCGGATGGTTTTGGAGCAGAAGGTGTAGGCATCGGTCGTGGAACAGGAGGAATAGGTGGAGTGGAAATAGTAGGCACTGGCATAGGCCAAGAAACTGGCTGAGGAGGAGAAGAAATAACAGGGATAGAAGTAGGCATAGGAGCTGATGATGGTGTAGGTGTCATGGAACCATTCTGTAGGCAAGTCTTCCATATCCTCCTCTTGGTCAAAGTCGAGACTGCATCCTGAGCATCCTGCCAATCCGTTTTAAGACCCATAGGCTTCGTGCGATCCTCACTGCTACCTCTCCATCTCTTTCTTTGTTTATGCTCTCCACCTCTCTATCCTCTCCACCTCTCTATCCATCTCTTTGTTTCTCTCTCCCCCTCTCTCCCTTCTCTCTCTCTCTCTCTTTGTCTTTTCCTCCTCTCTTTCTCTCCCTTCCTTTCTCTCTCTATTTCTCTCCCTCCCTCTCTTTATCTCTCTTTTCCCATGTCCTCTTTGTTTCTCTCCCTTTCCCCCTTGCTCTCTCTATTTTTTTCTCATTGTCCCTCTTCCTCTTTGTTTCTCTATCTCTCCATCCCTCTCTTTATTTATGTTTTTTCTCTCTCCATCCCTATCTCATTTTTTTCTCATTTTCTCGCCCTTCAATTCTCCTTGTATTTCTCTTCCTTCCTTCCTCTCTCTATTTCTCTCTCCCTCGCTCCCTCTCTTTTCTTTCTCTTTCCCCTATGTTTCTATTTCTCTTCCTCTCTCTCCTTATCTCTCTTCCTCTCCCTTTCTCTCTCTATTTTTTCACTCTCTCCCTCTTCCTCTTTGTTTCTCTATCTCTCCATCCCTCTCTTTATATCTCTTTATTTATGTATTTTTCATTCTCCATCCCTCTCTCATTTTTCCTAATTATCTCTCTTTCTCTCCTATCCTCTCTCTATTTTTCTCTCTCATTCCTCTCCTCTCCCTCTTTGTTTCTCTATCTATCCATCCCTCTCTTTATTTCTCCTCTCTATGTCTGCATCTCTCTCCTTGTTTCTCTCTCCATCTTTTTTTCTCCCTCTCCCTGCTCTCTCTCGCACTACAAGGTATGGTGATGGTGGTTTTCGATGCAAAAAAGCGATATTGCTATTTGTATTGTGTCACAAATCAAACACATAACGACACAAATAGTGATGCCGATTTGAGAAAAAAAGCCCCAAAAATCCAAGTGTAACATTTTTCCACAAACAATTTGAGAGAGAGCAAAAGAGAGAGTGAAAGAGATCGTGGCTTTGGAAGGGAGAGAGAGAGAAAAAGAGAAAGAGAGAGAAGGAGAGCTTCTAACCACTGCTCTCGTCTCCGCCGTACACCATGAAGAGGGAGAAGTATACGAGGAAAAAAGAGGGGACGTCACGAAGAGGAGACAAAGAATCCATTCTTGGGCCTTTGCAGTAGGTACATTGCATCCTCTTGGTTTGTTCTTGTGCTTTCTTTTTTTCTTTTGTTTGTTTTCCTTGAGAATAAGATGCATTGAGGAAGAAAGAGAGGAAACAAGAGAGGGAGAAGAAGGAAGGAAAAGGAAGATAAAACGAGAGAGAGAAAAAAAATATGAAAGATAATAAATAAATAAAGAAATAAATAAATATATATATATAGAAAGTGAGGGAGAGAGGATAATGAGTGAGAAAACAACCATGGGGCAGAGAGAAACAAAGAGAGAAGCAACAAAGAATGAAAGAGAGGGGGGAGAGAACACAAAACGGAGAATGAAGGGAGAGGTGGATAAAAGGGTGAAGTAAAGAGAAGAAGGAGAGTGGAAAAAAAAGAGAGAGCTAGAAAGAGAAGGGGAGAAAAAGAGAGATAGAGAAAACAACAAATAGAGAGCGAGAGAAAGAGAGAGAAAAATGGAAACAATGACAGAATTAGAGACTAGAATGAAATGATAGAAAGAGAATGGCAGAGAGGGAAGAGAGGCACCAAGAGGGGTGGGGAAAGAGAGTCTTTCAACATCTTGTTTTATGAGTTTTTTATTTTTTAACTTTGATTTTGATTTTAGCAAGATGTGTTAAGTGTGAATGAAGAGGAAACAAGACAAGGACATAGAGAAAAGAAGGGCGGGAAAGGAAAAGAGAGAAGAAGTAAGAATGGGGAGGGAAGATGGAGGGGATAAAGAAAATTTTATAGAAATAGAGGGGGAGAGAGAAGCAAAGAAGGATGAAGGGAGGCAAATTAAAAAAGAAAAAGAGAAAGAGAACGAAAATGCATTGTTTGTCATAACCTATATAAAATGGAAAACGATGATGGTCATGGTGTCTAAGATTGCAAGGCATATCTTAATCAACATGTCCTATGTCCTTACTCTCAATGCAAGTTGGAAATCAGATGAAAGCTTTTCTTGTCTATAGAACACATACGACGTTTCGACGAGTTCTAATCGGAGATCATTGATCAGAGGATCTCAAAATTTGAGCAAATGGTAAGAAAAGTGTGTATCCACCATGCCTTACATTCGCAAACTAATTGAATATCATATACAAAAACATTAGACATGCCCATAAAATTTATACAAAGAGGGGATGCCTCATCCCAAGGAGGAATGCACCTATTGTGGCCAGTTAGAAGAGTTCATGGGCATGCAATGGATAGAGTACCTGAACCAATCCACCACTTGGAAGGCACGACTCAGTATACATCCTCAGTTCCAGAGAAAACAATCAGCTTTTTAGACCTTCCTCCAATCTTTGAGCCTAAGATGAAGGCAATGATCGATGCATTGAAGCCTATGGATGTCGAGTCATCAGATCCACTAAGAGAAGAAGCATCCATAACATTATATAATAGGTGCCAAGTATCTTGCTTAAAGACATTTCTTGCGCTCCTAAGTGTGTAGGAAAAATACGAGTGGAGTGATGCGAGTGTGACCAAGTTGTTTAGGTACATTCTACATAGGTTCCATTGATCTTTTTGACTCCATTATAAAAAACATGTTCTTTTTCAAGGTGTTTTATTTTTTTTTCAAGTTGCTAAAGTATCATATATTACCACTTGGAAATACCATGTCTAAGTATCGCGTGATGATGCATAACACGTTTTACGAAAGCTTGGCATGGACTACAACAACATCAATGCATGTGTCAACGATTGCATGTTGTTTCGAGGAGACTACGGGACTATGGAGACATGTCCAAAGTGTGGTGCTCACAAGTATCTACAGAACTTGCAAGGGCAAACCATGCCTCATAAAGTTCTTAGAAACTTTCCACCTATACCACGTATACGTCACATGTTTTGCATGTTAGGCATGGTGACCTTGACAATGTGGAATGCATAGAATAGATCCATAGATGGAGTCCAATGAATATCAATGGATTCATATGCATGGATCAAGATTAATTCTATCTTTCAAGGCTTTGCATGTAAGCCAATGAAACTTTGACTCGGTCTTGCTATGGATGGCGTGAATCCATTTGGTCTCTCCTCAACTTATTATAGTGTGTGGCCTATAGTCCTTGTTAACTTTAACATGCCACCATGGCTTTTCTACGAAGAAATGACACTTGATCCTTAGCTTGTTTGTTTATGGGTGGTACAAAATCAAGAATATGGATGCCTATCTTGGTCCATTAGTTGATGAGCTTAACATTTTGTGGAAGGAGGGGGTGGCCATGGAAGATACGAGCAAGCGCAATGGTTAACGATTTGCCAATATACGAGCCATTCTCATGTGGACCATGCATGACTTTCGATATTCAGGGAATGCTTAGGTAAGTACACTTCCATTCTCATTGGTGATATCTAACATAGCTTGTTCAAGTTTGTGTTGTCTAAATAGGGGTGTTGGGACCTCTCTGGTTACCTCAGGTTATCATGCATGTCCGTTGTTTGGACACAAGCCATGAAGAAGATGGTATATCAAAGACACACCACTTTCTTGCTGGAGAGTCATGAATTGAGGAAAGGTTTTCTTGGATGACCTCCAACACGAATGAATGTCCAAAGATGGTATGAGTTGAAAATGGTCCACATGGAGTCACATCAAAATGGATTGCAATGGTTCTTGGTTTTCTACGAGTTTCCGTATTGGACCCACTTACACTTTTTGGATCCCATGCATATCTTCAAGAATGTGGGCATCGGATTATGGGACCACATCATAGGAAAGAGAGACATTTCAGAGGCATGAATGGATTTGAAGGAGGTAGGCAAGATGGAGGTGCTTTGGCTACACTTGAGCACTTGATGGTTACTTGGAACTATCTTGCGCTCCTTGGGTTCTGTCCACTAAAGCAGAGTGCATTGTGAAGTAAATTATCATGTCTATCGGCACCCTGATAGGTATGATGCGTTCCCTTAGATCTACTTTTTCTGAGGATGATCAACTATCAGGGCTAAAATCTCATGATTAGCATAAGATTCACAGGTTTGCGCTGGCCACAATTATAAGTGGCCTGCGTATTTTGCTATTTGATGTCTAATTGGTGTTTATAATGCTTCTTCATCTATGGCAGTTTGTACTATCAATCGTGATCGTAGAATGACTCACTCTAGAAATACGTGGGGCGCTTTACAGGTGATCAAATTTAGTGCAATGGATCTCATAGAAGGAGATCAAGGCATCTTCTATTGAATCTGCAAGGCGCGAAGTGGTGGAGATAATGTTAGATATACTCAATGTCCCACCCTCATAAGGCGCCACCAATGATCCATGGTGCTCAAAGTTGTAATGACCCCATTATGAGGAGAAACCATACATGAGCCTGGATATTGGTTGAGTCCTGACTTGTATGTTAGATAAGGTCTATGTGATCAGATTGTAAAAAGGTGACCGTTATGGGTCTAGGGTTAGATGGAGTAGTTATACTGGTAACAACTTGAGGTACATTGTATTGAGTCGAAAGGTAAGGGAGTTATTAAGGGCCCCTATTTTGGGATGTGGGGGTACTTCTACGACCCTTGGCTGGGGGGGTCCTAGGGGGGCTAGCGGCCCCCCTGATGGGGGTTTAGGGGTGGCGCCCCCACCTGCCAATGGTAAAGGGATCATTCCTTAGAATATTCCATGGCCGACTAGTGGGCGCTCATATGGTAGATCAGTTAGGCTGACCTAACCACCTTCGCGGGCTATAAAAGCTAAACCCCTTCACAGCCACCCATCATCTATATTTTACCCATCTTTTACCTAGTCAGAGTTGTTCTAGCTAGCCTTAAGCTCTTCACCTATCTTCTGTCTAGATCGCCATCTAAGCTTCACAGTGGAAGCACATGGGTGGATTGAGCCATCTTTGTATCAATTGTTTGGAGCTAAAGAAATTTTTTTAATTCTCCTCTTACTTGTTGTGTACTCTCCATCTCTTTCTCAAATTTTGTTCACTGCGTTGTGTAATTTTTACATAGTATCAAAGCCCAAGGGGCTTTAGGGATCGAAGAGTGCACAAGAGGCAAATGCTTCAATACCAAAGAGGAACGATGTCATCTTCCAAAAGTGGTTTTGGTGCATTAGGAAGTGGTGTAGGAGGTGGTGCTGCTATACCAAATATTCAAACATTGAGAATTCGTCCACAAACCTTTAGCAAAGGCAAGCTAGATAATATAAACTACACCCTGTCAAAGTTCAAAATTGCAACTATACTTCATTCTTATGAGCTTTTGGAGACTGTGCTAGGGACTGACGTAGAACTAGAGCCTACCCTTGACCCATCAAATTCTAGTGTAATGATTCCTCTGAATGTAGATCTTCTACAAGCTTGGAAACGAAGGAATACAGATGCATTGTGTGCCTTAGCTACAAGTTAATCTGACAATGTTTAGACTTTGATTCAACATACAACCAAAGCATTAGAGGCTTGGAATGTACGTAGGAGTCAGTATGAAATGCAAAACCAAACAAGGATTCAAAACTTGAAGAATCAACTAACAACATGAAGTATTCATCATCACTCGGATTAAGATTCTACGCAACCAGATGGTTGGCGTTGAGATGCAAAAAACTAGCGAGTAGCTAGCTCGGAGGTGTCTTCAGATTTTTCCACAAAAGTTTAATGGACTAGTAACTTCCCTTAATACTCAGGTGAGACCTCAAGCTTTGACTTTTGAGTTTTGTGCATTATTGATGGAGGAGGAGATGAGGCTGAAAGCGTGAGAAGGAAGCAACAATGGAGATGCTACATTCTCTACCAATGCAAGAGGCAAAGATGGTTCCTCCAGCAAAAATGATGGTGACAATAAGAAGAAGGATAGTAAAAAGTTTCAAGGAGAGTGCTTCTACTGCAAGAAGAAAGGACATGCAATAGAAGATTATTGTGTCAAGATGGAAAATGAAAAGAACGATATCCTTAAAAGTAAAGGGAAAGAGATAGCCAATATGGCTGAAGCAGAGTTGGAGTTATTCATGCCAACCATTGAGAAAGTGTGCTCCTCGGCGCAAGAATAATCTACCACTGACTCATGGGTGTTGGATAGTGGGGCCTCTCATCACAGGACTAACAAGAAAGGTCTATACAGTTCTATGCAGCCTCTACAAGAATCCATCACTGTGACGATTAGAAATGATGCAAAATGCATTGCTACGGGCACATGTACTATTTCTTTTGTTGTTGCAAATGGTGAAGCCAAAAAACTTTCAAATGTGTTGTATGTTCCCAAAATTAGGAGAAATATGTTATCAGTGCTGCCATAATTGATCTTGGTCATGAAGTGAGGTTCAAGAAGACAGGTACAGAAATTCTCAATAATGCTCGCAAAGTTGTTGGAAAAGGAGAAAGAAGGAACAACCTATATGTGCTAAGTGCTCTTACAACCATCGCTGGAGTGGACACAAGTAAGCTTTGGCATGAGAGGTTTGGATACATTGGATTTGCAATGTTGAAAAAGATGCACAAGCAACGTATATTTGCTCACCTACTTGCACTAATTGAATTGAAGGAACCATGTGAAGCTTGTATGATGGGCAAGAAAGAAAGAAAGGAATTTCCATAAGAAAGCTATAATAGAGCACAAGCTCCTCTAGAGTTGGTGCATGCTGACCTGTACGATATGATGCCTACACAGGCCTTGGGGAGATCTTCTTATTTTATGTTGATTGTCAATGCCTACAATAGGAAGATGTGGGTGCACTTCCTTCATGATAAGGCTTAAGCTTTTGGTAAGTTTAAAGAATGGCTAAAACTTGTTGAGAATGAAACAGGGAAAAGTGTGAAGAAATTTAGAACAGATGGTGGTGGTGAATTCAACTCAAAGGCGTTTGAGGACTTTTGCAAGAGCAAAGGGAGCAAGCATTAATTGACGATGCCTCACACACCTCAGTAGAACGATGTTGTGGAATGTAGTAATCGCACCATTGTGGAGATGGCAAGATGCATGCTAATGGGCAAGGGATTTCCTAACTAATTTTGGGTTGAAGCTGTTAATACTACAGTCTACATTTCTAAATTTGAGCTACACAAAGGCTCTCAATGGAAAAATACCTCATGAGGCTAACATTGGTAAGAAACCATCTATCTCACATTTCAAAATTTTTGGATGTGAATGCTATGCACATGTTCCAGATAAGAAGAAAAACAAGTTAAAACCAAAAAGTAAAAATGTATCTTCTAGGGTTATAGTGATGAGCAGAAGGCTTACAAATTATATGACCAAGAGGCAAAGAAGATCATCACGAGCCTTGATGTGGTGTTTAAGGAGCAGCCGCATATAGTGAAAGAGGAGAAGGCAAATTCTTACACTTTATCATCAAGCGAAGAAGTAGTCCAGTATGAGCTTGTCTTGAGAGTTGTCGCTATCCTTAAGAAGGAGAAAGAATCATCTTCAGATGATGAGGAAAAAGTTCAACAACTTGACATCACCCCACCAGAAAAGCTATTGCTATGTTGGGTAAATCAGCTCTATCACCATAATAATCCTATGCCTACATCTATTGAGAAGAAGGCAAACGGACCAAGGAGGTCTCAGAGAATAGAGGAGCAAAGGAGAGCTTCTGCTCACATAGTCAATATGGCATTGATGGCTGAGATTATAAGAGAAGTAAAGGAGCCAACTGACTTAGAAAAAGCACTTGCAAATCTAGCAAGGAAGGCAGCTATGCAAGCGGAGTATGATAGCATAATGAAGAATGACACTTGGGAGCTGGTGGATGAGCCAATAAAGTAGAAGGTTATTAGCACCAAGTGGATTCGAAAGGTAAAGTACAAGGCTGATGGTACCTTAGAAAAGTACAAAGCCAAATTGGTTGCACATGGATTTTCATAGGTTTAAGGGTTTGATTTTCAAGAGTAATTTTCCCCAACTACTAGAATGACTACTATTCACACAGTACTTGCAGTGGACACCCACAAGTAGTGGCCAATTTACCAAATGGATGTTAAGTCAGCGTTCTTAAATGATGACCTCAAGGAGGAGATGTACATGGCTCAGCCACCACGGTTCGAGACCCCCACTCTAAGAACAAAGTGTCTAAGCTGAAGAAGGCACTATATGAGCTGAAACAAGCCCCTAGAGCATGGTACCAGTAGTGGATTGATAAGTTCTTTTTAAGCTTAAACTTCAAAAGATGTGCCTCAAATGCTAACTTGTATGTTTACAGGGATGGTGAAAAGTCTGTAGTGATTGTCCATATGTAGATAACATTCTTATTATAGGTGACTATGAAGATATGATCAACCAAACTTGAAAGGCTTTGAGTATAAGTTTGAAATGAGAGACTTGGGCTTGTTGCACTATTGTTTGGGGATTGAAGTCTAGGAAAGATCTTCATCTCTCAAAATAAGTATACATGGGAGATCTTGGAGGCATGGTATGACCGAGTGCAAGGAGATAGCCATACCTATGGAGGTGAATGCAAAGTTATTCATTGAGGATACATCAATACTAGTAGACATTGGGAGGTACAGGAGGTCTAATCTACTTTTGTAACACTAGGCCAAATATCAGTTTTGATGTTGGTCGTTTGAGCAAGTTCTCAAACAAACCTCATGAGAGTCATTTAAAAGATGGGATGCGGGTGCTTTGATACTTGAAGGAAACTCTTGACTATCGTATCACAGAAAATTTCAAAACTTCTCTTGTGGGTAATTGTGACTCAAATTGGGTAATAGACTGTGATTTGAGGAAGTCAGTTTATGGTTATTGTTTCTCTTTGCGTTCAGGAATTTTCTGTTGGATTAGTAAGAAGCAGCCAACAGTCGCATTGTCTTCTACCAAAGTAGAGTACAAGGCAGTTTTTTTGTGTGCATGTGAAGCACTATGGTTGAGAAGGATCCTATGGCATAAGGGAGTGCAGGATGAAGAACCAATTGTGCTAAGATGTGACAATCAGATTTGCATCGCCATTGCCAAAAATCCAGTGTTCCATGCGCGCACCAAATATATTGAGATCTAGTATCACTATATATGTGATTTGATTAAGTATGGGATAGTGGAAGTGGTCTATTGTCTAACAGAGGAGAATGGAGTAGTTATCTTCACCAAAGCACTTATGAAGGATCTGCTTCAAGTTCATCTTCAGAGACTCGGCATTGGGCCGAGGAGATAGTTCACTTGCGGGTGGACATTGAGGGGGGCGAGGTGTTAGATATGCTCAATGTTTCATTCTCATAAGGTGCCACCAATAATCCATGGTGCTCAAAGTTGTAAGGCCCCCACCATTATGAGGAGAAGCCATATGTGAGCCCAGATATTGGTTGAGTCCTGACTTGTATATTAGATAAGTTCTATGTGACCGGATAGCAAAAGGGTAACCGTTGTGGGTCTAATATTTAGGTTAGATGGAGTAGTTAAGCTTGTAGCAACTCAAGGCACATTGCATTGAGTTTCGAGATAAGGGAGTTATCAGGAGCCCCTATTTTGGGGTCTGAGAAAAAGGGAATATTTGGTGGAATATCCCCTAGCCAATGATAAAGGGAATATTCATTGGCCGATTAGTGGAGGCTCATATGGTAAATTAGTCAGGTTGACCTAACCACCTTCCCAAGCTATAAAGCTAAACCCCTTCACAGCTATCCATCATCTATCTTTTACCTAGTTAGAGTTGTTCGAGCTAGCTTTAAGCTCTTCACCTATCTTCTATCTAGATCGCCATCTAAGCTTCACAGTAGAAGGGCATGGGTGGACAAAGCAATCTTTTTATTAGTTGTTTGGAGCTAAAGATTTTTTTAAAATTATCATCTTATCTATTGTGTACTCTCTATCTCTTTCTCAGATTCTGTTCATTACACTGTGTAATTTTTACAGACGGTTTATCTCTTTGAGAAGTGCCTGCCCACCAGCATGCTCACGATACAAACCCACCTCCTAGTGCATCTTGTAGATGAAGTAGAGATTGTGAGACCCGTCTATATGCAATGTATGTTATTCCTGGAGCACTTCATGAAAATTTTGAAAAAAGGCTTTGTGCAACAACAAGCTTGGCTAGAAGGTAGCATGGCTAAAGGTTGGCTGGTGTCGGAGACATTAGTGCATATTTCATAGTGGCTACCAACAGTGGATTTAGACAACAATATACTATGGTCATTGAAGGACTATGATAGACTGACCGAAGATCTGGTGGTTGGAAATGGGGTAGAAAAAAGGATTGATGCTGCAATGGAGGAGAACTTAAATTGTTTTTATATGTTGCATTATGCATCCATGGAGACATGGCTTACTAGGTACGAGAAAGCCAATAAAGATTGGGAAGAAGTGCGATCAAAATTTTGATGTAGTATGTGCCATCGACCAATTTGATATCTTGAGGGCATGGAGGAGATGCCATAGTTTATGTCTATGTGATGGTTACATGGATTTTTAATTGCAGCTTCTCACGAAGGGATGGAGGTCTTTACTAAGGAGTGGGAATTCTGGAGGGGATGTAGTTTAAAGGTGACCACATGTTTCATAAGCTATCGTATCTAGATTTTATATGTAACAACTAATCTAATCATTTCAATGTATAGTACAAAATATATAGTGCGGCATGGTCGCACAAAAAAACAACATGATCAACCTTACTTCTAGTGTACCCCTAAGACTACATAAAAGTATTGAACTTATGATAGCATTCCTTGGGATCTTATTTCAAGTGATATAAACTCTTATATAACATACACACTAACTGCTCCTTGCCTTCCAAAACAATCCCCTTAGGTTGCTGCATGTAAATATGCTCATGCAAGTCTCCATGCAAGAAAGGGATCTTGTTCTCTCTAGAAATCAAAGAAAGAACTCTATAAAGGATAGCCATCTTGACTATTAGTGAGAAGATTTCATCAAAATTAATCCCCCCTTCTTTTTCTTAAATCCTTTGGTCACCAATATTGCCTTTTGCTTCAACAATGCATCAGATGGATGCACCTTCAACTTATATACCCACTTAGATGGCAGTGCATGTTTGTCCTTAGGTAAATGAACTAGCTCCCAGGTAGCATTCTTTTCCAACGAATCCATCTCTAATTGCATATCCCTCTTCCACTTATGACTATAGTATCTAATCATAGCATCAACATAACAAAAGGTTCACTATAATCCATAAGCAGGACTTACTATGTAGAGATAGAGTGCATGTATTTGGTAGTTTCAAAACCCTTGTAGACTTGTATAAAACTAGCTTAATAAGATTTATTGGATATCTCTCTTATCTATAATATAATACATGAGGCTATCCACCATCCCATGGTACTTCCACCTCATCATTAGTAAGATATCCAAACCTTGCACCTCGTGAAACAAGTTATACAATTTGCTGATGTGATGGTTGCCCATCATCCTAAAATACCAGTACCAATATCAACCATTTTGATGTGCTGCTTATGCATCTTATCCTAACTAAAGATGACATCAGGATTAGGTGCTAGCCTTTTGGATTCAAGATCCCACATGTGATATCCCATTCTATCGAACTCTCCATAGCCAATAAATATACATTTATACAATTTAAGATTAAGCGTACTCTATTTGTCCATAGGTATATACATAAATGCCTCACAATAAAAAACACACAAGTGATCATAATTAGGCCTCTTGTAAGACCATAAATCCTTTTGATATCTTGCCATCCAATGGCTTGTTAGGAAACTTGTTGATCAAATGCATTGATATCTTTATAGTTTTAG
Source organism: Lygodium microphyllum (assembly GCF_053477565.2). Taxonomy (NCBI): domain Eukaryota; kingdom Viridiplantae; phylum Streptophyta; class Polypodiopsida; order Schizaeales; family Lygodiaceae; genus Lygodium; species Lygodium microphyllum. The sequence continues at coordinate 109,249,363 of NC_141156.1, read as the reverse complement.
CCTAAAATTCATTATTGAGACTATAGCATCAAAGAGCATATTAAGAACCCTTTACTAGATGGCCCTATTCAACTTCTCAATCATGTCATTTTCACCAAGATTCTTAGGAGCTGTCAATTCTCTCTTCATATCATAGCTTGCATAAAAGTTCACAAAGACTTATGAGGTATACTCTCTACCATTATCAATCATTAAAGCACTAAGCTTCTTGCTTGACCGATTCTCTACAAATGCCAAGAAGTCCTAAAATACTCTTCTTGAAAAGATGATAAGACCAAATCTTTCTTATGGCATAAGTGATAGAGCACGATGCTCCTCTCAATGAAACTATGGGTATTGGTGTTGAGGTATAGAGAGAGAAGATATGTAGAGAGGTGCGTGAGAGAAAAGAGACATACTAGGTACACTCCCGTACACTCCCAAAGACTATATCATATTGATCACAATCTACATATATATGGGTGAGATCTAGTCTAGATAGGGTGAGCTATATATAGCTCCAACACTCCCACTCAAACAGAGGTCTCTAACTGCAGATAAAAAAAATCCTTGGGGAGCACAAGGAAAAAACCCAAGCTCCTATACACAAATGTATAAATATGATCAAGAAGGATTATTGTGTGCATGTAAAGTGAATCCGTGCATGTGAAGGGAAACTAAATATTTAGATGACCAAGAGGTCTGAGGTGTATGTGCATGTGTGAAGTGTATGGTACCTACAAGGAGTATGTACAATGGCACCACAATGTCATAGTAGATTAATTCCCAAAGATTGAAGTTGAAACAACTCCAAGGTCCGAGCACAATAGAGTGAAGCATGCTTCATTGAGTCCTTTGGTGAATATATATGTTGTCATTTGATCACTTGGACAATGTTCAATCATGATCATGCCTTTCTTTACTTCATATCAAACATAATGATAATGCGCTGCAATATGATTAGACTTGTTATGTCGAACATAGTCTTTAGCAAGACTACTAGCACTTTGGTTATCACATCGAAGGATATCAAAAATAGGGCTAGAAAAGTAGGAACCATGGCACATCCAAGCAGAGAGAGGCATCATCATCTCTACATATAGATGGGCCGTTGTACCCAATTGGGTAAACAGTAGGTAGCTAGGTAAAGTGGAAGATAGAAGCTCCTTGCACATGTTTGAACTGAACATAAGAATGTGGTGTTAAGATGTGCATGCTTAGTGACATTTATTATCATATTTGAGTCATTTTATCTCCGGAATGAAATTATTATCATATGTATATCAGTTAATTAGCAGTCATTTAAGCACACTTGTATCCTATTGCAATTATATGTGTGTTTAATTAGAATTCTAAGAGCTCACATCCACTGCAAACTTAAACAAGATTCTTAATGGATCGTTAAACACATCAGTAAAAGCACGTTATACATCCACATCTTTGGTAATAATGTTCGTTGTACACTCAACAATATAGGTTAGGGTATAAAACACTAACATAATATGATTGTAATAGGTGTTAACTTTGCTTAGTTTTATAAACATAACTATTTTCTATCACTTGTAATATATTAGTTTAATTTGCTATATACTGATTTTATGGGTTATAGCTTTCTATGCTCTTATCTATAAAATTAAAAGCCGAATCTAGATCTCGTACTCACCACATGGTAACTAGAAAAGTTCATATATTTACTAGGAAAGAGTCATTGCACTGGTTGTAGATTCAATGTTCATTCTTATCTACAGACACAAAATACCTAATTTAGATATACACATCTGTACTTGGTAAATAACAAAATTCACTCATTTATTAGTCGTGGGTACTCTTCGTATCTACAATGTAATTGCGTCACGCGTGTCTAAAGCTGCGTTTCTTGGGCGAGTCACCTCTTCGTCAGCTTTGAGATTCGATTGGTTGGCCGAGTCAGCTTTAAGTACGGAATAAACTACATTTTAGTTTTTTCTGAATTTTCAAGTCTAAAATCTGATTCGACCTGCTGCCTGCTGGTGCGACCACGAATGGAGCGAGGAATCCCCGTATCCTTCCTGCTGGGGCGACTGGGCTCGTAGAGGTGTTCCGGCCCCCGGGGATAAGCCTGAAGAGTCATCTTTGGAAATTAGCAGAGCTCGAATTCAGCGCTAGGTTAGGGTCGACCACATACATCGTCGCTACCCATGGCAGCAGTTCATGACAAGGAGCAACAGCTCAATGCGCCAACCCGACTCGGGACGACTGGGGTAGACCCGCACGACCGTGAGGCGCACGCGATCGTGTACCGCTACGCCGTGGCAGACGGAGCGAAGCTGCTGCTGGAGAGAGAGGACGTCTGGACGTTCTTCTACCCGCACACTCCGGTGGCCAGCAGCGAGCCCGACCAGAGCAATAACATCAGGAGTCAAGAGGAGCTGCACTGGCTGAAAATGCGGCGGGACCTGTTCCTCCTAGCCCTCCAGGCCATCCAGCAGCTCCCCTCCCACGACCGCTGGTCCTTCTACCAGATCGCGGGCATCCACGGCCTCCCCCACCAGCCCTACGATGGCGTGGACACCCACGTGTGGACCCAGAGCAGCACGTGGTGGGGCGGCTACTGCCATCATGGCAGCCCCCTATTCCCCACGTGGCACCGTCCCTACCTGCTGTTGCTGGAGCAGTCCATCATCCGCCAGGCCAAGCTTCTGGTGGAGGGCCTGTCGGATGAGCAGGAGAAGGAGGCGGCCGCCGAGATCGCCAACGGGATCCGCCTACCGTACTGGGACTGGGCCGCCCACCCCACGCGCACCTCGGGCATGCCGGACATCTTCATGTCCTCGGACATCTCGCTGGCCTATCCATGGAAGTCCTTCTCGGCGAGCACCATCCCCAACCCACTGAGGGCGTTCGTGCTTCCGGAGGACGTCGGCAGCCCCCACACCTCCTCGGACGTCGGCATCCCCTTCACCCCTAAGGGCTACCCCACCGTCCGCCACCCGGACTCCTCCTCCCGAACCCAGGACGACAACCTCGACCTGACCGTTCTCAAGGGCTCCAACACGGATCTGGTGGAGGGCGTGTACGCCATGTTCCACAACAGGGACTGGCTCCCCTTCTCCAACCACTACTGTCCGGATCAGGATGAAGACCAGCACCCTACCGACTGTGGCCACTACTCTTCGCTGGAGCTAGTGCACGACCTCGTGCACTTAGCCGTCGGAGGCTGGGGCGGCCATATGGCGTACACGGACCTGGCCGCCTTCGACCCCATTTTCTTCTTCCACCACGCCAACGTGGACCGCCTCACGGCCCTCTGGCAGTACTGCTACCCTGAGTCCTGGGTCAGCAGAAAGACCCCGCCGCCTGCTGACCATTACGGGACCTTCACCTTCAAGCCCGGCAGCGACGCCAACGCCACCACCGACCTCACTCCCTTCCGGCTCTCGACCAGACGCCAACAAATTCGCCGTCTCCAATGACGTGCGCTTCATCGAGACGCAGTGCGGCTACACCTACCCGGAGATAGCGCAGGCGCGCCGCGAGTTTTGGCCCCCGGGCCGCATGCTGGCGCACGTGCTGAACCTGTACAAGCCCCCGGAGTCGTTCTTTTGGCGGTGGGTGCTGGTGGTGCAGCGCATCTTGAAGCGCGCCTTCAATGGGCCTTTCCGCATCAATGTTTTCTTGGACATGCCTGACGCCACTTTCAGCACGCCCACCTCCTCGCCGCACTACGCCGGCAGCATCTACGTGTTCGCCAGGGCCAACCTCGAGAGCTACCCCTGCGCCAACTGCGAGATCCGCAAATTCATGCAGGGGACCGTGGACCTCACCAAGACCATGGTCAGGCTGGGCATCACCACGGCCGCGGAGCTGATGGGGGACCCAGAGGACAACGTCCCTATAGTAAATCCTTTGGATCGTCCCGAGTCCATCAAGCTCGTGTTCCTGGATCTCCTCGGGAGGAAGGAGCTGGACCCCAGCAGCGTCCATCAGGGCGCCAAAGGCGGCGGGCTCAAGACCTCGCTCTACCTCCAGCAGGGCATCCGCGACGAGCACATCGAAGATTCCCTGGTTAGAAACGTGTCCCTCGACCTGAGCTCCGTCAAGGTCCTCAATAAGTTCACTGTCAATGTCCTCATTTAGTCCAAGGTTGTGTAAACTGCGCGACACTCCATTGCATGTCGTACTACAATAACCGTTGAATCCATGCATGGCCTGCGTTAATAACTACATAACAGCGCCTTTGTACCAGTGAATAGCCTCGTCGTCTATATTGTACTGTACACTGTAGTATCTTAAGCAACGGTCCGACGTACTCGGTAGTATCTTGTGCAAGGATCTAGTGATGAGCCAGCTGCCAGCCCATCATGACCAAAGCTCACATTTTATGATTTAAAAAAAGATAGGTCTACATGGCACTACCCATTTTCAAAATCCTAGCTTGAAGTTAGCTCGAGAAAAATATGGTATGATTTAAATCTATATGGTTATGGGGCTAGCTTCTCTCTCTCTCTCTCTATCTCTCTCAATTTTAGAAATTGAACTTGTGTTTGAGCAACTTCAAAAAATGAAGAGCAAAAGTCAAAGGAAAATTTAAAACATTGTTGCAAACCATTTGGGTTATGTTATGTCTTAGTAGAGACATTTAGAGTCTTTTTGAAGATACCCTCAAAAAAGGCCTTGAATGTATATATATTTTTAAAATAACATGTTTTTGTGTTAAGTTATTTTAAAAGTGATAAGAAAAAACAATTTTTAAAACTTTTACTTTCTTGAGGTTTTAGAAAATTGAGTAAAATTTAGGGTATTTTTAGAATTTGAGTGAGTTGTGAAACAAGCTATCAATCATTAAATAGAAAAATCTTTCAAGTTACCAAAATTATTACTTAAATTACAGAGTAAATGAGAGAGAATCAAATATTTAAATTTTTTGTGAGACTCCATGGTGGATATAAAATTTGCAAGCACATAAAAGCATTGGTATTTTGACCATTTTTGCCTAGGCATTGGTTATGGCATTTCTTATTGAATAAGACCAACTAAAATGTGTTATTTTTTTCATTCTTCTAATAGAAATATAAATATCAAATTCACATTTCGTACTCAATATCATATCAACTCAATCATACCTACATTCTTAGGTTGTATGCTACATTTCTAGTAAAGATACCCTTATGCATGCATTCGAAGAGTCACCACACACATATACATAGATGCTAAGTATTTGTACGGGAAATTACTTACTATCACTCAATTTGGTGGAAACAACCCAACTCTAAAAGAGTGGTTTGATGGTTACTAGAATTAATGTATTAGTATGGAAGCGTGAAATAGTGTTGAGATTGTCTAAGTTATGTCAATTATCCTACAATTTCTTTTACAAAAAGTAAAAATATGTATGCATAAAGTTGAATGTGACGAATAAACTATAATATACATAGGTGTCATATCTATGTAATTTAGATTTGTTTTGATAGTTGCATATAGTTTAATTTGTAGGAGTAATGTAAGACTTGATGTTTAAAAAGTTAGCACGATAAAACATAAGGATCAATAATAATGAAAGGTTTAATTACATTTAACATATAAGGCTTTAACAATAAACCCCTTCAATTATGGAGGCATATTGAGACCAATGTTTATACTATAAGCTATTAATCTTGAAGTATTGATCAATGTTTTGGACCATCCTTAAAGGACTTATGAACATTTTGATGATCTCTGGTTTGAGAAGCACATTTAAAGTTGTTATTTGATCAGCATTTTGAATCATCAATACTTCCTTGTCGGATGTGGCTTTGAACTAATGGGCACCTGATGTAGTGATTTTAAATGCCATGAGAGTTAAGCGTCATTTTTCTCATTTTTTCTAATAGAAATATAAATATCAAATTCACATTTCGTACTCAATATCATATCAACTTAATCATCCCTAGATTCTTAGGTTGTATGCTACATTTCTAGTAAAGATACCCTTATGCATGCATTCAAAGAGTCACCACACATATATATATAGATGTTAAGTATTTGTAAGAGAAATTACTTACTATCACTCAATTTGGTGCAAACAACCCAACTGTAAAAAACTAGTTTGATGGTTACTAGAATTAATATATTAGTATGAAAGTGTGAAATAGTGTTGAGATTATCTAAGTTATGTAAATTATCCTACAATTTCTTTTACAAAAATAAAAAATATGTATGCATAAAGTTGAATGTGACAAATAAACTATAATATACATGTGTGTCCTATCTATGTAAGTTGGATTTGTTTTGATAGTTGCATCTAGTTTAATCTCTAGGAGTAATGTAAGACTTGATGTTTAAAAAGTTAGCATGATAGAACATAAGGATTAATACTAATGAAAGGTTTAATTAAATTTAACATATCAGTTTTTAACAATAAACCCCTTCAATTATGGAGGCATATTGAGACAAATGCTTATACTATAAGCTATTAATCTTGAAGTATTGATCAACGTTTTGGACCATCCTTGAAGGACTTATGAACATTTTGATGATCTTTGGTTCGAGAAGCACATTTAAAGTTGTTATTTGATTAGCATTTTGAATCATCAGTACGTCCTTGTTAGATGTCGTTTTGAACTAATTGGCTAGTTGATGTAGTGATTTTAAATGGTATGAGAGTTAAGTGAAATTCATTACATACTAGATTTTGAACCCGAGGGGTCCACCTATACAAAATCTTTCATATAACGTGTGTTCAAAGGATTTTAAGAAATAACCTTTCTTTACATGCTATAAGTCCTTAAAATGACCTCTTTTACTTTACTAAACTTACAATTTTTTTTCAAATTGTTCTTTAAAAATCCATTTTGTGAATATAATCTTGTAAATTTTACTAAGTATAATATCTTTTCTTTTGAACTCACATGGTATCTTATATGTTCTATAAGGTGGATCCCCCATGATTTTGAATTCATTATTTCTTTGCATAATGCTATAAAGCATTTGTCCTTAAAGGAAGCAAAAGAACATTTGAAATGCATATTTATGTCACCAAACTTTGATGCAATGCATCGAATTGAATTGTTGAAATGATTGATCTTAAAGGTTTTTGAATATTCAAAACTCAATCACTCAAAGTCTCGTGCAATGCATTGAACTAGATTGTAGAAGGCATAGTTTTTAAAGATTTTTCAAGTAGTATTTTCTATTTCTAGATAAGGCTATTGTAAGTAGAATAGAAAGAGTAAAACTTCAAAAAATAGTGTCTTTAACATGAAATTCTAATGCATTGCATCTATTTGTCCTCACGAAGGACCAAATTTTGATAAAGTTTTTTCAAATGTCATGGAATATCATAGTAATTGATTGAAGCGAGCTGCAAAAACTAACACAACGACAAAATAGATAGGTTGAACAATTCTTATGAATGATGATATTGATATCAATTATGATCATGTTCAAAATTTTGACACATGTAATATTTTGAAACAAATATTTTTCTAATTTATGTGTTAAAATTATTGGGGATGAAGGCACCTGTGCCTATGCCACCCTACAAATACTACACACATTGTGACCACACACTTACTATGGGTGGTGAGGACTTATAAATGTCATTTTATTCTCGATTCTTTTAGTGACTATTGAATAAGAGAAGGCACATCAAACATTGTGAGTGTTGAAATTCCCACATCTTGTATCTCTCTCTCTCTCTCTCTCTCTCTCTCTCTCTCTCTCTCTCTCTCTCTCTCTCTCTCTCTCTCGTTCTCTTGCTCCAACCATTATAGCTCGCATATCTCTTGCTTGTGCTTCCCCTCAGGCTCCACCCTTTAATTAGTATCATAGCCAACCATTTGAGTAGCTTCATGAAGCATTCCTTTAGCCCATGATAAAATCTTCATGTTGTCAAAAGTTTTATGGTAGTTCAACCCTCTTCTTCCCAAGGTATGCATTGTGTTCCCGCTTCTTCTTAGCTTGCACAAGGAGCTTTTGAACAATTTCTACATAGGAAAACTTTTGAAATGTAGGAAATTCTCTAATTTTTCCTAGGTATGTATATATGGATTCCCTATATATAACTAGGGAATTACATTCCCCACATCTCATGGTAGGGAATCCTAGCCATGCGCATATGATTTTCTTATATATAACCAGGGAATTTTATTCCCCACATCTTATATAACTAGGAAATCACATTTCCCACCTAGCATAGTAGGGAATTGTAGGCTACACAACTAGGAAATTCAATTCCCCACATTTCAAACTAGGGAATTACAAATATCTATATCAATAATATATACTTAATGGGAGATTGCAAATAGTCATACCAATATATAATTTGTGGAAAGTGGTCTCCAAAAAAATTAGGCTTAAATTAAGTGATCACTTAATAATGAGACATTTCTTCTCATCCTTTTTTATAAAATTTGGCAAAACTCTTCTACTTACTCCTCTAAATATTATTTGGTGATGCACCAAGCTCTATGAAGGTAAGTGTATTGATCAATAATTTAATATTGAGCATCGTGTGACCCACCTCAATATTTATGGAAATTAGGAACCTATTGTATGTGCCATTTGTGCATCTTCTTCCACACATTTCTAGTGCATGTGCATTGCTAAAAGAGATGAAAAGTATCCTCTTTTCCATAAGGCTAATGTCCTACAATAAGCATCCACATATTTATCTACCTCTATGGAAAACTTCAACATGACTAACCTCCAAAGAAACATATAAAACTTACAGAGAATCATGTTGCATTCTATCTTGGCAAGGTTAGGGTTTTTTCATTTTCTCACATACATAATTTTGTTGCACTTACTCTGATTATCCCAAATCACGTTAGAGTTTAAGGAAACATTTCCCATATTACCTATGATAAATCATAGTTGAGGTTAAAAGTCTTATAATAGAAAATGTGATAGATATCAAAATTCCACCAAGCCAAATGGGTTAGTTTCACAATGTGCAAGTGTTAAGGATACGAGAAAAGAATTAGATACAAAGGTACCTTGCTAATTTCTTGTATTTGTACAAGTTTTACAAAATTTGATATCCTTCAGAGAATTAATACGCCAATTTAAGATTTTCATTAATAACAAATATATCTACTTTGAAGCCCAAAGCATTCAATCAAATAGAGAATTTAGGTGACAAATCAATTCTCATGATGACACCTAGCAAGTCTTGAGTATTTCAAGCTATGGCTATTGTTTTTCATGTTTCTCATGGTCAAATACCCTCTAAGAAGGAGGTTCCACAATGGGTCAAATACAAATTTATTGGAAAGAGCATTGTTCATGCTTAGTTGGGTTAAGGTATACTCCACTATCTTCCTTAGTTAATAAGCTCTTCTCTTGAGGAAGATAGTGTGGTCTTACAATATCACAAGATCATGCACTTGGTTGGTATCAACACAAGGTAAAGTATAAATAATATAAATGAGGATCCTAATGACAAAAACCACAATACACTTTATAGAGTGGCATGGACATTTCTAGCACCCCCTCTTGATACTTAATAAATGCTTTAGTAACAAGCAATTGATGCTACAACCATGAGTACTCAAGTCTCACACATAGACTAGATGTGCCTTGAAGAAAACACAAAGAAGATTCAACAATTATGAAGCATGGGATAAGAAAACAACTTCCCACATGTGGTAGCACAACAATGTCCAACAGTTTCTCAAAGCTCCAAGAAGATCATTCATAGTTGTATCATTTGGAAGGCTAGATAATGCCAAAGAAGATTCAAGCCTTGAGCTATTAATCATAGCAATGACTAGACTCACAAACCATCCCTAAGAACATGAAGACCATTCAATAGTTGTAGCATTTGGAAGGCTACATAATATCAAAGAAGACTCAAGCCTCAAGCTATTGATCATAGCAATGACTATACTCACAAACCATCCCTAAGAACATGCACTTGACTTCATGAAATCAATAGTTGTAGCATTTGGAAGGCCACATAATGTCAAAGAATATTCAAGCCTCGAGCTATTGATCATCTCTAAGAACATGCACTTGACTTCATGAAATCAACTACCACGAATATATACTTGAGAAGCACCAATCAACCACAAGAACATTAAGTGGGAAAATAAGTTGACTATATGAAATTAATTTAAACAAATTTACACTTGAGAAGCACCAATCAAAAAGCATTCGTCAAGATGAATGTGAACTATTTCATGGGAAGGTACTAATCCCCCCAATCAATTACTAGTTTCCACATCAAATCTCGCATTCTCTGTGATTTTGTGTGTGCATGTTTGTTTGAGTGTGATGAACATCTACCTTTGTAAGTTACTCCTCTTTTTCACATTTTTGTCCCAAAAGTTATAGGATTAATTTGAAGAAAAGTCCTAATGGATCATCAAGCATAGCCCGAATCACTCAAATGAAAATGGCATATCTTATTGATACATGTTTGACCAATTTATTTGACATTTTTGGCATGCTTATCATATAGAGATATGATATGAAATCTTTTCACAACCACATCATGTAGTTTACACATTAAAGAAATGGATTTTATCATATCTCCTTCAAATTATCTTCTAAGGATGCTCTCCTATTTGATCTACACTTTCTATTTGGTATTTGCTTGCATGTGATGTTTATTGGTATGCTATAATGCAATAGTCCGGTATTTCAACCCTTTTGTAGCTAAAGAAAGTAGCATTGTCAACAATATTTGCTAACCTTTCAATATGGTATCACCACATAGGTTTCTTACATGATAAAACCTTGAGAGTCCATTTGACCACCAACCTCACACAAGTTACATATTTGGGCCTTCATCTTTAGGGTCTATCTGAGGTAAAATGAATTGTTGAGAATTGGTCATCTCCTTATCTTGAAATCTTGTAGCTATATAATAAAATTCACCATACTTTTTAGTTTTGTTTACATGATAGCTTTTGAGGGGCTATCCATTGTTGTGTGGTTTATAACCTTACTCTCATTGGAGCCACAATATAGATTTTTATCCACATGGCCCTATTTGAGTGCCCTTGCTCTTGATTCTTGAAAGATGGTATTTTGATGCCATAATTAAGGTAGCCTACATTCTAGCCTATCAATTACACCGACATTCTATGTTCAAAATTTTTACTAAATTAGTGATTATTTGTAATACATATTATTGATGGTGCTTTACTACTTGCATGCACATCTAGTGTAGAACATGCTATTGATGATGCACCTTTGGTTTCTACTCTACTATCCATCATTCTATGGTTAGACAGACCTTCTATTTCAATAAAACAACACCACATCTCCCATGTTATACCCCTACAGTCAGCAGACTAGCATGGTATTCAGTTTGACATTGAGACACATCTATCATAAGTTGGGACTTGTTAGTTTGTGTGTGGAAATTGGTACCTGCCTAAAAGTAATGAATGGCCTAATTAGGTAGAAAAAACTTTCATGTCATTGATCAGTGTAGTAGGTTCCAGAAAAGCTTTCGGTGGATATTGGGGTGTCAGTACTTGCCATCAGTACCAGAATAGCTTTTCTTGTGAGGCACACATTGGTATAACTTTCTAAACATTTTTGGCTTGTAACTTGATTATGGAATGCTAACAAGTCCTTGGCACATTTCCTTGCTGACTACAAACTACTTGCCATGCTAACTTTATATTGGTAACTAATATGTTGACAAGTCTTCAGCATAGTTCCTTGCTGATTACAAATGCTAGCCATTTTGGGATTTTTGTTCATAATTGTCTATTCCCCTCTAATGGGAGTAAAATAAAAGATGAAAACTCTTCTATGGTTATTTGTTCAAGCTTACAGGTAGGTAGGATTCAGGCAATTGCATCTCAAGCATTTAATGGAAGGCAGAAGGAGGTAATGTGGGGGGCAATCGTAGGAAAGAATATGAGGGAATATTATAGTGATATGGAGGTTTGTTGGGCATTGGCACCCTTAATATCAGTGTCAAGTTCTAGCCATTCTGAGAGTGCGGAACTGGAAACTATTAACCCCTAAGTACACTTTATCATTATTGTCAGATTCATAGACTATAATTGTATGCATACGATGTTTAGTGAGCATTACAAATAACAAAACATGTAGAAGATATATTGTGATATGGTTTCATTTGTATGCTTATTTTTTGCTGATGTCTTATATGGTAGATGGGTTGTGCACCTGCAAGAGAGAGGGTTTTTTTAATCGTAGCTTGTTTGAATTTGACTAATCACTGTCAGTGTTTTCCCATATGGCCAGGATTTGGCTCTATCAATGCAGAATCTAGAGCTCTAAACTTCAAGCATGGCTATAGAAGTAGATGGCCTTGGAAATGAACAAACACTTTACTCAAATTCATCAAGTCCTAATTGGTCTCGGTATTCAACTAAAAAACCCTTAGCTGTTATCAAGAAGAGGGTCCCTCTTCTAGTATTTTTGCATTGAGATATCGGTTCGTCTCAACATGTATATTCTATGTAACAACTTGGAGCTCTCACTCAATAACATTTTCCTATATTGATGCCATGCATACATGAAGCTTTGGAGAACAACGATTGGGCAACAAGGAAGGTAGCAACTAAAACACTTGCTCACATTGGTTCCACCAGTCTTGGTCATGCATTAGTGTCCTTGAATTTTGTTGGTTTAACAAGGTTTGTGCTTTACCATTCTATAATTTTATTTTGATGCTTTTTGTTGCATTCTTGAAAGGCATGCTTTATCTATGAATATATAATTTCAGATTATTTACTTACTCAGGTGAAACTACTAAGAGACAATGTGCATGATGCAACACAACTATGGAAAAACCTTCTAGGGGGTAGATTGTGAATCTCCTTCATTACCAAAGAAAGTTGGTATTCTGTTTTGAAATATATCTGGTTGTCTAGTTGTGCAACATATTTGGAGGAGGTTGGGACTACAATAAAAAGGCATATCTAGTTGTCTAGTTGTGCTTCTCATGCATTGAGTGGTGACAAATTATCATTTCTTTTAGAGTGAATGAAGCTTCAGATTTGTCTTATTAGTCAAAAAATGTAGGTTTAGAGGTATTTAGAGTTTTATAGTAGGTCTGTTATAACAGCTATAGATAGATTGCTCTCTTGATGCATGGCATTCCCTATAATAGCTATAGATAGATTGCTCCAGCTCCTACTACCAGTACTGGCCCTAATATCACAACGACTTTTCAATCATTCCCTACATAGGAAAAATAAAGGAAATTTCCTATCAATTTCCTAGTTAAGAATATACATAAGTAGGGAAAGTAAATGATAGGAATTATTGAACATTTCCTAGTTAGAGAAAATTCCTACATAGAGAAAACTCCCTATGTAGGAAAATTCCTACATAGGAGAATTTCCCTTTGTAGGAAATGTAGGAAATTTTCCCATAGGGAAATTTCCCTATGTAGGAAATTTCCTATGTGATTCCCTAGTTTCTCTAACTAGGAAATGTTCCATTTTCCCCATCATTTACTTTTCCTACTTCTGTGTGTTTTTAACTAGGGAATTGCCTTTTCTTTCCTATGTAGAGAATGATTAAAAGTTCATTGTGTTTCTCCCATGTGTTGAGGCTTGATCATCTAGGGGTTCAAAGGACACTATTCCTTATTGCTTGAGGCCCAAAGTGACCAACATAACTAGTAGAGTACCCAACATCTCAAGCATGATTTATGTTAGATTTCAGTCTCCTATCTTACAAGTGGATACCTCAAGCATTGACTATATACTCAAGATGGCTTATTGTCATACAAACATGGATATCCATTTCTTTATTGTTTGAGCTCCATTGATGCTCATACATGTAAAAACATGGATCTAGGACATGGCTTGAGGCAGAAGCTATGAAGGTTGGAAGAGAAAGAGTGAGTTCATGAAGACATTGACATGACTGAATGTTACAAAAGTGAATTAGGTTCCAAGATGGAAGTTTGGACTCATAAACACAATCTTGTGTATAGACTGACAATGACACAAAGACTTTACTGAAGGACAAAAGTACTATGACGTTTCCTTAGAAAAGAGAGCAAGTACAATGCTTTATAGGAAACTCGATGGTAGCACTTCTCCTACTGTGCTTATGGGATTCTAGTCGTGAGCCCTCACTGCTCCTTCCAAAGAGATTGAAGTAGGTGTGATTGCAAACATCTCAAGACCCCTCCTCAATCACAACGAACACAAATAGGCATAGGCATAGACACAAGCTGAGAAATAGTGGATGGTGCAACAAGAGAAGTAGGAGAGGTCATGGTAGGAGAAGACATCGCTGGTGGTGACTGCATCTTCTTCTACTGCAAGCGAGCCTTCCATCTCCACCTCTTTAAACACCATATTGGGGAATATGGGAATTTCCCATAAGTTTGGGACATGTGGTCAAATCTTTGGATTTGTCATAACTTGAACACTATAACTCCAAATTGAGTGCTCTATAGCTCCATAGATTCCATTTTTCAAGTGCTTTCCAATGATAGGTTACATCGTATGGTTTTGAAAAAATTATGGGCATGTTATCTGGGTGCCACCTTTTTAGTATTCAAAAAATGGGAATTGGGAGACTCCCAAACTCACTAATATTGTGTTTTTATGAGTGTAGAAATTGCATTGATAGCATTTTGCCAATCCTTCTTCAATCCAATAGGCTGCATACGGTCCTTTAGCAGCTCTCCCAACTCATCCTAAAGTACAAGATCAGCCACCTGTAAGAATAACTCCACTTTTCGTGAGTTCAAAGCTCTTTGCTCTAGTGCATCCAACTGGTTGTAATGTGGTTCAAACTCCCACATCAATTTAGAAGTAACAAGTCATTTGTTGGACTGATAAATCCACTCTCCAAATGTCTTTCATGTAGAATACCATAATCCTCTAGAAAATATTCATCTTTGAGTGCTTTCTTGAAGGCATCCCAAGTAGACTCCTATACAAACAAATCTATCACTCTAACATGCAAAAAGTAGGCATAACAAGCCGTAAGAAATAGTTGCTCCAGTTGGTCAGAACTCCAATGAAGCGCATCTAGCTTTCAAAGGCTTTAATGTAGACTGAAAAAATCTGCCATAAAATAATTTTTTCTCACTAACCATAGCCTCAATCATCGCGATCACACTAAGCGTATGCTCTTGTTCTTCATGCAACAGTCATTGATCCAACTGATGTTGATGCAACTATTTGGTGCTGGTGCGTAGATAATTGTATCTGCTTATTTTTTGCATCATAATGGCTAAAGAAAGATTTTGTAACAAAGTCTTCATCTCATCGGTCAAAAAGGAAGAAACAGATGATAATCAAGGTGGATTATTCAAAGGGTCTCCCATTTCAATGACCTAAACCAACATTTTCACATCGAATTCACCAGATGTCGCACGGAATATGTGTGGGAGTCATCGATGATTCTAGACCCATTGAGATGTCACCACCTCATGTTGTTGGAAAAACTTTGTTGATGGCATTTGTAGAGCTGCACAAAGAAATGCGAGCTACAAAAAGCTTGAGGAGTGGAGAACTATAGAGTTGTGCATGCGGGTAGGGGAGCTTGAAGTAGAAAAGATGAGATGTATACTATCATAATCCAAGCTTACATGCCATAGAAATACACACCCTCCCCCTTAGAAAAAGAAATCCCACAAACCCTATCTTATACTCTGTCTGTAATACTAAGACATGGATCCATCATCACTTTCTAGTTGCCAACCTCAATATGTACACACACTACAATCGATGAAATGTAGTCCTTCCACCACCAAAAGGTGACAGCTTCCTAAGCTCCTTCGATGCTATCTCTATCGTCATCATGAGATTCACTAAATTGCCAATATGAAACATGTTGATTTCTTGGTAAAAGTTAGCATTGCAATCCTAGAGTAGCTAACATCATTTTCTCCACATCATTGCAATTGGCTCCAGAGTTCCAGACTCTATAAAAGATTTGTGGCTCCTCCTCAAAACAAGCAACATATATACATGATTTTGTTTGAAAGCTCTAGCGAGGGGAAATAATCTCTTCATGTTGAGAATGGCCAACCCATTCAGTGTCACTCCACATCAACACTCCGCCAGCCCATCAGCATGTCTTCATGTATTCTTTACAATCCACAAGTCCCCATCTAGTTCTCCATCAACCTTGTCTTGTTCATGACACTTTGATAGTTAATCAATGGTTGGTGGAGAAGTCGGAGGGTTGGCCATTTTGAATTCACTGGTGTCTTCCACAGGTTGCTGACTTTGTGCTACTATAGGAGAGGCAGTGGTGCCGGCTCGAATGATATGTCAGAAGTAGTACTTGACACACTCGTGGTAAGGGTTTGATGCATTGATACATTCAGGATGACTTAGTTGACGTGCTCCCTGAGAAAAGCTACAAGTTCAAGGCTACCATGAAGCCTTGGCTTTGCCACCTCCTTCTACAATCACAAAGCCACTGCCATGATTAATTCTCCCCCTCAAATCTCTGTCTTCTCTTCAACACGCAGCTAGCCAAAAGCACAAAGCTTTTTTCTAAAAAAGCTTAAGGCTTTGAAAAGATTTTAACAAAGCTATTCTCCTTTGTTGCCAACATCATGTCACCATATCTCTATGTTGCTTCAATTTTGCCTCTAACATCCTTCACAACTGCCATTTAGACCATCACCATTGATTGTGCTCATTGGATGGTCGTTCTTGCTCATAATTAATGTAGCCCAATTTCTCAAAATATTCCGCCATCATCTCATCAAAGCCACTATGTCAACTCTTTGTAACATGATCGTCATTTGTATTACATCCAAATCGATCTTATAATGCCACCATAATTGACTAAGCAATATTTGTAACCAAGGTCCTTGGATAGCCATTCTACTATTGATTGCAATATTTGCATTAAACTAGTGCTTTCTTCTCCAAGTTTGGGTTTAGACCTATAATTAGCAAGTGGTTGTTGACTACTCTCAATCTCTCTTTTTGGGCAATCTTTGTTTGGCATTGATATTTAATCCAATATCTCAAGTTTTTCTCGATTGTTGGTGTTTAGAATCTTGTGTGAGCTCGTATATGCAATTAGCTACTCATCTCTTTTTAGGTAACTTTTGTTTGGCATTTAAATACTTGTTCCAATATCTTAAGGTTTTCTCAATTGTTTCTCCATTCAGCTCACCATTGTAACCTCAAACCATAAACTCAGTTCATGTTTTGCCACCATTTTATCACATGCACTAGTCCATACATTTGACATATGATTTTTGATGCAGAGAAGTGCTTGAAAACAGCCAAAATTTATGAATTTCAGGGAAAAAATAGACTGTCGAAGGCGGCTGTGGCTATTAGTACGATTTTAAGCGACAATGCCCGAAAAGTGCTTAAAAGAGCCACTCGATGGCGGTCGGAGAATTCTCATAATTTTTTGGCATGACAGATAAGACCCTGGGAGATGCCTAGTAGTGGAGGACTTCAAGATGGACATCCATGATTTTTCGGATCCTGAATCAGGTACTAGACGAGGAAGAGGGAGTGCCCGGGAGGCCAAGCCCAAAAAGTCAAGTGGGAATAACCTTTAGAAAGTCCAAAGGTTATGACCTTTGGGAGCTCCCTTGAGGGAGCCCCCCAAAATTTTTGTGAGAATGGGGGGGGAGGGGCTGTTTTTTTCGTGGCCTGTTGCAGAGAGGGTGCCATTCTTTTATTTGTGGAGGAGGGGGGCTACATTGGCACCAACAAGCAACCCCCCCCAACTGATCTCATGGCTGTTCTACCCTTGATCTACGCTTCCAATTTCCGGTCTCCACTCCTCCATTGGCTGCCTGGTTGTGGAGATAAAAAAACATTCTTTCTCTCTCCTCCCTCTCTCTCCTACATAGAGGCAATTCATGTGCAAGTAATCAAGAAGAAGAGGGGCTGAAGAATGTTTGTCCGGCTCTGATCGGATTTCTCCAAGATGAAGAGGAGGCTGATGAAAGAGGTTCAACACTAAAGAATGGTTGCTAGTCGGTCCATGGGCTACCCAGAATAATTATTAAAAAACCTACAATATGCAAGGCACGCGATATGCTCCAATTTTATGAAGAAATTTGCTTATTTTTGTTGTTTCATGGTCCAAATGCTATTCATATGCAATGAATTGTTGTTTGAACCTTTTTTGAATCATGTTTAGGGTTGCAACTACAAAAATGCAGAACCCGTAATGATCCAGAGCCGTTGTTAATTCTTTAAAACCCATAAAATGTCATTTTTTATGGAAATTAGTGGTTTTTTTTTTAATTTTGAGTTGGGAGAAAGGAGTGGAAATGGGATAAACCCATAGCAAATGTTAAGTTTCAGTAAAAATAATAAGCTGACACAAATAAATCAGAAAATACCTATTTTTCATGAATAAAAAATAGCAAAAATAGCAAAAAATAATGAAAATTGGGATTTTTGCACTAAAAAAATATGGAAAAATAAGATTTATGTGCATGAATATTTGGCGAGGTTAAAACATGAGGTCAAGACTCAGTTTGGCCTTGTCCTTTGTGTTATAGTATGTGTTTATTGGTTTTTACATACAAAAATGATACAAAACAACCATTTACACCTATGCACCGCAGCAACACCTAAACGGTGAGGGGGGGATGAAGTTTGTGCGATGATCCAATTGCTGAAAAGATATAAATTCTGATTTTCCTCTTTGTGCATAGCATTTAGGGATCGTTCCATAATTGAATATAGGCGACTAGTAGCACGAAAATCCCGGTGCTAGTCCCTAAAGCAGCGCAGCACGTAACACTTAGTTGAAATTCATGAAAGGGCTATTTCCCCCACCTCACATGGCTAGTTTTTTTAATCATAAAATGGTTGTGTACAATTGTCATACACCTTGCATGAAGCATGCCACGCGATATCTCCTGGAATGCATTGCAATTGATTGATAAACTTTAACCAATGTTGAGAGGACAGGAAACCCAAGCTATAGGTTTAGACAGGTGCTTTCGTTAGGGAAAGTTTTGTGAGGCAAATCAAAAATCTCCTGGAACGCTGAATTATAAAAGAGTGGAGTTTGTGCGTTATGTTTTATATGTTGGAGCGACGCATCTTGGGGCCAATCCCTGAGTTGTAGGAGAGTCGTAGTGGAGCCGTGACAATCAGTCGAGAGGCGCTTTCCTATGTGTGTATTACGAGGCATTATGCCTATATGTTATGGGATGTCCCTCTAAGGAGAAGGGAAGGTGAATGTTGGACTACATAATGGATACAAACGCAAAATCGTCATAAGCATTAGTGCAAAGTCAGTTTTAGATGCTCCTGGCCCAAGAGGCCGTGTGGTGGGATTGTCTATCGTATGCATGAGGTCCCACTAGTGCCATAGCCAATGCTGGCCCATTTTAGGTCCCATGAGTGGTGCATCTGCCAGGAGCCGCCAATAAGTGGTGGTTCTCAAATCGAGGGTTTTTTAATCAGGGACCAAATAGTTGGTTTATGTCCTTTGACAAGGACCGTCAAGCCGAAATACAAAAAGTAGAACGTGCTGAGAGGGCTAGATGGCGGTTGGAGATTGCAAGATGCTATTCTGCTCAAAGGAGTAGCCCGTTACGCATAAGTGGTAGTGGTTCTAGTAACCTAGCTGTTACGAGTAGCTCTTTGAGTGCAAGTGGAAGTCTTGGTACTTCCCTATTTCCAATTAATCAACCCACAACAAGTGGGGGTGTAGCGTTGCCTACACAAACTCCTGTTGTCAATCTGGTTGTAGCCATGGCACAACCTATCGCAATTCCAGTAGGTACACTAGATTTACCAGCATTAGGAGCACTGTTGCCCATTTTCCATGGGTTAGCAGAAGAAGATGGAGAACTCCACATTAAGGAGTTTCAAACTCTCATGTTCAACTATCAAATCCAAGACAAAGGACACCTAATGATGTTCTTCAACATGACGTTAAAAGGAAGAGCGGTAGTGTGGTATCACAGTCTAGAAGCTAGAACCATAACTAGCAGTGCCCAATTCTTTATGGCTTTCCGTAGGGAGTTTGCCCCTGAGAAGGATGGACAATATTGGTTGCATGTTTTGAATGTAACACGCCATGTCCAGGAATATGCAAAGAAACTAAAGCAAGTTCTTCACAAACTTAACGCTTATATTCCCATTCCAGCGGCTACACAGTTGCAATATTTCCTACATGGATTAGATTTTAATATCTAGGTGCAGCTGAGTAGTGTTGCTTTGGACGATATTGACACTGCCATTACCCAAATAGAAGGAGTAGAGTTGCACTTGCAAGCGACTTATACAGCAAGGATAAATTGGAATAGTAATAATTTGGCCTTGACCAATGGGAGTCAAGGGGACCCCATGTTAAATATGAGTGGCAAAGGGAGTATTATGTCGAATCTGCCTATGTTACCTGCTCCTCCTAACATCATTATGCCTATGGCTAGTCAGGCGGCCTCACTAAATAGTGGTGGAAACCAAACAATGAATCCTAATGTTGTCCCATTTGGTCAGCGGCTAATTCCTAATCAAGTGGTTAGGCCCATGGGACGACAGACTGACGATCGTGGCTATGAGTCGAGTGCTTCTAATGTCCTGGATAAAGTTAAGGACATGATGAAGCACTACACTGATATGATCTCTGAACAATATCGACAAATAGCTGTGGATGTCAATTTTCTTAAGAAGCAACAGAATTTGATAGGGAGCCAGTGCCCTGAAGAGGGTGCCCCCTCAAGATTCAGTTGTAAGTGGTGTGGGGGCCAACATTTTCCTAGGAATTGTCTGAATGTTAAATGTGATATTTGCGGGAAGTCTGGCCACTTAGCTACTACCTATTGGAGTAAGATCAGTTCTCTCCAACAAGGGAGTAAACTACCAGGTCTAGTTAACCATCGCACATAAGGGAATAATCTCCAACAAGACGATGGACCAAGGAAAATACTGCAAGAGGAAAGGCTGTTGTAGAGGAGTTATCACATGGCAATGGAGTTAGCCTTATTGAGGCTATACGTGTCAATGATGCTGAAACTTCTAATCTACGAGCCGTAACAAGAGGTTAAAAGATTAAAGAGGGTGACAAAGGAATTGTAAAACCTATCGAGGGAAGCCCTAAGCGAGATGTTAGGGAAAAGTGAGTCCTGAATCCTGATAAGGAAGGTGGACCGTTAAGACCTATTGGTAGTAAAGTTGATCCCGAGGAGGATAAAGGATTGCCAAGAAAGAAGGTAAAGGCTAAAAAAGAGGCAACAAAGCCAATGGAAAGACCAAAGGAGAGAATGGTTTGGTGCGAGAAGAGAACTTTGGCTAATTACCACGACTTTGATATAGCAAGTTCCCTTTGCAAAGTCAAACCAGATGTGAATCTCCTGCAATTGATTAAACTTTCTCTAGGAGTACGCAAGGAATTCCAGAAAATCCTACGTATAGGGTATCTAGTAGAACCTTTGGGCATAGCTAGAGTGGGGGAAGATTGGCTCAATCATGCTGAAAAGCATTGCCCTAGAGTTTCAGCTTATTTGGATAGAATATTAGTGGAGCATGCTATCGTGGACACTGGATCCTCTGTCAATATCATAAGTTCAGACTTGATGGAGAGGTTAGGTCTAGAGATCCAAAAAGAGGGCTCCACACTTCTTAGGATGGCTGATGATAGTCTAAGACAACTAGAAGGTTGCATTACTAAGGTCCACGTTACAGTTGCGAGTGTGGAATGCTATCTGGACTTTAGGGTGATAAGGTTTGCAGGACATCCTAGCTATTGAGTTTTGCTAGGTAGGCCATGGATTCTACGGACAGTCTGTTAAGTCGATATACCCGCTGGTCAAGTGATTCTAGGTCGAGGTGCCCATCATGTAGTAGTGGATCCTTACCTTGAGTCTCCTCAGAGTGAGAGAGCTCCACTATCCTCCACTGAACTAGAAACAGTAGATGATCCATCTGGTAGTGAGATGTCATCGAGCAATGGATCTAAGGAAGGGTCCACTACTACAGAGGATATTTATCAGATAACCTTGAATGAACCGATAGAGCCTCATGATCGAATAAGAGATGCGGACGTTATTGAGCTGGATCTTGGTACGCTAAATGATTTGCGGCCAATTAAATTAGGGTCCATGCTCAGTTCAGAAGAAAGAGAGGATTATGTGTCCTTAATTCGAGAGTTCCGCGATATCTTTGCTTAGAGCTATGACGAGCTTCGGGGTATCCCTCCCAGTCTAGTTGTGTATACTATTTCTCTAAAGGAAGGTACCCGCCCTGTATGTCAGAAAAAGTAAGGCATATGCCTTTTGAATTAAGGGACGGGTTGTATGAGGAACTACAAAAGTTGCAGAAAGTGGGTTTGATCTTCCCTGTTCAACATACTGAATGGTGCTCATCACCAGCTGTGATCAGGAAGAAGAAGAATAATCAAATCTGTCTTTTTGTAGACTTTAGAGAGCTGAATAAGCAGACTGTTAAAGATTACTACCCATTGCCGTTTATTGACCAAATTTTGGATCAACTAGCGGGTAGGGAAATCTATTCATTTATGGATTGCTTTGCAGGGTATAACCAAATGGCGATCGTCGCTGAGTAAGACAAGCTAAAAACGATATTTATTACAGTCTTCGGTACCTTTGCGTACCATGTGATGGCATTTGGGTTGTGTAATGCACTTGGTTTGTGGCAAAGAACAGTTGATAAGACCTTTGGTGACATCTCCCCAGAGGAGCTGAAAGTATTCATTGATGATCTGGGGGCAGCCACCGTAAGGGATAAACAGTTGAGCATTTTGCAGAAGTGTTTTGAGCATTGCAGACAATTTTGCATAGCTATTAACCCACAGAAGTGCGTCTTCGAAGTCCCTTATGGGCTCTTGTTAGGCCATGTGGTTAGTTCCATAGGGATTGCAATTGATCCTGAAAAGATCAAGGTCATAGTCGCCATGAGTCTGCCACATACTCCGAAGGAAGTACATAGCTTTCTGTCATCAGTAGGATATTATCAGAGGTTTATCAATGCCTTGGCAGAAAGAACGTTGCCGCTGACAAAGCTACTGTCCTTTAATTGGCAGTTTTCATGGAGTGATGCTTACAAAGTGTCTTTTGATGATGTGAAATAGGAGCTTGCCAAAGCACCTGTTTTGAAAGCACCAAAAAGGAGCCAAATGTTTTATATATTTTCAGTAGCAACCATGTATAGTATCAGCTGATGTTTGGCCCAAATTTGGAAGGAAAAGTGGTACCATCCGATAGCTTTTGCTAGTTGAAAGTTGGGTGTATCAGAAATTAACTACACCTATATAGAGAAGCTCTGCCTTGCGATGGTATTTGCGACCAAAACGTTCAGGCACTACATTCTTTATGAATGGGTGGTTTTTTATACGAAGGCGGAAGGGCTTCGATTGTTGTTGAATAAGTTACAGCCGCTTGACCGTTTAGCAAAGTGGTTAATCACTTTGCAGGAATTTGATTATGAGATTAAGAGCAAGCTACCGAAGCTTCAGGGCATTGTAGAGTGTCTTGTGGATTTCGTAAAGCTAAAAGAGGTCATGGTTGAAGAAAGTGACATGGAGACTTTGTTCAAGATTGATACGGCATCTATTCCCTCCTGGTATGCTGCTATAACGGACTATCTTTCTATGGGAGAGACTGGAGGTACTTTATCAAAATCGGAGAAGAGGAAAATTAAATAGCAGGCATTGAAATTTTCCTTAATTGTAGGCACATTATATCGGCAGGGTGTTGATGATATCTATCACCGATGTCTGATGCCTGATGAGGTTCCCTTTATTTTGGAAGAGTGCCATGACTCCGCTTGTGGAGGGCACTTTGCTGGGCAGTTAACGACACAGAAAGCTTTAAGGGCTGGATATTGGTGGCCATCCATTTTCCAAGATTCCTTTAAGTACGTTAAGAGATGTGATACTTGTCAAAGGCATGACAGCAGAGAGAACAGGAAGTGACCACTTATGCCTATCATGGCTATCCTTCCATGGTGCGCAAATCGGATGCTATACGCTCGCATAGTGAATGCCGGAATGTCCCCAAGAACAAAAGAACTCTACTTTTTGCACAAAACTTAAGGTAAAGAGCATGCACGACATGAACAAGAGACCAATTGAGTGCAATCTCCCCCCATGCCTTGTGTGAGCCCTCCACAAAGCATGTATTTTATGTATTAATCATCTTCAATCTCAAATAATAGCCTAAATTACAAAATAGCAAGCTTTTGGCTTTTGAGTTTGCTTTAGCACAAAATAGAAATAAAGCTAATGGGCGGTGCCTAAAGAGTTAGGCATACCCAATAAAATGTCCAAGTACAAATAACATAATCGTGCGTCCACGCACATACAAAATAATAAATAAATATCCAACACCTCAATAAATAGGCGCAACAAAATATAGGCGCCATGCCTAAGATATGCGCCCATCAAAATATAAGTGATAAATTGAATACTCACTATCCTCCAATGCTTTCCTCCGCCACTGCTGCTATCTCTACACATCAACTGAAGCATTCACAATTGTTAGTAAAATAATACAATTAAACCGACAAAAGTGAATACCTAGCAGTCTTCAGCTACATAAATAAATCAACTGGTTAGAAATCAATCCTAATCTTAATTTACTACGAGTGCGCACTCTAAACTCATATACGTTTATTAATTTAATATGCATTTTACGGAATCACCCGCTATGGAATCACCCATGTACACACTAAATTAATGAAACGCCCGAAAAGGATAGGCGTCCCCATCAACTTCTTGCACAAAGAATCCACTTTGTGTATGAGCCCCGGTCATCAAAGTTTACGGAATCCACCGTAAAACCTCACGGAATCCACCGTGGCACAGAATCCACTGTGAAATATGCCTCCTGGCATCATACCCCCGGGGTGGGATAGCAATTGACCTCAATTGCTATTAGCTCAATGTGGAGCTAGCAGAGTGGGGAAAGCATTTAAGTCTCTAGCGTACATCCATTGGGCTTGCTCTACAGGATGGTTCTTAAATTTGACTAAATATCTAGAATATCTTCGGTCAGTTCTAGTGGTCATAAAGTCAGTATCTATGATAGCTTCAGGCTCAAGTATTTCAGTCTCTTCTTCTAACAAAGGTGGGTTTTCGTAAACAGGGTGTACAGGTAATTGGCCTCTAAAGGGTCGTAATAAACTAATGTGAAATGTGTTGTGAATTTTCCAGTGAGGTGGTAATTCTAACTTGAATGCATTGTCATTAATTTTATGAATGATCTTAAATGGTCCATAGAATCTAGGGGCTAATTTAACAACTGGGTGTCTATCTACACTTTGTAATCTACGTTTTTCTATTCTCAACCAAATATAGTCATCAATTTTGAAATTCATTGCTTGTCTTTTCTTATTGGCTTGTTTGGTATATGATTGCTGGGCTTTGGCAATCATGTCTTTAACCTCATAAAAAATAGTAGCATGCATAGTAGCAATATCATCAGCACTCTGAATTCTATTTGATAAAGATGCAACAGGTGTAGACAATCTATAACCATAAATCACTTCAAACGGTGATTTCTTTGTAGATGTGTGTGGTGTATTGTTATATGCAAACTGTAATAAATGCAAGTGTGTGTCCCATGTCTGTGGTTTAGAAATAGTGTAAGCACGTAAAAGATCTAAAATAGTACTATTAGTGGCTTCTGTTTGTCCATTAGTTTCACGATGAAATGCAGATGAGAAATCAATTTTTATTCTTAGGTTAGCAAATAAAGTAATCCAAAAGTTGTTACAAAATCTAGAATCACGATAAAAAATAATAACTTTTGGCAATCCATGGTTAGTGAAAACAATTTTCAAAAACAATTGTGCTGCCTATGATGCTGTTAAAGTTTTCTTACATGGAATGAAATATGCTTGTTTACTAAACCTGTCTACTACAGTCCAAATCATATCATGGTTAGCTTTAGTATTAGGTAAACTAGTAATAAAATCCATAAGTAATCCATACTGTTTACCATGATGTCTCTTAACTCTTTGACAAATCAAACATTCAGAAACAAAGTTAGATACATCAGTGTCCATATGTGGCCAATAAAAATCTTCAATTAATGTACGTAAAGTAGATATGATACCTCTATGACCTTGATATGGAGGACAATGAATCTCATTCAAAACAAAATATCTGAATGGAACTGTAACACATAATCTCTTTTCATAAAACATGAATCCATCATTATAAGAGAGTGAATCAATAGGAATCCAGTTATTTCCAACTAATTTATTCCAATCAACATGAAAAGTAATGTCCTGATGATAAGTATCTTTCATAGGATTTAAAGAATCAAATGATATAATAGAAATATTATGAATGGCGGGTCTTCTACTTAATGCATCGGCCACTACATTTTCTCTACCGGGTTAATATTGGATAATCAGATGAAAACTCTAAATGAAGGCAGCCCATTTGATATGTCGGTCAGATATTTGGGGTTGGCTAAGTAAATGTCTAATACTTTGTTGATCGGTCTTAATCATAAATTCAGAACCCATTAAATAGTGTTTCCATTGCCTTAAAGCTTGTACTACAGCTAATAATTCTTTATCATATGTGGAATATTTAAGTTCGGAGGGTTTCAGTACAACTAGAATAGGCTATGGGATGATTGTCTTGCATAAGTATGGCTTCTATTCCAAATCCACTAGCATCAGTAACTACTAAAAAGAATGGTCTATTAAAATCAGGTAGTTGTAAAATAGGAGCATGGGTTAATGCATGTTTCAATAAGTCAAAAGATTTCTGTTGATTATCAGACCAATGATAAACAATACCTTTCTTCAAAAGTTTAGTTAAAGGCAAAGCAAGTAATGAAAAATTACGCACAAATTTCCTGTAAAAACTAGCAAGACCTAGGAAAGATCGTAACTCATGCACATTTTTAGGTATAGGCTAGTTCAATATTGCTTCTATTTTCTTAGGGTCAACCTTAATACCATCTGATGTTACAATATGACCTAAATATTCAATTTCTGTTTTAAAGAACTCACTCTTTTCCAGATTAGCATACAGTTGATTATCTTTCAATAACTTAAAAACCAAGGATAAATATTCATAATGTTCTTTCTCATTTTGACTAAACACCAAAATATCATCAAAGAATACAATAACACAATGCTAATATTTCAAAAATATACAATTCATCATTCTACTAAATGTAGCAGGTGCATTAGTCAATCCGAAAGGCATCACTAAAAAATCATAATGACCAAATTGTGTTCTAAATACAATCTTGAATATGTCAGACTTATCTAATCTTACCTGATGATAACCAGATTTAAGGTCTATTTTACTAAATATGGCAGAACCTTGCAGTTTATCCATAAGGTCATCAACTCTAGGAATTGGATATCTATTCTTTACTGTGATCTTATTTAAAGCATGATAGTCAATGCACATACGATAGGTATTATTTTTCTTCTTTATTAACAAAACATGTGCACCAAATGGAGAACTACTAGGTCTAATCAATCCTCTATTAGTAATTCCTCAACTTGATTTTGAATTTCTTTTTGCTCTATCTGGTTATGCCTATATGGTGCTTTACAAGGTGGTTGTGTACCAGGAATCAAATCTATTTTGTGGTCTTCTGGACGTGAAGGAGGTAAACGAGGTGGTAGATCTTCTGCAAAACAGTCTTTAAAGTGTGCAAGAAATTCTTTATGCCTGGGGTGCATATGGTTTTCTTTAACTTGCAGTTCATTCACCCAAATGAGATAAGATTTACTACTTTTGCATAATGCACGTTTAGCTTGAGTATGCGAAAGCAGTGGAAAAGCATTAAATGCATGCATACCATACAATGTAATATGTTTTCCTTGAAAATTAATATTAATTGAATTTGTGGAATAATCTATATCAGGGTTATGCTGATGACGCCAAGGCATACCTAATATAATATCACTGGACTGTAATGGTACAACTAGAAAATTCCTTCTTTCAGTGTATTCACCAATTTGAATTTCTAAGTCATGCACCTCTTGTGTTCCATTATACATTGTGCCTAAAAATACTGCTTTAATGCGATAATGCGTAGGAACAGTTTGTAATTTCAATTCTTTCACTAATTTTGCAGAAATAAAATCATGAGTACTACCATCATCATGCAAAATAATCTTTTCTTTTCCATGCACTAAATATTTCATTGTCAATAAAGAATGTGGAGTTGGCATACCTGGCAAAGTATGCGAAGGAGTAGTAATGTCATCTTCATCCTCCATGAAATCAAGCATTTCTTCATGTTCGTCATCTTGCATTGCTCCAAGGTAATTGATATGGACAGGTGGCTTCTTCGATTGGCAATTGGCTGCTAGATGTCCAGGTTGGTGGCATTTATAGCACACTATAGGTTTGGCTTTGGTTACATTATTTGCAATGGCAGGAAGTCTAGGAATATTAGGATTTGGCTGTGGAATTGGCTTAGGGTTGTGATTGGTATTGGAGGGTAAAGCAGGTGGTTTTGCCCAAGTCTTACGGAAAGATGATGAAGGAAAAGGACCTTGATTAAATCTTCTAAAATTTGAGTTGAATAGCTTAGATCCATAGTTACCATTGGTTTGAAATTGCTGTGGATGCTTGTCTCTTCCTCGAAGCTTGTCTTCAGTGTCATGAGCTAAAGAAATTGCATCTTCAAGAGTTGCAGGCTTGAACATATTGACTTCAGCGTAGTAATGCCCAAGTAATCCAGACATATACTTGCGTTTGTGTGTCACTTCAGGTACGTCTTCAAGCATGCGTAACTCGAGTAATGAATTCCAAAAGCGTTCAGTGTACTGAGGAATAGGCTCACGATCTCTTTGCTGAAGAAGGTCCCATTGCTTTATGGTTTTTTCATGAAATTGTGGAGGAAGGAAATTCTGCATAAACTTCTTCTTGAAATTCTCCCAGGTAGTGGGACAATCTATACTCTTACGAACCATAGTCCACCAAAGAGATGCTCTATCCACTAAATGATTAGTGACACACTTGATTTTATCTTTTTCTGCATATGTTTCCTCATGAAATTAATCATCAAACTGACTGATGAATGCAGGAACAATTTTTCCATCTCGAGTGCCATTGTAAGTACGGAATTTGAAATTTCTTTTACTTATCTTTATTTCTTTGCGGATGGATTGAGCTTTGAGAGTCGCGTCGATGGTATGTCGGATAAGATCTTCAGATTGTGGTTCCTCTTTGTCGGTAGTCGATCTTTGTAAATTAGCCAATTGAGCTTGCAATGCTTGCCGAGCTCGCCATTCTTCATCCAACTACATCATAATTAAATCCAGCTTTTGCTCCATCGTAGGTTCAGGAAGATCGCGTTCAGCCATTAAATCATCCATATGTGGTTCCATCATCCTGCAAAACTTCAAAAGACCTCACACTCTCAAAATCCAATTAGCGGGATGAGCGTAGCTCAAGATCGAGTGTACAAGGCTTATATATTTTTGTGTATGGCTTTCACAATCTTCGCCTTTGGCTATTGCGGGATTTGTAATCTTTGAAAAATCTGCGTTTTGACCTTCTGCATGTGCTGAAACTGGTTCAGCAAACCTGCATATGCGAACAGTATCTTCCAATGAACAACTTTGCAGTTCGGAGTTTCTGCGCAGGAACAGTCTTTCTAGGAGTTTTGAGCACAAGTCAGTTCTGACTTCAGGTGACTTGTCTGACTTGCAGCGTTGTAGACTTATGTGACTTGCAGAGTACTAGAACTTGGAGAACTTGAGTGACTTGCTGTAATCACAAGACTTGGAAAACTTGAATGATTAGGAGGATTTATGACTTATAGCTTAGATAACTAAGCTTGGTGATAACAGTTGACGATTTTTTAGGGGGGGCGCCGTTTTTCCATGCCGAAAATCACACTGAGGACATGTCGAGTTACCAGACGTCGAATTTTTGTGGCCTTTAAGCTTTATTATTAAGCTTAATACTAATGAAAGCTTTTAAGCTTTTGAAGATATAGAGCTTATCTCTGTGTAACCACGACTTGTATGAGAGGATATAGGAGTGGTCCTCCGCTGTTGCAGGCCGGTCCTTCGCGATCAGAGGATGGAAACAGAGGTTCTTGACCGCCAGGAATCCACCCATATCGATCATTCGCGATGAGATTGACTGTAGAGCTCGATCGTTCCAAGAGCTCTGCCTTCGCTCAAGATGGGTAGCAATTGGAAGCTCTTGATCTCAGCTTTGCTCTGATACCACTGGTGCACAGATCGGATGCTGTAGGCTCGCGTAGTGAATGCCGGAAGGTCCCCAAGAACAAAAGAACTCTACTTTTTGCACAAAACTCAAGGTAAAAAGCATGCATGATATGAACAAGAGACCAATTGGGTGCAATCTCCCCCAATGCCTTGTGTGAGCGCTCCACAAAGCATGTATTTTATGTATTAATCATCTTCAAGCTCAAATAATAGCCCAAATTACAAAGTAGCAAGCTTTTGGCTTTTGAGTTTGCTTTAGCATAAAATAGAAATAAAGCTAATGGGCGGTGCCCAAAGAGTCAGGCATACCCAATACAATGTCCAAGTACAAATAACATAATCGTGCGCCCATGCGTATACAAAATAATAAATAAATATCCAACGCCTCAATAAATAGGCGCGACAAAATATAGGCGCCATGCCTAAGGTATGCGCCCATCAAAATATAAGTGATAAATTGAATACTCGCTATCCTCCAAGGCTTTCCTCCGCCACTACTGCTATCTCTACACATCAACTGAAGCATTCACAATCGTTAGTAAAATAATACAATTAAACCGACAAAAGTGAATACCTAGCAGTCTTCAGCTACATAAATAAATCAACTGGCTAGAAATCAATCCTAACCTTAATGTATTACGAGTGCGCACTCTAAACTCATAAAAGTTTATTAATTTAATATGCATTTTGCGGAATCACCCGCTATGGAATCACCCATGTACACACTAAATTAATGAAACGCCCGAAAAGGATAGGCGTCCCCATCAACTTCTCGCACAAAGAATCCACTTTGTGTATGAGCCCCGGTCATCAAAGTTTACGGAATCCACTGTAAAACCTTACGGAATCCACCGTGGCACGAAATCCACCGTGAAATATGCCTCCTGGCATCATTTCATTTGAGAAGTGGGGCATTGACTTTGTGTGTCCTATCACCCCATCGTTTACTACTCAGAAGAGGTACATTATAGTAGCAACTGATTACTTTACAAAGTGGTTAGAAGCACGGGCGACAAGGCAAGGTAATGCAAAAGAGACTGCCAGTTTCTTACTTGAGCAAATCATCTATCGATTTGGTTTGCCAAAGGAAATAGTATCAGACCGTGGGACTCAATTTTTAAATAAAGTGATTAAAAGTCTGACTAAAGCATGGAAAATTACGCATAATAAGACGACCCCCTATAATCTGCAAGCAAATGGACAAGTTGAAAGTACCAATAGGCAGCTTGTGGGTATCCTATCCAAGATAGTCTTCGAAAAGAAGCGGGACTGGGATACAAAATTATATGTGGCGATTTGGGCGTATAATACGACGTTTAAACGAGCCACTAGCCACACCCCATTCAAATTAGTTTATGGGGAGGAGTGTGTATTCCCTTAGAAATTGAGTTGCCGACCACTAGATTTGCAATCAATCATTCTTTGGGCGATAAAGATACCCTATTTGAGCGGTTTACGACTATAGCCCACTTGGACGAGCTCAAATTACAGAGTTTGTTGCACTAGGTGGTGCATAGATCGGTCGCCGTATGCATGCATAGTGAGCATCAAAAGGTCCCCAAGAACAAAAGAACTCTACTTTTTACACAAAAACCAATGACGAAAGCTTGCACGACATGAACAAGAGACCAATTGGGCGCAATCTCCCCCCATGCCTTGTGTGAGCGCTCCACAAAGCATGTATTTAATATATTATTCATCTTCAAGCTTATATAATAGCCCAAATTTCAAAATAGCACGCTTTAGCTTTTGAGTTTGCTTTTGTGCCAATAAAGAATTAAAGCTAATGGGCACCCAAGAAGTCAGACGGTACCCAAATACAATGTCCAATACAAGTATTTAAATCTTGCGCCCATACGCATACAAAAATAATAAATAAATATCAAGCGCTTTGATAAATAAGTGCATCAAAATATAGGTGCCATGCCGAAGATACGCGCCCATAAAAAATATTGACGATAACTTGAACACACACTATCCTCCAATGCTTCCCAATGCCACCTCTGCTCGCTCTACACATCAACTGAAGCATTCACAATTGTTAGAAAAATAATACAATTAAACCGACAAAAGTGAATACCTAGCAGTCTTCAGCTACAAAAATAAATTGGTTAGAAATCAATCCTAACCTTAATTTATTACGAGTGCGCACTTTAAACTCATAAACGTTTATTAATTTAAAATGTATTTTGCGGAATCACCCGCTATGGAATCACCCATGTACACATTAAATCAACAAAACACCCAAAAAGGATAGGCGTCCCCATCAACTTCTCGCACAAAGAATCCACTTTGTGTATGAGCCTCGGTAATAATAATAAAATTTTATGAAATCCACTGTGGAATATGCCTCATGGCATCATACCCCCAGGGTGGGATAGCAATTGTCCTCAATTGCTATTAGCTCAATGTGGAGCTAACAGAGTGGGAAAAGCATGTAGGTCTCTAGCGTGCATCCATTGGGCCTCTTCAACATGATGATTTTTAAACTTGACCAAATATCTAGAATATCTACGGCCAGTTCTAGTGGTCATAAAGTCAATATCTATAATAGTTTCAGGCTCAAGGATTTCAGTTTCATCATCTAGTAAAGGAGGGTTTCCATAGACAGGGTGTATGGGTAATTGGCCTCTAAAGGGTCATCATAAAATAATATGGAAGGTGTTGTGGATTTTCCAATGTTGTGGTAGTTCTAATTTAAATGCATTGTCATTGATTTTGTGTATAATCTTGAATGGTCCATAAAATCTAGGTGCTAATTTCACAACTGGGTGTTTATCTACACTTTGTAACCTTCGTTTTTCTATTCGTAACCAAACATAATCATCAACTTTAAAATTCATAGCCTGTCTTTTCTTATTTACTTGTTTTGTATATGATTGCTGGGCTTTGGAAATCATATCTTTAACTTCATAAAAAATAGTGGCATGCATGTTAGCAATATCATCAGCAGTTTGAATTTTATTTGATAATGATGCAACAGGTGTAGGCAATAGATATCCATAAACAACCTCAAATGGTGCTTTCTTTGTAGCTGATGTGGTGTATTCTTATATACAAACTGAAGTAAATGTAGATGTGTATGCCATGTGTGTGGTTTTGAAATGGTGTAAGCATGCAAAAGATCTAAAATAGTACTGTTAGTAGCTTCTGTTTGACCGTTTGTTTTAGGATGAAATGCATATGAAAAATCAGTCTTTGTTCCTAAATTAGCAAACAAAGTAATCCAAAAATTATTGCAAAATCTAGAATCACGATCAGAAATAATGACTTTTGGTAAACCATGGTTAGTAAAAACAGTTTTCAAAAACATTTGAGCAGCTTGAGATGCAGTTAAAGTTTTCTTGCATGGAATAGAATATGCTTGTTTGCTAAACCTATCTACAACAGTCCAAATCATATCATGGTTAGCTTTAGTGTTAGGTAAACCAGTGATAAAATCCATTGAAATCTGTTCCCATGGTCATGATGGAATAGATAACGGCATTAGTAAACCATATTGTTTACCATGGTGTCTTTTAACTCGTTGATAAATTAAACATTCAGATACAAAGTTAGATACATCAATGTCCATATGTGGCCAATAAAAATCTTCAGTCAATGTACGTAAAGTAGATATAATTCCTCTATGACCTTGATATGGAGGACAATGAATTTCATGCAAAACAAATGATCGAAATGGAACAATCACACATAATCTTTTTTCATTAAACATGAATCCATTATTATAAGATAATGAATCAATAGGAATCCAATTATTTGCAACTAATTAATTCCAATCAGCTTGAAAAGTAAGATCTTGATGATAAGTATCTTTCATAGGGATAAGGGAATCAAATGATATCACAAAAATATTATGAATTGTCGGTCTTCTACTCAAAGCATAAGCTACAACATTCTCTTTTCCAGGTTGATATTGTATAAGGGGATGAAAACTTTGAATAAAAGCGGCCCATTTAATATGTCAGTCAGATATTTGTGGTTGACTAAGGAGATGTCTAATGCTTTGTTGGTCAGTTTTGATCATAAATTCAAATCCCATTAAATAATGTTTCCATTGACATAAGGCTTGTACTATAGCTAGCAATTCTTTATCATAGGTAGAATATTTAAGTTCAGATGGTTTGAGTTTACAGCTAGAGTAGGCTATGGGATGAGAATCTTGCATAAGGACGTCTCCTATTCTAAATGCACTAGCGTCAGTAACTACTAAGAAGAATGGTATATTGAAGTCAAGTAGTTGTAATACAGGAGCATGAGTTAAAGCATATTTCAACAAATCAAAGGATTTTTGTTAATTGTCAGACCCATTATACACAATAACTTTCTTTAAAAGTTTAGTTAAAGGTAATGCAAGTAATGAGAAATTCCTCACAAAATTTATGTAAAAGCTAGCAAGACCTAGAAAACAACGTAATTCATGCACATTTTTGGGTATGGGCCAATTTAAAATTGCTTCTATCTTTTTAGGGTCGACTTTAATACTTCTGATGAAATAATATGTCCTAGATATTCAATTTATGTTTGGAAGAATTCACTCTTTTCTGGATTAGCATATAATTGATTGTCTTTTAATAACTTAAAAACTAAAGACAAATGGTCATAATGTTCATTTTCATTTTTATTGAATACTAATATGTCATTAAAGAAAACTATGACACAATGCTGATGTTTCAGAAATATGCGATTCATCATACGACTAAATGTGGCTGGTGCATTAGTTAAACCGAAAGGCATAACTAGAAATTCATAGTGTCCAAATTGTGTTCTAAATGCAGTTTTGAATATATCAGATTTGTCCAATCTTACTTGATGATATCCAGATTTAAGATCTATCTTACTCAATATAGCATATCCTTGTAGCTTATCCATAAGATCATCTACCCTAGGAATCAGATATCTATTCTTAACAGTAATTTTATTTAGGGCATGATAATCATTGCACATGCGATAAGTATTATTTTTCTTCTTCACTAATAAGATAGGTGCACCAAATGGAGAACTACTAGGTCTAATTAATCCTCTGTTAATCAATTCTTCTATTTGATTTTGAATTTCTTTCTATCAATTTGGTTATGTCTATATGGTGCTTTACATGGTGGTTGTGTTTCGAGAATTAAATCTATCTTATGATCTTCAAGACGTGAAGGTGGTAGTCCAGGTGGTAAATTAGCAGCAAAACAATTTTGAAATTGGACAAGAAATTGTGTATGCCTAGGATACATCTGTTTTTCTTTAGCTTGAAGTTCATTTACCCATATTAAATAAGATTTGCTACTTTTACGTAATGCATGTTTAGCCTGAGTATGAATAAGCAGTGGAAAATTACTGGAAGCATGTATACCATGCAATGTGATTTGTTTTCCTTGAAAATAAATTTTAATTGAATACGTAGAATAATCTATATCAGGATTGTATTGATGACGCTAAGGCATTCCTAAAATAATGTCACTAGACTGCAAAGGTACAACTAAGAAATTTCTTCATTCAATATATTCACCAATTTTAATTTCTAAATTATGCACCTCTTGTGTTCCATTATATCTCATACCTAGGAATGCAGTCTTGATGTGATAATGTGTAGAAACAGTTTGTAAATTCAATTCTTTGACTAACTTTGCAGAAATAAAGTCATGTGTGCTCCCATCATCATGTAAAATAGTCTTTTCTTTACCATGCACAAAACATTTCATTGTTAATGAAGAATGAGGAGTTGCTATACCTGGCAAAGTATCCGAACTAGTACTAATGTCGTCATCATCTTCCGTAAAGTCCGGCATTTCCTCACGTTCTTCTTCTTCTATGGCTCCCAGATAATTGATATGGACAGGTGGCTTTTTCGATTGACAATTGGCTGCTAGAT
Source organism: Lygodium microphyllum (assembly GCF_053477565.2). NCBI lineage: Eukaryota > Viridiplantae > Streptophyta > Polypodiopsida > Schizaeales > Lygodiaceae > Lygodium > Lygodium microphyllum. The sequence continues at coordinate 109,213,465 of NC_141156.1, read as the reverse complement.
GTCCAGGTTGATGGCATTTGTAACAAACTATGGGTTTTGCTTTGGATACATTATTGGTAATGGCACGTAGTTTAGGAATGTTGGGATTTGACTGTGGGGATGGCTTGGGGTTTGGATTGGTATTTAATGGCAAGGCATGTGGTCATATCCAAGATTTACGAAATGAAGATGGAAGAAAATGACTTTGATTGAATCTTCAAAAATTTGAATTGAATTGTTTGGAACCAAAGTTACCATTAGTTGGAAATTGTTGTGTCGCTTGTCTCTTCCGCGAATCTTGTCTTCAGTGTCATGAGCCAAGGAAATTGCATCTTCAAGGGTTTTTGGCTTGAACATACTGACTTCCGCATAGAAATGTCCAAGTAGGCTAGACATAAACTTGCATTTATGAGTTGCTTCAGGTACATCTTCGAGCATACGTAGTTGTAATAGAGCATTCCAGAAACGTTCAGTGTATTGGGAAATAGGTTTGCGATCCCTTTGCTGTAGAAAATCCCATTGCTTGATGGCTTTTTCATGGAATTGAGGAGGAAGGAAATTATGCAAAAATTTCTTTTGGAAGTCTCCCATGTAGTGGGACAATCAATGCTTTTGCGGACCACAGTCCACCATAAAGATGCTCGATCAACTAAATGGTTAGTGACACATTTAATTTTATCTTTCTCAGCATATGTTTCTTCATGGAAGTAATCATCAAATTGACTAATAAAAGCAAGTAGAGTCTTTCCATCGTGTGATCCATTGAAAGTACGAAATTTGCAGTTTCTTTTACTTATCTTTAATTCTTTGCGGATGGATTGGGCTTCAAGTGTTGCATCGATGGTACGTCATATAAGATCTTCGGGTTGCGATCCATCTTGGTCAGTGGTAGATCGTTGCAGATTGGCCAATTGAACTTGCAAAGCTTGTCGGGCTCTTCGTTCTTCTTCGAGCTGCATCATAATCAAATCCAACTTTTGCTCCATTGTTGGTTCGGGTAAATCTCCTTCAGCCATAAGATCGTCCATGTTTTGTTCAGTAATCCTGCAAAATTCCAGAAGACCTCACACTCTCGATATCTTATTAGCGGGATGAGGGTAGCTCAAAGGCGGGTTTACAAGGCTTACATATTTTGCTTGGCTTTTGTAGTATCTCTCTTTTATGATTGCGGTATTCGTTGTCACAATCATCTTCCAAGAGAATAGTGTTGCGTAGAAACTACGTATAATCTGCGTGTGAAATTTTGCTCTTGCTGAAACTAGTTCAGCAAGTCTCCAAGTGTGAACAGGGATTTCCAGAGAGCAATAGACTGATTCCTGTGCTTGTGCGTGTGAACTGCCGCTATGATAGTTGTTGAGTAAGTCTTTAGTGACCTTTGTGACTTGCAGGATTAAGAAAGCTTGGAGTACTTGGAGGACTTAAAAGCTGTAAGCTTTTTTTATCAAGCATGGATTTAAAGGACATGAGTATGTCCTTGCCAGCGTCGATGGCGGCGGGCAGTACATACTGCCGCCAAAGGCACAGAGATTTCTTTTATAAAGCTTAGTGTTAAGCTTAATAAGCTTTTGGCTTAAGCTTAAAGGTGTGAAGCTATGGAGGCTTATTTGTATATTCACGACTTGATGAAGGAGGTATCCTCGTGGTCCTCCGTCTACAGAGGCTGGTCTCTCGTGATTAGAGGGTGCAGAAGGGAGTTCTTGACCACTAGGAACACGCTGGTATCGACCGTTTGCGACGAAATTGACTGTAGAGCTCGATCGTTCCAGGAGCTCCGCCTTCGCACAAGATGGTAAGCGATTGGAAGCTCTCGATCTCAACTTCCCTCTAATACCACTGCTGCACAGATCAGTCACCATATGTGCGCGTAGTGAGTGTCAAAAGGTCCCCAAGAACAAAAGAACTCTACTTTTTACACAAAAACCAATGAAGAAAGCTGCACAACATGAACAAGAGACCAATTGGGTGCAATCTCCCCCCATGCCTTGTGTGAGCACTCCACAAAGCATGTATTTAATATATTATTCATCTTCAAGCTCAAATAATAGCCCAAATTACAAAATAGCATGCTTTAGCTTTTGAGTTTGCTTTTGTGCCAATAAAGAATTAAAGATAATGGACACCCAGTGCACACTCTAAACTCATAAACATTTATTAATTTAAATATGTATTTTGTGGAATTACCCGCTATAGAATCACCCATGTACACATTAAATTAACAAAACACCCGAAAAGGATAGGCGTCCCCATCAACTTCTCGCACAAAGAATCCACTTTGTATATGAGCCCCGGTAATAATAATAAAATTTTACAGAATCCACCACAAAAACTCACAGAATCCACCATGGAATATGCCTCCTGGCATCAGTAGGAGGTAGCTAAATGTCGGATGAAATAGTTGCATGATCTGAAAGCAAAGAAATATACTTTTAAAAAGGGGCAGTTAGTTCTATATTACGATGTGCGTAGGAAGCTATTTCCTAGAAAGTTGGAACCTCAATGGGATGGCCCTTACAAGATAGTTCGAATAGGTAAAAATAAGTCCACAGTTATATTAGCTGATCTACAAGGGGTAGAATTTAAGAATAAGATTAATCTTAATAAGATTAAACCTTATTATTTCTAATATGCTAACGCGAAAAAATACATTGCAGGTTTATGATGGGGTTGATTTGAGACCTACAGGAGAGCTTAAATTGGTTGATGGGGGGGTGGTTAATCCCTTATTTGGAGCACCCATAGCTCGAGCAAAGATATCATTAGGGGAGGCTTATCTGGTGGGGCAAGGGATATAAAGTGATTGAGCAAGAAGACGATACTTTGTGTGGGAAATTAAAGTTTTTTGCCATCACTGCTTACAAATCTTGACAAGTATCCCTATTGAGTTTAATGAAGAAGGTGCGATGGAGCCATCAGTTCATCCTCTAAATATGTTGAACTTTGACTATCATAATTACAAATAGGGGAGTTCTTGATGGTTGTCTCTGTAAACCCATTATGGATGTATACATTATACTTTGATGGAGCATCCAGGGGCCCTAATAGAAAAGGAAGTGTTGGATTAGTTATTCGAGATTCCTGATGTAGAGTTACAATGAAATTAGTTGCTTATCTCGGGGTAGGATTTACTAACAATATGGCAGAGTAAAAAGCCTTGATTATGGGATTGAATATTGCTAAGAAAGGTGGTATTAGGTGGTTGTTAATAAAAGGGGATTCCCAGCTAATCTTAAATCAACTCAATGGGACATACACAATCTAGAATCCTCTCCTTCATATGTATCATCGAACTGCTATAATCCTACTTGATGAATTTGAGAGCATATCTCTTCAACCGATTCCATGTTATGGGAATCTGTTTGCAGATTCCTTAGCTAATTTTGCTTATGAAGAGGACCTATTTTTCAACTGTGGTCCTAGTTTGGATATTGCTATTGATGATGAGACAAGACCTAGTCGCTTGTGGGGAATGTTATCAAACCATGCGTTATATGGCAGACGATGGTTAATATGGGTAATGCAAAGAGTAGCCGAGACCCATCTACCATTGTTATCCTGGACCCATAGGTTGATTCGACGGCATGTTATGCGTACGCCTCTTGCTATATATGCAGGAGGTATGGGCCATAATTTGATGCATTTAGTTGAGGGTTGAGAGCCCTATTTTTCCCCTTAGAATGGAGTGTATTTGCGTATATCTACCTTCTTCCAAGGAGGGATCTTTGTGAGCTATTTTGTTTGATTCCATTAGGCCAAAAGGGCCAGTAGCTTTAAGTAGTTACTGATTGATTTCTTTAGGCCAAGAGGGCCCTTTGTTTTCAGGTTTTAATAATCTATCTCTTTAGGCCAAGAGGGCCAGTTAGTTTGTAGTGAAATGTGCTATCTCTTTAGGCCAAGAGGGCCCTATCTCTATTTGGTGCAGGTATGTTTAATGCTTTGTTGTTTTAGTAGTGCAAAGATTCCAGGTTCTTTCAATACATATTGATTCAATACATTGTGATTTGTTTTTGTCGTGTTTGCCACTTGGGTATTCTCTATCTTCTCTTCCATCTCCTATCTCTACTTCCTTCTACTTCTGATACTCGGTGGATTCGAACTTTCGACAAAAACCCCTTCGACATTGGTGAACTCGACGTGAAAGATCATCACAGAAGAAGGAAAGATAATATGGGAGAGCCTTCGAATACAATCTCCAATGATGTTTTGCAATAGTTGGTGCAAAATATGAATATGCTTATGCAGGTACACCAACAACAACAGGTGATGCAAGCTTCAACTCAAACAGAAAGTGTTGTGATGAATGCTTTGCAAGCAGTTGAGCGTGAAGTTATTCAATGGCAGGAATGTATCTGCATATGTACAAACCTATGCTTAGAAGATGGAATTCTTTGGACTGGCTCAATCTGCATGGAGCCGGTATTTTGTACGTGTTAGTGTTCATGAACTGAAAGCACGGATTATTGAATTATACTTGCAGGATGCTGACTGGGTAGTCTTCAAGAAGACACTCAGGGAAGAATTTTACATTGAGGACACTAGTTTGATTACGCGCAAGACTTTTTAGGAGTGGGTTATACAACCCAATAAGGGTCTTGTGGCTACAGAATTGTTAAGAGAATTTGAAAGTAGATTTGAGCAGTTGGATAGACTTGCAGAACAGCAAGCTCTTGCAAGTCAGAAAATTGAATTGTTTCTATAGGCAGCTAATCCTGAGCTTCAAGAGAAGCTTGATCATTTGCTAGAGGATCAGACTATAGAGACAGGTTTGAAAACAGAGTGGAGACATGTCAAGGAAGCTGTTAGTGCGCTTGTGAAGAAGCTTAGAAGAAGAGAAAGATTGCATGTCTCTAGCTTGCCCACTGTTACGGGTAAGACAGTTGAAGTATCTAGTAAACCACCCACTTCTGTGGCTAACCCTATGGCTGTACCTACTATTGTTCCCTCTGTTAGGGAAGATGTCTTAGATGAATTGGTCAAAGGGATGCGGGATCTTCAATTGAAGGTTGCAAAATTGGATGAAAAAGGACAAGAGGAAAGGGGACGGTGTCGTACTGCTGCGCATCCAAGATGTGGAATCCACCAAAAAGATATGCTAAACATGGGCCTGATGATGAGGTGCGTCTAGATGCTTTCATTTATCTTTGCAACTTGAAAACTTGTAGCATTACAGGAGCTTTGGAAACAGGACATGAAATGCATGCTGAAATAATTCAAAGGGGATTTGAAAGGGGAGTTCCCTGTGGGAAACATGCTGGTAGAAATGTATACCAGATGTGGCTTTCATGGAGATGCTGCCAAGTTTTTGACAGGCTACCAGTTTGAAACATAGTTTCTTGGATTGCGAAGCTTTCAGGATATGTAGAATGTGGGAAAAGGATTGCTATTTTTATGTTTCTTTGAAAAAGCCAAAGAGGGAAAGAAGTGGGGGCAACAGAAGGCGCAATGTGGACTCCAAAAATGGAGATACTGGTAATATTTTACCTCTTGAAAGGAGCTGGTCTTAATCTGCAGAATGGCAAGGCCCTCAGGACCATCAAGGAAGAATGAAAGATTTTAATAGTAAGGTGTCACGCTTGGATAACGCTCTAAAGTAGCCTGTTATTTTAGGAACTCAAAGACTCAAAAACTCTATATCACCAGACAAAATTTTGTTGAGAAGGGATCAAAAGCCTTCTGACAGTCTTACTTTCAATCAGTAGAACATCAACAACTTGGTGGGATTAAAGGCCATTGGTTCCTATTCTTCAAGTACAACTCCAATGCAAGTTGACATGCAGCGTATGGATAGGTTCTGGCCGCAAAGTCAGATGGATGGAATACTTGCCAACAGATCTGATCTGAACATACCAATGAGCCAGCTGGCTCAATTCCAGGGTGTGGTCTCTCAGCAGGTTCCACAAGAATTTCAAGAGAGGTACAATGTGGTGGTCTCTTTATAGCCTACTTTGTTGTACAGCGACTCAATACCAACAATGTCTCCAGCACTGCTACAGAGAAATAGTTTCATTAACTTCCCTAATTCTGCTGGTCTTCTGTCCATCTTAGGTGGACACCCAACATCTCCTTCAATTTTAATACCGTCCGTTGCTTAAAATGGGTTGGCGTCTGCTAATGTTGCAGCTCTGAAACTTCAAAAGGCTCAAGCTCAGTATCTAAACTTCCAGGCTCAAGATCTTGGCCAGCTGCAGTTTACTCACCAGGCTCTCTCCCAGATGCGAGGTGTGGTGCAACAAGGATTAACAGCATTTGAAAGTGAGAATCACATGTTCACAGGTGTTTGTAGGCATTGCTGCTCTTCACATGAGAACAACATTAAGCCTACTCCCTTCCATTTGTGTGTACATGACAGAGTTACAACTAGTTTTAGGGGACCTTCGCCAGCAGGACCTATAGAGCGGCCTGCCAAAAGAGTTGAGCCGCTTTTCTGGTAAAAAAGGGGCCGCTTTTCTAGGGCCTATTGCGGAAGGAACAGAGGATTGGGGAGAAAAAGCATCACGGGAAGAGGATCGAGGGGAGGGGGAGCTCTAATGACGCGAATGCAATAGGAATAGAGGATTCATTATTCTCAGTATCGGATGCTGCACACGAAAAAAAAGGGAGATTAAGCAGCTTTGCAAGGATGGAGGGAGATTTTTCTCCAGCAGCCCAATCTGTTGGAATTGGAAGCACTCATCATGATTTATGGTGACATTCATGTGATGCAGTGAAGCCAAAGGATGTGAAGTTGAAGAAGCGGCAACTCAAACGTTGCTGCAACTGAGGGAGAAGAAAATGAAGCGACAACGATCAAGGGCGCGATCTCACAAGGGCTGAGAAAAATCGAAAAAAACCTGCTGAAGTTGAGCAAAGAAGAGGATGAGATCATGAGCGCAGGAAAAGGCAAAGACGCCGAAGATGATTGGGGGGAAAAAACAGGACTGTATACCTGGGAAGTTGCTGCATGAATCCGAAGGCCAAAACGTTTCTATCGAATTCAAGAGCGGGAAGCTCTATTGGGGATTCCTTATTGAATCCAAGGAAAATTAGAAGTCTAAAATTGCCATCTTGAAAACATCACTTACATCAAAGATTGATAGAGTCTCGTAATTGGAGCTCTATTGGGAGGGAAGAACCTTGAGTTGCATCTTTACCCCTGTCTCAGATAGAAAGCCTGAGTGCTGTTCGAATTCATATACCAAAAGACCTCCGTCCATTTGATGCCCGTGAAAGCAGTGTAAGTGGGATATATGGATGCTGTTTTGGCAAACTGCCTGCCAATGTTTATCCATCTTGTTACAGATTTAGCACAATTACCATGACTTTACTTAGATTCTGATCCAGAACAACACCTTATCATAGGTTTTGTTTGTGAAGATGTTGATCTTGCCCGACATGGTTCTCTTTGTATTATGCAGTTTGCTTTTGAAGATGAAGTTTAGCCTGTTGATGCTTTGAAAGGCAGAGATACATTGATGCAGGCTTACAAACCTGCATTAGACTCTCCTCATATTACCAATGTTGCGCATGAATGTAAGCAGGATAGTGAGGCTTTGTACTTATGATATACGATGAAGCTGAATAATGTTTTCAATACTCAGACTGCCTATTCTTTAATTGAAGAAGTAGATGGCATTAGTGCAATAGGAACACCCTGGTTATTTACAGTTTCAGAGACTAGAGTTGGTGCAGAAATAGAGCTTTCAAATTGAATTTGATCTGCTAGATTGATCTTCTATCCTGAAATTATTCAAAGTCCTCTGTGGTTGCGACTTTGCTTTCGAAATCCTTCGACATCCTTGGTGAACCCGACGTGAAAGCGTCGCATAAATTTCAGGATGGGAGATACTTCAACATCAATCTCAGCCTCTTCTACGATTCCTGCTTTGTCCTCTACTTCGGCTCCATCATTGACTACTGCTTCAAGTACTTCAACGGATGATTTAAAGCAGATTTTACAGAATATGTCTATGTATATGCAACTTCAAAATTAGCAGACACAATTGTATATGCAGCAGCAGCAGCAATTGCATCAACAATAGTTGTCTCAACAAAGGCAACTATATTCGGAGCAGGAGAATGTAATCAGCGCGACTAAGGCGATTGAAACAGTTGAGAATGAGAAAAAGCTATTTGATGGCCGTAATGTTTCAGCTTATTTGAAGACATATGAGATCAAGATGGGATTTTTTGGAGTACCAGCTGGACTTATGAGTAAGTATTTCCTTCGTCTTGTCACATCCGCCTTGAGGGCAAAAGTGAGTGATCTTTTTATTCAAAATTCGCATTAGCAAGATTTTAAGAAGGCCCTGAAAGAAGAGTATTTCCTTGAGGACTTTGGGATGGCTACACGGCGGTCATTCCGAGAGTGGGTCTACATGCCAAACAAAGGTCTAGTTGCTTTAGAGTTGATACGAGAATTTGAAGAGAGGTATAGTCAGCTTGATACCATTGAACAAAGAGCATTGGATGTTGAGAAAGTTGAGCTTTTCTTGCAAGCTGCAGATCCTGCTCTTCAGGAAGAATTAAGAGAGCTTCTTGAGGATCGCACGAAGCCTATGGGTCTTAAAATGGATTGGCAAGATGCCCAGGATGCAGTCTCGACTTTGACCAAGAGGAGGATATGGAAGACCCGCCTACAGAATGGATCTATGACACCAATGCCATCTTCTGCTCCTATGCCTGCTTCTATCCCTGTTATTTCTTCTCTTTCTCAGCCAGTTTCTTGGTCTATGCCACTGCCTACTATTTCTACTCCTCCTGTTCCAAGACCGATGCCGGCTCCTTCTGCTCCAAAACCATCCGCTCCGTCGGTTCCTTCCTCTCTTGATGACATAATCAAAGGCATAATGGATTTGACACTGGAGTCAGTTAAAGTAGAATTGGTGGGAAAATTGAAAGAGCAGTTTGATTCGACTGCGCCTACTATTTTATCTAGTGCTCCTACTGCACCTAGGAGAGATCGAAGATGTATTTGGTGTGATAGTACGGACCATCAGCATTGCAGGGATTGTGAATCTTTTCAGGATTCAAGGAGGAAGAATTTGGTATTTTGGGGACAAGATGGTAAGATCTAGTTGACTGAAACAGGAGCTCCGCTTGCTACCAACTTTGGGAAAGGCGGAATGAAGAAATTAGTGGATGACATGGCTACGCATACTTCTTATGTGGCGGCTAGAGGAGATGCTTCTGCATATGGAGTTCAGATTGAGAAAGGATCAGAGAATCAATCAGCATTATGGACTTATGCTATGGAGACAGCAAACAAGGGAAAAATTTACTGTTTTGACTAGTGCAGGTTCTAGCATCAGATCTGAGACAGGTTGGGATTCGCCTATTGAACAGGTACACTATTTATGCCTACTTGGCTAAGTCTCAGGGAGTAGATGTACTTGTTGAGGAGAAGCGTAAGAGGGATGACGAAAATCCAAATACAGCTAAAAAGACTAGAAGGGGTGAGTTTGTTACTCCACCTACTGCAGGACCGCCTTTGAGACCAGGGCCAGAACGACAGATGGAAGATGCTCAAAAGAAAGAAAAGATGCAAGAGCCTAGAGAGAGGAAGCATCCAGGGTTTAGATTGATGTTTGATATTGAGACATCTACGGACATGAAGAAATTTTTTAATGACAAGATATTTGGCAGTGAGGTGACTTTTACTATTTCAAAGGTTTTGAGCATCTCGAAAAGAGAGTTTCAAGATCAATTCCAAGAAGTCTTGAAGAGGAAAAGACATGCATTGCCTACTATTGATACACAGGGAGTTTTGATTGGGGAGTTGGATGAGAATGAGGATGAGGTTATGGTTGAGAATGATTTTGTTTTTCCACAGATAGAGAAGAGGGTCCAGCCTATGCATTATGCTGAAACTAATGAGCCTGTCTTGATACCGCGTAGTCACTTTTCGCAGAGTCATTGGGCTAGGGCAACTACAGAAACGATGGTAAAAATTGGAGAGAAACAGGTGCCTTATGTTGCTTTGGTGGATCATGGTTCAGAGATTAATCTCATAGTTCATGGAGTTTATGAAAGTAATAGATGGCCTATGGATGTAGAGCATGGGTGGCGTATGAGAGCCGCCAACAACACTGTAGGTGATTTGTATGCTGCCTGTCCTAGTGTCAGGGTTTCTATTGGAGATGTAGAGGAGGATTTCCATTTCTTTGTGTAGGATTCATGCTCTTATCCCATAATTCTTGGACAGCCATTCATCACAGAGATGCGCATGGAAACAAAAGTAATGGATGATGGATCTGCTTATGCACGGATTTGTAGTAAAGATGGTATGAGAGCAGTTCAGTTTATGACTGTGTGTGTGAACCATGTTAGAAACATGGATACTCTTAGAGATGCACCTTTGCTCATTGTGAGGGATTCGGGTTTTCATTAGGTACCGCTGTTTCGCGAGACGACGGTGGTATAGAGCAGAGGAAATTGGAGTTCTCACCTCCTGTAGCAGTGTTTTCTCCTCCAGTTTTGTTGAAATTTCAGCAAACAGTTCGATGAGTTATCAGAAGACTTCTAAGTTGGCTAGAGCTGCCAGGCAATACATATGCAGGAAGGAGAAAAATTTGAAAAATGCAGGTATTTTAGAGGATGATGAGCATATAGATGGGATGTATGATAGTATGATTTGTGCAGATACGATGACAGAGATGGAAAATATACTGGAAACTGATATGCAGAGTTGTCACAGTAATGTATTAGTGCAATCCTTGGACATATTTCCTGAAATTGCAGATTTTGTGTCACAAATAGAGTCAGAGGCTAAGGTGACTCAGCAAAAAGTATTGAGTGTTGAAGAAATTCAGCAAAGAGAGTTTTCGGCTGATTATGATCAGCTTACAGAGACACAGAAGGCTGAAAACTTTCAGCCAACAGAGTTTACTGCTAAAATATTTCAGCATCCAGAGTTTAGGGCTGTTCCTATGCAGTCCATAGAGCAGAGGGCTGAGGATATTCAGCCAACTGGAGTGCAGAATTGCTAATTTACAGCAAGATTTGAGTAATGCAGAGGATCATAATGAAGCCAGGGTTGACATGAAATACAAGACTATGGATAAGAAGGTGAAGCCGGTAGCTGTACCGCTTCCACCTGATAGTGATCAACAAATAGAGAGGGCTGCTAAACAGCCAATTTTGAGGAATCCAGAGCATATAGGCCATAAATTTTCAACAGAGACTCTTGCTGAATTAAAAATTGAAAATGGTGATTTCTTGCTACCCACAGAGAAACAATGCTTTCAGGAGATGCTTGAGCGACATGGAAGGGGGTTTGCTTTTTTCCCGCATGAGATTGGATGTGCGGATCCAGATATTGTTGCTCCTATGGTGATCTTTACTATTCCTCATATTCCATGGAACCTCCGACCTATTCCAGTGCCTAAGGCACACCTGCCAAAGTTAATTGACTTGTTGAATGAGAAAATCAAGATGGGAATCCTAGAGCCTTCATCTACACCATTCTCAAATAGGTGGTTTACGGTTTCAAAGAAGAATGGTACTCTCCGATTTATACAGGACATGCAGCCAGTAAACAGAGTTACTATCAGGAATGTTGGTATAGAAGCAGTGTAAGTGGGATATATGGATGTTGTTTTGGCAAACTGCCTGCCGATGTTTATCCATCTTGTTACAGATTCAGCACAATTACCATGACTTTACTTAGAGCCTGATCCAGAACAGCACCTTATCATAAGTTTTGTTTGTGAAGATGTTGCTCTTGCTCGACATGGTTCTCTTTGTATTATGTACTTTGCTTTTGAAGATGAAGTTTAGCCTGTTGATGTTTTGAACACCATGGGTCTGAGATAAATGTCATTGAGCGGGGATTGTATGAAAATGGAGCATGGCGTGTGGACATTGATCATGGTTGGCATATGAGGGCTGCAAATAATTCTTCAGGGGAGCTTTATGCTGCATGTACTAATGTAAAAGTGACAATTGGTGATGTACAAGAAGAGCAACACTTCTTTGTGCAGGATAATTCCTCATATGCAGTGATTCTAGGACAGCCCTATATTACAGGAGTGCGTATGGAAACAAAGGTACTTGATGATAGTTCTGCTTATGCAAGAGTCAGAAGCAAAGATGGGAGGAAAGCAGTCCAATTTCTTACTGTTTGTGTTAATCATCCTACAAATCGTGATACGCTTCGAGAGTCTCCTTTGGTTCCAAATGCAAGGGAATTCAAAGACCTAGATTTTCATTAAGCGGCACTGCTGTAATTTGGGGCTACATTAGTGCTATTCAGAGGGTGTACTCACCTATTGATGAAATGAAGCATGTATTTACTATTGGTAATTCTCAATTTACAACAAGCAGTTCATGTTGGTTTAAGCCTATGGAAGCTATGTGTAGGGCTAAACGCATATCTATGAAACAGGCTATTAAGAAACTGAGATCATTGGGGCTGTTAGCTCAAAATGATGGCATTTAAGGCATCTTTTATGGGTTGAATATTACTAACACTATGGCTAAAATTTCAGCAACTATACATGTAGAAAATGAGGCTGAAAACAACAGTACGTTCTTTGGTATGTATGATGTTATAGCATTGTTTGCTCAGCAAGAAGGATTATAATGGGCTGAAGTACTTGTGGAGACAAAGTATAAGACAGTTGACAAAAAGGTGAAACCAATTGCTTTGCCACTTCCACCAGAGAGTGAGGGTATGTATGAAAAAGTGTCAAGGTAGCCAAGCTTACGGGATCCTAAAGATATAGGTCATTAGTTTACAATATATTACAGCAATTAAAAGTTGGTGTAGAAGGGTTTCTTTTGCCTGTTGAGAGAGACAGTTTTATGCAGATGTTGGCTAGACATGGGAAGGCATTTGCATTTTAGCCAAGTGAAATAGGTTGTGTGGATCCAAATGTTGTCCCTCCTATGGTCATATTTACTGTGCCACATGTACCATGGAACTTGAGGCCTATTCCAGTGCCTAAAGCTTGCCAAAGCTAATGGATTTGCTAAATGAAAAGGTTTGCATGAAGATCTTGGAGCTTTCTTTAGCCCCCTACTCAAATCGTTGGTTTATAGTGCCAAAAAAGAACGGGGCTTTGAGATTTATTCAAGACATGCAACCGGTCAATAAAGTGACCATAAGAAATGTGGGTGCAGGTCCTGTGGTTGATGAATTTGCAGAGGCTTTTGCAGGTAGAGCGATCTATTCTTTGGGTGATCTTTACTCGGGTTATGATTAGTTTCAGCTTGCAATTGAAAGCAGGGATATCACAACCATGAAGACTCCTTTGGGGTTAGTACAGATGTGTACTCTCCCACAGGGTGCAACAAACTCAGTGGCACACATGACAAATGCTATGAATAGGGTACTCAGGGATTTTATACCACAATTGAATATGCCTTCTTGGATGGTTCTATTTGATATGGATTCCTCACTTTGCACATGTAGTCGATGCTCTTTATCAGCTTCTAAGGAAAGGTCAAACTTTTCATTGGGAAAGGAAGCATCAGAAAGCAATGAAGAAATTGAAGCAACTCTTAAAATCTGCTCCTACATTGAGAAAGGCTCACTAATCACATGGAAAGCCTATTATTATTAGTGTTGATACAAGCCCAATCAGGATTGGATGGGCAATTGGGCAAGATGATGAGGAAGGGCAAAGATATGCAATTCACTTTGGTGCTAAAGTATTGACTGAATGACAGAGAAGATATCCACAGGTTAAAAGAGAATTATGGGAAATTATGACAGCCCTTAAATGTGATAAGGAGTATTTTATGGGTGCTCATGTAGTCATTGAGACTGATTGTTTGCCGGTATTGGGTATGATTACTAGTTGTGCTACCCTAGACATTGCTATACTCCGGTGGATTACATACATTAAATCTTTAAACCCTGAATTTCAGCATATTGCAGGAAGAGATAACCCAGTGGCAGACATGTTATCTCGAGCACTTATGAGAATGAAGATGGGATGATGGATGAGGAGGAAGAAGATGACTTTCTTATGGCTGAAAATGATATTGCAAGAGTGAATTTAGTAATGCAAGGTGTTGCTACAGCATTAACAGAAGCTTGGACAACAAAGAGAAGACACTTTAGATGTTTTTCATCTTGTGTAGAAGTGTTTTTGGAAGACAAATATGTAGGAGAGTGGCTGAGAATTGGTCAATATCTCAGTACATTAACGAAGAGAGATGAATGGTCAGATGAGAGGTTTAAGAAGATCAAGAGGAAAGCCTATGGATTTTTCTTAAAAGATAGATACTTATGGAAATATGCTAAAAAGAAACAAGGTATGCCGTTGCGAGTTTTGGGTGATAGAGCTTCACAAGTAAAAGTAATGCAAGAATTTCATGAAAACTTGTGGGCTGGTCAAGGAGGTGTTTGGGGTACTTTTACAAAAATCAAAGAAAGATATTGGTGGCAGGTTATGTATAAGAATGTTGCTCACTTTGTGGAAACATGTACGACATGTGATGGGATCTGAAATGGACCGGCACTGGCTATGGCACTAGCCGGACCTCATACTCATGACAGACAAACACCCTCACGGCCTCGCGGACCAGGAGCGACAATCTAATGCTAAAAGACAAATTGCCCTAAAGCCTAATTTATGCGTTTATAGTTTATAGTCCATGTTTCCCTTTCCATAAGCTCCTCAGAGGGAGAACCCATACACATTGGCAATGCCACGATCACACACATATGGAGGCAACCTCTTGGTAGAAACACCACGGCCCCACTGCAGCTCTCCTACATCACAGGGATTAGCCCTTTGATGCGCTGCTCAACATATAACACAAATGAACACAAACTCCTCTCTTTTATATTTCAAATCCAGGAGATATACCATGTGTCCTCACTTAACAGTCCCTTAGGAAACCGACCCTATATCCTACAGAAAGGGATAACCTTACACTCTCAATCGTGGGTCAAAGTCCTAAGAAAACAATTGCTATGCAGTCCAGGAGCTTTTCCTTTGATACCATGAACCATGCACAGTGCATAATGTGAATGGTTTAGTGCACAAACAAAAGAAAATCAGCATTTGTGCATCGTGCGAAACCAATCTTTCCATGATTTCCACGCTAACGTTTATGTAATGAGAACAGGCACCGAGCCTTACGCTCATGCTGCCTTTCCCTTTATTTAAAAAAAACGACCTATAGGCATGATGCAACACATAAATCAGGTTTTAGTTTATATTTTGATGCTCAACCTCCCCTCTCACCCTACCATTTAATATTTTGCAATCGTTGATAGGTGAAAGAGTCATTTTATGTGTATTTCTTTATAGAGAAAGCAATAAACACGAACATAAACATAGAACCAAGGGTAAAACGAGGCCAACCTCGTACTCTACCTTCATTATACAATGCATAAACACACATGTAATTTTATGGAATTTTCCTTTTACTTTTTCCTAATTTTCTCCCATTTAAAACCCAATTTTCACCATTTTTTAGTATATTTTCTCTATTTTCTTCAATAAAAAATGACTAAAAATTAAGATTGATTGTGGGTTGTGGCCCTTAGGTTTCTTGACAGTAAAATTTCAGGTTTTTTTGATGTTATATCTTATATTTTCTATTTATTTTGTAAAAAACCCCATTTTACCCCTTAAACGCATGATTTATGGGTTTTATAACACTAATTCTACCATATCACTTATGATTTTCTGATTTTCTGATCATAAACTGATAAAAATCATAGAAAACAACATCATGATGCATAATCAGCCCATGGGAACAATGTTTCATAAACCAAATAGCATAAAAACTCATTTTTCCTTCATAAAAATTGAATTACTGCTTAGGCTTCATGTCTCGGGATCTCGATTTTGCTACGGGACTGCAGGTCAGCCCTCATTCAATGTCCAGTATTTTCACAATCAAAAATTTCATGTCTACATCGATCCGGAAGCAATCCGGCCTCATCCGGACAAGCTTTCCTTCACCATTCTTCATTTTCCTCTTGCACACAAGAATAACCCCTTAGGGGAGAGAGAGGGAGGAGAGAGAAAGACTAGAATTGGCTCTCTTCATTCAGGCCACCATTGGATGGGCAAAGACAGGTGATAAGATCGGCAAGAGGGAGTAGATCAGCCCCATTATCAGTGGGTGGGTTGCATTCAGCCCCACATCTCCCTCTCATCCATTCATGGCAAAAAAAACGGCGTGATGCAGGCGCCATATTCTCACGTTTTTTGCTCTCCTCTTCATCCCCACGATTTGTTCTTTTTGATGTTACATGAAATTTTTGGGTCCCAACCTCCAAAAGGCACATCTCATTTGGCCTCTCTAATGTCCACCCTTTCATATCTTGACCGGTTTCTTGGCCATTTCCTCGTCCAGGCTCCGATTTGAGTCCTGTAAATTTTTGCATGTCCGACTTGACATCCTGCATTGACTAGCAACTCCTGACAATCTACATGGCAGTCTAAAAAATTATCAAAAATCCACAACTGTCGCTCGGATGCCTTTTAAAAGTCGTATTTCACTTGGTGCTTAAAATCGTCCTAGCTAGAATCGCCGCCTTCGATGTTAAATATTTTTCCTCTAAATTCCAGATTTTTTGGCACATCCCGAGCTCAAGACTTCGCTCTGATTGGCGACCACAGGATAGGGTGACTCAGCCCGTCGAATCCCACAACAAATCTGCACAAAACAACCAAAGGAAGCATCAAGCTAATACAAAATAGATACAAACTAAACCACAACACAATGGTCACCCTACCCCCTGACAAAACCAAGGCTTGAAATCCACAAGGAGTAGGCTTAGCATAATTTGATAGAAGGTCCGAAGCGAGTCGCTAATCGACTGTTCCAACATGGCCAAACTAAAAAGAACTATCAAAGAGGTCGCCCTAAGTGGTGGTCTGAATTGCATACCTAACTAAGGACAACACAACTAGGAGATCCTACTAGGCGAGGACTCCTATAGCCTGATCAAGAAGTATTTTCTTTTAGCACAATCCTTCTTTTAGGGTTTTATGTTTCCATACTCGGGCATGTAAAAAGGAGGGAGCTGAGCGTAGTGACCCAAGGAGAACACGACATCGGCCTCAGGTCCTGTCTCGGTACCCAAGAACCTACCAAGCTCTCGCAAGGCAACACTTAATCCTTTTCTAACGCTCACTTTTATTTTCGCTCCAACCTTCCTTAATTTCTTCTTTTCTAGCAAGATGCCACCCCTAAGAAGACGAGGCATCGGCCCACGGGTCTGACTCGTCCCTAGGAACCTACCAGGCCTTCACAAGGCAATGATCAACTGCTTAAAAATTTTCCTTTCTTTTCTAATTTTCCTTAAGCCCCCTTCCCACTACATTTTCCCCATAGGTCTATCCACACCCCCCGGGGCTTTGAAGAGAAGGAGGCGACGAGCCTTCTCACCAATCACCCAATTAGTCCAACCCGGGACTTGAAGAAGAGGAGGCTACAAAACCCCTTCACGCCAGTCATCCCTGGGCCGGGATTTTGAAGAATAAGAGATGAAGCCCATAAAGGCCCTTCCCACCAATCACCCATAAGGCCCTGGGCTTGGGATTCAGAGTTCCCTTTTCCGCAAGGCCCACAAAATCCTTCCTAAACCCGGAATTTCAAGGTGGATTAAAAGCTCTCAAATCTCCATTGTCCAAAGGACCTCATAAGAACCCTAAGGCCTTCCCAAGTCAAATTCCGCAAGTCGGAACTTCGGTCAAGGAAGCCATATCTCAAAGGAAATTGCGCATACAAGGAAGACGGACCAAGGTCATAAAAACTGCAGGCCAAGGCAAAAAGTTGAAATCCACAAAGGCTAACTGGAGATCGAATTCGCGATGGCCTCTAGAAAGATCACAAGGTGCGATGCGGGAGGTTCACCCCGAGCATACGTGGATATTTCCCGGAGTCCGCAAGTCCAGGTTTTATCTATTTGGATTCCACACAAAAGTATTGAAATTATTTACGATAACTTCAGGAATTAGGAAGCACTCATGCATGTTCGAATTCATCTAGTCAAGTTAAATGCAATTGGAAAATGAATTGGCTATTTGAACATTTATTAGAGATAGCTTAAGATATGAAAATTGATCATTGGTACGTTCAATGGAGTTAATGAAAAGAGCATAAGGTGTCTATGCATTTGCAGGACCTTATTAGTAAGTTTCCTTTTGTGCATTCAAAAGCGACGAGCCTAGGACAACTGTTGCCTCATTACAAGGTTGAAATTATTGAGGTACACCTTTTTACTAGGCATGGAAAGATTAATGGCATGTCCCATTTTTAGATAGATCTTCCTTGTAATGATTCATGAGGGAAAGTTAACACCCATAAGACGTTATTCGAAAAGGAATAAAGGGGCATGAAAATGATCTATGGACTTGCAAGTGGAATGATTATTTGATGTAAGTCCTAGTAGGACCTAGGAAAGTTAGTGTCCGGATTACCAGGCATTTTTACCTTACCAAGGAAGGATAGGGTTATGTGATACGTAGAAGCAATGAATCGCGTGTTTACACGTATTGCTGTAGTTGTATCTATTGATCTAGTTTATTACCTTTGGGAAAGGTTCATCCCTGTCGCAAGACAAGTATATTGTGTTGTCTAAACCACATAAACCATAAGGGATTCATTTGGGCATGGTTCAGTCGATATGATAAGTAGCCCAAGTGCTAACTAGGGTTTAGTGCGATAAGAATTCGACCTAGTTTTACACTTGTTGCCAAGTTAAAACCGCAAACCCTAAGATCTTACACACATTCGAAATGTCGAGTCAATTGGATGCTCATGCATAAAATGATCTAAGGTTTCATCCTAAGGATCATTCGTACAAATGATGAAACTCCGACTGAGTTGGAAATTCCTAGGGCCTTGGGCCAATATAATTAGGAATGGATTGGGTAAGAAGATACCCTAAACCCTGCTACTCGGCTGGAGGTAAATTCCGTGACTGGAAAACGCTAAGCAATGGGTATAATGATCCCGTGGAATAGATGCAATACATGTGCAAAAAGCTGCAACATTGTATAGACTTGAGATTTGTCCACAAGAGAGTTTTATCATCTCTCGAAATGAGGTTGGCAAGTTATTGAAAGAATTTAACTTACAAGAGGATGAGTAATCATCCTGTTACTCACTTTTCTTGGGGGATAATTACCAAGGAAAAAGAAGGTTAGGTGTTTGCCTTGAAGCAAATGACCAGACAATAAACTAAAGCGACACGGTCGTTGGAACCTACCACAACAAAACCTAAAGTATTGGTAGGGTATGACCCTAACCCAAGAATGATAGGAATCTTGCCAAGTTGCAATTGATTCCGGATCGAATGCGGGTTGCATTCGGAGAAAAGGAGTCACTCCTTAACAGTTTGCCAGCTGAACAACCACTGGAAATTGATTGTGCTTGTAACAGTTTAGAAAGCACTGTTTGCATTGTTTGCTCAATGAACTAAAGGATGAAAATATATCTAAATACTTCAGGTTGAAGCCTGAAGGGAGAGGCAGCTTCAGTTACCCCCGACTGCCTGCCTGACCCTAACCAAGGGGGTTGTTAACCGCGCCGAGAACGTGGACCGAACCCGCCTTGAGAGGTCTCTCCATTGAGTTCTACTTGGAGCAGGAGGACGCTTGGGTGCCAGGGGGGGCTCTGGCTGTAAATCCCTCGCCTTCCGGGCCCTGCACAAGAGACTAACGTGACTCGGGATTGGATCTCGAGGCCCACATACTAGTCTACGGGTGGAAACTTGGATTAGTGATCCCTGGTGGATTACTGGATAGCCTTCGGGCGGATTATGAATACGCCTACGGGCGGGGAACTCCTTGTATTTCAAAGATAAAAGGATAAAATGATAATAAAGAAGTTGTTTGGCATTGTTTTCTTATGTCCTGTGACAAGATTACGTGAAGGAACCAGTGCATAACAGGGTTAATCAAAGAAGCTGATTGTATATGTCAAACTAATGTGGTAGGTAATTACATAACTAAAACAAACCGAGGAAAGTGCGGAGGATGGACCATGGGTCCGTCCTATGGATGGGTGGTCCCGGTTAGCCGGGAACTTTTCTCAAAGTCTTCGACGAACAGCAGGTTGATCTTCAGCATCAAAGCGAATAACGAAGACGATGACCTAGAGTTACATCCTACCCGATTTATGCTGTTTTAGGGGAATGGAATGGGACTATGCCTTATGGCAGAGAGGTCGAACCTTGCATCCCTCTCGTTTCCCATTCTCCTTGAACCAAGTGCAGCGTGAATCCGCTTCGGACCGAGCGCTTCTGCGTAAAGTAGTTCGCTCGGGTCTGACGCTAGTTGTTGCTAGCTAATGACCAAACAGGAAAACCCAAATTCAGGTCGATCCTAAGTGGGAACGGCCAGGATACTTCCGCTACGTGGCAGACGCGGGAAGACCTAGATTGCAAGTCCCGTAACATTCCATGGGAGTGCCGGGCGGAGCTTTCTAGACATCCTTCCCGATGGACTGCTAAGACGTGTCCGGGATGATTCTATCGGAAGCAATTGAGTTGAAGGAACAACTCAAGCAACTGTTAAACCAAGGCTACATCCGACCTAGCAATTCACCATGGGGAGCTCCAGTCCTATTCCAGAAAAAGAAAGATGGGACACTTCGACTATGTATTAATTACCGTGGGTTGAATCAATCAACAGTCAAGAACAAATATCATGAGCTTCTTGATAGTCTTCAGGATGCTAAGAACTTCTCCAAGATTATCTTAGGCCTAGTTACTATCGGATAAGAGTCAGGAAGAAGATACCCCAAAAACGGCCTTCAACACTAGGTATGGACACTTTGAATTCTTGGTTATGTCATTCGGCCTTACAAATGCACCTGCCACCTTCAATAGATTAATGCAGGATATTTTTAGACCATATCTTGATGACTTCGTGCTTGTCTTCTTCGATGACATTTTAGTCTATTCTAAACGGGAAGAAGATCATGAGCCTCAACTATGGATTGTGTTGGGGACAATGAGGTCTCATAAGCTGTATGCAAAAATGAAGAAGTGTGCATTCTTCAAACGTCAGATTGAATATCTAGGATTCATAGTATCATCAGAAGGAATATCAGTAGATCCAGCCAAAGTCAGAGATATGCTTGAATGGCCAATACCAGTATCTGTCAAAAAGATACGTAGTTTTCTTGGCTTGACAGGATGGTATAGGATCTTTATCAAAAACTATGCCTTGATTGCAGCACCTTTGACAGAATTATTGAGGAAGCAAACGTCCATTGCATGGTCAACTGCCGAACAAACTAGCTTCGATAGGTTGAAGCAAAGTTTGGTATCAGCACCGATCCTAAAACTTCTAGACCACAGTAAGGAGTAGAGGTAGTAACTGATACTAGCATGCTTGCCTTAAGATATGTGCTCATATAGGAAAGTCATCAGCATATTCTTCAAGGAAATTGAAGAGTCACGAAAAGAATTATGCCACGCATGATCTGGAGTTATTAGCTGTCATCCATGCTCTAAAGCTTTGGAGACACTACCTGTTGGGTAACAAGTTTACTCTAGTAACCGATCATAAGAGCCTCAAATGGATTTTTACCCAGAACGAGCTCAACATGAGGCAACATCGATGGATTGAAGTATTGGAGGAATATGATTTTAAGATCAAGTACCGACCTGGAAAGGAGAATGTAGTTGTTGATGCACTCAATCGCAAGGCATTCCTTAATTCACTAATCTTGAAAAATCTATCAATAGCTAGATCTCTAGCCACAGAGGTGTCCATGCCAAACGACCTAATACTTGAGCTAGCTAGAGAGGAAGGATGCCATGATCTAGCCTATCAAAGGATGCTAAGGGAAATCTCTATCAAGGACCAGGAACAAAAGCTAGAGGCTAAGTATCGTGAATTCTCTGTCAGTAGTGGACTTGTCCACTATAGGACGAGAGTATGTATACAAGCAAGCCAGTTATTTAAAAAAAGAAGATATTGTGCGAAGCTCATGATTTCACTTTATCGGGACATCAAAGCTGCGAAGGATAGACAGAAGGCATACACGGATTTGAAGTGTCAAGATAGAATATTTGAGGAAGGAGACATGGTCTTCATTCACGTATGCCCAAAGAAGAGTTCTCTATCCTTAGGAGATTGCAGGAAGCTAAGTCCTAGGTATTGTGGACCATACAAGATCCTCAAGTGCTTAAGACCTAATGTTTATAGACTGCAAACTCCCTGAAAACCTAAAGGTTCATAAAGTATTCCATAATAGTCTATTGAAGAATGAAGTATGTACCTAGCCCAAATCATGTACTTGATGACCAACAAGTTGTAATGCCTAGTCAAGGAGTCCTTGAACTAAGGCCGGACAAGATTTTAGATGCTAGGGTGAGACAACTGAGATCCAGAACCTTGAAAGAATGCCTCGTCCAGTGGAAAGATTATCCTAAGGAGGGGGCTACCTGGATGGAACAAAGCTCTCTCAATCTTCAATATCCCCAGTTTATCTCGAGATGAGGACATCTCGATTCTTCTAAGGGGGAGAGAATGTAATATTTCCACACACTGCGTGCCGTAAATATTGACTTTCCGCACGCCGTGTAAATCCTGTGCAAGGTGATCCCCTACATCGTATTATTGGTAGCATTATCCATACAGTGCATGCTCAAAAATGAGGCCGCCACATTGTAAATACGAGGCCGAGATTGGAGACCGTAGAAGCCGCAAGGGAACACCCTTTTTGAAGGGGGTTTTTGGATAAATCAAGGCAAATTTTTTTAATTATTATCCCTTCCCCCAGCCGATGCATGGCTGGAGGAGAGGGAGTGTGGGGAGGAATGGCCAAGGGAGGAGAAGGTCAGATATGCATGAGGAGTCCTCCACGTGTGTGGAGGCCCTCTTTCCCAAGGCCTATAAGAACCTCCTTTTGGGGGGAGGGGAAGGGAGGAGAATGGGGGGCAGAAGGCTGTCGTGTGACGGCCGGACGTGCGGGAAGGAGGTCGCTGTGGATGGTGCCGGACGTGAGGGAGGTGGACGGGCTGCTGCTGCCGTGAAGGAAGGGACGGCTGTGGAAGGAGAGGACGGGCTGATGCTGCCGTGAAGGAAGGGGTAGGTGTGAGAAGGAGGAGGCCGGACGTGATGGGAGGAGGACGTGCTGATCGTGCAGGAGAGGAGGGCGGACCGTGTGAAGGAGGGGTCGCCGTGTGGAAGGGAGGAGGACGGCTGGACGAGCTGGGGGAGGTCGCCGTGTGAGGAAGGGCGCCGTGGAAGAGGACGCCGTGCAGAGGGGAGCCGCCAGCCGCCAGTCCGCCATAGCACCGCCACAAGCTATCACGTCGCCGCCATCCCTAGTCAAACCACCCTTCTTCTGTACGCCGATTGATGTCATCTTATACCACGTGGTATCGTGGTTGCTGCCCGTGATCAGAAGCTCCTAGAAGCTTCTTATTAGGAAGCTTCTAAGGGGGCTTCCTTAAGCCCCCTTCCCACTACATTTTCCCCATAGGTCTATCCACACCCCCCGGGGCTTTGAAGAGAAGGAGGCGACGAGCCTTCTCACCAATCACCCAATTAGTCCAACCCGGGACTTGAAGAAGAGGAGGCTACAAAACCCCTTCACGCCAGTCATCCCTGGGCCGGGATTTTGAAGAATAAGAGATGAAGCCCATAAAGGCCCTTCCCACCAATCACCTATAAGGCCCTGGGCTTGGGATTCAGAGTTCCCTTTTCTGCAAGGCCCACAAAATCCTTCCTAAACCCGGAATTTCAAGGTGGATTAAAAGCTCTCAAATCTCCATTGTCCAAAGGACCTCATAAGAACCCTAAGGCCTTCCCAAGTCAAATTCCGCAAGTCGGAACTTCGGTCAAGGAAGCCATATCTCAAAGGAAATTGCGCATACAAGGAAGACGGACCAAGGTCATAAAAACTGCAGGCCAAGGCAAAAAGTTGAAATCCACAAAGGCTAACTGGAGATCGAATTCGCGATGGCCTCTAGAAAGATCACAAGGTGCGATGCGGGAGGTTCACCCCGAGCATACGTGGATATTTCCCTGAGTCCGCAAGTCCAAGTTTTATCTATTTGGATTCCACACAAAAGTATTGAAATTATTTACGATAACTTCACGAATTAGGAAGCACTCATGCATGTTCGAATTCATCTAGTCAAGTTAAATGCAATTGGAAAATGAATTGGCTATTCGAACATTTATTAGAGATAGCTTAAGATATGAAAATTGATCATTGGTACGTTCAATGGAGTTAATGAAAAGAGCATAAGGTGTCTATGCATTTGCAGGACCTTATTAGTAAGTTTCCTTTTGTGCATTCAAAAGCGACGAGCCTAGGACAACTGTTGCCTCATTACAAGGTTGAAATTATTGAGGTACACCTTTTTACTAGGCATGGAAAGATTAATGGCATGTCCCATTTTTAGATAGATCTTCCTTGTAATGATTCATGAGGGAAAGTTAACACCCATAAGACGTTATTCGAAAAGGAATAAAGGGGCACGAAAATGATCTATGGACTTGCAAGTGGAATGATTATTTGATGTAAGTCCTAGTAGGACCTAGGAAAGTTAGTGTCCGGATTACCAGGCATTTTTACCTTACCAAGGAAGGATAGGGTTATGTGATGCGTAGAAGCAATGAATCGCGTGTTTACACGTATTGCT
Organism: Lygodium microphyllum; assembly: GCF_053477565.2. Taxonomy (NCBI): domain Eukaryota; kingdom Viridiplantae; phylum Streptophyta; class Polypodiopsida; order Schizaeales; family Lygodiaceae; genus Lygodium; species Lygodium microphyllum. Next base: position 109,188,927 of record NC_141156.1, on the reverse strand, counting down.
GTAGTTGTATCTATTGATCTAGTTTATTACCTTTGGGAAAGGTTCATCCCTGTCGCAAGACAAGTATATTGTGTTGTCTAAACCACATAAACCATAAGGGATTCATTTGGGCATGGTTCAGTCGATATGATAAGTAGCCCAAGTGCTAACTAGGGTTTAGTGCGATAAGAATTCGACCTAGTTTTACACTTGTTGCCAAGTTAAAACCGCAAACCCTAAGATCTTACACACATTCGAAATGTCGAGTCAATTGGATGCTCATGCATAAAATGATCTAAGGTTTCATCCTAAGGATCATTCGTACAAATGATGAAACTCTGACTGAGTTGGAAATTCCTAGGGCCGTGGGCCAATATAATTAGGAATGGATTGGGTAAGAAGATACCCTAAACCCTGCTACTCGGCTGGAGGTAAATTCCGTGACTGGAAAACGCTAAGCAATGGGTATAATGATCCCGTGGAATAGATGCAATACATGTGCAAAAAGCTGCAACATTGTATAGACTTGAGATTTGTCCACAAGAGAGTTTTATCATCTCTCGAAATGAGGTTGGCAAGTTATTGAAAGAATTTAACTTACAAGAGGATGAGTAATCATCCTGTTACTCACTTTTCTTGGGGGATAATTACCAAGGAAAAAGAAGGTTAGGTGTTTGCCTTGAAGCAAATGACCAGACAATAAACTAAAGCGACACGGTCGCTGGAACCTACCACAACAAAACCTAAAGTATTGGTAGGGTATGACCCTAACCCAAGAATGATAGGAATCTTGCCAAGTTGCAATTGATTCCGGATCGAATGCGGGTTGCATTCGGAGAAAAGGAGTCACTCCTTAACAGTTTGCCAGCTGAACGACCACTGGAAATTGATTGTGCTTGTAACAGTTTAGAAAGCACTGTTTGCATTGTTTGCTCAATGAACTAAAGGATGAAAATATATCTAAATACTCCAGGTTGAAGCCTGAAGGGAGAGGCAGCTTCAGTTACCCCCGACTGCCTGCCTGACCCTAACCAAGGGGGTTGTTAACCGCGCTGGGAACGTGGACCGAACCCGCCGTGAGAGGTCTCTCCGTTGAGTTCTACTTGGAGCAGGAGGACGCTTGGGTGCCAAGGGGGGCTCTGGCTGTAAATCCCTCGCCTTTCGGGCCCTGCACAAGAGACTAACGTGACTCAGGATTGGATCTCGAGGCCCACATACTAGTCTACGGGCGGAAACTTGGATTAGTGATCCCTGGTGGATTACTGGATAGCCTTCGGGCGGATTATGAATACGCCTACGGGCGGTGAACTCCTTGTATTTCAAAGATAAAATGATAAAATGATAATAAAGAAGTTGTTTGGCATTGTTTTCTTCATGTCTTGTGACAAGATTACGTGAAGGAACCAGTGCATAACAGGGTTAATCAAAGAAGCTGATTGTATATGTCAAACTAATGTGGTAGGTAATTACATAACTAAAACAAACCGAGGAAAGTGCGGAGGATGGACCATGGGTCCGTCCTATGGATGGGTGGTCCCGGTTAGCCGGGAACTTTTCTCAAAGTCTTCGACGAACAGCAGGTTGATCTTCAACATCAAAGCGAATAACGAAGACGATGACCTAGAGTTACATCCTACCCGATTTACGCTATTTTAGGGGAACGGAATGGGACTATGCCTTATGGCAGAGAGGTCGAACCTTGCATCCCTCTCGTTTCCCATTCTCCTTGAACCAAGTGCAGCGTGAATCCGCTTCGGACCGAGCGCTTCTGCGTAAAGTAGTTCGCTCGGGTCTGACGCTAGTTGTTGCTAGCTAATGACCAAACAGGAAAACCCAAATTCAAGTCGATCCTAAGTGGGAACGGCGAGGATACTTCCGCTACGTGGCAGACGCGGGAAGACCTAGATCGCAAGTCCCGTAACATTCCATGGGAGTGCCGGGCGGAGCTTTCTAGACATCCCTCCCGATGGACTGCTAAGACGTGTCCGGGATGATTCTAGGGGACATGTTACAGTAATAACCAACAGAAGACAGAAAGCTATGAACATCTTTCGGAGTGCGTGGTAGACCCATGGCAACTATAACTTTGACCTTCTCGGGATCTGTTGCAATTCCTACCGAACTGACCACATGACCCAGCAATAGCCCATAAGGTACTCCAAAAACACACTTCCGTGGGTTTAGGGCGACACAAAATTGTCTACAGCACTCAAAGCATTTTCTTAAAATGATCAACTGCCTTTCTCTCACGGTGGTGGCCCCTAAGTCATCAATAAACACCTTCAACTCTTTAGGGGATATGTCATGGAATGTCTTATCTGCTATTCGTTGCCATGAACCAGGCGCATTGCATAAACCAAAGGCCATCACATGGTACGCAAAAGTACTAAAGACAGTAATAAAAGTTGTTTTCAACTTGTCCTCTTCTGCAATTGCCATCTGGTTATATCCTGCAAAGCAATCCATAAACGAATATATCTCCCTACCCGCTAATTTATCCAAAATCTGGTCAATAAATGGCAACGGGTAGTAGTCCTTAACTGTCTGCTTATTCAGCTCTCTAAAGTCTACACATAATCGAATTTGATTATTTTTCTTCTTTCTAATCACAACTGGCGAACACCATTCCGTGTGTTGCACAGGAAAAATCAAACCCGCTTTTCGAAGCTTCTGTAACTCTTCAAACAGTCCGTTCCTCAATTCGAAAGGCATACGCCTTACTTTCTGTCGTACAGGACGACTGCCCTCTTTCAATGGAATTGTATGAACAGCAAGACTAGGAGGAATGCCTCTCAGCTCATCATAACTCCAGGCAAAGATATCACGGAATTCCTGAATCAAGGCCACATAGTCCTCCCTTTCTGCTGTGCTGAGCATAGAACCTAATTTGATTGGCCGCGAATCATCACGCGTACCAAGGTCTAGCTCGATAACATCTGCATCTCTTATACGATCTTGGGCCTCTATCGGCTTGTTCAAAGTGATCTGATAGATGTCTTTCGTGGTGGATCCCTCTTTGGACTCATCACTCGATGATATCTCACTGGCAGATAAATCTTCTAATGTCTCCAATTCTGTAGAGGATAGAGGTGCTCTCTCACTCTGCGGGGACTCAGGATAAGCATCGACCACCATACGCTGGGCACCTCTGCCGAATATTAGTCGACCGACGGGTATATCTACTTGGCAGTCCGCTTGCAAGATCCAAGGTCGTCCAAGTAATACTTGGTAACTTGGACGGCCTGCAAAACGAATCACCCTAAAGTCTAACAGGCATTCTACATTTGCAACAGTGACATGGACCTTAGTAATGCAGCCTTCCGACTGCCTCAAACTATCGTCTGCCATTCTGAGAATTGTGGAGGTATCTCTGTGGATCGCAAGACCCAACCTTTCCATCAGTTCAGAACTCATAATGTTAACAGATGATCCCAAGTTGACAATGGCATAATCTACTAATATCCCATCGACATAGGTTGCAACCCTTGGACAATGCTTCTCAGCATGCTCGAACCAGTCATCACCAACTCGCGCAATACCCAAAGGTTCTATGATATAATCGGTACGGAGGATCTTTCTAAATTCCTTGCGTACTCTTGGAGAAAGCTTAATCAGCTGCAAAAGATTCACATCCGGCTTGACTTCACAAAGAGAGCTCGCCAAATCGAATTCATGATAGTTCGATAGAGCTCGCTTTTCATGCCAAACCATCCACTCTTTAGGTCGCTGAACCAGCTTTATTACCTCTTTTTTAACTTTCACCTTCTTCTTTGGTGATTCCTTATCGGCTTTACTTTCCACGGGCTTCAAAGGTCCCCCTTCCATGGCAGGATCCAAAACTTGCATTCCTTTGTCGCCTTGTTTAGGGTTTCCATCGATAGGCTTATCCTTGTCAGCTTCTCTACCCTTCTGACCTCTTGTAAGAACAGCTCGTAGATTAGAGGTTTCAGCATCATTAACGCGTACAGCCTCAATCAAAATAACCCCACTACCACTAGGTAGCTCCTCCACTGTAGTCTTTGGTCATTGAAGTATTTGTTTAGGCCCGTTTTCTCGCTAGGAATCATTTCCTGGCACACGATGATTAACAGGCCCTGGTTGCCGACTACCTCGCTGGAGGGAACTGATCTTACTCCAGCAAGTAGCTGCTAAATGGCCGGATTTTCCACAGATGTCGCACTTAACATTTGGGCAATTTCTTGGATAGTGTTGCCCACTACACCATTTGCAGCTAAACCTCGAAGGTGCACCCTCCTCTGGGTATCTACTTCCTATCAAATTTTGTTATTTTTTAAGGAAGTTGACATCAACGGCTATTTGTCGATACTGCTCTGTAATCATGTTGGTATAATGCTTCATCATGTCCTTAACCTCGCCAAGAACATTGGAAGCACTCGACTCATAGCCTTGGTCATTATCCTGTCATTCCATCGGCCTAACAATTCGGTTAGGCACTGGTTGTTGAGCCACAGGCATGGTATTAGCATTGACTGCCTGGCCTCCACCATTTGGAGCCATTTGACTACCCGTAGGCATCAACATGCTAGGGGGAGCTGGTAATAAATGCACATTCTGCATCATGTTCCCTCTCCCATTAGGGTTAGCCATCGCTATCCCTTGGCCACTACTGCCATTGGCCATCGCCATATTGTTTCCCAATACTAAACCCATATTCGAATTGCCTCGAGAAGCATAGGCTGCTTGTAGTCGGGATTCCACCTCTTGTGCTCGTGTAATGGCAATATCTATATCCCCCAAGGGGACACTACTCAACTGCAATTGGATGTTAAAGTCCAAACCATGTAGGAAATATTACAATTGGGCAGCTGCGGGGATAGGAATAGAGGTGTCCAACTTACGGAAAACCTCTTTTATTTTCTTCGCATAAGCACGAATATCCTCGTGTGGTTCTTGGCGGGTCACGTTGAGTACACGCAACCAATATTGCCCACCCCTTTTAGGGGCAAACTCCCTTCGAAAAGCTCCATAAAATGAATCAATATTCAATATGGTTCCGGCTTCTAAACCATGATACCATATGGCAGCTCTTCCTTTGAGAGTCATTTTGAAGTACATCATTAAATGTCCTTCTTCTTGGATGCGACAGTTAAACATCAGCTTTTGAAACTCCCTAATGTGGAGTTCCGCATCTTCCTCAACTAGCCCATTAAAAATGGGTAGCAGGTAACCTAGAGCCGGCAAATCCGTCGTTCCTGCTAGAATTGCAATCGGTTGCGCCATGACGAGAACTGGTTTTGCACTAGGAATAGGGGATGGTGGGGTTGCACCTCCCGCACTTGATGTAGACTGGCTTATGGAAGGAAGGGGAGCACTAGAGCTTCCACCTTCTCCTAACTTACTGCTTGTGGCACAAAGACCACTAGATCCACTCCCTCGTAAGGGTTCAGCACCGCTACGCTTAGGGGAATATCTCCTAAAAATTTCAGCACGTCGCCTAGCTCTTTCGTCTCTCTCTTGCTTTTGGATTTCTGCTAGACGATGCGTATCGATAAATAACGGATCAATCACAGTATCCTTTGGCATAAACTGCTAGTTGGTCCCTAGACAACCAGGATTCCAGGACTGCCACTTTCAAGCGGCTCCCGGCAAACGCACCACTGATGGGACCTGGAACGGGCCGGCACTGGCTCGTGCACTAGCCAGACCTCTATCTCATGCGCTCAACAACCCCACAGCCTCGCGGCCAGGAGCGTTGATTGACACATACATTGCCTTCCTAAACATCTTGCGTTTGTATTACGTCGTTTGTAGTCCACTCTTCTCTCACCCACTACTCCTCAGAGGGAGTCCCTTACACATTGCCTAATGGCACGAAACACAAACATAGGGGGTCCTCCAACGGCTGAGTGCCGCCACCCCTCTGCGACTCTCCTACGCCTTGGGGATTGGCCCCTCGGTGCGTCGCTCAACATATAAACATTTCGTACAAAATCCACTCAAGGTACCCATTGATCGTATACAGGAATGTACCATTGTCCTTACTTCTCTTTCCCCCAGACCCCACGACTAGCCTATGGCTTAGGGTGTCCTGTCTCTCACTCAACGTGGGTCAAGGTCCTAATGAAAGCAATTGCTGTGCATACAGGATTTCTGATACCTTTAAATATTTCCATGGTTTATGCATATTGTGGATGCTAAGTGCTCAACCAATTATAAAATCAATATTGTGCACATGTGGAAAACATCCTTTTAATGGTTTTCAGCTACCGTTCTTATGCGGCGTTGCATGAACCTAGCATCGAGGAAACCCTCGTGCTACTAGGCCCTTATTTTATAATTATTCACCGACCTATATGGTATGCAAACAAAAACCAGCAAGTTTTTATCGGTTTCCTCAGCATTTAGACACATTTTAGCCACTCTACCCTCCCATCGATCAAATGTTGCATTGTTGCATAGATTTATAAGGCATTTTGCCATCATTTTATGTGTAAAAAGCGGAAAAAGACACACTAAAACAAGAAGGTGGGGCTGAACTAAGGAAAATCCTCATGCTTCAGTCCCCACAAACATTCATGAACATTGTTCTTATTTTTCATTAATTTTCCGCACCCGAAATGCATTTTTCCCCTATTTTTAGTGTTTTTTCTCTATTTTTCTTGTATTTTCCCTTATTTTTTGCATTATTTTACCACTAAAAATTCAAAATAGGTTATGGGTTGTGGCCCTTAGTTCCTTCTTGCAACAAAAATGAAAATTTAGTTGGTGTTCCTATTTATTCTTCCATTTTTATGCTCAAAAACATCATTTTCCCTTGATTTTCCATATTTTACGTGTTTTAGTGTATTATTTTGGGCCACAAGATGCGTGTTTTTCTGATTTTCTAATTATGATCAACAAATACTCATGGAAAATAGCAACACAAACAATTTTTAGCCCACATGAACAACATTTTATCAATCAAAAGCCATGAAATTTCAAATCTCCTTTGAAAAAATTGAATTACCGCTTATTTGCGTGTTTCGGGTTTCATGTCCATGGCTGCAAATCTTTAAATCAGCAACACTTCATGCTCATGGCGATCACACGTCACCATTTCCAGCCCGTGGAGCAATCCGATCGATGCCAGACAAGCCTCCACCATTCTTTCTTCTTCCTTTCTCTTCCCGCATGAATCCCCCCTTAGAGGAGAGAAAGGGAGGAGAGAGAAAGATTGATTTTCTCTCTCCCTCTATAGGCTACCATATCTCGCGCGGGACGGAGCGATGTGAAGCGAGGAATGAATGTAATTGCCTGCTGTGCTTGCCTCTATGGCTTGCTTGACAGCCATGATCTCGATTTGTGGGGGGGGGGGGCGTTTTTTTCGTGACGCCTGCTGCACGCCGCCCCCCCTCTATTTCGTTTTTTTTTAAGGGGGGTGCCCCTTCCCAAAGGCACCCCTTCACTTCTCCTTTTGGGCACCTCCTTAATTTTGACTGGCCTTTTGGCCCTTTTCCCAGCCCTTCTTGCATACGGTATCCGAATCTAGTTCTGAAAATTTCTGTGAGCTTGTCTCGGCATCCTGGACTGGTCCGCAGCTTCCTGACTCGCACAAGCACATGGAAAATTTACTAAAAATCTGCAAGTGTTGCACGGGCGTCCTTAGAGCATTTTGACGCTTAAAATCGTCCTAGGTCGAGCCGCCGCCTTTGACATTCGATATTTTCCCCTTGATATTCATAATTTTTAGCTATTTTTAGGCAATTCTCGGCACCAAAATTCTGCTCTCACAACTGGTGAACACCACTCTGTGTACTGTATAGGGAAGATTAAACCAACTTTCCGTAACTTTTGTAACTCCTCAAACAGCCCGTCCCTCAATTCAAAAGGCATACGCCTTACCTTCTGACGCACAGGACGACTGCCTTCTTTTACAGGAATAGTATGAATAGCCAAGTTGCGAGGAATGCCTCTCAGCTCGTCATAACTCCAAGCAAAGATATCGCGGAATTCTTGAATCAAGGACACATAGTCCTCCCTTTCTGCTGAACTGAGCATGGAATCTAATTTAATTGGCTGCAAATCATTCGGCGTGCCAAGGTCCAACTCAATCACATCTGCATCTCTTATCCTATCTTGCGGCTCTGTCATCTCATTTAGAGTTATCTGATAAATATCCTCTGTAGTGGACCCCTCTTTAGATTCATCACTTGATGACGTCTCACTACGAGATGGATCATCTCCTGTCTCTAATTCAGTAGAAGGTAAAGGAGCTCTCTCACTTTGAGGAGACTCAAGGTAAGCATCGACTATTACTCGATTAGCACCTCTACCCAGAACCACTCGATCGACAGGTATGTCAACTTGAGAGTCTGTTCCTAAGATCCAAGGCCTACTTAGCAATACTCGATAGCTAGGACGTCCTGCAAATCTTATCACCCTAAAGTCCAAGAAGCATTCCACACTTGCAACTGTAACATGAACTTTAGTAACACAACCTTCTGGTTGTCTCAAACTATCATCAGCCATTCTAAGAACGGTGGAGCTATCTTTTTGGATGCCTAGACCCAATCTCTCCATCAACCTTGAACTCATGATATTGACGGAGACCCAGTGTCTACAATAGCATGCTCCACTAATATTCCATCCACATATGCTGGAACCCTAGGGCAATTCTTTTCAACATGATCAAACCAATCTTCCCCTACTCGTGCTATGCCCAAAGGTTCTACGATATACCCAATATGCAGGATCTTCTTGAATTCCTTGCATACTCCTGGAGATAATTTAATCAACTGTAAGAGGTTTACATATGGTTTGACTTCGCAAAGAGAACTTGCTAAATCAAAATCATGATAGCTAGCCAAAGCTCTCTTTTCTCACCACACCATCCTCTCTACTTAATGGGTTCTGAGTTTATGATTAAGGCTGACCAACAAAGCATTAGACATCTCCTTAGTCAACCCCAAATATCTGACAGACATATCAAATGGGCAGCTTTCATTCAAAGTTTTCATCCCCTTATCCAATATCAACTAGGAAAAGAGAATGTAGTAGCCGATGCTTTGAGTAGAAGACCGACAATTCATAATATTTCTGTGATATCATTTGATTCCCTTATTCCTATGAAAGATACTTATCATCAGGATCTTACTTTTCAAGCTAATTGGAATAAATTAGTTGCAAATAATTGGATTCCTATTGATTCACTGTCTTACAATAATGGATTCATGTTTTATGAAAAGAGATTATGTGTTACAATTCCATTTAGATATTTTGTTCTGAATGAGATTCATTGTCCTCCATATCAAGGTCATAGAGGTATTATCTCTACTTTGTGTACATTGACTGAAGATTTTTATTGGCCACATATGGACATGATGTATCAAACTTTATTTCTGAATGTTTAGTTTGTCAACGAGTTAAGAGACATCATGGTAAATAGTATGGTTTACTTATGCCTTTATCTATTCCATCACGACCATGGGAATAGATTTCTATGGATTTTATTACTGGTTTACCTAACACTAAAGCTAACCATGATATGATTTGGACTGTTGTAGACAGGTTTAGTAAACAATCATATTTCATTCCATGCAAGAAAACTTTAACTGCATCTCAAGCAGCTCAATTGTTTTTGAAAACTGTGTTTACTAATCATGGTTTACCAAAAGTTATTATTTTTTATCGTGATTCTAGATTTTGTAATAATTTTTGGATTACTTTGTTTGCTAACTTAGGAACAAAGATTGATTTTTCATATGCATTTCATCCTGAAACAAATGGTCAAACAGAAGCTACTAACAGTAGTATTTTAGATCTTTTACATGCTTACACTATTTCTAAACCACATACATGGGATACACATCTACATCTACTTTAGTTTGCATATAACAATACACCACACACATCTATAAAGAAAGCACCATTTGAAGTTATTTATGGTTATAGATTGTCCACACCTGTTGCATCATTATCAAATAAGATTCAGACTGCTAATGATATTGCTAACATACATGCTACTATTTTTGATGAAGTTAAAGATATGATTGCGAAAGCCCAGCAATCATATACAAAGCAAGCAAATAAGAAAAGACAGGCCATGAATTTTAAAGTTGATGACTATGTTTGGTTACGAATAGAAAAATGTAGATTACAAAGTGTAGATAAACATCCAGTTGTGAAATTAGCACCTAAATTCTATGGACCATTCAAGATCATTCACAAAATCAATGACAATGCATTTAAGTTAGAACTACCACCAATTGGAAAATCCACAACACCTTTCATATTAGTTTATTACGACCCTTTAGAGGCCAATTACCTGTACACCCTGTCTATGAAAGCCCACCTTTGTTAGATGATGAGACTGAAATCCTTGAGCCTGAAGCTATTATAGATACTGACTTTATGACCACTAGAACTTGCCGTAGATATTCTAGATATTTGGTCAAGTTTAAAAACCATCTTGTTGAAGAGGCCCAATGGATGCACGCTAGAGACTTAAATGCTTTCCCCACTCTATTAGCTTCACATTGAGCTAATAGCAATTGAGAGACAATTGCTATCCCACCCCGGGGGTATGATGCCATGAGGCATATTACACGGTGGATTCCGTGAGGTTTTACGGTGGATTTTGTATACACAAAGTGGATTCTTTGTGCGAGAAGTCAATGGGGATGCCTATCCTTTTTAAGCGTTTTGTTAATTTAGTGTGTACATGGGTGATTCCATAGCGGGTGATTCCGCAAAATACATATTAAATTAATAAATATTTATGAGTTTAGAGTGTGCACTCATGATAAATTGATTTCTAACCAATTGATTTATTTACATAGTTGAAGATTGCTAGGTATTCACTTTTGTCGGTTTAATTGTATTATTTTACTAACGATTGTGAATGCTTCAGTTGATGTGTAGAGATAGCAGGAGTGGCGGAGGAAAGCATTGGAGGATAGTGTGTATTTGAGTTATCATCTATATTTTGATTGGCGTATACCTTAGGCATGGTGCCTATATTTTGTCGCGCCTATTTATTAAGGCGTTGGATATTTATTTATTATTTTTGTATGCACATGGATGCACGATTTAGATATTTGTATTTGGACATTGTATTGGGTACGCCTGACTTCTTGGGCACTTGCCCATTAGCTTTATTTCTATTTGGTACAAATGCAAACTCAAAAACCAAAAGCGTACTATTTTGTAATTTGGGCTATTATTTGAGCTTGAAGATGATTAATACATAAAATACATGCTTTGTGGAGTGCTCACACAAGGCATGGGGGAAGATTGCACCCAATTGGTCTCTTGTTCATGTTGTGCAAGCTTTCTACATTGATTTGTGTGCAAAAAGTAGAGTTCTTTTGTTCTTGGGGACCTTCTGACACTCACTACGCGTGCTTACGGCATCCGATCTGTACACCAGTCTGATCCACCTATCTAACTGAGGACACCAGAACTAGGAGCTCCCACTAGAGGCAAGGACTTCTATAGCTTGATCTCATTTATTTATTATTATTATCTTTCTATTTAGCTTTTCTTTTAGTAAGAACGTGATACTCGCGCATGTAAAAAGGAGGGAGTTGAGCATAGTGACCCAAGGATAATAGGGCATCGGCCTTGGGTCCTATCTCGATAGCCAAGAACCTACCAAGCACTCACAAGGTGAAACTTAATCCTTTTTAATGCTCAGTTTTATTTTCACTCCAACCTTCCTTTTTCTTTTCTTTTGTGGCAATATCTCACCCCAAGGAAGGGTAAGGCATTGGCCCCAGGTCTAATCCCAAGTCTAACTCATCCTTAAGAACCTACCAGGCCTTCACAAGGTGAAGGCGATAGATAATTACTCTAGGAAAAAAATTCCCTTTTATTTTATCTTTTATTTGTTAGGGGTTAGAACCCCTTTTTACACACCTTTGTATACTGGTTTTTCTTAAGATATTTCTTTCTTGATCAATAGTTTTGGGCAAGCTTTCCTAGCTGCCTCATCACTAATAAAAGCTCCTAGAAATATCAACCTAGGAGGCTAACAAGATAGGGTCACTAAAGTCTCCTCAAAATAGGTCTTTGAATGCTAGACAATGGCTTCACAAGAGGTAGTCAAATGCTCGAACCTCCCCGCAAGACATACCTAACTAAACCCTAGGACTTCATGCAAGGATTTGCAAGTCCCTAATAAAATAAAATAAAACTCCCTCATATATATATATATATATAAGCATATTAAGGGAAAAAGCTCAGAAAGGCAATGACACCACCTCAATTGGCCACTAGAAGCTCCCACACAACAAAGGCTCTCTCCAAGCACTTCGTCGAAGCTGTTTGGTACAACAATAAAACAGAAATCGATTAAGTGAACCCACACCAAACAATCACAGGGCCCTCTTGGCCTAACGAAATATAACATTTCATAACAAACAAACTGGCCCTCTTGGCCTAAAGAGGTATAATGATCCACATCTAAAACTCGGCCCTCATGGCCTAAACGAATATAGCAATGTAACTCATAGAAAACCCTCTTTGGACTAGTACTAATAGACAAGGAGACACTCCATCCCAAGGATAAATTTGTGCTCCAAGCCCTAAACTAAATGCATTAAATTGTGACCCATACCTCCTACATAGAGATAGCAAGAGGCGTATGCATAAAGTATCACATGATAAACCTATGGGTCTAGGATAATAATGGAAAATGGGCCTCGGCTACTCTTTGCATCACCCATACTAACCATCACCTACCATACAAATCATGTTCTAATAAAAGTCCCCATAATCAACCAATTCACGTATCTCATCAATAAACATATCCAAACTAGGCTCACAATTGACAAAGAGATCTTCTTCATATACATAGTTGGCTAATGAATCAACAAATTGATTCCAATGTTGTGGAATCAGTTGAAAAGACACTCTCTAAAAGTCATCGATCAGGTTCATGGTGGCACGATAGTACACATGAAGAATAGGGTTCCGTACTGTGTACATCCCATTTAATTGGTTCAAAACCAACTTGAAAAAACTTTTACTAACAATTGGTAAATACCACTCTTCTTCAAAATGTTCAATCCCATAATCAAAGCTTTGTACTCTCCCATATTATAAGTAAAGCCTATCGCAAGGTAGACAACTAATTTCATCATGGTTCTACATTGGGAATCCGTAATAACCACACCTATACTCCCTTTCTTCTTGGGACTCTTGGATGCTCCATCAAAATATGATGTATACGTCCACAGTCGGCTCACATAGCCAGCCATCATCACCTCTACTCGTTATTATGATAATCAAAATTTAGCATGTTTAGAGGATGTAGCAAAGGCTCCATTCCATCTTCTTCATTCAATATAATAGGAATACTTGTCATAATTTGTAAGTAGTGATGACAGAAGACTTTGATTTCCCAAAAAAATGATCCTGTCCTCATGCTCAATGATTTTATTTCCCTTACTCCACCAGATAAGCTTTCACTCATGATATCTTTGCTCCAAGTATGGATGTTCCAAGTAAGAAATTAGCTACCCCATCAAGCAATGTTTTCTCTAGCAGGTTTAAGATCAACCAAGTATGGACCTGCAATGCATAATTCTCATTAATGAATTTAGAGATAATCAGGTTTAATCTTATTAAAGATCAACCTTATTTTTAAACTCCATTCCATGTAGATAAGCTAATAATGCTGTGGATTTATTTTTCCCTATTCTAACTATTTTGTAGGGACCATCCCACTTAGGCTCTTGTTTTCCTAGAAATAGCTCCCTGGATGCATCATAGTATAAAACTAATTGCCCTTTCTTAAAGGTATATTTCTTCACTTTTAAATCATGCAATTGCTTGATTTGATGCTTAACCAGTTCTTGTTGTAATAGACTCTACAATTTGAGCTCATCCAGGTATGCTAAAGTTGTAAAGTGCTCAAGAGTGCTTTGTCCCCCAAAGAATGGTTAATTGTGAATGTTATGGTCAATAAATCAATCTCTAGGGGTAATATGCACTCCTCCCCATAAACTAGCTTGAATGGGTTGTGGCCTATGGCTCATTAAAACGTCATGTTATATGCCCAGAGTGCCACATATAACTTCTTATCCGAGTCTTTTTTTTCCTATGATATTATCCTTGATGACAGAATATCCACAAGCTATTTATTGGTACTTTCAACCTACCCATTTGCCTAAAACTTATAAGGAATTGTGTTATTGTGTTGAATCTACCATGCTTTAGTCAGGCTCTTAATTACCTTATTTAGAAAATGGGTTGTATGATCCAACACTAATTCCTTTGGCAAACCAAATCGACAGATAATCTCCTCAAGTAGGATGCTAGCAGTCTCCTTTGCATTGGCCTTCTTCGTCACTTGTGCTTCTGACCACTTCGTAAAATAGTCGGTTTTCACTATGATATATCTCTTCTATGTAGAATGCGACCCGGTAATAGGACCTAAAATTTTGATGCCCCACTTCTCAAATGGTAGTATAGCCATAATAAGAGTTAGTGGGCGCTTCCTATTCTCCTCCCTACTATCATGCCTTTGACATATATCACATCTCTTGACATACTCAAATGAATCCTGGAAAATGGATGGCCACCAATATCCAAGTCTAAAAGCTTTTTTGACAATCAACCGCCCAGAAAAGCATCCTCCATAAGCAAATTTATGGCACTCTTCCAAGATAAATAGAACCTCATCATGCATAATACATTGTCGATAAACATCATCAACCCCTTGTTGATATAGTATTCCTGCAATCAAGGCAATATTCAAAGCCTATTGTCTAATTTTCTTCTTCTCTGATTTTGATAAAGTGGCTTGAGTTGCTCCTATGGATAAATAGTGCATTATACCAGCATACCAGGATGGAATGGAGGCCTATCAATTTTAAATAGTCCCTCAATATCACTACCTTCAACCAAGATTTCCTTTGGTTTCCCAAAATCTATAAGACATTCAACACTACCTTGCAACTTTCGTGGCTTACTCCTAATTTCATAATCAAACTCTTGTAAAGCAATTAGTCATTTTGCTAGGCAATCAAGTGGCTATAGCTTTTTTAGCCAAAAACTAAGTCCTTTCACCCTTGTATAAAATACTATCTTTTCATAGAGAATATAGTGCTTGAACTTTTTGGTAGCAAACACCATCCCAAGACACAATTTCTCCATGTAGGTGTAATTGGGTTTAGATATCCCCAATGTGTGACTAGCAAATGCTATTGGATGATATCATTTCTCCTCCCACATCAGGGCTAAACAATAGCTAGTGCTATGCATTTTGGCTACTGAAGATATATAAAAAACCTCACCACTTTTGGGTGCTTTTAGGACTGGCACTTTTACCAATTCCTACTTCACATCCTCGAAAGATACTTGATAAGGATCACTCTAAATAGACAATTAAAAGGTAATATATTCTTCAATGGCGACATTCTTTCTACCAATGCATTAATAAATCGTTGATAATATCCCATTGATGATGACAGAAAGCTATGCACTTCTTTAGGAGTACATGGTGGACTCATAGCAACAATAACATTTATTTTTTAAGGATCGGTTGCAATACCAGTTGAACTAACCATATGACCCAAAAGCACTCCATAGGGCACTCCAAAGATGCAATTTTCTGGGTTAAGAGTAGTGCAAAAATGTATGCAATGCTCAAAACACTTCCCTAAAATAATCAGCATTCTTTTCCTTATGGTGACTACCCCTAGATCGTTGTGAGAAATTATTTTTGATATCAAGAAGTGCTTAAAAATAGCCAAAAATTTCAAATTTCAGGGAAAAAAATAACTTTGTCGAAGGCGCCGGTGGCAATCAATATGACTTTAAGTGGCAATGCCTAGAAAAGGATTAAAAGACCCACTTGACGACAGTTGATGACTTTTCATAATTATTTGGCATGTGAGACAGGACCTTGGGAGATGCTCGATAATGGAGGACTTCAAGATAGACGCCCCATGATTTTTCAGACTACAATTTGGATATCGAACACGGAAGAGGAAGTGCCCGGGAGGCCAAGGACCAAAAGGCAAGTGGGAAGGAACTTAATAAGTCCAAAAGTCATGACCCTTGGGGGCTCCCTTTTGGGAGCCCCAATCAAAAAACGATTTTGAGGGGGGGGCGCTGTTTTTTTCGCGACGTGCAGGAAGAGGGCGCCATCTTGCCAATGATTGAGGGAGGCTATAGGGGTTGTAAGCATTTCCCCCCAATTGATCTAATACATGATCTACACTTGATCTTCACTCCCCATCGCTCCAGACCCTGCATCAAATGGCTACCTGCTTGTGGAGATTAAATTTCAGTCTTTCTCTCTCCTCCCTCTCTCTCCTACAAGGGGCAATTCCTGCGTGTGAAGAAGAATAAAGCCCGTTTGGTGAATGCTCCTCCAACACGGTACTAGATTGCTTCCTATTGAGAAACACGGATCTAGAGCATGGCTATGGTGGTTCAAAGACGGGAAGAAGACTCATGTAGACATAGATTCAAACACTGACAGTCACACAAGTGAATTAGGTTTCAAGATTGAGATTTGAACTCAAAAAAACAATCTTGTGTGTGGACAATGACATTGACACTTTACTGGAAAGAAAAGAGTACTATCATTGCATTAAGAAAAGGAAGCAAGTACAATGCTTTATTGAAAAGTAGGAAACTGCAATAGGCACCACTGTGCATATGGGATAGGTAAGCATGCATGTCCTTGGCCCTGAAGCTCCATACAAAGAGGCTGTCAATGAGTGTGATTGCTGAATTTCAACACCCCTCCTCAATCACGACTAGAAAGGTACAAAGTGTGTAGAGGCTATAATGAGAACCACCTGCAAAGTATGGGCACACCACAAACATGGTAGACACCAAAGGCTGTCACAGAAAAGGCTAAGTGTGGGCACCAAAACATGATGGACATCCAAAGGCTGTAATAGGGGCCTCACAAAGTGTACAAGGACTGTAGCGCCAAGTTACAAGAGGAGTTTACAAAGCTTATGGCAAGAAGCATTAGGGCTAGGAAATACAAGGCTTTTAAAACAGTCTATCAAAGTTATGAGAATAGAAGGACTGATAAGGCTTGTCCTTCCGATCCTGGTGGTCTTCATCTTCATCTTCATCTTCATCTTTTAGTTCATGGTCTTCTTCTTCTTTCATAGCTGCAAGATAGGCCTTTTGGGACCTCTTCCTAGCATGACAGAACTTCTCAGTGTGTCCGGTCCTTTTGCAGAAGTCATAGAAGAGCAGTTCCTTTCTACATTTGTATCTATTGTTTACATATAACATTTGTTTATCATTTGAAGTGCTAGGCTCTTCTTTGCTTTTAAGTTTCTTTTCTTCCTCTAGCAGAGAGGCTTTAATATCAACAAGTTGAGGATCAGGTATATTGGTTAGAGTGGTTGATACATTATGATAGGTAGGAGGCAGACTTTTTAACAAGACACCAATACAAACATTTTCATCCATTTTTAGCTTTATCCCTGCAAGCTGGGTTAGGAGAATTTCCATGTAATTTAGATGGGATGCCAGGGATGTATGAGGCTTCATATCAAGTCAAAAAAATTCAATCAATAGACCATACTTAGACGACTTTGACTGTGCACCAAACAAGATATCCAATTTATCCCAAGTGTCATGGGACATGTCACAGGCATCCACATGATGGATGTAGTTGTCATCCAATTCCAGCTTAATGATGGCTTGTGCCTTGTCATCAATCTTTTGCCAAGTAATTGCAAGGTCCGCATCTCGAGGTTTCTTTTCTTTGCCATTTGTGATGGCCCAGAGACCCTTCTTCATCATGATGAGCTTGATGCGGGTTTGCCAGGTGTGAAACCCGACTCCCTTGAACCGAGCATTTGGAGAGTCTTTTTCCATGTTGGATGGTTGGAGCAGCAGCAAATAAGCTCCAAGGTTCTTAGATTTTACAAGTGAAAGAGGAGATTACAATGTGTCAAGAGACACAAGTAATAGTAGTGTGAAAACACACTATGTAGAGACTTGATGTTGAGCTTGAATCTTCCTTGCTCGAGGTCGTCAATCCTTCTTCAATCTTCTCAGGTCCTTCCCCTCCTTGTTTTGGTGTTGGAACAGTAGATCAGAGTGGCAGTAGGTTGCTCCAGGTGGCAGGAGAGAGAAAATGATGAGATTTTTGAGCTTTGATAAAACTGGCTACGGCTGACAGTTTAGGGTTTTAGATAGGGCCCTGATTTTTTGCAGATTGCACGAGCTGTAAGTGATCATTTTGAATTTTTTTTAAAATAGAAATGAAGCTTACTTAAAGCTCTTCCGAAACCCTATCCTCCTCGTCAAGATCGCAGCATCTACAGCGCGCGCAGAGTGGACGAACAGACTAGGCGCAGATTTTATCAGTAAACATGAATTTTGACAATTCCATGCTATTTGATCAACAATGTGGGCAATTTTTGTGCCAGGAGGGAGTGCCCTAAGTAGAGAAAGATATGTCTAGAAGAGAGTTCATGAAGATATGCTCTATAGAGAGAGATATGAAGGCTCCATGGAGGGTATGTCCTGCAGGTCACAGTTGAAGACTATGGCAATGTGACTAAGAATTTTCACAATGCTAAGCTTCAGATAGCCAAATGTCATGGATTGATGTGATACAGGGAAGATTGTGAGCTGGGGAACACTTTTCCAGAAGGAAGCTCCAAGAGATTTGACCTGTGGAGTGATATATATCTGACAGGGTGCTACTGGCTATGGCTGCCATGGAAGCTCAAGTGAAGGTAAAGTTGGGAGATGAAGTCATGGGATGAAACTGAGCTGACCAGAGGTTAATATGAGCTAAGAGAGAGCAAAGGAGAGCTAAGCTGAGCTGAGCCATGCCCGAAACGACTCTGATACCATGTTGAGAAACACAGATCTAGAGCATGGTTATGGTGGTTCAAAGACGGGAAGAAGACTCATGTAGACATAGACTCAGACATTGAGTGTCACACAAGTGAATTAGGTTTCAAGATTGAGACTTGAAATCATAAACACAATCTTGTGTGTAGACAATGACACTAACACTTTACTGCAAAGAAAAGAGTATTATCATTGCATTAAGAAAAGGAAGCAAGTACAATGCTTTATAGGAAAGTAGGAAACTGCACTAGGCACCACTGTGCATATGGGATAGGTAAGCCTGCATGTCCTTGGCCCTGAAGCTCCATACAAAGAGGCTGTCAGTGAGTGTGATTGCTGAATCTCAACACTTCCAAACCGAAGGTGGGCTGAAGATGGCAGTGTGGAGGCAGGCTGAGCATCAAATGGGCCCTAGTTTGCAGACTAGCAACAAGTTTCAAAATCCAAAATGATAAAGAAATGCACGATAATGGCATTTTTACAAAGAAAATTGCTCTTTTTCCGCATTTGATGGGGTTAACAATGTTATTATGGGTTGCAAATTGATGGACATGTTGTTTGATGCTACTGGTTTTAGTATTTCATAAATAAAAACTCAAAAAATATACACTTAAAGTGTGGAAAATAAATGGGAAAAACCTGAAAAGCATGGTTTTTAGAGAAAAAATGGGGTTTTTGGGCTTTAAATCGAAAAAGCATGAAACAAAACACCAATAAAATTTACATGTTTGCTCTTTAAAGAATTAAGAGCCATAACTCTGAAATAATACTACTTTTCTTCTATTTTCATTGATACTAGATAAGGAAAAATGAAGAATTTTTTTTAAAAAGGAAAAAATTTTGGGAACTGACGAGGAAAATTATGGATGTGTCTGTGAGTGTATAATAAGGATAAAGCATGAAGGTTTACCTCAGGTTATCCCCATTTATATGTTTTTGTGAGTATTTACTGCTTATTCCGTGCGAAATACACATGAAATCACCCCTTTACCTATGCAACGAGGCAAAACCTTAAATGGTAGGGGAGGAGGGAAGTGAAATATAATATCAAATCTAGTGCATTTGCTGCATTATTCATATAGGATGACATTAAGTTAAATAAAGGGAAGTAGAGCATGAGTGTAAGGCTCGGTGTTCTCTCTCATCGCAGCAATTACGAGTTAGTGTATGAAAACATAAAAAGAATGGATTTGCACAATGCACGAGGCTATTTTTCAATTGTTTGAGCACTTAATCATATACACATTTGCATCAAGCATCATTAAATGGTATCAATTACAAGCTCCTGGATGCATAGCACTTGGTTTCTTTAGGACTTGACCCATGTAGAGAAAGTAAGCAACCTGGCTATAGGTCTAGACGGTGGGTCCAAGGGGGCGGATAAGTGAGAATCTGTTTATCCTTGGAATGATAAATTTATTGGCACTAAGAGAGGAGTTTGTTTCAAATGTGTTTATATGTGGAAGCAGCGCATCGAGGGGCCAATCCCCAAGATGTAGGAGAGCTATAGTAGGGCCATGGAATTCAGCCGATGGGGTACCCCTGTGTCTGTGATATGTGGCTTTTATTGCCGGTATATGTATAATCTCCCTCTGAGGAGACAGGGAAAGGGAACATTTGTTGGATTACAGACTATAGACGCGCAGTGATTAGTGTTTAGGATAGTGTATCCCTCGATAGACGCTCCTAGCCTCCGAGGCCATGTGGTGGGGTTGTTTATTAAGTGCATGAGGTATGCCTAGTGCCTTACCCAGTGCCAAACCATTTTAGGTCGCATAACTGGTGTGTCTGCCAGGAGCCACCAACAAGTGGTGGTTCTCATATCTAGGGTTTCTAGGGACCAAATAGTTGGTTTATGTCCTCTGACAAGGATTGTCAAGCCAAAATACAAAAAGCAGAATGTGGTGAGAGGGCTAGACGGCGGTTGGAGATCGTGAGTCATTATTCTCCTCAAAGGAGCAGCCCATTGCGCATAAGTGGCAGTGGCTCTAGTAACCTAAGTATTATGAGTACTTCTTCGAGTGGAAGTGAAAGTCTTAGTACTTCCCTACTTCCAGTTAATCAACCCACAACAAGTGGGGGTGTAGTTTTACCTACACAAACTCATGTTGTCAATCCACTTGTAGCCATGGCACAACCTATTACAATTGCAGTAGGGACACCGGATTTACCGGCATTAGGAGCATCATTGCCCATTTTCCATGGGTTACCAGAAGAAGATGGAGAACTCCACATTAAGGAGTTTCAAACACTCATGTTCAATTATCGAATCCAAGACGAAGGACACATAATGATGTTCTTCAACCTATTGTTAAAAGGAGGAGCGGCAGTATGGTACCACGGTCTCGAAGCCGGAACCATAACTAGCAGTGCACAATTCTTTACGGCTTTCCATAGAGAGTTTGCCCCTAAGAAGGGTGGACAATATTGGTTGTGTGTCTTGAATGTAACACGCTAAGAGCCAAATGAGAATGTCCAGGCCTATGCCAAGAAATTAAAGTAAGTTCTTCGTAAACTAAATACTTATATCCCCATCCCAGCGGCTGCCTAGTTACAATATTTCCTACATGGATTGGATTTTAATATCCAGGTGCAGCTCAGTAGTGTTGCTTTGGCCAACATTGACACTGTTATTACCCAATCAGAAGGAGTAGAGTGACGCTTGCAAGCAGCTTATGCAGCAAGGATAAATTGGAATAGTAATAACTTGGCCTTGACCAATGGGATTCAAGGGGATCCCATGTCAAACGCAAATGGGAGAGGAGGCATCATGCCGAATCTGCCTATGTTACTAGCTCCTCCTAGCATGACTATGCCCATGGCTAGTCAGGCGGCCTCACTAAATAGTGGGGGCCAAACAATGAGTCCTAATGTTATCCTAGTAGGTCAACGGCCAATCCCTAATCAAGTGGTTAGGCCCATGGGACAACAAACTGATGATCACGGCTATGAGTGGAGTGCCTCTAATGTCCTTGGTGAAGTTAAGGACATGATAAAGCACTACATCGCTTTGATCTCTGAGCAATATCAAAAAATAATTGTGGATGTCAATTTTTTTAAGCAATAGAATTTGATAAGGAGTCAATGCCCTGAAGACAGTGGCCCCTCAAGATTCAACTGTAAGTGGTGTGGTGGGGCCAGTTTTATCAAAGCTCAAAAATCTCATCATTTTCTCTCTCCTGCCACCTGGAGCAACCTACTGCCACTCTGATCTACTGTCCCAGCACCAAAACAAGGAGGGGAAGGACCTGAGAAGATTGAAGAAGGATTGACGACCTCGAGCAAGGAAGATTCAAGCTCAACATCAAGTCTCTACATAGTGTGTTTTCACACTACTATTACTTGTGTCTCTTGACACATTGTAATCTGCTCTTTCACTTGTAAAATCTGAGAATCTTGGAGCTTATTTGCTGCTGCTCCAGCCATCCAACATGGGAAAAGACTCTCCAAATGCTCGGTTCAAGGGAGTCGGGTTTCACACCTGGCAAACCCGCATCAAGCTCATCATGATGAAGAAGGGTCTCTCGGCCATCACAAATGGCAAAGAAAAGAAACCTTGAGATGCGGACCTTGCAATTACTTGGCAGAAGATTGATGACAAGGCACAAGCCATCATTAAGCTGGAATTGGATGACAGCTACATCCATCATGTGGATGCCTGTGACATGTCCCATGACACTTGGGATAAATTGGATATCTTGTTTGGTGCACAGTCAAAGTCGTCTAAGTATGGTCTATTGATTGAATTTTTTTGACTTGATATGAAGCCTCATACATCCCTGGCATCCCATCTAAATTACATGGAAATTCTCCTAACCCAGCTTGTAGGGATAAAGCTAAAAATGGATGAAAATGTTTGTATTGGTGTCTTGTTAAAAAGTCTGCCTCCTACCTATCATAATGTATCAACCACTCTAACCAATATGCCTGATCCTCAACTTGTTGATATTAAAGCCTCTCTGCTAGAGGAAGAAAAGAAACTTAAAAGCAAAGAAGAGCCTAGCACTTCAAAGGATAAACAAATGTTATATGTAAACAATAGATACAAATGTAAAAAGGAACTGCTCTTCTATGACTTCTGCAAAAGGACCGGACACACTGAGAAGTTCTATCATGCTAGGAAGAGGTCCCAAAAGGCCTATCTTGCAGCTATGAAAGAAGAAGAAGACCATGGACTAAAAGATGAAGATGAAGATGAAGATGAAGACCACCAGGATCGGAAGGACAAGCCTTATCAGTCCTTCTACTCTCATTACTCTGATAGACTGTTTTAAAAGCCTTGTATTTCCTAGCCCTAATGCTTCTTGCCATAAGCTTTGTAAACTCCTCTTGTAACTTGGCGCTACAGTCCTTGTACACTTTGTGAGGCCCCTGTTACAGCCTCTGGATGTCCATCATGTTTTGGTGCCCACACTTAGCCTTTTCTGTGACAGCCTTTGGTGTCTACCATGTTTGTGGTGTGCCCACACTTTGCAGGTGGTTCTCATTATAGCCTCTACACACTTTGTACCTTTCTAGTCGTGATTGAGGAGGGGTGTTGAGATTCAGCAATCACACTCATTGACAGCCTCTTTGTATGGAGCTTCAGGGCCAAGGACATGCATGCTTACCTATCCCATATGCACAGTGGTCCCTACTGCAGTTTCCTACTTTCCAATAAAGCATTGTACTTGCTTCCTTTTCTTAATGCAATGATAGTACTCACAAACCTATTGTCCTTTAATTGTCAGTTTTCATGGAGTGATGATTGCAAAGTATCTTTTGACGATGTAAAGCAAGATCTTGCTAAAGCACATGTTTTAAAAGCACCTAAAAGGCGTGAAATGTTCTATATATTTTCAGCAGCAACTATGTATAGTATTAGCTACTGTTTGGCCCAAATTTGGGAGGAAAAGTGGTACCATCCGATAGCTTTTGCTAGTTAGAAATTGGGCATATCAGAAATTAACTACACCTATATGGAGAAGTTTTTCCTTGCGATGGTATTTGCGACCAAGAAGTTCAAGCACTACATTCTTTATGAGAGGGTGGTTTTTTATACAAAGGTAGAAGGGCTTCGATTGTTGTTGAATAAGTTACAGTCGCCTGATCGTTTAGCAAAGTGGAGTTTGATTACGAGATTAAGAGCAAGCCGTCGAAGCTTCACGGCATTGTCGAGTGTCTTGTGGATTTTGGAGAGCCAAAGGAGGTCGTGGCTGAAGGAAGTGACATAGAAACATTGTTTAAGATTGATACGGCATCTATTCCCTCCTCTTATGCTACTATAACGCACTATCTTTCTACGGGAGAGACTGAAGCTACTGTATCAAAACCTGAGAAGATGAAGATTAAACAACAGGCATTGAAATTTTCCTTGATCGCAGGGACATTATATCGACAAGGTGTTGATGATATTTATCGTTGATGTGTGATGCCTGATGAGGTTCCCTTTATTTTGGAAGAGTGCCATGACTTTGCTTGTGGAGGGCACTTTGCTGGGTGGTTGACAACACAGAAGGCTTTACGAGCTGGTTTTTGGTGGCCGTCAATCTTCTAAGATTCATTTGACTATGTTAAGAGATGTGATACATGTTAAATACATGACAATCGAGAGAATAGGAAGCGTCCACTTATGCCTATTATGGCTATCCTTCCATTTGAGAAGTGGGGCATCAATTTTGTGGGACCTATTACCCCATCGTCTACTACTCATAAAATATATATTATAGTAGCAATTGATTACTTTACAAAGTGGTCAGAAGCACGGGCGATGAGGCAAGACAATGCAAAAGAGACTGTTAGTTTCCTACTTGAGCAAGTCATATCCCATTTTGGTCCCCCCAAAGGAAATAGTATCGCACCGTGGAACTCATTTTTTGAATAAGGTAATTAGAAGCTTGACTGAAGCATGGAGCATTAAGCATAACAAGACGATCCCCCTATAATCTGCAAGCCAATGGACAGGTTGAAATTACGAATAAACAGCTTATGGGTATCCTATCCAAAATAGTCTTTGAAAAGAAACGAGATTGGGATACAAAATTATATGTGCCAGTTTGGGTGTATAATACGACATTTAAACGAGCCACTGGCCACACCCCACTCAAATTAGTTTATGGGGAGGAGTGTTTCTTGCCCTTAGAAATTGAGTTGCCGACCATAAGATTTGCAATCAATCATTCTTTGGGTGATGAAGATGCCTTATTTGAGCTGTTTACGGCTATAGCCCACTTGGACGATCTCAAATTGTAGAGTTTGTTGCACTAAGAGGTAGCTAAACGTCGGATGAAGCAGTTGCATGATCTAAAGGCGACAAAGTATACCTTTAAAAAAGGGCAATTAGTTCTGTATTACGATGCACGTAGAGAGTTATTTCCAGGAAAGTTGGAACGTCGCTAGGATGGCCCTTACAAGATAGTTCGAATAGGTAAAAATAAGTCCATGGTTTTATTAGCTGATCTACAAGGACTCGAATTTAAGAATAAGATTAATCTTAATAATATTAAACCTTATTATTTCTAAATATGCTAACGCGCTAAATGCACTGTACGTCCATGCTGGGGCTGATTTGAGACCTGCAGGAGAGCTTAAACTGGTCGATGGGGCGGTTAATCCCTTATTTGGAGCGCCCATATCTAAAGCAAAGATATCATCAGGGGAGGCTTATCTGGTGAAGCAAGGGATACAAAGTGGTTGAGCAAGAAGACGATACCTTTGCGTGGGAGATTAAGTTTTTTGCCATCACTGTTTACAAATCTTAACAAGTATCCCTGTTGAGTTAAATGCAGAAGGTGGGATGGAGTTGTTAGTTCTTCCTCTAAATATGTTGAATTTTGATTATCATAATTATGAATAGGGGAGTTCCTGATGGTGGCTGGCTATGTAAACCCATTGTGGACGTACACATTATACTTTGATGGAGCATCCAGGAGGCCTCATAGAAAAGGGAGTGTTGGAGTAGTTATCCAAGATCCGAACGTAGAGTTACAATGAAATTAGCTGCTTATCTCGGGGTGGGATTTACTAACAACATGGCAGAGTATAAAGCCCTGATTATGGGATTGAATATTGCCAAGAAAGGTGCCATTAGGTGGTTGTTAGTAAAAGGGGATTCCCAACTGATCTTAAATCAACTTAATGGGACATATACAGTCCGGAATCCTCTCCTTCGTATGTATCATCAAATTATTATAACCCTACTTGATGAAATTGAGAGCATATCTTGTCAGCTCATTCCACATTATTGGAAACTGTTTGTGGATTCATTAGTCAATTTTTCTTATGAGGAGGACCTCTTTTTCAAATGTGATCCTAGTCCGGATGTTATTATTGATAATGAGATGGGACCTGGTTGCTTGTGGGGAATGTTATCAGACCACGCGTTATATGGCTGGCAATGGTTGTTATGGGTAATGAGAAGAGTAGCCAAGACCCATCTAGCACTATTATCTTGGACCCATAGGTTTATTCGACAACATGTTATGCGTATGCCTCTTGCTGTATATGCAGGAGATATGGGTCATAACTTGATACATTTAGTTTAGGGCTAAGCGCCCTGTCTTTCCCCTTGGAGTGGAGCACATGTTTGTATATCTGTCTTCTTCCAAGGAGGGATCTATATGAGCAGGTTTGCTTGATTTCTTTAGGCCAAGAGGGCCAGCTAGTTTGCAGTGAAATGTGCTATTTCTTTAGGCTAAGAGGGCCATTCGTCTGTTTGGTGTGGATACAGTTAATGGTTTCTAGTTGTAGTGATTGCATCATACAGGTCAACAAAGTTGCTGGAGGGAGCTTTTGCTGCGAAGGAGCTTCTTGTGGCCATTCCAGTGGTTTCGTCCCCTTTCCGAGTCTTTTACCTTAAGCAATTAATGATATATATGAGTGTAAGGGTTACTTTCTTTTGTTTGGTGGGGACCAAAAATCAAGGCATGAAGTCCCAGGATTAGACTTTGTATGTTTGGGGAAGGTCTGACTAGTCATTGCCTCCTGCAAGGCATTGTCAGGCATTGTAAGACCTTTTTTAGATGGGAATTCTAGTGACCCTGTTCTGCTAACTTGCTAGGCGGCCATTCTAGAAGTTCCTATTAGTTGTGAGGCAGTTAGAGAAGCCTACTAAAATAATGATGGAAAGAGACAAAACCCTAAATATCTAAAAGACAATATATGAATATATGGAGGTGTGTAAAAAGGGGTTCTAACCCCTATAAAAATAGAAATGGAAAGAAAGAAAAATTATTGAGCTATTGTTTATTGCCTTGCGAAGGCCTGGAATGTTCCTTGGGACGAGACAAGACCTAGGGCAAGTGCCTTGTCTTCCTAGGGGTGGCTTCTAGTAGCTGAACAAATAAGAATAAAAGAAGGTTGGAGCAAAAATAAAAGTGAGCGCTAGAAAAGGATTAAGTGTCCCCTTACGCGGGCTTGGTAGATTCTTGGGTACCGAGATAGGACCTGAGGTTGATGCCTTGCTCTCCTTGGGTCACTATGCTCAGCTCCCTCCTGTTTACATGCCCGAGTATGGAAAATAAGAGGCTAAAGATCCAATGTGCTAAAAGAAAATATTTGTTGATCAGGCTACAGGAGTCCTCGCCTAGTAGGAGCACCTAGTTTCATTGTCCTTAGTTAGGTAGGTAGTTCAGACCACCACTGAGGATGACCTCTTTGATGGTTCTTGTTAGCTTGGTTGTGTTGGAGTAGTTGGTTAGTGACTAGCTTTCGACTTTTTGTGAGATTAGGCTAGGCCTACTCCTCCTGGATTTTATGCCTTGGTTTTGACAAGGGGGTAGGGTGAGCATTGTGTTGTGTATTTTTTTAAATCAACTTGATGCTCTTTGTGGTTGTGTTTATGTGCAGATTTGTTCATGGATTCGACGGGCTGAGTCGCCCTATCCCGTGGTTGCTAATGACAGATGATTTTTTATGCTGAGAAGTGCTTAAAAATAGCCAAAAATTCCAAATTTCAGGGGAAAAATAGACTTAATTGAAGGCGGCGGTGGCAATCAGTACGATTTTAAGCAGCAATGCCGTGAGAAGGCTTAAAAGACCCACTTGACGACAATTTATGAGTTTTTATAATTATTTGGCATGTCAGACGGGACCCTAGGAGATGCCTGGTAGTGAAGGACTTCAAGACAGACGCCGAGGATGTTTCAGACTGCAATTTGGACACCGGATGTGGAAGAGGGAGTGCCCAGGAGGCCAAGGACGAAAGGCAAGTGGGAAGGGACTTAATAAGTCCAAAAGTCATGACCCTTGGGGACTCCCTTTTGGGAGCCCCAATCAAAAAACGATTTTGAGGGGGGGTGGGGGGGGGGGCATTTTTTTCGCAACGTGCAGGAAGAGGGCGCCATCTTGCCAATGATTGGGAGAAACTATGGGGGCTGTAAGCAACCCCCCCAATCGATCTGATACATGATCTACACTTGCTCTTCGCTCCAGACTGTGCGTCAAATGGCTGCCCAATTGTGGAGATCGGATCTCATTCTTTCTCTCTCCTCCCTCTCTCTCCTGCAGGGGGCAGTTCCTACGTGTGAAGAAGAATGAAGCCCGGCTGGTGAATGCTCCTCTGATGTAGTACCGGATTGCTTCCAAACCAAAGGTGGGCTGAAGATGGCAGTGTGGAGGTGGGCTGAGCATCAAACAGGCCCTGGATTGCAAACCCACAACAAGTTTCAAAACCCGAAATGATAAAGAAATACACGATAATGGCAGTTTTACAAACAAAATGGCTCTTTTTCTGCATTTGATGGGGTTAAAAATATTCTTATGCACTGAAAATTGATGGACATATTATTTGCTACTAGTTTTAGTCTTTCATAATAAAAAAATCAAAAAATATACACTTAAAGTGTGGAAAATAAATGGGAAAAACCCGAAAAGCATGGTTTTTAGAGGAAAAATGGGGTTTTTGGGCTTAAAATCGAAAAAACATGAAACAAAACACCAATAAAATCTACATGTTTGCTCTTTAAAGAATCAACAGCCACAACATTGAAATAATGCTAATTCAAGAAGAGGAGTCTTACCTCCTCCTATGCTAGGAATGGTGTACCCATCAAATGTAGTCCCAGGGGTAGATCCCTACCCCTACCCTCAGATGCAAACATCATTGCAGTACAATGCACCTAATCCACAGTGGTCGCGCAGATGACAATGGCTCAAATGATGGTTCAACCACAGCAATAGTGGCCTCAAATTGTTTCTCCAATGGCGACTTAACAACAGTGAAATCCTACCCACTGGAATCTACAACCCCAAGTCTTAACAAGAGCTTCAAATCAAAACCAGAATAGAGGACCCTTTGGATCAACCGAACCAGTGTATGTAGTAAACATAGAAGCTTTCCAAAACCCTACTACAAGTACTCTAGGAGGTGAAAATCTGAAAGACTACCTATCCAACTTAGTCGCAAATATCAAGAAAGAGCTTATGGATGTGATTATAGAACAACTAGAGACACTGAAGGTGAATACCACCAATATATCCACTTGTGCAGGGGGTGGGAGAGATGTGATGCGTTCTAATACATGGTGTGGAAAGTGCCATCAAGTGGGACATTTAGTCACTAAATGTATCTAAAAACCAACCGTTCCTGGATCCTTCTGTTCATACTATTTGAGGAAGATCCATACAAAGGATATCTACTCTCTAAAAGAGGTGCACGAAAGAAGAAAGAAAGATGAAGATGCAAGATTTAACTTGCTAAAATCCAAAATGATAATGTAGGATATTGGACTAAAGCCTAGGGAGTTTGGTCCCAATTTTGGTCCAAGGAGGCTTCCTTCTCAAAGTTACAGAGCATGACAATCTAGCAGTGGGTGGCCAGAGATCAAAAGTGGAGTGTTATAGATGACATGGAGAAAAGGGTCATATCTCACCAAACTATCCAAACCCTAGAAGGTGTATGAACTACAAGCCCTTATGCAGCTGATGCAAAGGAGAAGGCCACACTGCAAAAGATTGTCCAAGTCCAACTCCTGCAAAAGCTACTCCTAAAACCCAATAGAAGACCCAAGAACTTGCTTCCAATTTGGTGGAATTGGAAGTGGCCACAATAACACAGGCAAAGAAAGGAGAACCCGTAGTTCCAAACATTCCCTCTACCAATATTGTGAAGTTCAATCTTCCCAGGGAGAAAGAAAACAGTGAAGTACATAACAATGCAATATAAAGCACTATAGAGTCATAAAGAGCCACAGAGAAAATTGCAGAGGTAGGACTAGAGGTCCAAGAGATAGATGATGTTGAAATATCTCCTCATGGAGAAGAAGCGGTGCAGATGTTGCCACTCCTAGAAGAAAAAGGGAAGATAAAAGTGGGTGTGGCCCCATTTCCCAGCCGATTGGAAATCCCTGTGGATCCTATCAAAGAATATGATTTGGTCAAAGACCTAGACACTTTTAAACCAAACTTAACATTCTGACAATTGCCAATGTTGTCTCCTGGCTATTGAAAGAAATTCAAAAGCATACCAATAAGAAGAAGAGGCCTAAGAATTGCTCCCTCAGCGGCAACCAAGTCCAACAAAGCCTCAAAACCTATGAAGGAAGTAGATATAGCTAACACCTTTTTGTATTCCGAAACCCCACCGATTGGCATATGGATTGAAGGATCCTTTATTGTAGATACATTGATTGATGGAGGCTCATCAGTAAACATATTGACAAATGTGACAATGAAGGATTTAGGTGTGCAGGAAATGTAGCCTACATAGTGGCATATCGGATTGGAAGATCAAAGAAGAATCAAACCGTTGGGTATTCTCCCGTATGTAAAGACAACCCTCGCAGGAAGAGATTATTGGCAGACATATTTGTTGGTGAAGCCAAATTCCTACGAGACCGCATACCCTCTATTGTTCGGAAGTTCTTCATTTTTTAAAGAAAGAGCAAGGATGGATTGGTTCAAAGGCATCCTAACCCTAGGCAGAGGACCCAACAGAGTGGTGTTGAAGGTCTATGGATCGCAAAAAGTCAACTGATCCATGTCCATCAAAATCATAATAGACTCCTTCAATGAGGTAGCAGATGGAATATCAAGAGACAAAGAGGCTATGAAACAAATCTTTCCCAAGAAAATAGAGGTAGAGTCCCTAACACTGGGCACTATAATACAACTATCGAAAGAAGCAAAGTCTTTGTCAATGGATGAATACCTCTTGCCTTAACCTAGAGTGACTTCTGAAATCACCTCCAACAGTGAGATAGAAGCATGAATGTACCATTCTCCTTGTTACATGGCAGTCACATAGATAGAGCCAGAGATAGAGATAGGGGCAGAGAGATAGAGACAGAGATAGAGACAAAGACATAGACAGAAGCAAAAGTAAAAGACATAATAGAGACTTTGTTCTTCTCTTACAGAGCCCCTAGAGAGGCAAAAACAAAATCTGAAAAGGATGAAAGTGATAATGCAAAAGAAGAGTATGGAAGCAAGGTAGATGAGTCTATTCTACTTGTAGAAGGTAGAGATGATAAAGAAGTCCTTGAAGCCTTAATAGAAGCAAAAATCCCTTTGAGAGAGGAATTTTGGTGCCGAGAATTTCTTAAAAATAGATAAAAATTATGAATATCAAGGGAAAAATATTCAATGTCAAAGGCGGCGGCTCGACCTAGGACGATTTTAAGCGTCAAAGTGCTCTAAGGACGCCCAGGCAACACTTGCAGATTTTTAGTAATTTTTCCATGCACCTGTGGCGGTCACTGGAGCTATCAGTCAGTGCGGGATGCCGAGACGAGCTCACAGAAATTTTCAGATCGCGATTCGGACACCGTATGCGAGAGAGACGGGAAAAGGGCCAAAAGGCCGGTCAAAAATTGGGAGGTGCCCAAAAAAGAGAAGTGAAGGGGTGCCTTTGTGAAGGGGCACCCCCCCTTCCAAAAAAACGTGATTGAGGGGGGGCGGCGTACTGCAGGCACCGAAAAAAACGGCGCCCCCCCTCAAAATGGAGATGTTGGCTTGAAAGTAAGCCATGGAAATAATCACAGCAGGCCACTACATTCATCCCACACTCCGTATCGCTCCGGTCCACGCAAGAAATGGCAGCCTGTAGAGGGAGAGAGAAAATCAGTCTTTCTCTCTCCTCCCTCTCTCTCCTCTAAAGGTAGGTTCATGTGGGAAGAGAAAAGAAGAAGAAAGAATGGTGGAGGCTTGTCCAGCATTGATCGGATTGCTCCACGGGCTGGAAATGGTGACTTGTGATCGTCATGAGCATGAAGTGCTGCTGATTTTCAAATTTGCAGCCATGGACATGAAACCCGAAACACGCAAATAAGCATTAATTCAATTTTTTCAAAGGAAATTTGAGATTTCATGGCTTTTGATTGATAAAATGTTGTTCATGTGGGCTAAAAATTGTTTATGTTGCTATTTTCCATGACTATTTGTTGATCATAATCAAAAAATCAGAAAAACATGCATCTTGTGGCCCAAAATAATACACTAAAACACGTAAAATATGAAAAATCAAGGGAAAATGATGTTTTTGGGCATAAAAATGGAAGAATAAATAGGAACACCAACTAAATTTTCATTTTTGTTGCAAGAAGGAACTAAGGGCCATAGCCCATAACCTATTTTGAATTTTCAGTAATAAAAATCATGCAGAAAATAAGGGAAAATACAAGGAAAATAGAGAAAAACCACTGAAAAATAGGGAAAAAATACATTTTGGGTGCGGAAAATTAATGAAAATTAAGAACAATGTTCGTGAATGTTTGTGGGGACTGAAGCATGAGGATTTGCCTCAGTTCAACCCCACCTTCTTGTTCTAGTGTGTCTTTTTCTGTTTTTTACACATAAAATGATGGCAAAATGCCTTATAAATCTATACAACAATGCAACATTTGATCGATGGGAGGCTAGAGTAGTTAAAATGTGTTTAAATGCGGAGTAAAATGATGAAAAGATTGTTGGTTTTTGTTTGCATGCCATATAGGTCGGTGAATAATTATAGAATGAGAGCCTAGTAGCACGAGGGTTTCCTCGGTGTTAGGTTCGTGCAACGCCGCATAAGAACGGTAGTTGAAAATCATTGAAAGGATGTTTTCCACATGTGCATAATATTGATTTTACAATTGTTTGAGCAATTGGCATCCACAATATGCATGAATCATGGAAATATTTAAAGGTATCAGAAATCCTGGATGCACAGCAATTGCTTTCATTAGGACCTTGACCCACGTTGAGTGAGAGATAGGACACCCTAAGCCATAGGCTAGTCGTGGGGTCTAGGGGAAAGAGAATTAAGGACAATGGTACATTCTTGTATACGATTAAATGGTACCTTGAGTGGATTTTGTGCGAAATGTTTATATGTTGAGCGACGCACCAAGGGGCCAATCCCCAAGGTGTAGGAGAGTCGCAGAGTGGTGGCGGCACTCAGCTGTTGGAGGACCCCCTATGTCTGTGCTTCGTGCCATTAGGCAATGTGTAAGGGAATCCCTCTGAGGACTAGTGGGCGAGAGAAGAGTGGACCACAAACGACGTAATACAAACGCAAGATATTTAGGAAGGCAATGTATGAGTCATCAACGCTCCTGGCCGCGAGGCCGTGGGGTTGTTGAGTGCGTGAGATAGAGGTCCGGCTAGTGCACGAGCCAGTGCCAGCCCGTTCTAGGTTCCATCACCCTTTTTGTTTGATAGAATGATTATGATACCCTTTGGATTAATTAATGAGTCACGTCATAAGCAAAGCCTCTATAAGAAATGGATTAAAAAGAACAAACTTTCCTTCAACAGTGGCTCTTGTCACCCAAATTCACCCCTCCTTAGAGAAGATGATGATGATGCACCTTGCAAACAACCCCTAGCCCTACAATTCAAACAGAACATGGAAGGTTCCTATTATGTGACATTCTTGGATGCATCTTCAGAAGACAAGTCCTCGAGCCAAGAAGTAACTCATCCCCAACCCAAACCTGAAACCACAATGATACTCTCTTGGCTTCCCAAAGAGCGAGATAAGCCTCCATTAAAAGAGGACATCCGTTCTAATGAAGTATTAGAAGAGGAGACCACCCCCTTAAAGGAGTCCGATCTCTACCCAGAAACAGTCCATGGGACATTTAACCATGACGTGGAAGGAGAAAAGAAATTGGTATTGAGCATAATCTAAAGGTGTGTCTAAATCTTCAAGAAGAAGAACTACTAGTCCTATGAGACCCACTAGAGAAGAACTTAAAGTTTGCATGGTTGTACAAATATCTGAAGGGTATTGATTCCATAGTATGTCTACATCACGTTGACCTAAACACGATGCTAAACCTATGAGGTAGAGATAAAGGCGCATGAATCCAAATTATTTGACCCTAGTAAAGTCCGAATTATTGAAGCTCCTTGAAGTTGAGTTCATTTATCCAGTGGTTAACAATGAATGGGTTTTGCCCATTGTGGTAGTATCCAAGAACGAAAAATTGAAAATATGTGCAGACTTTTGAAAGTTGAATTCCAAGATGAAGAAGGATTGTTTCCCTATCCCTTTCACAAACCAATTGTTGGACACAGTGGCAGACCATGAGCTCTATTCTCTCTTGGATGGATCTAGTGGATACAATCAAGTTTAGATTGCAGAAGAAGATCAATCAAAACAACCTTCACAGTAGAACGGGCAGCCTATGCTTATAGAGTGATGCCATTTGGGCTCTATAACACTCCTACTACTTTCCAATGAGTGATGATAGCTGCCTTCCAAAAATATCTACATGATTTTATTGAGGTGTATCTTGATGACTTTTGTGTCTATAGCCTAATCGATGAGCATTGTGGACACCTAGAGAAGTGCTTTGATAGACGTCAAGAGTATGGGATTTCTCTCAACCCTAACAAATGCGTCTTTGGCATCTCATCAAGAGTTCTTCTAGGCCACATTGTCTCTGCACAAGGGATAGCAACAGATCTTGCTAAAATTGATAAGTTTGCTATCTTAATAGCCCCAACCAACCTTAAACAATTGAGGGGATTTCTTGGCCATGTGGGCTATTACAAAATATTCATTGTGCACTTTTCAACATAGGCAGTCCCTTGGCATAAACTCCTAAGAAAAGATGTTGAGTTTACATGGATCAATGATTGTGACGAGGCATTCAACACCTTGAAGTAGTGTTTGATTGAAGTACCCATCATGCAGCCTCCTGATTAGACGAAGGAGTTCCATGTGTACACTGATGCATCAATTGAAGGCCTATGTGTAGTGTTATGCCAAAAGGGCCTCTCCAAGTTAGATCAACCTATCTATTATGCAAGTCAAAAAGTAATTGACCGAGAAAGGATCTATACCGTGATAGAGATTGAGTGTTTAGCAATGGTGTTTGCCTTGGAGGAATTTTGACACTATCTATTGTCAATGCATTTCAAATTCTATGCGGACCTTGTAGCCTTGTCCTTTTGATGAACAAGGCCGATGTGAAGGAAAGAATGACGAGATGGCTCCTTTTATTTCAAGATTTTGAAGTGGTTATGAAACCCGATCACTCGCATATCCTGGCTAATCATCTGTATACTGAATCCCTCAAAGCGATGATGAAAAAGATCAAGATGATCTAGACCTTCCTCCAATGCTTCCTTATTTCTAGTCGAAACAGTTACCCCATGGTACGCAAACATAACCAACATCTTGGTAACCCAACAATATCCCCCTAACATTTCGAGCCGAGAGAAGAAGAAGTTTCTGTTGGAGTCAACCCCCTACACCCCCTACTAGGTGGTGCTCTATATAAGAAAGGCAAGGATGAAGTCTTGCAAAGATGTGTTGCAGGAGAAGAGATTGGTATAGTATTGAAAGCATGCCATGACAAGTGCTGTGGTGGACACTTCACAGGAGAAGAGACAGCCAAAAAGGCCTTACTTGTAGGATATTGTTGGCCGACCCTCCACAAGGATGCCTATGATTACTGCAAATGGTGCGATACTTGCCAATAAATGGGAAACAACTTGTAAAATTTGAAAAAAGTTGTAAAATCCAATGAAAATTCATTAAAATTCTGAAAATTTTACAGCAAGCATTGAAATTTTTTTCCAAACAATTCTTGAAAACTCAAAACTGCTCTTTAAACTGTTACAAGCACAATCATTTCCAGTGGTTGTTATTTGGCCAACTGCTAAGGAGTGAATCCTTCTTTCCGAATGCATCCAGCACTCGATCCGGGATCAATTACGACTTGGCAAGATCCCCAAGGGTTTGTTTGTTAACCCTTATATCCTTGGGTTAGGGCCGTACCCTATTAACCCAACTTAACCAATACCTTAAGTTCTATTAGCAATAACTATGTTAATCCAAATTACTGATTGGTCTTTTGCTTCCAAGAAATTATCTAATTCCCCTTATCTTGGTCACTTTTCCCAAGAAAATTATTATATCAGGACGACTACTCATTCTCTTGCAAGATAAACTTGCGCAAGAATCTGCCAATCTTATTCCGAGTAATTGGCCGTTCCCTTGTGATCAAACCACAAGATCATGCGACTCTGCAACTTGTTGCACAAGTGCCGCATCTAATCCATGGGACTATTTCACCCATCGAATGACGTCTTCTAATCATGGAATCATGATTAGATATGAAACAGGGTTAGGGTGTCTTCATATCCAATCCATTCCTAATTGCTCTAGGCCGACATCGTCGGTCCTAGGGTTCCAACTCAAATCAAGTTTCATCTTTTTAGCGAGCGATCCTTAGGGTAGAAACCCTAGATCATTTCTTGCAAATATGTCCTATTGTCCCTACATTCCGTGAATGTGGACATGCCTTTAGGGTATGAGAGTTTCACCTTGGCAATAAGAGTGACTAGGTCACGTCCTCAATGTGTTAAATCCTAGTTGGTACTTGGGATATGTTGCATCGATTTAACCATTTCTAAGCGAGTCCTTCGCGGTTTAGGTGTTTAGGGTAAACCAATTTACTTGTCTATTCTTGAATATATTTATGATACCATTCTCGTAATCACATGATTCATTGCCTACGTATGATTAGATTTACAAACCCTAACTTTTCTGG
This sequence comes from Lygodium microphyllum, assembly GCF_053477565.2. Taxonomy (NCBI): domain Eukaryota; kingdom Viridiplantae; phylum Streptophyta; class Polypodiopsida; order Schizaeales; family Lygodiaceae; genus Lygodium; species Lygodium microphyllum. The sequence continues at coordinate 109,152,196 of NC_141156.1, read as the reverse complement.
TTAAGATTAAAGCATATGCTAAGTTACGACATACTTTCTATTGATCCTTCTAGAACATGCATTCAAGATTCAAGCTACTAAGCTTTAGGTTTTTTTGTTTGAACCATGCAGCCTTTTCTAACAACTACGCAGTTGAACGAGATTGATGCCAATTGCCTAGTGTTTAATCTACTTCATGCAGCCCTAGAATCATTTCCATGCCTTGCAATTTCCTATGGTTGTTAGCAACCTTCTTTAATGAATCATTGCGAAAAAGAGATGTCTAATAATGCGATATGAAATTTAATCTTTCCATGCATAATCAAGGTGTACTACAATAATTTCATCTTTGAAATGATGGTCATTAGTTGATCTAAATTCGTTACTTTGCAATGCATAAAAACAATTTGCTAAGAATGCATAGATGTCTTATGTTTTTCTTTCGTTTTTTTATTTGAAAAATACAAATGACCGATTCTTCGATTGTGAGTTATTTCCTTTAAAATAGCCAAAAGTGCACCCTCATTCCATAAATTATCCATGCACAATTGCAATATTTCGACGTAAACCAAAATTAGGAAGAAAACCTAGACTTGCGGATTCGGTGAAATGTCCACATGGATTTTAGGAGGTGATCCTCCTGTGGTTGCGCCTTGTGCCTTTTTAGGGGCCATCGAGAATTTGACCTTCTTGCCTTGGCCGTAGACTTATGATCTTGGCCCGTCTACCTCGCACACGCAATTCCCTTTGAGATTCGGCTTCCTTGACCGATGCACCGTCTTGTGGAATTGGGATTTGGAAGACCTTAGGCTTCCTCCTCGAAGCTCGGAGGAAAGAGAAGTTAACTTTAGGAGGTTCAATGGGAAAGCCCTAAAACCCGACAAGGATATTGGCCTTTGTGACAGATGAAATGAAGGCTTTTAAATTTCGGATTTAATATGGCCTTCACGGAAAGGGATAAAATGGATTTATAAGACTTGTGTGGGAAGGGTTTTTAAAAGGAAACCGGGGCAAATGGATTCTTGGGGGATGAAAAAGGGGAAGTTCTCAATTCTCGAGGATGAAAAGGAAGAAAAGGAGCGTCGGACGCCACTAGGCCGAGAGAGGGGGAAAAGGAGCTGAGTCCAATGGACTGCTAAGACGTGTCCTGAAGGGAACAGGTGGACACGTTATAAAAACTCATTTGGAGAACTCTATATAGCATGTCCAGGGGCAGTCGTACATTGCACAATCAAGGATGGAAACTAAAGTATTAGATGATGGTGATCCGAGAAAATCACAAAAAAATATTTGTCTAATACTTTGTTGATTTTCTGTACATTTGGAGCTTTGAAATAAAGAAGAGGATGGGAACAACCTCTTGGAAAATCCAAGAAATCATTGGATGAAAATATTTCATGGACCAGTTTACCAAGGGGGGGTGAAGAGTAAAGATCAATGGAGAAAGGTGAAGGAAAAATGTATAATGTGAAAAGAAAAGATATGAAATGGATTTGGAGCCATCCAAAGGGCATGTGAGGCTCATAATGTCATGAATTTGGAGCCTTATGACAATTCAACCAAATGGGACCCTTCTTGGAAGCATTAGTGGAAGAAAAATCAGGCACATGATTTTGTAAGATTTTTAAAAAATACTTCCACTTCAATCCAAAAACACTTTTCATCATGAAAGTTGTAGCGCATGAGCTGAAGTTTTGGCTGGTATTTTTTTATAATTTTTTGGAGCTACAAGTCGGGAGATATTACCAAAATGGTGGATGCCAAATTTTTCCAATTGCAGTGGAGACCACCTCCCAATTTAATACACATCCATACTTTCTTCACCACACATAACACTTTCATAAAATATCATTCATTAGACCCCCAACCCTTTCCCCTCTCTTCTCCTCTCTCTCAAGCTAATAAACCATTAGAATTCCCCTCCTAAATCACCCTCAAATCATCCTTAATTTTAGTAGTAATGTATGAACTCTCATTACTCTCTCTCTATTATTGCTAGATATGATCTTATTTTATGAAGATTCTCTATATTTTTTTATAGGAGAGCTCTTGGACTCAAGCTATGGGGGGGAGAATGGAGACAACTCACCTATGATGGAGCTTGATTAAGTACAAATTGGTCAACAAAACATCTAGACGGAGCTTCCACATTGGTGGAACCGCCTTAATACAGCTTTGGTGGTGTTAATTCCTATTATATCTTAACATCCTCCCTAAACACCCTCAAGGCCTATATAAAGAGGCCTTCTCCTTTGTAATTTGTAAGAAGAAGAGAGAGAGAAAAGAGGCCTCCTTCAGCCCTATTGAGCCTTCCCTCATGAGCTTATGAAATTCCTTCTCTTACTATAGCTTATGTATGTTCTACAATGTAATAAGCCCATGATATTAGTGTCCATATTGTGTATATTGGTTATGTCCCGAGGGTTCTCCATCTCTTAAGTTTATTGATTCATATATTTTTTCGTAGTTCTCTCACTCTCACTCTCACTCTCTCTCTCCCTCTCTTAGTTTTCATCTCTTCTTCCTCGCAATCTCCTCTTCCTCTTGCATAGCGTCCTAGTCCACTCTTCCATGACTAGGTGGTGCCCTTACCTCATTCACTTTGTGGCAGAAGGGAGTTTGGCATAGTATAGAGGCTGCCATACCGAATTTACTTCGTCATAGATTGGTGCCCCCACTGAGGACATTCTCATCCATGCGGGACGATACAACACATGGTGGTGCATCCTCTACAACAAGTACTCCAAGTGGCTCTTCTCCAACGCCTTCACCAACTCTTTTTGAAGCTGGTGGAAGTCCACAACTCCCACAATGGTCTCCCAAGGAAGCCCAAGAAAGAAAGTATGCCTATCGGATGACGGCACGTACGTGGGTAAAAGGTATTCACCTTAAAAATTCCATTCTCTCACAACGGAAAAAATCATATTGCCATCAATTGCTAGGTTCTCATAATTGTGGTGAGTGTTTTGCAAACAAAGTAAAGGCCCTTCCGGGAGGTCCTCGTCTCCAAATCATCAAATCCCTCTCTCTCTCTGTCCTAATCCACATCAAAGGAGGACAACTATGCATGAATGGTGTGGAGTTTTGTAGAAGTGCAAAGTATGAAGACTACCTTCAACTGTTGTTAGCTCGAGGGTTGGGTGTGGTTGAAAAGGTGGCCATCACACCTTATGAAATATATGTCGCCAAGGATGGACATACTAAGGCAAGAACAATCACTGGTGAGTAAATTCTCCGTATAGCAAAGTTGGTGGGTTCCAAAAAGAAACATTCTGGGAAAAATCCTTCATAATTCAAGAAAGTGCATTCCCTCTACTCCCTTAAGTAGTTTCTACTCATGAATAATAATAATGGCCCGAATTTCTACACCTTCCACTCTGTATAAAACATCCAAGTTAATGTATGCATCAGTAGGAAGATTTTCTTCCAACAGCGTCTTGTCATGTACTTTGGGGCTGAAAGATTAAGGGAGATTCTTGTATCACCAGAACCTATAATCTTCCCAATGCTAGACTACAATGCATCCTTCAATGTACATGTCTTTATCCTATTATAATAGTTTCTCATGAATCACAACGAGTTGTATGGACCTATCCGTCCACTTGCTATGCAAACTGTGCATATTGTAGCCAGCACAAAGCTTAGATTCCAAGGCATTATTAGAAGCATATTGGGGCCTAGACGTCTTGCTGAAATCTATGCATCTGTAAACCCATTCATCCTTCCCCTCATAAAATACAACTTAAGTCTAGATGTGTTCATCTTTGTACTCTACTAAGGCAACATGGCATTTCCAAGCTTCTTTGGGCGCAATGGAGAAAATGCATTGGATTTTTTGGACAACCTTGAGATGGCCTTCCTTGTCTCTGGGAGGGATGATGAAGCATTAAAGTTGAGGGCTTTTCCTTTGGTGCTCAAGGAAGAAGCTAGAATGTGGTTCCAAACTCTAAATCCGGCCCAAAGAGCTGAATGGAAAGGATTGAAGGCAGCATTCTTGCAGAGATTTCAACAAACTAACTCAGCTGAAGAGTTATGGCAACGGCTTTTGGCCCTCCATCAAAGTGATCCTTATGGTTATGCAACTTATGAGGAAGGGTTTTTGAAGCTTTGGGGGCAGTGGTCAGACTCACTAAACCCTGGAGAGAGATCTCCAAACTAGTTGCCTTCAAAAGGATCGATTTATTTCAGGTTTGTATCCCTTGCTCAGGGAGAAGGTAAAGGTGAAATTTCCAAACACTTTTGAAGATGCTTTGAGAATCACTAGGGAAAAGAATTGAAAGATTCTATACCAAGCCCAAGCTAGCCAAGTAGGTTTGGGAAACAACATCACAACTATGGAGGCCTCTCAAGTTTCCCCAAATGTATCTAATGCACCAGGCCTTGTTAGAGGTCAAGAAGACATGATCCAACAAATAAACAATATTACTAATCAACTAGAGGGTTTGAGAGTGAATCTTGTGCAAGGTGCAAGAAGACCTATCGAGGGGAATGGTGGGAATCGACCACAAATGCGGCGACAAGCAAGGGAGATGTTGTGTTACAACTGTGGAGAAAATGGACATGGCATGTACAATTGTCCTCACCCTAGAAGATATGATCACCCTGCCAGAGGTCCTCGACAACAAGTAAGCCCTCCTCGTGCTAGGACTCAAGAGCAAGAGCAGTCACGACCTGCAATTTTACAACCACCTTATGTTCAAGCTGAAACCCCTACTGTTCAACCAAATGTTAATGTCATAAAAATAGAGGAGGTGGTCAGGGATAGAAGGCTTCAAGAAGAAATAGCGAGAGGTAAGATGAAGGTGGATGTAGTAGAGACCATGCCTATCAAGTGGATACGTGTGCAAACTGAGGCAAGTAAGGAAGCAACCAATGAGGCAAGTACATCATGGGCACCTAGAGATGAAGGGAAGAAGAGAAAGACTCGAACTAGGTCTAAATTTGATATCTCTGACTTCCCTTTGGGTTCTCGGACACAACCTTATGATATGGTAGCAGACGTGAGCTCTCAAGGGCCAAAATTTACTTGGCCACAACTACTTCATGCCTCTACAAATCTACGACGACAATGGTAAAAAATGGTAAGCACAAGGGCAAGGCAAGGTAAAATGGTTGGTGCAATCAAGGCATATGGACTCAAAGATATAGTGCCTATAGTGGAGGCTCAAATTAAAGGTCAACAGATTCGAAAAACATATATCGATAGTGGAGTAGAGGTTTGTGTCATGACAGAAAAGCTTATGCATCAATTAGGTTTAGAAGTAATGGAATCCTCAACCTTCAGGGCAAAGATGGCCAACAATGATGCGGTCACATGTGTGGGTGTAGTGAAAGCTTTGAGAGTTTCAGTTTTTGGAATCACTGCAGCAGTGGATGTTTATGTGATGCCAGTAAAGAGGGAAGAATATCCCCTCATCCTAGGGAGACCTTGGCTTATGGGCATCGGATCTAGGCAAGATTGGGCAATATGAGATCTGGAGTTGAGGCCACGTAAGGTGGGTGGCCACGATCAAAAGGTGGTTTACAACTTGAAGAGTGGGGCGTCAAGAGAACCTTGAACTAGAAACGTATGCCGATGAGTGGAGCTCAAGTGGATGTTCCTCATTGGTAGAAGAGGAAGAGAGTTCAAGTAGAGAGAGTGATAGCACTCTCGAAGTTATGGGCGTCACCTTAAAGGAACCTACCTCATCAGAAGACAACCCAAGAATCCAAGGAGAAGATGTGTGGGATGCTAGCCTAGGTCCTTTTGGGGCCATTTACCTCGGGATTCTTCAAAACCCCTTTTCCCTTGCATCCCTGGGAATTAGCCCTTCTTCCCCCTTGCATCCCCCATAAAGCTCACACTAGCTGAGTTTTTTAAAGCCCCTTTCCAAAGCATTTCCACAAGGCTTTTAACCCCATTTCCTTTTAAAGCCTCCCATTGCATTCATACACAAGCTATATTAGTAGGTTTTAAATCCTCTTTTCTGTTGGTTCTCCTTAAGTTCACTCTAACCGCCGGATTCAAAAACCATCTTTCCTATTGCAACTCCCACAAGTTTTTCTAACCGAATTAAAAGGTCCTTCCCTTTGAACCCTCTGAAAGCCAAAATTTCTTTTCCCCTCTTAAGCTTCGAGGAGGAAGCCTATAAGGCCTTCTAAAGCCTGATTCCGAAAGACAGTGCAATCGGTCAAGGAAGCCGAATCTCAAAGGGAGTTTTGCATGCGAGGGAGACGAGCCAAGATCATAAGTCTACGGCCAAGGCAAGAAGGTCGAATTCTCGATGGCCCCTAAAAAGGCATAAGACGCAACCATAGAAGGATCATCTCCTAACATCCATGTGGACATTTCACCGAACCCACAAGTCCATGTTTTCTTTCTAATTTTGGTTTACGTCGAAATATTGCAATTGTGCATGGATAATTTATGGAATTAGGATGCACTTTTGGCTATTTTAAAGAAAATAACTCTCAATCGAAGAATCGGTCATTTGTATTTTTCAAAGAAACGAATGAAAGAAGGACATAAGACGTCTATGCATTCTTAGCAAGTTGTTTTTATGCATTGCAAAGTAACGAATTTAGACCAACTAATGATCATCTTTACAAAGTCCAAACTATTGTAGTACACTTTGATTATGCATGGAAAAGATTAAATTGCATGTTGCATTATTAGACTCTTCTTCGCAATAATTCATTAAAGAAGGTTGCTAACAATCGTAGGAAATTGCAAGGCATGGAAATGACTCTAGGGCTGCATGAAGTAGATTAAACTCTAGGTAATTTGCATAAATCTCAATCAATTAGGTAAGTAGTTACAAAATATTGTGTACTGCTCATTCAGCATACGAATAATTCATTCAAAAATGAAATTAGGAAAAGGTTGCATTGTTTGTTTTAACATAAACCCTAAAAGCTTAGCAGCATAAATCGTGAATGCATCAATGGAAATTATGCTGTAACTTAACCTATGCTTTGATCTTAACCAGAAAAGTTAGGGTTTGTAAATCTAATCATACGTAGGCAATGAATCATGTGATTACGAGAATGGTATCTTAAATATCTTCAAGAATAGAAAAGTAAATTGGTTTACCCTAAACACCTAAAACCGCAAAGGAATCGCTTAGGAATGGTTAAATCGATGCAACATACCCTAAGTGCTAACTAGGATTTAGCACGTTGAGGACATGACCTAGTCGCTCTTATTGCCAAGCTGAAACTCTCATACCCTAAAGACATGCCCACATTCACGGAACGTAGGGACAATAGGACATACTTGTGAGAAACAATCTAGGGGTTTTACCCTAAGGATCGCTCGCTAAAAGGATGAAACTTAGTTTGAATTCGAACCCTAGGACCGATAATGTCAGCCTAGTTCAATCAGGAACGGATTGAATATGAAGACACCCTAACCCTGTTTCCTATATAATCATGATTTCATGATTAGAAGACATCGTTCGATGGGTAAAATAGTCCCATGGATTTTGATGCAACACTTGTGCAACAAGTTGCAGAGTCGCATGATCTTGTGATTTGATCACAAGGGAATGGCCAAATTCCTCGGAATTAGTTTGGCAAAGTCTTGTGCAAGTTTATCTTGCAAGAGGATGAGTAGTCGTCCTGATATAGCACCTTTCATGGGAAAAGTGACCAAGATAAGGGAATTAGATATTTGCTTGGAAGCAAAGGACCAATCAATAATTTGGAGCAACATATTCACTATTAATAGAACTTAAGGTATTGGTTAAAGTTGGGTTAATAGGGTACGGCCCTAACCCAAGGACATACGGGTTAACAAACAAACCCTTGGGAATCTTCCCGAGTCGCAATTGATCCCGGATCGAATGCTGGATGCATTTGGAGAGAAGGATTCACTCCTTAGCAGTTGGCCAAAATAACGACCACTGGAAATGATTGTGCTTGTAACAATTTAGAGAGCACTGTTTGCTTTGTTTACTCAAGGAATTAAAGGATGAAAATATATCTAATGCTTCAGGTTGAAGGCCTAAAGGGAGAGGCAACCTCAGTTACCCCCGACTGTCTGCCTGACCCTAACCAAGGGTATTGTGATCTGCACCGGGAAGGTGGACCGAACCCACCACAAGAGGTCTCTCCGTTGAGCGCTACTTGGAGTAGGAGGACGTTTGGGTGCTAGGGGGGGCTCTGGCCATAAATCCCTTGCCTTTTGGGCCCTGCACAAGAGACCAGTGTGACTTAGGATTGGATCTCGAGGCCTGCATACTAGTCTATGGGCGGAATCTTGGATTAGTAATCCCTGTAGGATTGGTGGATAGCCTTCGGGCGGATTATGGATAAGCCTACGGGCTGGACTTTATAAATGTATTCCAAAGATAAATATGATAAGATGTTGAAAAAGAACTTGTTTGACATTGCTTATCTATGTCAAGTGCTATGATTACGTGAAGGAACCGGTGCCTCGAGCTAATTAAGGAAGTTTTTTTATGCATGTCCAACTAAAACTGTGGTAGGTAATTAAATAACTAAAACAACGTGAGAAAAGTGCGGCGGATGTGGCCATGGGTCTGTCGTACAGATGGGTGGTCCCGGTTGGCCAGGAACTTTTCTCAATCATGATGAACAGCAAGAAGATTGTTCAAAGGAAATGAATAGCAAGGGCGCTAACCTAGAGTCTTAGTTATAATAATCCCAATTTACGCTATTTTAGGGGAACAGAATGGGACTATGCCTTATGATAGAGAGGTCGAGCCTTACATCCTTCTCGTTTTCCATTCTCCTTGAACCAAGTGTAGCGTGAATTCGCTTCAGCCCTGACGTTTCTACATAAAGTAGTTCGCTTGGGGTTCGACGCTAGTTGCTGTTTAGGAAATGACCATTAGGGAAAACCCTGATTTAGATCAGTCCTAAGTGGGAATTGCCAGAATACTTCCGCTACGTGGCAGACGCGGAAAGTCCTGGATCGCAAACCCCATAACATTCCATGGGAGTGCCGGGCGGAGCTTTCTAGATCTCCTTTATGATGGATTGCTAAGATGTGTCCTGAAGAGAACAGGTGGGCATGTTACAAGGTGCATGTCCTATTGTTGATGAGTTTGTAGAAGCCTTTGCTAGCAAGGCTATTGACTTTATGGGTGATTTGTAGTCTAGATATGATCAATTTTAGCTTACATTAGAAAGAAGGGATATCACAACTATGAAGGTATTGCTTGGCTCTGTATGCATGTGTATGCTTCCATAGGAAGGGGCTAACTCAGTAGCTCCCATGATGAATGCTATGCATAAGGTTTTGAGGGATTACATTCTGCAATTGACTTTGCCTTTCCTTGATGATGTACCCATTAAAGGATGTGAAGTACATGAGAAGAATGAGGAGATAGATCATAAGGGATGCAAGTTATTTGTGGAGCTCCTCAAATAGATGACTTTGATAAGGTTTTGGCTAGACTTAAGGAAGTACATCTCACTCTTTCAAGTGCCAAGTCTGTATTAGGAGAAATATGGACTCTCTTTTTTGTCCCTTAAGGGGTTTCTCTCACCTCTCTCTCTCTAAAAAGAGACTCCAAAATAATATTAGAATAAGAGATCTTCTACAATCAAGCAAATCTCGTATTTGTATCTTCAATAGATTTCACCTATTATTTTATTCTCAAAATTTAGGATAAGGCCACTTTTTCTCAAAATTCTCATAACCAAAGAAATACAATTCTATTTTTTGTAAAAACGGAGCCAATCATTAATATACAACTCTTTAATGTCCCCATTACTTTTCAACATGAAAATATATTAGAATCATTCTCATTCTTGATTCTTAAAAGGATAGAAGTTAAAAAATGATATAAAATTATGTACACATCATATTTTAAGATTATTTTTTACCTAGAGACACCTTTTTGACTCGAGAGTTTGCTTGTAAAATTTTATCGTTTTTGGACAAGTATATGCCTATTTCTAGGTATTTCTTCATTCCCTCTCAAATCTCTAGTTTTGTCCGAAATTTTGTGTACTCTTCTCCTTCCCTCCAAAATATAGCTTCTTGCATACAAATTCTTTTGAAGAAACACTTAATATTATTTACAATACTCTCTACCATGCTACAAGCAATCTTAGGAGTGGTTTTGATAGCATTTGTTGAAATCAAATAATCTCTATCTACAACACTCTCTACCCTGCTACAAGCAATATCCCTCTTCAGTACTGTGCTATAAGATATCTTCCTCTTCAACACTCTATACAACAAGAAATCAAGTGATAATGGATGTATCTTTATTTTTTAAATCTTTGTGATGTTATTATTCTTCATAGTTGTTGTTCAATCCTTAAGTGTCAATTCCTAGAGAGAGAGAGAGGGGGAGAGAAAGAGAGAGAGAGAGGGAAAGAGGGAGAAGGGGGGAGAGAGGACCATGTGAGATGAACTAAGAAAATAAGTGATAGAGTTAGAGAGAGTAAATTAGGGTAGAAGATAAGATGATATTATTGTTCTCCACTAGCCAAGCTTCTGTATAAATGTGTTTGAATATCTTTGATTAATTCTTCTAGAGAGAGAGAAAGAAAGAAAGAAAGAAAGTTATATTAACGTCTTCTAAAGACCAAAACTGGCCTATGAGACAAACTGTGATACAACTGATGAGGTCCAGCTATCCAAAATAAAAGTGCTGAATGAAAAGCTAAAAACTGGAAACTGAAAATACGGTGATGTGAGTGTGATAAGTGTTGTGTATGTGTATGTGCGTATGTAGCTCTGGTACTCCAGATAATGGCTACAAAAGGGGAACAAATGTCGGCTGTGATAGGGGAACAACTGTCGGCTGTGATAAAGTGGTGCGATGTGTATATGTAACAGATGCAGGGAGATATACTATCCTGGGATGTAGTAGTAGTCGTCGAAGTCGCTAATAGCAAGTGATCCCTCCTGGATGCAGGATGTGGTACATCGGCGGTGGAGAAAGAGCAAACTGGAGATCTGAGATTCAATGTGTCGAGTGTCGTCGGATCTCAGTCTGCTATCGATGTAGATCAAGAATCCTCTGGATCTCCTATCGGTGTGGCTGTGGGGTTTGAAACCCATGGATCCTCGTGCGGCGTCGGGTACGCTGGTCCTCAGAGCCTGCTGTAGTGTGAGCCCGGAGGTCTGGCTGGAGGCTGGTACAGTAGCTCTCACTCTGTCTGTCTGAAAGAACTGTGTAATAGTCATCTGGGTGGGCCCCTCTCTGACTGGGACCCGCTGTGTGCTCTGCTCTCTGATGTGCCATGCCTCTCCCAAAAAACGGCCAAATGATCTCTAATCCATATCAGTCATACATCCCTGAAGTGAGCTGCTCAATGTGTATCTAGATCTCAACTCTGAGTATGCCGGGCATCTGAGAACAAAATGCTCCTCACTCTCCACCTCTGATCTGCAAAGGGGGCATATCCTCTCCTCCCGTGGGATGCCACTGGCTCTGCCACTCTCAATCATAAGCTGATGTGATGATACCCTGAGCTGTCCAATAAGAACTCTCAATCGATGTGGCATATAGATCTGCATATATCTCGGAATCTCTATGAATCCCTGCTCTGATATACTCAAGAACAGTGTATAATAATGTGCCATCTTTGATGGCAGTGGCTGTGCAGGGCTGACCCATGTCCTTTGTATATAAATATGCCATATCTCCTGTCTGATGACTCTGCTCCTCTCAGAGAGAGAGAGGGTGTAAGTGGGAGCCTGAGTATCATATAGAAGAGGTGGGAGTCTATCAATGTCCAGCCCATGTCTATCAAACCAAGCTCTAGTCTGTGCATACCATGATGTGGTATCCCCCGCTCGAGCCATCTCTTGAGATGCCATATATGCTCTATATGCAATGCGATCTCTGTCCATATCCTGGAATCTGTGTAGGAAGCAGACTGTCTGAAATAATGCCTCGACTAGCATGGGCGGTGTGGCAAGCTCTGCTCGCACAATGTCATGTGGGACTGAGGCCTTGCTGCGAATCAATCTAGATATCATGATCACCTGAGGTATCTCCATCAATGTCCATACATAATCGGCAAGGCCTAGCCCCCATATAGCTGCTCCATACATCAGTGCTGGAGTGACTAGAGTATCAAAGAGCCACCCCTTGGTGCGGGGCTCCTGGAAATGTGCCTAATGACATTGTCGCTCTATAAGAGCCAATGCTGAGTATCCTCTAGTGAGGCGGTCACGAGCTGCCTGTGTCATCGAGAAAGTCCCTGAAGCTGCTGTAAAGGTGACTCCCAAATATACATATGATCCAGTGACCTCAATACTCCCTCCTGCTTCCATGAAAATACTCTGTCTGCGTATTTGAGCTGATGTATGGAATATAAGAACCTTGGTTTTACCAAGGTTCACTGTCATGCCTCTCTGTATGCAAAAATCATCCAATGCTAATAAATGCTATTGTAATCCCTGAGCTGAGTCTGAGACCAACACAATGTCATCTGCATATAGTAAGATATGAACTGTGGCTCCACTGAGATCTATACCTCCACCGGCTCGCTGTTGAATAAACTCTGCTATCTCATCAATGTATAGCCCAAATAGAGTCGGTGAGAGTGGGCATCCTTGCTTCACACCAATGGTGCTCACAAGGGGATCTGATATACCTACCAGACATCTGACTCTGCCAGTAACCTGCTCATATAGTGCATAAATACCCCACATCATGTCATCATCCACCCCCAGATCAAGTAGGCGTCTGAAAAGCCTCTCTCTCGGAACCGTGTCAAAGGCTTTGTAGAAATCCACAAAGCAACAATACAATCTCTATTTATTCACTCGTGTTTGGTCGATCAGACAATGAAGAGTGAAGATGTGGTCTATGGTAGAAAATGCCCGTCTGAACCCTGCCTGTCCAGGTGTGCGCATGCACTCTCTCTGCCAGCGTGCTGAGCTCCTCCTCCATCACCGTGCCATAAAGTTTGGACAAAACTGGCCCAATCATGATGGTCCTATATGTGTTAGGATCCATAGGATCCCCTGACTTGTGGATAGGTACAATGGTGTGCTCTGTCCACGAGTCAGGGAACCCCTTAGACAATGCACGGTTGAAGAGGTGAGCAATGAGTGGAGCCAATGTGTCTCTGCCATATATAATATGCTCTGCCTGAAGATCAAACTGGTCTCGAGTGAGGCCATGCTGTAACGGTGAGATAGCATGTTTCACCATACTAGTGGTGAAAAAGGATGAAATACCCGGTCTCCGTGTACATGGTGTGGGTATCAGCGGGCGGCTGTGCGAGTACATGATATAAACTCTATGCGTATCCATGCCATACTACAGGGTCATGTATCGGTGTGGGTGAGCGTGGTTCTCTGATCTGCCTCCATGCCTCTGCACAATCTCTGCTCATAAGAAGGTGGTATATATCCCAATATCTCTCCTCCTCCCATTCCCGCTTTTTACGGCGGGTCAAGCGGTGCATGCATCTCTGCCCCTGTCTGTGTGTGATCTCTCCTCTGGCCTCCAAATCGCGTAGCTGTTGACGTAGATCTCTGCACTCATCATCATACCACCTGTTCTATGGCATGGTACCGGTCCGAGGGGGGTGCGTGTATGTGTGATGTGGAAAACTGAGTGTAGCAGAATCATGCAGAATGCATGTGATATCAGTGGTCAGTGTATCAAGGGGTGCGTATGGATCAAGTGACGTGATGTGCTCCTCCAGATGCTGTGAGTAAACATGTGAGAGCTCATGAGTGAAGTGTATGGTAGTATGCATGTGGGGTATGATATCTGAGAGAGAGAGAGAGAGAGAGAGAGAGAGAGAGAGAGAGAGAGAGAGAGAGAGAGAGAGAGAGAGAGAGAATATTTTGGATAGAACAAAAGATAAGATGGATGATGATTAGAGGCAGATTTTAAGCTAAGATTACAAATAGATTAGGGGTTGATTAGGGTCTATCATGGCGAAAATCAAGAGAAGGACACAAGATCCAACTAGGTAAAAAAGAACACAGATATAGTGAATCAAAGGGGTGTAAATATTGTGTGATTTGAATATTAATCCAAGTTAAAATTGGCATATATTTTTCTTTACAGGATGCAAGTGCAGGACATACCAAGAGAAAGAGAGATATTCACTTTCAATTGGAGGATGAATATGCACTAATGTTCAAAAGAGTTGTACAAAGGGATGATGCAATAAAATACAAGATGTAACAAGAAAGAAATGCATGGAAAAAAAATGTGGACCTTTGGGTTGATGGGTGCATTTATCCACCCGATCCAGTCACTCAAAGGCCACCACAATTTGAAGGGCTTACATCATTTGTAAAGTTTGTTTCTGAAGGCAACAAAGGATTGTATGGATACACATGCAGACTTGTCACACAAGGATTAGGAGGGGTTCATCAAGCCTTGACAAATATGTAGACAATATTACAAGGAAATATGCATTCTTTGATGGAAAAGGATAGATTATTGGCGGAGAAGGATAGGGAGAACAAGATCCTACAATAAGCAATGGCTGTCATTGAAGATGCTATGCAGGCTACACTAGAGTTACAGTATAAAGTTATGGACTTGGAGAAGGAGAATCGAAACATAAAGAAGAAACTCATAAAAACTTTGGAAATTAGGCCCACTTTAAAAACCAAAGAAGCACGTCGGTGCATCTAATTAGTTAAACCAATTCACCAATTAACCAAAGGAAGTGGACAATATCATAGACAGATATATGCTCAATCTACTACAATGACAAATATGTTCCCTCATGTAAATAATGATACTATTTCCAAAGTCCTAAGCAAGGATATGGTAAAAAATGCATTGGAAAATCATAATTTCAGGGACATTGTGGATGGTATTGCAAGTGAACATCTTAGGGATATGAACAACTTGTTTTTTGCTATAGATGCTCAGGGATCATGTGACAAGGTGGGATTCAGTTCTGAGTCATATAGTATACTCTATCGAAAATTGGATACAAGATTTAAGCAAGTCTTGAAAACTAAGCGAGTAATGCCTCTACCAAAAGCATTTCACATGAAGAAGGCTTGAAAAAAACTAAATGGGAAAGTTTTAGAACTAATTGGTGAGCCAACGCATCTGGAAAATACGCACATATTGAAGTATGATTCCAAAGAAGTTTCATTTGTATTGAATGCATCCAACAAATTTGTATTGGATATATGTAGGGTTCAGATAGCTATGGTCAAGTTCTAAAATATGTCTATGGAAGAATGTAGAGGCAAGCTTAAGTTTGTCCTCAAACTTGATGAGAGTGAGATTATTAAGGGATAAAAACTTGAATGTGTGAGTATAACACTTATGAATCAAGCATTGGATCCTAACATTGATCAAAACCATCCTTTATACTTCAGTGTACAATCAGAGAATGAAATATGGTGGCTTGTAGCATTTGAAGTAACAAAGGAGGACCATGAAGTACTTAAAGTTTTTTTAAACCTCACTAATATACCCAATGTTATTCAAGAGAAAAATAATGGAGAAATTATACACATCAAGGGGTTTGGGGACTATCAAGTTGAATGGCATCTTGTAGGTGATTTAAAAACATTGAAGTGTATGTTTGGTTTATCAAATGCAACGAATGTACAATTTTCATGCATATAGTGCATGCAAACTAGGAAGAAAGGGAAATATGGAAAGAAAGAATGGCTTGCCAAGGCAAGACAACAAGTTTCTCCAACACGTGATCAAAAAGCCATGAGAAAGGGAATGCTAGTTCCAGTGGATTCAAACTGGCACCCTATTTTGGAAATACTACTAACAAGGGTTCACTTTTGCACATTGCATTGTTTGGTTAGAATAATTGAGAAGCTAGTATATGAATATATATGCTTTACATACAAGATGGAGCCTGTGTCAAAAGCTAATGCTACATGCATGTAACGTGTCCACCTGTTCACTTGTAGGACACGTCTTAACAGGCCATCAAAAAGAGAGTCTAGAAAGCGTTGCTCAGCACTCCCACGAAATGTTACGGGGTTTGTGATCTAGGTCTTCTCGAGTCTGCCATGTAGCGGAAGCATTCCGGCCGTTCCCACTTAGGACCCCGACCTAAATCAGGGTTTCCCTAATGGTCAAGTTCCTAGAGACGAACCCCAAGAAAACTACTTTACGCAGAAACATCAGGGTCAAAACGGATTCATGCTACACTTGGTTCAAGGAGAATGGGAAACGCGAGGCATGAAAAGCTCAACCTCTCTGCCCATAAGACATAGTCCCATTCCATTCCCCTAAAACAACATAAATTGGGATTCTAGTAACCTAGACTCTAGGTCAACGTTCCTTGCTATTCATTTCCTTCGAGGAAAGTTTCCGGCCAACCGGGACCACCCATCAGTAGGACGGACCCATGGCCACATCCACTACACTTTCCTTAGGGTTGCTTTATTTTTCTAATTACCTATCACGTTTAGTTTGACACGCAAAAACAGCTTCCTTAATTAGCCAATTAGTCACTGGTTCCTTCACGTAATCTTAGCACTGATATAGAAAAATAATGTCAAGCAAGTTTCTTTCAACAATTGATCTTATTTATATTTGGAATATATTATATAATAATCTAGCTCGAAGGCTAATCCATAATCTGCCTAAAGGCAATCCATAATCTGCTCGAAGGCAATCCAATAATCCTCAGGGATTACTAATCCAAGTTTCCACCCGTAGACTAGTATGTGGGCCTCGAGATCCAATCCCGAGTCATGTTGGCCTCTTGTACAGGAAGTGGAAGGCAAGAGATTTACGGCCAGAGGCCCCCTGACACCCAAGCGTCCTCCCGCTCCAAGTAGCATCCAACGAAGAGATCTCTCACGATGGTCCACGTTCCCGGCGCAGCTAACAACCCCCTTGGTTAGGGTCACGCACACAATTGGGGGTAACTGATGCTGCCTCTCGCTCCAGGCCTTCAACCTGAAGCATTAATTATTTTTCCATCTTTAGTTCTTTGAGAAAAGCAATACAAACAGTGCTCCTAAATTGTACAAACACAATCAATCCAGTGGTCGTTTATTTGGCCAACTACTAAGGTGTGAATCCTCTTCTCCGAATGCGTCGAGCATCCGATCCGGGATCAATTGCAACTTAGCAAGATCTCTAAGGGTTTCTTTGCTTGTTTACCCCTTTTATCCTTCGGTTAGGGCTTATATCCTATTAACTCAAATACCTTAGGTTCCTTAAATTAAGACAGCAAATCCTAGTGACCTTGTCGCTCTAACACTTTTGTCAATTGCTTACTAGGCAATACATAACTTTCCCTAACTTGGCAAATTAGCCCAAAAAGGGTGATGTAGTAGGATGACTACTCATCCTCTTGCAAGTTAGACTTGTGCTAGAACCTGCCAACCTTATTCTAAGGAGTGGCAAATCCATCTTGTGACTTAAACACAAGGCCATGCGACATTGCAACTTGTTGCATAGGAGTCGCATCTAGCTTGTGGAATCAGTCTCCCATCAATGACGTCCCTTGGTCAAAAAGTATGTTTAGTCAAGATGTAGGGTTTGGGGTGTTTTCTTACCTAACCCGATCCCTAACCTTACTAGGTCACAACGCTTGGCCCTAGGGATTCTAAACTCAATCCGAAGTTTAGTATTAGGTCGATAGATCCTTAGGTTAAAACCCTAGATCGTTATTGTATGGGTGTCCAATTAACCCAAACATCCCATGAATGTGGGTAGGACCTTTGGGTTTGAAGGTCTCGACTTGGTATCCCAAGTGCGATACTAGGAAAAAATTTTAACGTGCTAAACCCTACATAGCACCTTCAAGTGTTCATCGTACCAACAGGTTATACTTTTACGAATCCCTTGAGGTTTATACCCTTACAAGTGATCTACCTAGAACGATCTAATTTTCTCACGTCGAGAATCATCTTTGCTTAGAAGATATGCGAATACTTTTCCTAAGAGATGCAATAAACTAAATTCAAGATGGAACATTCCATGTAAGTATGCAAATCATAGACTTTTCCTTCAATGCAACTATAGGGTTTGCAATTGGCCATTTCTCTTCCTTGCTAGAATCATAATGATTGACACTTCGGGGGATAACTTGCATAAAACCTACATAGATTTACATCAAGGAGCTATGCCTACAACCTTTTTGTTGAATGCAATTGAATTTCAGGCTTTAATATGACATGCAACCTTTTCTAGATACAACTTCGATAAATGAAGTTCATGCATGATGAATATCATGAGACTATTGTTGACTTAATCCATTCTACAAGCATCTTTGCATGCAACATGCAAGTCTATGGTTTCATTTTCATGCCATGGAGTTCTTTGGACAACATCTAACAGATGTTAACGATTTTCTCATGCGAATCACAACAATGAAGTTATTTCCTAAATGCAATATACGCTTGTTCTTTCTTGCAAGGAAGACAAGGGTGAATTTAAACAAATTTTTCATCCTTTTAACCTATGCAATATGCATTAGGCTTGTCACTTTAGAAATGCACGAAAAGAGCAGCATGCAACTAAGCTCGTAAGACGGATAAGTAATTTACATTCATAACTTTGGAAATGCATGCAAATAACAACATGCAACTAAGCTCGTAAGACAAATAAGTAATTTACATTCATAACTTTCCCATGAATTTTAAGCATGCCCAATGTGGAATTAAACTTCTAAGAACTTGGGTATGAGGAGTTGCAGTGATGTCCATGTGTAAACTTGGGTTCAAGGCTCTTACGAGTGCGCCTTGCATCTTTGGCTTTGGAGCCATCGTTGATGTAGTGGACTTGAACTCCGCGATTTGTCCTCGCCTTTACACGATCTCCGAACTCCCTCCAAGCTTGGCAACTCAGCCCCAAAAACCTATCTACTTACCCATTGCGCAGGAATCGGGGCTGATGAGTCCCGTTTCTGAAATTGGGGAGGCACGTGAAAACAAGGCTTATGGAAGCCTAACTTTAGAAGCTTCTAAAGAAGCTTCTGCTTCTCCACAGGATTACGTGGAGGGGGGTAATGATTGTAGGAGAGGAGATTGATGACAAGAGGGGGGAGATTATGTCGATGATGGCGGTGGTATGGGCAGGCAGCAGTGGCGCGGCAGCAACGGCAGCCTGACGGTCTTCACGATGGCGGCCAACATGGTGCAGGGTGGCAGTAGCAGCACCACCATGATCTCTATCTTGGTGCCTCCCCCCAAGCTTAAGGGGGAGTTTTTATAGTGTGTAAGGGGGGGGGTGGGGGGAGATCCACACACGTGGAGGGCTTTCATGCCTTCCCTCCCTCATGCATCCCCACACCACACTCCTCCGTCTCTTTACTAAGCTCCACTCCCTCTCCCCTACCATGCATCGGCTAGGGGGAGGGGTAAAATAATAAAAACATTTGCACTACTTTAATCATTTATCCATTTGCCTTTACTTAAGGGGTGTTTCTTGTGCGGCTTGTGGGTTTTAACCTCGGCCTTATTTGCACAATGCGGATGGGGTTCATTATCGCACGTGCAGAGTAAGGATTTAGCCTTTGACATTATTCCGTTGCAGGAGATGACTTAGCATAGTTTTTGCGCGGGGCGAGTAGTGATCAAGGTTCTTTAATATTTCGTGCGGAAATATTACATTCTCATCCCCTTAGAGGAATCTAGATGTCCTCATCTCAAGAAGAATTGGGGGTATTATTGGTTGAGAGTACTTTTATCCATGCAAGTGGCATCCTCTTTGGGATAATCTTTCCACTGGACGAGGTATTCTCTCAAGGTTCTGGATCTCAATTGTCTCTCCCTAACATCTAAGATCTTGTCAGGCCGTAGCTCAAGGACTCCTTGGCTAGGCATTACAACTTGGTAATCATCAAGCACATGACTAGGGTTAGGTACATACTTTTTCAGTAGACTGATATGGAATACATCATGAACCTTTAGGTTCTCAGGGAGTTGAAGTCTGTAAGCATTAGGCCCTAGGAACTTGAGAATCTTGTAGGGTCCACAATACCTTGGACTTAACTTCTTGCATTCACCTAAGGATAGGGAACTCTTCTTTGGGCGTATGCAAATGAAGACCATATCTCCTTCAGTGAAGGATCTATCTTGACATTTCAAATCCGTGTATGCCTTCTGTCTATCCTTGGCAGCTTGGATGTCTTGTCTTATTGACTTCATTTGATCATCCATATCTTCCAGCATTTGCTTTGAAGCTTCAACCCTTAGGGTTGGATTTGAAAAGTTTAAAGGACTTCGACAGTCGTGTCCCTACAATGCTTGAAAAGGGGTCATCTGAATGCTTTGTTGATAAGGAGCATTGTAGGCAAACTCAACCAGTGGCAAATATTGAATCCACTTTTTGGGTTCGTGACAACAGTGTGCCCTTAGTATATCCTCAATGACTTGGTTGACTTGCTCCATTTGTCCATCGGTTTGGGGATGATAGGCTGTATTGAAACAGAGTTGAGTCCCAATGGCTTTGAAGATAGCTCTCCAGAAGTGTGATGTGAAGAGTGAGTCACGATCACTAATGATTCTTCTGGGTAACCCATGCAGTTTGAATATCTCCTTGATAAATAACCTTGAAATGTTTGAGGCTTTATAGTTTGTCTTAACAGGGATAAGATGTGCAATCTTGGTGAGCATATCAACCACAACCATAATGGAGTTGTATCCTCCCTGGACTTAGGACAGGCCAACAACAAAATCCATACTAATGAATGCCCATTTCATTTGGGGAATATCAAGTGGTTGCAACTTCCCTGGCATTTTGACATGTTCGGCCTTAATGCGTTGACAAGACAAACACTCTATGACATATTTGAGAACATCACCTTTAAGCCTCTCCCAATAATAGCTCTTTTTGACTGCATTGAGGGTTTTGGCATAGCCAGGATGTCTTGAAAAAGGGGAATCATGAACTTCCCAAAGTATCTTTTGTTTGAGTGACTGGCTTGCTGGTATACATAATCTCTTTCTATAGTAGACAAGTCCACTATTGATAGAGAAATCTTGATACTTTGCATGTAGCTTCGGGTCTTGATCCTTGATAGGGATCTCCCTTAGCAACTTCTAATAGACTGGATCATGGCATGCTTCTTCTCTAGCTAGCTCAAGTATTGGGTTGTTTGGCATGGATACCTTTGTGGCTAGAGATCTAGCTGTTGATGGATCTTGCAAGATTAGAGAATTTAGAAATGCCTTGCAACTAAGTGCATTGGCAACTACATTCTCCTTTCTAGGCCGGTATTTGATTTCAAAGTCATATTCCTCCAGCACTTCAATCCATCAACGTTGCCTCATGTTGAGCTCATTCTAGGTAAAGATCCATTTGAGACTTTTATGATCAGTCACTAGGGTAAACTTGTTACCTAGCAAGTAGTGTCTCCAAAGCTTGAGAGCATGGATGACAGCTAACAACTCCAGATCGTGGGTAGCATAATTCCTTTCATGACTCTTCAGTTTCCTCAAAGAGTATGCTACAGGATGACCCTCTTGCGTAAGCACACATCCTAAGGCAAGTGTGCTCGCATCGGTTATTACTTCAAACTCTTTACTAAGGTCTTGAAGTTTCAAGATAGGTGTTGATACCAAGCTTTGCTTTAATTTATCGAAGCTGGATTGTTCAGCAGTTGACCATACAATTGATGTTTTCTTCTTCAGTAGATCGGTCAGTGGCACTACAATCAAAGCTTAGTTTTTGATAAAGACCTTGTACCATCCTGTCAATCCAAGAAAACTGCGTATTTCTTTGACAGTTGTTGGTATTGGCCATTCTAGAACGTCTCTGACCTTGGCTGGGTCTACTAAAATCCCTTCCACTGATATAATGAATCCCAGATATTCAATCTGTCGTTTGAAGAATGCACACTTTTTCTTCTTGGCATAAAGCTTGTGTGCCCTCATTGTCTCAAGGACAATGCGAAGCTGGGGTTCATGATCTTCTTCCTGTTTGGAATAGACTAAGGTATCCTCGAAGAAGAGGAGTACAAAGTCATCAAGATATGGTCTAAAGATATCCTGCATTAACCTATTGAAGGTGGCAGGTGCATTCATCAGCCCGAATGACATGACCAGGAACTCAAAGTGCCCATATCTTGTGCTGAATGTTGTCTTTGGGATATCTTTTTCCTTGATCCTTATCTGATAGTATCCAGACATGAGATCAAGCTTGGAGAAGATCTTCGCACCTTGAAGACGGTCAAGAAGTTCATCTATTCTTGGAATAGGATACTTATTCTTAATGGTTGATTGATTCAACCCTCTGTAATCAATACATAGCCGAAGCATTCCATCTTTCTTCTTTTGGAACAGCACTGGAGCTCCCCATGGTGAACTACTAGGACAGATGTAGCCTTGATCTAACAATTGTTTGAGTTGCTCCTTCAGCTCAATCACTCCTAGGATGGACATTCTATAAGGTCTCTTTGCAATTGGTGCAGCTCCTGGCGCTAGCTTGATCTCATGATCAACTTCCCTTTGAGGCAGAAGTTCTGTTAGCTCTTCAAGAAATACGTCTACGTACTCCTTTAGCCATGAAGGTTCTTCACTAGACTCCTGATTTTGATCTAGCTTATTAAGCTTAATCAAATAGACAGGTAGTCTCTTTCTAACTCCCTTTATTATTCGAGATGCTTTGGCCAATTGAATTTTCGACTTTCCAGCCTCTCCTTGAGTTGTGACCGATTCCCCTTCAGAATTTCAAAAGGACACTTGGCCCTTTCCACAGTGAATGTGGGCATCATTAGGTTTAAGCCAATCCATTCCGAGCAAACTGTCATGGATACCTAGATTCATAACCGTGAATCTGACCGAAGTCGACTTTCCTCCCAGTAGGAATTCCACCTTAGCAGTTTGCCTGGTACAAGTGACCTCACGACCATTTGCTAACTCCACTAATAAGGTAGGTGAATCTTTTGTGGCTATTCCTAATCTTCTTGCACAAGCTTGTGAAATAAAGGAATGCGTACTGCCACAATCAATCAAGGTTTTGAAGCCTTTACCTTGATAATCTAATGGTGTCTGAATGACCAAAAACTGGTGATTCGGGCCTTTCTTGTGAAGGGCGGCATGGACTGTTGCCCTCTCAAAGTATGCTTCCATGGTTGGTTCTTCTTTATCGCACATCTCCCTGTTGGCAATACAGGTGGTTCTTCCTCTGCCTAGGGTGGCGGCTCCTTGGCCAGGGGTGGTTCCTTGGAATGGTCCTTGACGTTGTCCTCCACCAAGCTTGGGACATTGCCTTTTGAAATGACCGGGCTTGTTGCAATGGAAGCAATGGAGGTTGCGGCCATTACCTTGGGTAGGAACAAAATTATTGATATTGTTGGTCCTAGCTTTCTTCATTTGTCCCTGGTTTTGACCTTGAAATCTCTTCGCCTGGAACCTATACACTCCTTTGTTTTGATCCTTATAAGACCAAGTCTTGTTACTTCTTGGCCTGGTTTGCATCTCCTGAATTATGGGTGCAGCTCAAATGAGTGCATCCTGAAGATCTGTCGGGCACATTGATTCAAGGTGGGTGTTTATAAGTGGGTTTAATCCGGCACAAAATTTTGACACCTGTTGTGTCATATCCATTTGTGGCACATACTTTAAAAGAGAGACGGAACTTTGAGTAGTATGCATCAAGAGATAGACCAAGCTATTTCAGCTCATAGAACTCGTTCATCTTCTACATGTGGTAGGCAGGTGGTAAGTATCTTCCTTGCACAGCTCTTTTCAGCTTCTCCCAAGTAACGGACCCTTCCGAGATCCCTTGGTCTCTGCATCATTGCTTCCACCAAAGTCTTGATTCGCAGGTAAGCTTCAGCTTGGCGAGCATTGCTTGGTTGGCGGGTGCAGTACCTGCCGCTTCAAAGTAATCCTCCATGGATTCGATCTAGATCTCGACATCAGTTTGGATGGACCTTCCCTTGCCATCAAATTCTGGTGGCTTTATTTTCTTGAGAAGAAACTTCTTCTCCTGAATCATGGCCGTACTTGATGTAGGGGTCGGACTAGGAATATGCACCTGGGGTTGTGCTTGGGCATTGAGATTCTTAACGTTAACAACTCGCTAAACATTTCTCACATTACATTTCATGCCCGATTCAGCTTTTAGCCAAGTGACCTAATCACTTAACTTCTTTATCAATACTCACAGTCAAGACAATCATTGATAAAAAGAGTCTTATTTCATTCATATGGACATAGCCCTTTCGGAGTACAATTATTCTTGGGAAAATGGAACGCGTTGATACATTCATTTGAGGAGAATAAGATTGTGTTACATTGAGCTACGGAAACTGAGTAATAATATGGATTGGGATCATGGATTTTCAGGAATCAATAGGTCATTGGAAGATTAGGGTATCCTTTCCTTTGGTATTGTTCTTCTCGTAACGTCCCAACACCTTGATTCTGTCGGCAGGGATTATTCGGGTCACTTCTTCATACACATACGTGTTCAGCTTGACCTTCTGACCTTGACATGTAGGGTTGCATTTGCATGAGCCTCAACAACGATGAACAGCTTCACGATCTTCAGGTCCTCTAATCACTTGATTCTCTTTAGGCTGGTTCAAAGGTACGCAAATCGGTGGGCAGCTATGTAATAAATTCTTGAATCACCCATCCTTCTCTGTTCCACGTATAGGGGTGAAGAATTGTAGATGCGGTCTAGGATATTCATCATATCGATCCTCCGTTGATAATTCGAG
Source organism: Lygodium microphyllum (assembly GCF_053477565.2). NCBI lineage: Eukaryota > Viridiplantae > Streptophyta > Polypodiopsida > Schizaeales > Lygodiaceae > Lygodium > Lygodium microphyllum. The sequence goes on along the minus strand of NC_141156.1, from coordinate 109,127,656 downwards.
GCATAGCAGCCCATCGGAAAGAGAGTCTAGAAAGCGCCGCCCGGCACTCCCACGGAATGTTACGGGGTTTGCGATCTAGGTCTTCCTGAGTCTGCCATGTAGAGGAAGCATTCCGGCCGTTCCCACTTAGGACCGACCTGAATCAGGGTTTCCCTAATGGTCAAGTTCCTAGAGACTAACTAGCGTCGAACCCCAAGTGAACTACTTTACGCAGAAATGTCAGGGCCGAAGTGGATTCATGTTGCACTTGGTTCAAGGAGAATGGGAAACGAGATGGATGCAAAGCTTGACCTCTTTGCCCATAAGGCATAGTCCCATTCTGTTCTCCTAAAAGAGCATAAATCGGGATTCTAGTAACCTAGACTCTATGTCAACATTCCTTGCTCTTCATTTCCCTCGAGGAAAGTTCCCGGCCAATTGGGACCACCCATCCATAGGACGGACTCATGGCCACATCCACTACACTTTCCTCAGGGTTGCTTTAGTTGTCTAATTACCTATCACGTTTAGTTTGACATGCAAAAATAGCTTTCTTAATTAGCCAATCAATCACTGGTTCCTTCACGTAATCTTAGCACTGACATAGAAAAACAATGTCAAACAAGTCTCTTTCAACAATTGATTTTATTTATCTTTGGAATACATCATATAATAATCCAGCGCAAAGGCTAATCCATAATCTGCCCGAAGGCAATCCATAATCCACCCGAAGGCAATCCAGCAATCCTCAAGGATTACTAATCCAAGTTTCCGCCCATAGACTAGTATGCGGGCCTCGAGATCCAATCTCGAGTCACGTCGGCCTATTGTGCAGGCCTCTTGTGCAGGACCTGGAAGGAAAGGGATTTATTGTCAAGATTGTGGGAGAGAAGGAAGGAGTCTCACTTGTAGATTTCTCACTTACACAATGGGGGAATACACACAAAGGTGGAGGCTGAAAACAGTTTTCCTCTTGTTAGTTGTGTAAGCCAAAAAGAACTCTGGTACAGAGAAATAGAAGAACCCTATATATGGGTCTCAAAACAAACTCAACTAACTAAGGTGGCATACTAACTGAGCCAGAAACTAGAGTAGATAAGGATAGCTGTCATCTAGCTATTGTTCATGGGCGGTGTACCAACCGCATCTGCAGCTAATAAGTCGGTGACATAAATGCACAACGATCACCCTCACATATCACAAGCGGGAGCTCGATATCTCAATATTTATGGCCAGATCCCCCCTGGCACCCAAGCGTCCTCCTGCTCCAAGTAGTGCCCAACAGAGAGACCTCTCGCAGCGGGTTCGGTCCATGTTCCCAGCGCAGCTAACAACCCCCTTGGTTAGGGTTTGGCAGACAATCGGGGGTAACTGATGCTACCTCTCCCTCCAAGCCTTCAACCTGAAGCATTAATTATTTTTCCATCTTTAGTTCTTTGAGCAAAGCAATACAAACAATGCTCCTAAACTATACAAACACAATCAATCCAGTGGTCCTTTATTTGGCCAACTACTAAGATGTGAATCCTCTTCTCCGAATGCGTCCAGCATTCGATCCGGGATCAATTGCAACTTGGCAAGATCTCCAAGGGTTTCTTTGCTTGTTTACCCCTTTTATCCTTGGGTTAGGACTTATATCCTATTAACCCAAGCACCTTAGGTTCCTTAAATTAAGATAGTAAATCCTAGTGACCTTGTCGCTTCAACTTGATTTGTCAATTGCTTACTAGGCAATACATAACTTCCCCTAACTTGGCAAAGTAGCCCAAAAAGGGTGATGTAGCAGGATGACTACTCATCCTCTTGCAAGTTAGACTTGCGCTAGAACTTGCCAACCTTATTCTAAGGAAGATGTAGGGTTTGAGGTGTCTTCTTACCCAACTCAATCCTTAACCTTACTAGGTCACAACGCTTGGCCCTAGGGATTCTAAACTCAATCGGAAGTTTAGTATTAGGTCGATCAATCCTTAGGTTAAAACTCTAGATCGTTATAGTATGGGCATCCAATTAATCCAAATATCCCGTGAATGTGGGTAGGACCTTTGGGTTTGAAGGTCTCGACTTGGCGTCGCAAGTGTGATACTAGGCAGAATTTTTAACGTGCTAAACCCTACCTAGCACCTTGAAGTGTTCATCATACCAACAGGTTATACTTTTACAAATCCCTTGAGGGTTATACCCTTACAAGTGATCTACCTAAAATGGTCTAATTTTCTCACATCAAGAATGATATTTGCTTAGAAGAGATGCGAATACTTTTCCTAAGGGATGCAATTAACTAAATTCAAGATGTAACATTCCATGTAATTATGCAAATCATAGACTTTTCCTTCAATGCAACTATAGGGTTTGCAATTCACCATTTATTTCCTTGCTAGAATCATAATGATTGACAATTTGGGGGATAACTTGCATAAAACCTACATAGATTTACATCAAGGAGCTATTCCTAAAACCTTTTTGTTTAATGCAATTGAATTTCAGGCTTTAATATGACATGACAACTTTTCTAGATACAACTTCGATAAATTGTTGAGAATCTACCAATCACACCCTATGTATGCCCCTTTGTATGGAACAACTAGGCTAGGAAGATGCAGTTCATTCTAGGGAGAGAGACAGATCCCATAGGCACAGTGATGAAATGTGCTACCAAGCAATCCTATATAATGATGTACTTGACTATCACTTTCATATGATGATAATGCAATAGTACTTGTCTCTTTCTGTCAAGTCTCTGTGTCATTGTCAGTTCTACACAAGATTGTGTTTATGAGTTCAAGTCTCAATCTTGAAACCTAATTCACTTGTGTAACAGTTGTCTTCTTTGTCAATGTCAACATGAGTTGTAGCTTCATCTTCCATCCTCCATAGCTTCCGCCTTTGCCATGCTCTAGATCCCGCATTTTTCACATGGTATCAGAGCCCAGTCGAGTATGACATAACTCCCTTATCTGCTCTCTCAGTCCCTCTTAACCTCAGGTCAGCTCAAGTCCAGCTCATGGTTCCATTTCTTACCTCTATCCTCACTGAAGCTTCCATGGCAGCCATAGCCAGCAGCACCCTATCAACTTGAAGCTCCTGGATCTCTCTCCATAGGTCATATCTGAACCTGCTCTCTTCCAGATATTTGTTCCTTGACTCCCAAGGCTTCTTTCTATCACTTAAGAGCTTAACATTGGCCACTCCATAGCTCAGCATTGCTTAAACTATCAATCTCTGCTCTGTGTCTGCCATAGCCAGACAGGACATACAGCACTTGGAGCTTCTATATCTTACTCTACAGGCCATCTTAGCCCATGATTCCTTTTGGAGAAACTCCCTGATACATCACAGTCCAACATTGCTCATCATCGAGCCCAGCATTGCGGAAATCGCGGAAATCTGTATAAACTGTGCCTGTTCACGGAATTCGTCTCTGCACGTGCAGTACAGCCAACGATCTTGACGATTTTTATAGGGCTTTGATAGCCCATGAAGTCAGCTTCCTAGGCATGTAAAATTTTTTTTAAATGATCAAGTATAGCTCCTGCAATCTGAGAAAAACCAGGCCCTATCAGGAAACCCTAAAATCCACCATAGCCAAAATCTCTCAAACTCAAAAATTCTTCATTTTCTCTCTCCTGACACTGAACCCAAGCCTCTGCCACTTTGATTCACTGATTTGATTAGTCTCCAACAACATTTTTCCATCAAATCAAGGAGGGGAGATCTCTGAAGCACTTAAAGACCCATTGAAGATTTGAAGACCTCTCATAGACTTGAGCTCCAAAGCTTCATTTTCTTACTCTTTTCACTCAACTAAAGGTTTTGCTAATCTGATCTGAGTATTTACTCAGTGTTTAGCAAGATTTTACTAGCAAGGAGGGAACTCAAACAACGGAAGAATCACCATCTTCAACTCTAGTATCCCTTGATACTTAAGAGTGTTGATTTAACTTCACTTGTGTTTTTTGACACATTGAAGATCAATTTGATTTCCACTTACTCATAGATTTAAAGCAGATTCTTGATCATATCTATGATAACCAAGAAGATTTATATGTGGATACACTTTATGAAAAGTAACATGACTTGTGTTGCTTATCTACACTACATAGAAGATTTTTGTGATCTACTTGCAGAGAGACATGGAGTTGCTCATACTAAAGTGCAATCAATGATTCCATCTAAAGTTTTTGAAGACACTCCAGTTACCTTGGCCATCATGAAGAATGAGATATCTTTGCTTGAGGGGGACAAAGACATGGACATGAAGACTAAAGCTGCAAGCAAAGTCAAAGAAGAACCAAACCAAGAAGATCATAAGATCAAAGAGCAAAGGAAGAAGGACAATAAGAAGACTAGCCATGAAGACCAAAAGACCACATCATTCAAAGCTGAAGAACCAAAGATGAAAGACAAGAAGTTTTTCCATGCTGACAAAGAGAAATCATATGCTGAAAAAGACCACAAGGGCCTATCGGTCCTTGTCTCTCATTTTCTGTTTTAAAAGCATTATACCTGCCTTAATGTTCCTTTCATAAGCTTTGTAAACTCCTCATGTAGCCTTGTACTATAGCCTCTGTACACTTTGTGAGGCCCCTGTTACAGCCTCTAGATGTCCACCATGTTTATGGTACCCACACTTAGCCTTTTCTACGACAGCCTCTGGTGTTTTGCCATGTTTGTGGTATGCCCACACTTTGCAGGTATAGCTCTCACTAAAGCCTCTACACACTTTGTACTTTCAGGTTGTGATTGAGGAGGGGTGTTGAGAATCTGCCAATCACACCCTATGTATGCCCCTTTGTATGGAACAACTAGGCTAGGAAGATGCAGTTCATTCTAGGAAGAGAGACATATCCCATAGGCACAGTGATGAAATGTGCTACCAAGCAATCCTATATAATGATGTACTTGACTATCACTTTCATATGATGATAATGCAATAGTACTTGTCTCTTTCTGTCAAGTCTCTGTGTCATTGTCAGTTCTACACAAGATTGTGTTTATGAGTTCAAGTCTCAATCTTGAAACCTAATTCACTTGTGTAACAGTTGTCTTCTTTGTCAATGTCAACATGAGTAGTAGCTTCATCTTCCATCCTCCATAGCTTCCGCCTTTGCCATGCTCTAGATCCCGCATTTTTCACATAAATGAAGTTCATGCATGACGAATATCATGAGACTATTGTTGACTTAATCCATTCTACAAGAATCTTCGCATGCAACATGCAAGTCCATGGTTTCATTTTCATGCCATGCAGTTCTTTGGGCAACATCTAACGGATGTTAATGATTTTCTCATGTGAATCAAAACAAGGAAGTTATTGCCTAAATGCAATATACACTTGTTCTTTCTTGCAAGGAAGACAAGGGCGAAATTAAACAAATTTTTCATCCTTTTAACCTATGCAATATGTGTTTAGGCTTGTCACTTTCGAAATGCACGAAAAGGGCAACATGCAACTAAGCTCGTAAGAGAATAAGTAATATACATTCATAACTTTGGAAATGCACGCAAATGGCAACATGCAACTAAGCTCGTAAGACGAATAAGTAATTTACATTCATAACTTTCCCATGAATTCTAAGCAAGCCCAATGCGGAATTAAATTTCTAAGAACCTGGGTATGAGGACTTGCAGCGATGTTCACGTGTAAACTTGGGTTCGAGGCTCCCGCGGCTATGCCTTGCGTCTTTGGCTTTAGATCCATCGTTGATGTAGTGGCCTTGAACTCCACGATTTGTCCTCACCTTTACGTGATCTTCAAACTCCCTCCAAGCTTGGCAATTCAGCCTCAAAAACCCGTATATTTTCCCCTTGCATAGGAATCGGGGCTTATGAGTCCAGTTTCTGAAACCCAAGAGGCACATGAAAACGAGGCTTATGAAAGCGCAACTTTAGAAGCTTCTGCTTCTCCACACGATTACATGGAGGGGGGGTAATGATTGGAGGAGAGGAGATTGATGACGAGAGGGGGGAGATTATGTCGATGATGGCGGTGGTATGGGCAAGCGACAGCGGCATGGCAGCTTGGCGGTCTTCACAGTGGCGGCCAGCACAGCACAGGGCGGCAGTAGCAGTAGCACCACGATCTCTATCTTCATGCCTCTCCCCAAGCTTAAGGGGGAGGTTTTATAGTGTGTAAGGGGGGGGAGGGGGGAAGATCCACACACGTGGAGGGCTTTCATGCCTTCCCTCCCTCATGCATCCCCACACCACACTCCTCCCTCTCTCCACTTAGCTCCACTTCCTCTCCCTTGCCATGCATCGGCTAGGGGGAGGGGGTAAATAATAAAAAAATTTGCACTACTTTAATCATTTATCCATTTGCCTTTACGTAAGGGGTGTTTCTTGTGCTGCTTGCAGGTTTTAACCCTGGCCTTATTTGCAGAACACGGATGGGGTTTATTATCTCGCACGCAAGGTAAGGATTTAGCCACTGACATTATTCCTTTGCGGGAGATGACTTAGCACAGTTTTTGCACAGGGCGAGTAGTAATCAAGGTTCTTTAATATTTCATGAAGAAATATTACAATGCAATAAGGTAGAACAAGTCCTCTCTAAAGTTGGATTGCATGGGGGACAATTTGAAAAAAAAAAAGGACGAGAAAAAATCAAAAAAGAGAGGAAATATCCCTTGTAAACCATGCTTTGGCGGACCCAAGGGTAGGAAGTCTAATCTCCACCTCGAGATGAGGAAGGCAATATACTTGTAAAACAACCAGAGACATATGAAGCATGGGAAAAGTTGCACCTTGTTGTTCGAGATTGGAGCAATGGGGGACAAACGAGGATTGCAAAGGCACAAGTGTGGATACACCTAGATAGATTAGCAGCTCTCTTACAAAAGTTGAGGTTTAGGGATGGTGATGCCAATACATTTAAAGAGATAGTTACTAATTTTCATAATTCCATGGTGGAGGTATGGACTACAAATAGTATAAGACAATAAATGGTTAGTATTGTCACCATTACAAAAAAGTATCATCATTTTGAATTAGTTTGTGTTTCTAATCTCTCTTCTTGTGCAGCATATACTAGAAGCACATGGTCCATACTTTGCAAATCAAGGAAGTTTGGCAGTTTTGTCAACTCAAGGCATGGAACCATCTCATTGGCAAGCTCGTTGTGCTTTTCAAAAGGCAACTGATCATGGAGGTAGCATCAATGATTCCAATTCCATGAGGCAATTATTACAATGGTCACATAGAGGATTAGAGATACAATACGAGGAAAAAGAAAAGAAGTCCAAAACCTCTAAAGCAGAATTTATAAGTAGGGAAATATATGAAGTGAGAAAAGCAAGATATGAAAACAAGATAGCTACACAATGCCATGCAGAATGGTTGGCAACCCAAGAGAGAGATGGAAAGAAATGGAGACCTAGATAAAGATAATACTTTTGATGCATTTAGAGTCCACGAGAGAGTGTAGGTACCTAGGATACGACACATCAATACTCCTATCTTTAGCATGAGATGTCTTGCAAATTTGTTTAAAATTTTGAAGGTTTGTCACTATGTTTTCAAAGTCTATTTCGAACTATGTTTTTTAATTTTAAAGTTCATTTACACCATAGTAAGTTTAAAATTTATATGCGTAAGTCAAGTCTCTCCTTTCATTTTTTCCCATTACTCCTTACTCTATCCTTCATCAACTCTATCCTTCATCATCACAACCATGGCATGTTCCAAGCTTCCTATCAAGAAGGCACCTGCAAGAGCAAGATCTCAACACTCTTCCAAATCTAGTGAGTGTACTATGACTGACATCAGTCCCTTGGATTGGCCGATAATAGTGGTTCTACTGCAGCTAATAATGGTGGTGCTATCATGTCCAACAATGGTGGACCTAGTGTGGTCAATAATGATGGTTCACCATTGTCTAGAAATGGTGGTCCACATGCTCCAGTTGGTAATACACATCCTCCAAGACATAAGAAGCAAAGATGGAGACCAAGCATAGCTATGCTACGTGAGATAAGGAAATTCCAAAAGAGTGCCAACTTGATTATTCCTAAGGCCCCATTATCTAGGCTATTAGAATTCAGAGAGAAAGAGATGGATAGAAGGCATAGCCACAAAGGGTAGCATACATTCTCCATGTTGATCCCATTTCTTCAACACAAAGTGTAAAGGTCAACTGTGTACCACACACATACACAAAGCAAGTAACCTAGTACTAATCATGGTTAAGTCATTATGACTTAACCTTATTCAACTAAGATAGGACTATAAGCTTCAATCTTAACACTCCCCCTCAAGCTTAAGGTGGTACTTCACTCCAAGTAGCTCTCCAAAGTGCACAAACTCATCTTTACCCAATGAATTGGTAAAGATATCTGCAACTTGCTCACATGGACCAAATCAATGTCACCTCCAATCACTTTTTCTCTGATAAAGTGATAGTGTACCTCAATGTGCTTAGTCCTAGCATGATAGACATGATTACTAGCTAGGAGCACACTACTCATGTTGTCACAATAGAGTGTGATAGGCCTAACTTCTTGCATGCTCAAATCATCGAGAAGCTTCATGAGCCTCACATGCAGCTAATGTAACACCTCTATACTCTACCTTCTCAGTACTAAAGAGAGAAAGTATAGGTTGCTTCTTACTTCTCTAGCTAACCATACTACTACCAAGGGAAAATGCATACCCACTAGTAGATCTCCTGTCATAAGTACTTCCTGCCGAGTCAGCATCTGTGTATCCTGTAGGCTCCAAAGGCTAACCATGCTTATAGAGTAGGCCATAATCTAATATAGACTTCACATATATCTCAAGATCCTCCTTAGTGCATTCAAGTGTGGCTGCATAGGATTCTACATGAATTGGCATAATTAGTCCAACTGAATAGCTAAGATCTAGTCTAGTAGTGGTAAAGTAAATCAATCTACCCACCATTTATCTATACATAGTGACATTCTCAATCTCATGTCCAACATCTATAGGTAGCTTAACATTTTGCTCCAATGGAGTGATCAAAGCTGTGGGAGCTCTCGCTCAACTGCCAAGACCACCCACGGACCACTTATTGTTTCAAGTGTTTCAAGCGAGCTCTAATGGCTATCTCTCACCTAGACAACATGTTGTCGATCCTACGAGCGTAGTGAGCTTACCTTGATGCCGAAATGAGTTGCCTCCTCTCTCGCACATGCCGGTAGCTCCACGATCCTAGATGCTAGCTCAAGCAACCTCAAGCCTCCTCCTTCTCCAAACTCCATCCATCATAGCCGCGTGCATGTGAGAAGAGAAGAGAAGAGAAGAGAAGAGAAGAGAAGAGAAGAGAAGAGAAGAGAAGAAGAGGAGAGGAGATAGTGAAGAGCTTCACCCTCTTGATTCCTCACTCCCACATACTCACTCCCTCACACTCTCACACTCCCTCTCTCAAGAGCACAGTGCACAAGCAAGGAGAAGAGAAGAAGAGAAGAAGAAGAGAGCTCTTGTTAGCCACACTCCAAAAGAATGAGCTCTCATTCACTTTTTGAACTTTATATACAAAACCCTAAATTCCCCTGGGCACCCATCCCTTTTTACATGACCGGTCACAAACCTTGCACGCAATGTGGTACTTCAAACACTTTAGTTTTCTAGAACTCAACTTCTTCAGTTCCCCAAAGAGTAGGGTTCTTCTCCCTTTCTTCCAGCAACTTCTATCTTAGTCAGCTACCAATCCCAATCACCTCCTCCATTACCTTGAGTGATAAGACCCTCCGTAGGCTAGTGGGCATGAGAAAGTTGAAAGTGAATGGTTCTTTTTCTCTTTCCTGTCACTCCCAAACTAACAGTTCTGCATGGAACCCTGCGAAAATATCATGAGGGCATGGTGGGAGGGGTGCGGACGGTTGCACAACTGGCTTGGCCCTTAGCTACTTTGTGGTTTCTTATGCTAATTTTTTCCTTCTTTTCCTAAGCACAGCTTGTCTTTTTGTAGATGTGTTGACTTGTTGTTGCTCTTGGGAATGCGGCGAGGGGGGCTGTGAGATCACCTCTTCTCTAAACCTTTCCATATCGAGTTGAAGTTCAGCTTCAACCCCCTGCCAATCTCCTTGTTGTGTTCCCTCTTCAAACCCTATCACATCAATTTCTTGGGGGGTTCGGACGGCCAGTAATGGGTACTTTCGTTGATCGTCCAAGCCCAGCTTAACCTCCGCAGGTTGGGGTGGCATATGCAGCCCTGCATGCAAAGCTCTATGTGCGATACTGAGTTTCTTCTTAACCAGCTCCAATGACTCTCCTTCTTCTGGGCAGGTGGTGTCCATCAACTTATCTAGGAAGGCCTTTTGCTAGGTATTAAAGGTTACCTGGGTGGCTTCTACTTTGCTTTCTACAAGGATCTTCTCTTTCTCTACCAGAGCCAGGCACCGCACCAATGTCTTCACCCTTCTTTCATTTTTCCCTGTCCATTCCTCGGCTCTCTTCTTCATCTCGTCCATGCTCTCTCCTTACCTCTAGACAAGGGACACGAGTTTCTACTCTTGGTCCTTTAGCTCTTTTCTCATGGTTTCCTGTTCTTTCTTTTCTTGGTTTAGCTTGTCGGTCAAGGTTTCGATCTCTTTCTACTACTGCTCTAACTCCTGCTTTCTTTCCTCGTCCCTGGCGGTAAACTCAGCCATAAGCTTTTTGATCTGATCGGTTTCTGCAGTCAACTCTTCAAGTTGCATGATCAGGAGCTTGTATTCTCTTTCCATCTTCACAAGTTCATGTGTTTCATCCTCCAGCTTCTACCTCTAGTCCTCTTCCCTGTCATCCTTATCCTTCAACTCCTGTGTGAGATCAGAGATCTCCCTTTGCTGCATCGCTATTACTCAGGTCTTTTCGAGCTGAAATGCAGCTCTATTGTCCTTTCCTTCTTAGCCTTCTCCAATTGAGAGAGCAGCTTGGCGACGTACTCATCATATTTAGCTGGTGCATCATTGTTGTGTGGGTGGGAGTGGTCAAGGCCTCCACTTTCTAGCGCTTTGGATCCTGCCTTGACTCAGCGTCCATGGCTAGCCTTTTCTGCCATGTGGCTGCGGTCTTGGTGCTCTTGCCTTGGGTCAATTCTTTGTTAATAAAGTACTATATCCATGCCACAAAGTTTGAGACATCTGTGCTGGTGGGGATGCTCAGGGTGAGGGTTGTTGTAGTACTAGGAGGGTCAGAATAGGGTGGATGGGAGCCTTGCCTTTGTCCTCAGTGACGGCTGGTGGTATGATTTCTGGCACTTGTGCTGGAACTGGGCTTCTCCTCTCTAGGCGGGCTCATAGCCCCTAGGTCATGTGCCCTACTTTGCTGTTCGATTGATCGCATGTAGCTTTGGCCAAGTCTTCCTCCCCCTTCCTTCTTACCTCCTACTCTTCTTCAGCAGCTCTTCTCTCCCTCTCTTTCTCTATATTCCTAGAATCTTATTCCAATCTATCTGCTTCTTGTTTTTTCTTCTTCTCCCTCTCTTCAGCCTCCTTGAGGGATTCCCTCTTTGCCATCTTTAAATCCTCTTTCTCTTTTTTTAGGTCTTTGTCGTGCTTCTTCTTTTGTGTCATCTTTTAACAGGTTTCTTTGCTGTCTTCTTGCTCATCTCTTTCTTCTGTTCTTCCCCTTCTTCTTCACTCTCAGTTCTGTCATTGGATACCTCTTTGTCTTGGTGAGGGGGCGATCTCTTGGGTGTTTCTCCTTCTCCTTCCTCTGCATTCTGAGCCTGTTATACCGCCTTCTGAATGAGGGCAGTCAAAATGCTTCCGTAGCCAATGACTGAGGCTTTGGATGAGGTCTTTTTTCTTTCTGTGGTCTTGGATACTGGGAAATCTCGACTTGCTGGTTTACTGCCCAAAAGATAGCACTTTTTCCACCTAGTGAATGGTCTTACGTACATAGCCATTCCAGTCGACTTTGTTCGAGGTGCAAGTTGCCACATTCTCCAGCACAGACATGCTGATTCGATGCATTAAGGAGTTGTAGTGCTGTTTGGAGAAGAACGCATGCACTAGCTTTGCTCGTAGAAGGGCTTTCGCATCAGGAATGTCCTAGATGATGATGCTATCATTGGTCAGCCTTTCTTCCCTCTTCATCCTAAGCATGGCATAAACATATCTCTTATGCTTTTTCTCTACCTTTGGCTCCAACCCCAATGCCTTCTCCACCAAGGCTGGATTTAAGTGTACCTACACCTGCTTGGCCTTTTCTCCCCTTCCCACCGTCACGGTGCTACACTCCTAGTCTGGGTTGTACGTCTTGAGGAACTCCGCACACTTTGTATGGTCAGGCTCTTGTGCAAACTTCTCAAGGTACTTTGTGAGGTTGCACTTCTCGACAACTCTCTTGGTTGTTTCCTCCTTGGCCATCACACCCTCTATGTTATGGATGGTTTGAAATTTGAGCTGGTTATAGGCGCGGTTTTGTAGGGTGATGTGATATTGCAACCTTTCCTCCTCCGTGAATGAGAGTCGGTGGGCATGGTCTTGCTGTGACATCTTTCGTTCCTATCATGAACCCAAGTTTTCATTAGTGCTTTCAAAATAATAATTTGCTGGAAAAGAAAGACTCCATGTGTTTATTGAATGAAAGCATTAAAATCCAATGTAGATTCTTCCCTTTAGATCTGACTTTTTTTTTCGTGCCATTTTCCCTACCTCACTCGTTTTTTACGTGTTTATGCGTTTGCTTGATTTTCCTTGGTCTTGGTTTGATTCACCTTACCCCCCTCCCCTTCCAGCTTGAGAAGAATCCTTCCTAGGATTGAAAGTTAGGAGGTCACGGGCATTCTGCAATGTGGTCTAAGATTTACCTGTGTAGGAGCCCAAGTATAGAAATTGGGATTGTACTCTAACTGAGCTTTGTAGTCTAGATCAAAGGGTTGACTGCCTACGTATGTGATATATGTGAGAACGTCTGTTAGGAAGTCACTAGAGTCGACACGGCTAGCAATATGTAACTCTTCCTCAGTCATTAGGCAATCGAGGTAGGGGCGTCCTTTGATTTGCTCCTCCATGGGTCAGCCATGAAGAGTGGTTAACACTCTATATGAGGTTGGTGTGACGTAAGTGGGGTCGTACTCCGTTGTTTTGATTGCGTGGTGCTGCTTAGCATTGGTCATTATTTGGCATCCTTCAACTTCCCGTTGCAATTGAAGAGTGTACCAGTGCCTTAAGAACAGGGATTCAGTATCAACAAGTTTTCATAATTCTACGATTTCTTGGTCAGTAATGGTGGCAGAAGTGGTTCATTTATCATAGGACGCGATGAGGCACTGTTTGATGGCTTGCTCTTTGGATATCTCGCTCTTGAGCAATTGAGCAGTGGAGTTAGAGGCTTTTGCGAATGCAAATTCAAACGTCTCACAAGAACAAGGCATCGTTCGAACTTCATTTGAAAAGGACTCTTGCAGTAGGCCTAAATCCAAGCGATCATAGCTTAGAGCTAACGACATGAAAGTGGCATCGATTCTTTTGATGCAATCAACCACATCCTCCTCTGTGTCCTCACCCACATCGGCGGCTAGTGTTAAGAATGATTTCCGATCATAAGGGGGTCGAAGGCCTATTGGCAGTTGGGTTTTGATAGAACTAGAGCTTTTGACAACAAATAGTTGCGGTTGCAAGTGTTCTTGAGATTGTGGTTGGACCTCTTGAATTAGGGCTGGGATATTAGCAATGATGTCTGACGGACTGCTTCCTTTGGTATGGATCAGGGAAGTCTAAGCAGCTCTATTGGGTGTTGATTCATGTGACAGTGTTTGTCATTTGGGCCGAGAGGCTTGTTCAACTTTCTTGGGCATATGTGCGGATGAGCTTGATAGATATGGATCTTAAAAGCGTTGCAGCTTCTGGATGTGAGGTTTTATGGGGCTTGGTGTGATCAAACTTGAGGGCGGCATGCGAGTAGTTCCTCTGGTCGTGCGGGCCTTAGGGATCCATATCCAAGCATTTCCCTCATAGTAGCCTTGCGCATGCAAGAGGGTTTTAGGGACCCATCTCGGCTTGATCATGCGTCGATCTCTTTAACTGCGCCTTGGCTAGTTAGAGTTTCTCGTGTTATGAGGATGTGAGCATCAATTCCTAAGGCTGTGCAGGCCTTAGGGATCCATATCCAAGCATTTCCCTCATAGTAGCCTTGCACAATCCAGATTGTCCTAGCCAATGGCCGTGACTGATTTGCAAGTCTGCAGCATCAAGACTTGGCCTAAGTAGTACTGCTTGTGGTGTGGTCGCATCCTCCGACTTTGGTCGAGGGGGTGAGACTGGCGTGCTTATGCTAGAGATATCATCGATCTCATCCTCCAAGATGGGCTCCACGTCCTTTAGGTGCCCTTGGGCCTCTTTCACCCATTCCTTCACTTTCTCTATGGCCTCTAGTTGGCGCTTCGGATGTGGGTATTCCCTTACCTTAGCACTTCCCTTTTTGTCCATCTTAGGGGTTGAAGTTTCTGCCTTTGCATCAGTGACCTTCTTTCAACAAGCAGAGTAGTAGCATTCTCAGTTTTTAGTGTAAGCTTAGCTTCAAGCCTCTTCTTTCTCCAAATATGACTCTTCTTCCCTATCGATGTTGCATCGAGGCTGCTAGGCCTTGGCAGTGGTATGATGGCCTGCTTCGTCTGGGCATGAGTCATGACCTGCAATGGGATAGGTGTGGCCTCCCCATCAAGATTCTCGACACCAAATAGCCCCATAGGGACAGATGTCTCATTGGCTAAACTCGAAGATGGTTTTTGATTTGGGCAATCGATGAAGAGATGAGTAATCCCACACTCAATGCTGTCGAAGGGTTTCGAAAGCAAAGTCGCGAGCATAGAGGTCCTTGAGAAATTCCAAGATAGAAGATCAATCAAACGAATAAACAAGATGAGAAAAATGATGCCAACTCTCTGTTTTATTTTTGCCAATAACAAATACAAGGTTCAAGAAGAAGAAATCAAATCAAGCTCTCCGAATCCAGGAAAGAAAATAGCAAATCCATTAACTCTTTATCTTCCATCATTGTTCTAGTCTTTGCAACTTCCCCTTAATAAGATCGGGACTTCTGGGTGATGGTAAGGAATCAAGAATATATTATCCTTTGCCAACCAGCACAACCAGATAGCCAGATTAGCTTGCAGTGGCAACCTCCACAACGCGTTATCATTCTCTAAAGTTTCCAGTTTAAGCTGTACAATTGAACCTTGTATAAACATATCAACAGCCAAAGATTAAGGCAAGCATTTGATCTCTGTAACAGAATTACAGGTTGCAGACTTGTTATGACTCCAATGACCTGCAAACGCACCGTCTGACTTTCCTATTGTAGAAGGCAATGTCATTCTAGTATAATGAAGAAGCTTCTAGTTTTTGCAAGACTTGCTGGATTTGGATATAGTGTATCATCGCTGTATCATTGACCTTCTATTGCCAGTGTAAGTTGTCTTGATAATTCTCTCTTTCTGTAATTTGAACCCATAGTGGAAGGCAACCCTCTTTACATCCTCCAAGCTAAGCTCCACAGACATCTCCGTTAGGAAAGTTTTCGACACGGTCCCTTATAAGCATGTGAATGCTCTCAGGGATCACCCTCTACACCTGAAAAGCTCACAGCATCGGCAAAGTGATAAAGCAGAGGTCCAAGATTGGCAACCAGCAGCAGATGCTCTGCTTTTGTCAGCTTGTATAGTTCACTCTGTTCGGAAAAAAAAACTGCATGCAGACTCTCTCGAGTTTGGGTACTTGCTGGAGTTTTGGAGAGGTAATCATAAACCTTACACTGTAACTGCGATACAGATCCGATGGAAGCAAGGTCTTCCTAAGGGTTGCAAATAGGTGGTTTTCAGATTGACGACCATCCATTGGAGTAGCAGAGCAGTGCGGCTGTCTTCTATCACTTGAGATTCTACCATGGCGGTGGTAGATGCCATTGTCAATCCTGAATTTTAGTTGTTTGACTGCTGGATTTTTGATGATGTTCAGATCCACAACATCTCTTTGGCTGATTACATTGTTGTCAGTGAACAAGCATGCTATATTTATGCCATGTATAGCAGGAAGTTACTCTGTGAAACACTTTTGAAAGGCTCAATATCATCTTTGTGGAAAGCTCTCCCTTTCCTTCTCAATTCCACTCCCCCAGTTGTTATGCAGAGGTGCACGGAAAATTCAGTTTACATGATTCTCCCTTTGCCCAATCCAACCATGTAGTTTTGAAACTTAGAGCCTTAAAAAAAACTCCCCTTCACAGAAAGCTGTTTTTTTTTCTTTTTTCCCCTCCTTTCGAATCACTCCCTTCCTCCGTGTGCAGCATCAGGGCCTCTTTCATCCTGTGGTGAATTTTGCTTTTTCGTCCCCATGAAGGGCCGCCAAATTGGCTTAAGATGAACTGCCATAATAAGTCCGGCAATCACCCCAAGAAGCTTCTCTCTCCTTTTCCAGAAAAGCAGCCCCTTTTTCCCTCTGAAAAGCAACCTTCATAAATCTCTGTCCTTGGGTCCACTGATATTTCTTCCCCAGCATTCGATCACAAAACATTGACTACAGTGCTTGCCAAAAGGATCGATTGCAATCAAGCACAAGTAGGATTCACCCACTTACAAGATTAAGCAAAGCCTTCAAATTTGTTGTTACGATTTCCAACTCTGTCATCAGCCGTGCAGCATTTGCAGTTGCATCTGAATCAGATCTATTTTCATGTCGTGCTTGTGCAGTTGATACAGAAAACATCTCTCAAAAAAGTCACTGTGTCAGAACATACGCGATACATCAGCTTCAAATATTTTCTCTCCCATTCTTCTAGGACAGAAACGCTCATGTTATCCTTGTCAAATTAGGACAGCTTCTAAGGAAAAGGATTCATATCCTTGGGACTTAGTTGCCCTGTTGAATTTCCAGGTCCAGAAGTTCCAAAATCATTTTCTATCCATTCTTTGATTATGTCCAGTATGGTAAGCAATACACTAGCATCCATGCCCTTCTTCCAATTTGCTCCCATCACAGCTACTAACTTGCATCAAAGCCTTCTTATTCAAAATACCACTTTCCATTTTTTGAAACAGACTAGGATCTAGAGGCTGATCTGAGATCATGCATAGACTGGGAATAAGAGAGCTATCCTTGTTGAATCCAGAACTTATAAGCACATTCACCATATAAAGTATTTTTGACTTTTTCCCTCTTGGACAGTCCATGTTAAAGTCCGGGTATTCTGGATCAGTGAGACAGACATATTTGAACTGTTTGCATTCCCACAACCATCAAACTGTGCAACGGAAATAGCATCTTCATGAGTACTTGCATCTGAAACAAAGCAAGAGTCTCGCACTGGTAGATTTGACTTTGATATTGGTTTCATGTTAAAACCATCATCAAAACTTTCCTCATTCTTGCCTACAATAGTCTTCAAGCTCTTTATGGCATGTGTGTTTCTTTCACCAGTTATAGAGTGGCAAAGCACAAAACCTTCAAGGCTATCACTCCCATTAGCTTCTCTGTCAATCATGTCCATTATATCCTCTTCAACCTGTTCCCCCCTAATGGTATCCACTAGCCCAATTATTTCCTGTGCCTCCTCTGTGATCAGCAACAAACACATTTTCATGGTTGTATAAGTTCCTATACTCACTATTTTGTATTCCATTGATGACCCTGGTCTTCTTGAACTCCTTTGTTGATACCATTTGTATCTTCAGCATAAGCAAACAACTTGAAAAGCTCCAGAAAACCATACTCCTTGTAGATCTAGAGCCCATTCTCCTTCTAAATTGTTTATAACAAATGCCAGATTCACTCCCAAACAACACTTGTCTTTTCTATGAAATTGAACATGAACCAACTGAAGGCAAAACGTTCAGGCAGAACAAAGCACAACGTCTAAGTATGTACAAAATAACAAATGTCACACACACAACTTTTTGGTGGATTTCACACCTCGGATGCACAGCAGTACGACATCCACCCGCTCTGATCCTGGGCATCCTCCGGATGGGCCAACTACCCATGATCATTATCGTCAAGATCCACAAATAAATCAATCTCTTCATTGACTATTTCCGGTAATTCAGCAAGATTATCTGTCATAGCATCTGTTTCTTCTATTGGAGTTTCTTCTTGTTGCTCTTCTCTTGCAAATTCTTCCAATGCATAATCCTCATCATTTCTTTTCTTGAAAATCTTGATTCTTTTTCCTGCAATAGGCACTCTAAGCACTGTCCCATCAAATTCTGTCAGCTCATATGTTGCATTGTCAAAGACATGTTTGACTATGTACTGGGCCAAACCATCTTTTCACCATCTTCGGAAGTGCAGCATGTTGATTTTCAAGGCTACTATCAAAGACTAATACCCAGTCTCCCTCTTCTATTGCTCTAGGCCGCAAGCGATGACTGCTGTCAAACCTGTCCTTATTTCTTAGTCTAGCAACCTTCAACCTGTCAATAGTTAGCTGAATATCCTCTGGTCTTCTCTCCAACTGCCGAATCCGAAGAGTCAAGAGCTCCTCTCTCGTCAAATCCTCTTGCCAAGGTAAAACTAACCAAGTCAAAGCACAAGTCTCAGTCGGCATAACCGGTTTCTGACCATACATCAACTCTGCACGCATATATCCTGTGGTAACACTGTGAGTCGTATGATTAGCCCACAAAGAAAATGGTAGAAGTCTCGGCCATTCTCCAATCCATCCTCTGCATGCTTTGGCTAATGCTTTCACTATCAGCAGATGCCCTCTTTCACTCTTCCCATTTCCTTCTGGATTATATGCTATGGTTAGAGCCAACTTGATTCCTAGTCGAGAGAAAAACTCCCTAGCTTCATCTGCATCCAATTCACCACGATCTGTAGTGATCTTACCCACACAGCCATATCAACAGAAAATTTCTTCCAATAAGAACTTACACACTGCACTAGTGGTCTTCGTTCTCAAAGGTCTGCCCTCAACATGATTGGTAAGATCCTATCTAACCAAAACAATATATCTCATCTGCCATAGACCCATAGGCATAGTAACCAAGTCAACTACCCAGTTATAATGAATGCATAGCAGATAGGTCGGATGAAGCTCATCTCAATGACGCACTACCGAATACATCTCGCAGTCTCTGCAAGTCTCTACAAAGTGAGAAATATCTCTATACATGCCTTTCCACCAATATTTCTCCTTGATTTTCTCATAAGTAGCCCACACTCCTCTATGACCAGCCTAAGGACTCTCATGAAACTCCCTCATCACCTATAACTATGTCTCTTTATCGCAGACAGCTCGCAAGGGTAATCCACCTCTTTTCTTCGGGTGCTTCCAAAGAAATCCATCATTGAGAAAATAACCATAGGCTTTTCTTCTGATCTTCTTGAACTCTTCATCTGTCCATTCATCTCTTTTGCTTAATGTACTAAGGTACTTGCCAATCTGCAACCAATCTCCAACATAGAGTTCTTCTATGAAAGCCACAATATCATAGACATGGCAAACATGATCAACCATAGCGGCTGAAATTTATGCATCATCCTCTTCTGCAAGTAGTGTCTCCTCATCATCATATCTGGCTCTAGATAGCATATCCGCCACTAGATTATCCTTCCCTGCTATGTGTTTAAATTCTGGATTTAATGACTTGATGTATGCAATCCATCTCAGCATAGCTATATCCGGAGTAGAGCAACTCATAATCATACCTATCAATGGCAAGCAATCTGTCTCTACCACAACTGAGGCTCCAATAAAGTACTCCTTGTCACATTTGAGAGACGTAACAATCCCTAGTAACTCCCTCTTGATTTGCGGATATCTCCTCTGTCTCTCGTTTAGGACTTTCGCCCCAAACCAAATAGCATACCTGTTTCCATCTGCATCATCTTGACCCACAGGCCAACCTATGCCAATTGGACTAGTGTCAACTATCAATACAATAGGCCTTCTGCAATTATAATCCACTTTCCTGAGAGTAGGAGCAATCTGCAATAACTTCTTCAATTTCCGCATGGCTCTAGTGTGGCTCTCATCCCAATAAAATTTCTTCCCCTTTCGAAGCAGCTGATATAAACAATCTACTATGTGTGCAAAATGGGGTATCCAAATCATGTAAAACACACAAGCTCCAATGAATCTCCGTACCTCTGAAGTGGTAGAACAATACTCCGTAATCTTGCCTATAGCATCCACCTTCTCGGGTGAAGGTTTCCTGCCATAATACCCACACATATGTCCAACAATGACAACCTCATTCACTCCAAAAATAGATTTTTGCCCTGATAGTGTCAAGTTCACTTCTTCTAACCTGGCCAAAATCTCCTCACAAGCTGAAATATGATCAGCCACAAAATATATGCATCCCTGCTCATTTAGACTCTCATTCTTCTCTTCTTCTACACACACCTTAATGGGAAGATCATCCAAAAAAGGCATGGTAAGCTGAGATATGTAATCACGAAGGACCTTATGCATGGCATTCATCATATGCGCAACAGAATTAGTGGCACCTTGAGGCAAGGTACACATCCTGACAAGCCCAATAGGAGTTCTCATAGTGGTTATGTCCCTGCTTTCCAAAGCCAGCTGAAAGTGATCATATCCCGAATACAAATCACCTAAAGAATAGATGGCACGTCTAGCAAATGCTTCTGCAAACTCATCCACAACTGGACCTATACCAACATTCCTGATACTAACTCTTACTGGCTGCATGTCCTGTATAAATCGGAGAGTATCATTCTTCTTTGGAACCGTAAACCACCTATTTGAGTATGGTGCAGATGATGGTTCTAGGATTCCCATCCTGATTTTCTCATTCAACAAATCAATTAGCTTTGGCAAGTGTACCTTAAGCACTGGAATAGGTTGGAGGTTCCATGGAATATGAGGAATAGTAAAGATCACCATAGGAGCAACAATATCCGGATTCACACATCCAATCTCATGCGGGAAAAAAGCAAACCCCCTTCCATGTCGCTCAAGCATCTCCTGAAAGCATTACTTCTCTGTAGGTAGCAAGAAATCAACATTTCCAATTTTTAATTCAGCAAGAGTCTCTACTGAAAATTTATGGCCTATATGCTCTGGATTCCTCAAAATTGGCTGTTTGGCAGCCCTCTCTATTTGCTGATCACTGTCAGGTGGAAGCGGTACAGCTATCGGCTTCACCTTCTTATCCACAGTCTTGTACTTCGTGTCAACCCTGGCTTCATTATGATCCTCTGCATTACTCAAATCTTGCTGTAAATCAGCAATTCTGTACTCTATCCTCAGCCCTCTGCTCTTTGGACTGCATAGGAACAGCCCTAAACTCTAGATGCTGAAATATTTTAGCAGTAGACTTTGTTGGCTGAAAGTTTTCAGCCCTCTGTGTCTTTGTAGGCCAATCATAATCAGCCAGAAACTTTGTTTGCTGAATTTCTTCAGCACTCAACACTTTTTGCTGAGTCACCTCAGCCTCTGACTCTATCTGTAACACAAAATCTACAATTTCATGAAACATGTCCAGGGATTGCACTAATACATTACTATGACAACTCTACATATCAGTTTTCAGCATATTTTCCATCTCTGTCATCGTATCTGCACAAACCATACTATCATACATCCCATCTATATGCTCATCATCCTCTAAAATAACTGCATTTTTCAAAATTTTCTCCTTCCTGCATATGTACTGCCTGGCAGCTCTAGGCAACTTAGAAGTCTTCTGATAACTCATTGAACTGTTTACTGAAATTCCAACAAAACTGGAGGAGAAAACACTGCTACTAGGAGGCGAGAACTCCAATCTCCTCTGCTCTGTACCATCATCATCTCGCGAAACAACGGTACCTAATGAAAACTCAAATCCCTCACAGTGGGCAAAGGTGCATCTCTAAGAGTATCCCTGTTTCTAACATGGTTCACACACACAGTCATAAATTGAACTTCTCTCATACCATCTTTACTGTGAATCCGTGCATAAGCAAATCCATCATCCATTACTTTTGTTTCCATGTGCATCTCTGTGATGAATGGCTGTCCAAGAATTATGGGATAAGAGCATGAATCCTGCACAAAGAAATGGAAATCCTCCTCTACATCTCCAATAGAAACCCTGACACTAGGACAGGCAGCATACAAATCACCAGCAGTGTTGTTGGCGGCTCTCATACGCCACCCATGCTCTACATCCATAGGCCATCTATTACTTTCATAAACTCCATGAACTATGAGATTAATCTCTGAACCATGATCCACCAAAGCAACATAAGGCACCTATTTCTCTCCAATTTTTACCATCGTTTCTGTAGTTGCCCTAGCCCAATGACTCCGCAAAAAGTGACTACACGGTATCAAGACAGGCTCATCGGTTTCAGCATAATGCATAGGCTGAACCCTCTTCTCTATCTGTGGAAAAACAGAAGCATTCTCAACCATAACCTCATCCTCATCCTCATCCAACTCCCCAATCAAAACTCCCTGTATATTAGTAGTAAGCAATGCATGTCTTTTCCTCTTCAGGACTTCTTGGATCTGATCTTGAAACTCTCTTTTCGAGATGCCCAAAACCTCAGAAATAGTAAAAGTCACCTCACTGCCAAGTATCTTGTCATTAAAAATTTTCTTCATGTCCATAGATGTCTCAATGTCGGATATCAATCTAAACCCTGGCTGCTTTCTCTCTCTAGGCTCTTGCCTCTTTTCTTTCTTCTGAGCATCTTCCATTTGTCGTTCTGGCCCTGGTCTCAATGACCGTCCTGAAGTAGGTGGAGTAACAAATTCACTTCCTCTAGTCTTTTTAGTTGCATTTGGATTTTCTTCATCCCTCTTACGCTTCTCCTCAACAAGTACATCTGCTCCCTGAGACTTAGCCAAGTAGGCATAAATAGTGTATCTGTCAACAGGCGAATCCCAACCTATCTCAGATCTGATGCTAGAACCTACACTAGTCAAAATAGTCTGCTGAATTTTTCCCTTGTTTGCCGTCTCCATAGCAAAAGTCATATAGTTGCCTTTGCTGAGACAACTGTTGTTGATGCAACTGTTGCTGCTGCTGCATATACAATTGTATTTGCTGATTTTGAAGCTGCATACACATAGACATATTCTGCAAAATCTGCTTTAAATCATCCGTTGATGTACTTGAAGCAGCAGTCAATGATGGAGCTGAAGTAGAGGACAAAGCAGGAATTGTAGAAGAGGCTGAAATGGATGCTGAAGTATCTCCCATCCTGAAATTTAAATGCGATGCTTTCACGTCGGGTTCACCAAAGATGTCGAAGGGTTTTCGAAAGTAAAGTCGCGGACCATAGAGGCCCTTGAGAAATTCCAAGATAGAAGATCAATCAAATGAATAAACAAGATGAGAAAAATGGTGCCAACACTTTGTTTTATTTCTGCCAATAACAAATACAATGTTCAAGAAGAAGAAATCAGATCAAGCTCTCCGAATCCAGTAAAGAAAATAGCAAATCCATTAACTCTTTATCTCCCATCATTGTTCTAGTCTTTGCAACTTCCCCTTGATAAGATCGAGACTTGTGGGTGATGGTAAGGAATCAAGAATATGTTATCCTTTGCCAACCAGCACAACCAGACAGCCAGATTAGCTTGCACTGGCAACCTCCACAACACGTTCTCATTCTCTAAAGTTTCCAATTTAAGCTGTACAATTGAACCTTGCATAAACAGATCAACAGCCAAAGATTAAGGCAAGCATTTGATCTCTGTAACAGAATTACAGGTTGCAGACCTGTTATGACTCCAATGACCTGCGAACACACCATCTGACTTTCCTCTTGTAGAAGGCAATGTCATTCTAGTATAATGAAGAAGCTTCTGGTTTTTGCAGGACTTGCTGGATTTGGATATAGTGTATCATCGCTGTATCATTGACCTTCGATTGGCAGTGTAAGTTGTCTTGATAATTCTCTCTTTCTGTAATTTGAACCCATAGTGGAAGGCAACCCTCTTTACATCCTCCAAGCTAAGCTCCACAGACATCTCCATTAGGAATGTTTTTAACATGATCCCTTATAAGCATGTGAATGCTCTCAAGGATCACCCTCTTCACCTGAAAAGCTCACAGCATCGGCAAAGTGATAAAGCAGAGGTCCAAGATTGGCAACCAGCAGCAGATACTCTGCTTTTGTCAGCTTGTATAGTTCACTCTGTTCGAAAAAAAAAACTGCATGCAGACTCTCTCGAGTTTGGGTACTTGCTGGAGTTTTGGAAAGATAATCATAAACCTTACACTCTAACTGCGATACAGATTCGATGGAAGCAAGGTCTTCCTAAGGGTTGCAAATAGGTGGTTTTCAGATTGACGACCATCCATTGGAGTAGCAGAGCAGTGCGGCTATCTTCTATCGCTTGAGATTCTACCATGGCGGTGGTAGATGCCATTGTCAATCCTGAAGTTTAGTTGTTTGACCACTGGAGTTTTGATGATATTTAGATCCACAACATCTCTTTGGCTGATTACATTGTTGTCAGTGAACAAGCATGCTATATTTGTGCCATGTATAGCAAGAAGTTACTCTGTGAAGCGCTTTCAAAAGGCTCAATATCATCTTTGTGGAAAGCTCTCCCTTTCCTTCTCAATTCCACTCCCCCAGTTGTTATGCAGAGGTGCACGAAAAATTCAATTTACACGATTCTCTCTTTTCCCAATCCAGCCATGTAGTCTTGAAACTTAGAGCCTAAAAAAAAATTCCCCTTCACAGAAAGCTATTGTTTTTCTTTTTTCTCCTCCTTTCGAATCGCTCCCTTCCTCCATGTGCAGCATCGGGGCCTCTTTCATCCTGTGGTGAATTTTGCTTTTTCGTCCCCATGAAGGGCCGCCAAATTGGCTTAAGATGAACTGCCATAATAAGTCTGACAATCACCCCAAGAAGCTTCTTTCTCTTTTTCCAGAAAAGTAGCCCCTTTAGGCTTTTTCCCTTCGAAAAGCGACCTTCATAAATGTCTGTCCCTGCGTCCACTGATATTTCTTCCCCAGCATTCAATCACAAAACATTGAATGCAGTGCTTGCCAAAAGGATCGTTTGCAATCAAGAACAAGTAGGATTCACCCACTTACAAGCTTAAGCAAAGCCTTCAAATTTGTTGTTACGATTTCCAACGTTGTCATCAGCCGTGCAGCATTTGCAGCTGCATGTGAATCAGATCTATTTTCATGTCATGCTTGTGCAGTTGATGCAGAAAACATCTCTCAAAAAAGTCACTGTGTCAGAACATAAGTGATACAGTAGCTTCAAATATTTTCTCTCCCATTCTTCCAGGATAGAAACGCTCATGTTATCCTTGTCAACTTAGGAAAGCTTCTAAAGGAAAGGAATCACATCCTTGGGACTTAGTTGTCCTATTGAATTTCCAGGTCTAGAAGTTCTAAAATCATTTTCTATCCATTCTTTGATTATGTCCAGTATGGTAAGCAATACACTAGCATCCGTGCCCTTCTCCCAATTTGCTCCCATCACAGCTACTAACTTGCATCAAAGCCTTCTTATTCAAAATACCACTTTCCATCTTTTGAAACAAACTAGGATCTAGAGGCTGATCTGAGATCATGCATAGACTGGGAATAAGAGAGCTATCCTTGTTGAATCCAGAACTTATAAGCACATTCATCATATAAAGTATTTTTGACTTTTTCCCTCTTGGACAGTCCATGTCAAAGTCCGGGTATTCTGGATCACTGTGACAGACATATTTAAATTGTTCGCATTCCCACAACCATCAAACTGTGCAACGGAAATAGCATCTTCATGAGTACTTGCATCTGAAACAAAGCAAGAGTCCCGCACTGGTAGATTTGACTTTGATATTGGTTTCATGTTAAAACCATCATCAAAAATTTCCTCATGCTTGCCTACAATAGTCTTCAAGCTCTTTATGGCATGTGTGTTTCTTTCACCAGTTATAGAGTGGCAAAACACAAAACCTTCAAGGCTATCACTCCCATTAGCTTCTCTGTCAATCATGTCCATTATATCCTCTTCAACCTGCTCCCCCCTAATGGTATCCACTAACCCAATTATTTCCTGTGCTACCTCTGTGATCAGCAACAAACACATTTTCATGGTTGTATAAGTTCCTATACTCACTATTTTGTATTCCATTGATGACCCTGGTCTTCTTGAACTCCTTTGTCGATACCATTTGTATCTTCAACATAAGCAAACAACTTGAAAAGCTCAAGAAAACCATACTCATTGCATATCTAGAGCCCATTCTCCTTCTAAATTGTTTATAACAAATGCCAGATTCACTCCCAAACAACACTTGTCTTTTCTGTGAAATTGAACATGAACCAACTGAAGGCAAAACGTTCAGGCAGAACAAAGCACAACGTCTAAGTATGTACAAAATAACAAATGTCATACACAACTTTTTGGTGGATTTCATACCTCAGATGCGCAGCAATATGACAACGCACCTTAGGTTAGCTTTGTCTCCATTTTGTTGCTCCCTCTCCGGGCAACATGATGAGACATGCCCTAGGTGACCACAAGTCTAACAGGTGATTGGATCCTGCGTCGGCCCTCCTAGGCCTCTACCTTGTCCTCTTCCTAATGCCATCACTGGTGTCGTATTGCTATGCATCCGAGGTGTGGAATCCACCCAAAAGTTGTGTGTGTGACATTTGTTACTTTGTACATACTTAGTTGTTGTGTTTACATTTATTTTCTGCATATGAGTATAGTGGAGAGAAGTTTGGAGGCATAGTGGTGGGCATGAAGGGATGCTTTCAGTCTATATTGAGTAGGGATAAGGAGAGAAGGCTTTACATTGGACAAGCGTTACATGTTGATGCCCTTCAGAAAGGATTCACATCAGACTATGTTTATAGTACCCTGGTGTCTATGTATAGCAAATGTGGGAGCATTGTAGAAGCAGAGAAAGTGTTTGATGGGTTGTCTGAGCACACTATTGTGTTATGGAATGCTTTGTTTTCTATCTATCTAGAGGTTATGATCTGCTTCCTGAGTTTGGAATGGCATTTATCTGCACGTATGGTGACTATTCATGTATGGTTGAAGCTCAAGCCCTCTTCAATGGAATGCTCGAATGGGAGAGAGCTATACATCTTACCAGCTATGAGGTGTCCAAACACAATAATGTGGTTCATCCTACAGCTCAATTTGGGTACAAGTCAACAGTTGGTCCACATTGTATGCTGGGAAAGAGGACAAAGGGGGCGTGAGAAAGAAAA
This sequence comes from Lygodium microphyllum, assembly GCF_053477565.2. Classification (NCBI taxonomy): domain Eukaryota; kingdom Viridiplantae; phylum Streptophyta; class Polypodiopsida; order Schizaeales; family Lygodiaceae; genus Lygodium; species Lygodium microphyllum. The sequence goes on along the minus strand of NC_141156.1, from coordinate 109,100,586 downwards.
AGCAAAAGAGGACTATTTTTGAAAGGGCCTTTTTGGGGGGGAAAAGGGGCTTAATGGAGAGGAGTGCAGAAAAACACGGAGGGGGGATTTTTTTTGTGAATCAGTGGGAGAGGGAAGCAAGGGAAAAAAAAAACGAAATACTACTTGGATTCAGACTCGAAAAAGCTCGGATTTAGATGATAGTTCAGATAGTAATTTAGATTATGGGACATCGTCATCAGAAGTCAGCTCCTCAAGTGAAGATGCAGATAGATGGAGATCTTGAATTCTGAAAGGAGCTTTGTTTGTGAAGGCGAAGAAGAGAGATCGAAGGGGGGGTAGCAGAAGTCGAGGGAGCTTCAGAAAGAAAATCTCGGCTAGGTGTTAAGAAAGTCTATATAGAAGAGAACGCATATTCTGAGGTAGAGGATCAATTTTCAGAGAATTTGACTCAATGGAGCTATGCAGTTGCATTCCCTGAGTTGGCCTTAGTTCCTCTCATGGGATTACGCTGGTTTTTGAAGCAAACAAAGGTGGATTGTTTCCGTGGGCAATTAAAGCAATTGGAAGAGAAGCAGGCTGGCTCGAGCCGCTATCAAAATTTTCTATCAGCCTAAGGCAGAAAGTAGCCCAGAAACGGACTGGTTGTTGCATTGGGAGAGAAGCTTTTAGAAAGAAAAAGCACGATGCGGACGTTGTGGTTAGAAGAGCTCGGAGGTTCAGTCTCACTGCTATGACTGAGAAGAGCAATAACAGAGGGGAAGAGCTGGAGTTTATCGGATGATACTGCAGCAATTGATGAATGAATGTATTGAGGAGCTCTTCGATATTGGAGGGGGCGATGGAGATTACAATGAATCATCGACGGATGTAGCTCTGAAGGGGTGACAAAGGCGAGAAGAAGAACGTCGAATGCTGATTACAGTACATGGGGCTTTCAAAGCTCTATTAATGACATGTCTTATGGATTTAGAGTATTGATAGTTACAGAAGATGAATCCGTATTCTTGTGCAGCAAAGGGAAGTGATCTGGAATAGAGAGGTTGGACTGGCATCTATAATTGAGGCTTCAACTGCTGAACTTCCTATAGAGAAAGAGGGTGTTTCAGTAGCAAAGGATGAACATGGCTTGGCTGAATGGCTGAAGGGTCATATTCTGAAACTCAAGGCAACCCTATTACTGGCTAGTCCGGAAGAGGTTGCAGCTATACAAGCTCTGCATCTACATAATGCGGAGAAGACAAAAATGTCCCGTGATCATAATGGAATTAGGAAACTTCTGATTGTTCTGACAAAGGCTGGAAAACTGTGCGTCATCCATACTGGAGATGGTCGAGTAGTGTGGTCTCTCTTGCTCCCTTCATTTCAAAGCTTTGAACTCAGCTATTGTTGAGAATGGGATTCCTCTATTTTTCAGTGGATTAAAAGCCATTGCAAAGAAGCCATTCTTTCAAATCTCTTCCCACATACTACATACAGTACCAGGATTTCAGCAACCTACATTGTATAGTGTGACAGTTATTGTGTCACAATTCCAGAGATGTTCATTGTGTATATAGATGCTAAACTACCCATTCCATGGTGGAACAGCAGGTGATAATGAGGACATTGAATTTGTAGATGATGACAGCATGCAGGGCATAAGACACAGAATCACCCTTAAACCTGATTATGGAGAAGCAATTATCTTACGTTGTCAGCCCTATCTTGTTCCTTTGAGTGAGCTTCTTTTACCCCAATGTGTTTTCCCTCAGTCCGCTGTCCTGACCTGACAGGCCATTTGAAGAAGCTTTAGTGATCATAGAGCAGATTACAAATGCACTTTTGAGTTCTAATGGCACTGACTTTAGTGCTACACTCAAGACACATACTAGCTGACTTATCAGCTGAAGAAGAGTCTATTTTGAAGATAATCTCTTGAAGACTGGATGACATATCTGATGCTCTTGTATTCTGATTTATAACTTCATGTGGTTTTCTTGCGAGGATTGATTCTTTTGGTTGATCCGTCTTGTCACCTATACTTGAACCAAAATTTGTAATACACTTAAACCATGGCATCATATTCGTTTTGATTATTTGTTTCGCTTGATCTTCCGTCTTGGAATTTCACAAGAACTTCTGTTTTCGAAAACCCTTCGACACCGGTACTAGTTGATAGTCCATAAGGACTACGTTGCCCTCATTGTCGTGCAAGATGTAAGGGTATATGTAAGTCTCTTTCTCATTCAGCTCTTCCATGTAGTGAACTAGAGCGTCACTCGGTGGACGGGTCATGTAGGGACCAAGTGGTCTAGGTATGCCTATAGGGTTTATATCCATCCTAGGAATAGCTGGCTTAATGTCGTTAGATGCAGGAAGGGCCAAAGGGGCTCCCCTTCCAAGAATGGCTATGGCCTGTTCGCTAGGTAGGTCTGGCCAAATGGTTGCGAGTACGAAAGTCTTCTTAGTAATCTACAATGAGTGACGTCGTGACCAAACCTACTGCAATTAGTGCAAGGTCTTGACCTAGGGTCTTGACACTCGATTGGCAAGTGGTTTCTACCACAGTATACGCATTGGACGTGTGGACGCATTGGTCATCTCAACATGTCTTGCAGCTTGGCTATCTCCATCTTTACATCACCCAAGTCTTGGTTTGTCTCAGTGGCTTTCCCCTTATCTTGGGAGGTTGGGCTTGATCGTTCGCTAGAGGTTGAAGCTCTCTCTGAGCTCCGTGAATTGGTTTCTTCTAAGTTTAAGCCCCTGGAGCTTCTCTCTTTCAGCTAGTCATCAACTCTGATGGCTTCCTCAAAAACCCTAGCTAGTGCGTCTCACTGCAAGCTTGAGTTGCCTACCAAAGCCTTATACAGTTTCTCATTTTGAATTCCGCAGATGAATACAGTAGTTGACACTGCTCTTTTAGTTGGCCGTTTGCCCGTAGGGATTCTCTTGAAGAGACTCCTCATCTGAGTCACGTAATCACAAATGCCCTCCTTCTCCTTCTGTTTGACATTCATCAGTTGCAGTAGCAGATTGTGGGATACTAAGTCCTAGTCTTGTCACCTAAGCAGAGCCTGAACGCTTGAGAGCACTGAGTCAGGTCAGTGAGGCCGTTGGCTTTGTAGACTTGCTTGAATTGCTCTACAAAACTGTATGGATCATCGTGGGGCTGGTACTTGTCGAGCTGCTTTGCAACGATTGGGATTTTGGGCTGACTGTTGGAGCCTTGGTTTGCTCCTAGTCCCGCTAGTAGTTATGTTGCTAGTGTTGCGGCACTTTGCTCTGTTGATTTGTTGTCTAGTAGTCGCTTCATGAGAAGCTCGATCAGCGATAAGTCTCCTTCTAGGGCTCTCTCATGATCATTTCGGTTTCTATCAGCTGGATTTAGCACCCGTTGTACCTCACGCAATTCTATGCTTTGCCTTTGACTCCTAGCCTGCAGTCTTTGTTGTACTCTACTATGCTTTGTAGTGCCTTGTGGGCTAGCTTCGTCTCCTCTTCCAAGTTTGCAATGATGGCATCTGCTATCTTCCCATGGTGCTCATACTGCGTGTGCACATCGTAGCTACTAACCAGCTACTGAATTGCCTCTGGGAAGACCCTTAAGTTGTGTTCCTTGTTTGGCCTGCGGTCTAGGTTTTCTTTTGCCATCGTCATGTTCTCGTGCTCCACCAAGCTATCGATCAAGTTGAGTAAGTTTGTCAAATCCACCTCTTTGGCACCGCTTGCTTGGTCCCACTCCATGTGTCAATAGTCTATCTATGTCTTTGGGTCTTCTCCTATTGGTGGGTTCCTTGAGTTGTTTATCCAAGTGAGTTCCATGACTTATTAAATACAATCCTCAATTTATCTCCCCTCAGTGTGTGTGTTCCTTCCCATGCACTTGTGCTCAATTAGGCTTTTAGTTTTTCTTAAGTGTACATCAGGTGCAGAAATTCAAGATGAGTACAACAAACAATATCTAAGCGTCTTACACACTCTCGCTTCGTTTTGGGCCTGATAGGCTTGTCAATCAATTCTCTAGCCATCTTGAAAGGGTTTTAGGTTTTCCTGCTACGTTGCCTTGCTCATTCTTGGTTCGATCAGGGTTTATGGCTCAACGGGTTGTCTCTAGGACTCTACGTCTCGCGACAACCTACACAACCTGCTAAGCGGCTGTGCCTTATGATTTTGCCTATTCCTTGCACCAAAATCGAGTTCTGAGCGTTAGGCGGACTAGCGACAGGCTTTGCGACTAAGCTCTAGCTGGGTTTGGTCAAATTTCTAGAAATTTTGAAAAAGTCCACACTCGGACCAACTTGTCCGAATTGTAGGGGCCGAGGGGGTGACTCGGACGGGCTGAAAAGGTCCACTCGGACGGGGTCACTCGGACGGGCGAGGGAGTCTACTCCGATGATCCAAGGACCGAATCAGGTTTGTCCGAGGGCTGAGTTTTGCGCAGGCCGAGGGCCGAATTGGGTCACTCGAACGGCGACGGGCCAAGGGTCAGGCCGAGGGCCGAGCAGGATGGGTGGTCGAGGGCCGAGTTTGTAAGTGGGATCGAGTGATGTCACTCGGATGGGCCGAATAGGGTTTTGGGTCAAGTCGACCAAAAGACAAAAGGCAGAGGGTCGATTCTGGGACTCAGCCCAGAAATTGGCCACTCAAACGAGTCGAGTTGCGCGCGATGGGACAGCAACGAGGCAATTTTGATCAAAATTGATGATTTAGCTAATCATTTCACACAACCTTCCAGATGATAACTAGGGTACAAAGGGAAGTGATTGATATACCTGAAGCATCGGTAGACTCTTTGGTGACAAGATCGAGTCGATTTTCCGTGGGCTCTCTCTCTCTCTCTCTCACTATAAGGGTTGAAAATGAGCTCTCCCTTGGCTTGTTGGCTCTTAAACTCCTTCCCAGGTAAGGTTTGGACACTCCCAATCACTCACTTGCGGACATTAAGCATCCCAAGCAATATTTTTGCCATTTTTTGCATGATTTGTGACCTATTTTGCCTTGTTGTGCAACGGTAAACCCTACCCTTTTCTTATTCGATTCCTAACCCTAACCTATGCTAAATGCAACAAGAATTGAAAGTAAAAAATTGAAATGATTTCTCCATGTTTTCCATTCATCAAACAAACAAAATGACCCAAAATACTTACTTTCTTCAAAGATAAAAAAACCCAACTTCCTACCTATCTCAAGCTCCGGTTTGTAGATGATTCCCTTACTTCGATGCTCAGTCGATATGAGGCGCGCAAGTGCTCAAGCTTGAATCCGTGGTCCTGGCAATGGAACCAAAATGTAGAGGGAGCTCATGCTCAACCGCTAAGACCCACGGACCGCTTATTATTTCAAGCGTTTCAAGTGAGCTCTAATGGCTATCTCTCACCTAGCCAACACGCTATCGATCCTACGAGTGTAGTGAGCTTACCTTGATGTCAAAATGAGTTTCCTCCTCTCTCACACATGCCAGTAGCTCCACGATCCTAGATGCTAGCTCAAGCATCCTCAAGCCTCCTCATCTCCAAACTCCATCCACCATAGCTGCGTGCGCGCGAGAAGAGAAGAGAAGATGGTAAAGAGCTTCACCCTCTTGATCCCTCACTCCCACACACTCACTCCCTCACACTCTCACACTCCCTCTCTCAAGAGCACACACAAGCAAGGAGAAGAGAAGAAGAGAAGAAGAAGAGAACTCTTGTTAGCCATGCACCAAAAAAATGAGCTCTCATTCACTTTTTCAACTTTATATACAAAACCCTAAATTCCCCTGGGCACCCATCCCTTTTTACATGACCGACCATTGTGGCAAGGTCCTTTCTCTATTTCCCTCTTCTAGCCTTATGTCTCCAGCCTGCACCCGTTTAATATTTTACAATTGGCACTGGAGGGAGCCTGCTGCTCTTTTACAAGAGTTTTTAGATCTTTTTGAGGCACCTTTCATTTAAAATTGCACTATTTTTCCCCAGCTTAGCAATTCCTTATGGAATGGAAAATTTGCTAGCCTTAGGTTTTCCCCTACCCATCTTTAATGGGTTAGTGGATGAAGATGTTGAGCTCCACATTAGAGAGTTTCAAAAGTTGATGTTCAACTCACATATCCAAGATAAAGAACATTTAATGATGTTCTTTAAGATAAATCTCAAGGGAAGAGTTGCAGTATGGTATCATGGCCTAGATGCCAGAACCATAACCACTACTGATTTATTTTACGCAGCCTTTCGAAGGGAACTTGCCCTTGAAAGGCATGATCAATATTGGCTAGGTGTACTGAATGTGACACCTCAAGAGCCACATGAGGATATTCGAGCATATGCCAATAAGTTAAAAGAGATATTTTACAAATTGCAAGCCTCTATCCCTATCCTAGTAGTTGCCCAAGTGCAATATTTTTTACATGGTTTCGACCTCAATATTTAGGTGTAGTTGAGCAGTGTCACCTCATCAGACTTAGATACGCTATTAGACGAGCAGAGGAGGTAGAAACTTGACTACAAGCGGCATATGCCTCTAGAGCCAATCTTAATGTGGGTCTAACTCCTCCTAGAAAAAAATTGGCATTGACCAATGGAAGTCATGGGATAGCTACGACTAACCCAAATGGGAGAGAAAGCATAATACAAAATGTGCCCTTGCTACCAACTCCTCGTAGTGTGACCATGCCAATGTCTAGTCAAATGGTTTCACTAAATAATAGAAGTCAAATGATAAAACCTAATTTAATTCCAATTAATTAGTAGGTAGTCAACCCCTAATCAAGTGGTTAGGCTGATGGAACCACAAGTAGATGATCATGGCTATGAGTCTAGTGCATCAAATGTCCTTAGCAAAGTTAAGGATATGATGAAGCACTATACTGACATGATCACTGAAAAATATAGAAAAATAGCTATTGATGTAAATTTTCTTAAAAAACAACAAAATTTGATAGGGAGTCGATGCCTTGAAGAGGGTTCCCTCTCAAGATTCAGTTGTAAGTGGTATGGTGGCCAATTTTTTCCTAGAAATTGCCCTAATGTTAAATGTGACATACGTGGGAGGTCCGGCCATCTAGCTCGTACCTGTTGGAGTAAGATTAGTTTTCACCAAAAAGGGAGTAGGTAACCAAGTTCTAGTCAATCATCGAGCGCAAGGGAATAATCTCCAGTAAGATTATGGATCAAAGAAAATATTGCAAAGAGTGAAAGCTACTCTAGAAGAGTTGCCTAGTGGTAGTGGTGCCAGTCTTATTGAA